>NC_068910.1:146550669-147175669 GCF_023091745.1 Budorcas taxicolor
CAGCAAAGACTTCAGTCCTCGGTCACCGGGGGAGGGATGAGCTGCAGCTGGAAGTTCTCCTTCTGGAAGATGCTGTTGAAGGCGGGGCCACTCTGGGACCCTCCAAATGGCCTGCAGCTCTCGCCACTGCGATTCTGGGAGAGTTCCGTGAGGAGGGCCAGCTGCAGAGGAGGGGACGCAGTCAGCGGGGGCTAGAGGTAAGGCCGGGCATGGACCCCACATCTGCCTCCAGCTAACAGTCACGGTGAGTCTGCACATGTCCACGTCCTCTGGTAAGGCCTAAGTTTCCTCCTCTAACGACGAGGAGGCTGGAGGTGGTAAGCCTCCAGGTGTGACGCTTCCTGAGCCTCCCTCACGCTGTGTACCCGCTGCAGAGGGCACGAGGCCCTGTTGCCCAGCTCACTCCAAACTCCCTCTCTCCTTAGTGGGCTTTCCTCAGAGTGGTCATCTCTGGCTCTGCGCCCTTGCCTTCATGCTCCAGATAGCTCCCGATGGACGCCCCAGCTGCCACTCCCAGATGCACCTTCTCCTCTAGGTGCCCTCCCTGCTCCGGTGTCCACCAGTGACACCCTCCCTGTTGCAGGCTCAGTGCTGGGGGACCTGCCAAGGAAGGCAGACTGTTGATCTAGCCTGCCGCTCGCCGGGAAGATTAGGCACAGAGCCTGATGCCCTAGCCCCAAGATGCCCTTGACGGTCAGAGGAGAGTGGGGTCCCACAGCTGAACTTCACCTGCAGAGGCAGCAGCTGTGAGGACTGAGCCGGCACCTACGGCGGGGCAGGCCCCCGGCACCAGGACTGCCCCAGCGCCTTCCAGGCTACTAGATCATGCTACTAGGTCTTTCACATGAAATGTGTCTGATCCTCCACAACCACCTTCTGCGTAAAAAACCCAGAGCCCTGAGAGGTGAAGTAACGGTCACCCCAGGGGCAAGTGGTAGCCTGGGGTTCAAGCTCCGGTCCCTGGGACAGGTTCTGGGTGGCCGGGCGGCCTGCGGCTCTGCCTCCCCTGGAGATGGCGGCTGTCACCTGCGCTCTTCCCACTCGCCCAGGCTGGCTGTCTTCTACTGCCCTCCGACCTCTGATAAGGGTTCTTTCCTCACCTAGGTGATAGTGGCAGGAGGCTTACACATGTGTGTCCTTCTGTTGAAAACTCACTGCAGAGGCTGTGGTAACTGGGGAGACATCTGAAGAGCCTCGGCTCACAGCCAATTTACCTAAAATACTCCAGCACCTGGCCCTGCTCAGACACGTGACTGTGGTCCGAGGCAGAGTCCCGAACCAGGCTCCCTGCAGGGACTCCCTCTGCTGTCGAGCACGTTGCAGAGGGGGGGTCCCGCGCTCTGCACAAGCCCCACCCACGCCACTTCCCATCTTCTGTAACCCTCTGGGCTGCCCAGCCTCTGGCATTCTCTGCAAGGACTACTGTGATGCTATAAAAGGAGAGGCAACAGAGGCTACATAAACACGAAGTTCTTTCACATTCAGACACTGAAGTGAAAGGATCAATCACAAAAATAGTTTTTGTTTTCCACTTCTGTACCTTAAGTGTTCTGGAAATTGATGGGGCCCAAAGAGTGGCTCAATAGTGTAAAGGAGAACTTCCTGAGAATCAAAGGCCCAGAAACCCCACTCCCGGGCAGAGCCGGGCTTAGGCTGGGAAGCAGCGAGGTGAGGCCAGGTCAGTGAACCTCCTGGAAGAAAAGCCTCTGTCCAGACCAGCTCTCAGAGATGGAACACCATTTTTCCTCTGGGCTGCCACCAACCTAGCAGGTGTGTGGGGAATGGGAAAAGGGAGCGCAGCACAAAAGCAAGAGCCAGTCTGCGCAAGCTCAAGGAAAGCGTAGGGAAGAAATCTGGCCCAACTAGAATTCAGGTGTGACTGGGGGCGTGGAGGAGCTTGTTGAGTATGACTCCACCTGCAGGGGCTGGAGAGCCAGGAAAGTGTTATAAGCCAGGGGCTAACAGGACTTAGGTGCTTGGAGATGGTGCCCTACAAGCAGCAGAATCCCTAGAGAAGGGACAGAAGTGACCTCCGTGAGCTGGAGGGAAAGGGGAGAAACAGATAGGAGACCGCCCTATGGAGTGGGTGGGGTGGGAAGGATGAGCCCAGGGTGCTGGCAGGTGACTAGATGACAAAGAATGCCACACAGACAGGCATGGGCAAGGAAGAGCAGGGTGTTGTGGCATGACTGCCAGTAGCCCTCTAAATATGCACTCTTCTTTTACAGGAGGATTCAGTAATTTTAGGGCTTTTGGAATCAAGACCAGTTTCCCTAGTCTCCACTGCAGTTAGGTCACGTGTCT
Organism: Budorcas taxicolor; assembly: GCF_023091745.1. NCBI lineage: Eukaryota > Metazoa > Chordata > Mammalia > Artiodactyla > Bovidae > Budorcas > Budorcas taxicolor. Next base: position 146,552,974 of record NC_068910.1, read on the forward strand.
AAGTACTGGACAAATAAGTGGAAGTGGTGTATACAGTTTCTAGGAACTATCCTTAAATAGAGGGCTTATGAACTTCTTCCTTTTCTTCCACCTTGCTAACAGGAATGCAGATGTGATGGTTGGAGCTGGGGCAACCATGTTGAACCATGTGAGTATCATCCATATATTAGAGATGATAGAACCACAAAATAGAAGAAACCTAGAGACAGATTCATGGAATGTGCCCTGGGATCCCTGCATTTGCAATTCTATCTTGGTTAAGCCACTACAATTTGGCATTTATCTTTCATGGCCCAAACAAATTCAACCAATGCAGATGTACAGGAGAGTTTGGGGCTCAGGGCAGATTTGTGGCAGTCATCAGTAAAAACCAAGGCTCCCAGATGAGGGACTGGGCTTAGGCCTGCTTTCTCTGGAGGCAGCACAAACACAGATGCCCTCCTGTGTCCTCAGCCCAGGGTACGTAGGGGACAGAGATCTTCCCACTTCCTCTGCATCCTTTGCCAAGTTCTCAGTGGCCCCTGGGGTCAGGGCTCCACACACCCTGACAGGGATGCCAGGGCACCTTACAGACTGAGGAGGAGGGTGGAGTGAGGACCTGGGGCACGGCGTTGCCAAAGCAGTCATTATAAATAGGGCAATGAACATTTAGATAACCATGTGAACATTACCCTGGAACTTCCTCGGTAGAGATGGCAGAGCTGATCAAATGCTTGGATTTGCTGTGGATCCAGAACAGGTTCTGAGGTTGCCTGAGAAGTCAGAAACGCTAGGATTAATAACATCCAAGGGCAGCCTCCATGGAACATGATGCAGTGCTTCCTTCATGCGGAAGAAAACCCATGCTACCAGCAATCCAGAACTTCCTGACCCAGGGATCAAACCCGGGTCTCCCGCATTGTAGGCAGACGCTTTACCATCTGAGCCATAAGGGAAGCCATGAGCTAGTTTACTGAATATTTATTACAAGTGGCTGCACACTCCCTCGGGCCCTTAGTGCCAGCTCTAGGCTGATAACCTCCCTAAGGCTTCTCCCTGTAGCCTCAGTGTTTCCATACAAGTTTTCCTTGCACCCCCATATCCAGCACTGAATACAGCCAGCAAAGATGCCCCTTCTTTGTGCTGGTGGTGGAGATATGTTACAAATGAAAAATTATGTCATTTCCCTGCCTTATTGTAAAGCTGGTAGCTACCCAAGGGACTGAGATTTTAGTCTGCTTTTGGGAGGGGGGTAAGTCTAACTTGCTTCTCCAGCAGTTTCGCCTTGTCCCACTGGTTACTGTGCCAACATCGTGATCCTGCTCTCTGTGGAGCCAATCCAGCTCGCAGCTGGAGGAAGAAATGGGGTCCTAGCAGAGGCCACTGTAGGCTTTGGAGTCAGAGGTGACCTGAAATACAAGTTCTGACACTAACCTGCTGGGTGACCCTTAGGCAGGTCCCTTCCCTGACTTGTGAGAGAGGAAAATGCTTCCTTATGGGCTTACTGAATATTAAGTTAGATGAGATCCTTTATATAAAATGTCTTTTATCTGCTTGCCACCCCCCGCCCCCCCAGCATAAGGGCTCAGTATATGCTGGTTTTTATTACTACAATTCAGAGCATCCTCAGTTAAATGATGGTGTGTTTCAACGAGGAAGGTGTCAACATGAATGCCTATCCCTGAGAGCTGAGCTCTGGGACTTAAGGGCTGCAGATGGGGGTCTGAAGACTTGTTCTGTTTACAGGAAGTCCTGGCAGGAACAGGGGAGGCAGAGAACAAGTAAACAACACTTGGAACTGTTACCATGTACTGAGCGTTTCCTGCGTGCCAGGCCCTGTGTGCTGTTTGTGGCTGAGCTCGCTGAACCCTCATAACCGCTCTAGGAGGAAGGTGCTGCCATGTCTGCCCCTCCCACCCCCTAAGGAGCTGAACTTTCAAAAGCATTACAGTGTTAAGAGGTTATATAAACTTGTGTCCTAGGAATGACTTTGCTTCTCTTCTCCAAAATTTTCCCACCCTTAGGGGGAAGAACCCTAAGCACTAAGACAAAATGGAAATAAGCACCACCCCTGAATAAACCATGCTTGTGAGTGTGAAACAGCTTCACAGCTTCATCTTCCATGAAAGAATGTGTTTGAAGATCAAGAGAGCAGCTGACAGTAAGGATGCTCACAGCACCTGGGCTTGTGGAATCCTGCTGTGCTATCCTGGAGTCCGGCCCAGGCCGCAGGTGCCTAAAGTCTTCCTGATGCTCTCAGTGACATGGGGATGACAGAGGTTGGCCCATGGGAATCCCAAGCCAGGCCGCCAGAAAGAGAGAAGGATAGACCACAGAGGCCCCACTTTTCATTCTAGACTCACACCTTTGGGTCTCCAGACACATGGAGGGGATCACTCTCTACTCTTGAGAATGTTCCAACTTGCCTTGACAGTTTAAGAAACACTTCTCGATCTAATTTGGTAGAAAAATGATCCTGTTCTTGGAGAGAAATTGTGTGGAGTATCACACTTCAGTTTATACTAAGTAAGATGCACAGGGGCGTTCCAAGCTAAAGATGATCTGAAGGTTTGAAAAATACTGCAAACCAAGCTCCAACAAGCAAGAAGAGAAAACACATAAATACTTTTGAGAGACTTAACAATGGAAAACATGGTCCTGCCCCGATTTTCCACATCTCTCCAGTACTGCTGGCATGAACTGGGGCCAGGACTGGTTATGGACACCTGCCTTTCACTGGCCACACAGCACCTCAGCTGTGGGGCCTGCCATCCCCACAGTCCATATGACAAGGGACCAAACCACCCTGATCTTACCTTTGCTGATCGCGGTTACACCATGATAAAGTTTAAAGGAGGGTCTCAGTGGAACAGAGTCAGGAATGGACTAGGTAAGGTGGCGCCGGGTGGGGGTGTTAAGGTGGTTGATTAAAAAGAAGGTTGTAAAAGCCAAGCTGGAAAATGACAAAGTGACAAAAGCAAGAAAAAGATCTCGTGAAATACACTGCTGCGCTTGTTAAGAAAATGTAGATGACGAGCCGCTGAAGAAATGCCCATCGAACCCTGCGCTGAGAAAAACTGTATTGGACACAATCACTAGTTGTCCAGACTTTCTACCAATTGTGTTTTCTGTTTGCTTTTGTCACAAAGGAACTCAAAGCTAAGTGGTCAGCTACGTAAGACTAGCAGCTGTACAGGACGTGGTGGCAACCAGATTAGGTTTTACATTATTTTCCATAGGCACATTGTTTTTTAAAATCTATATTTCTGCATTCATTTCATCATTGGATGTGTTTAAGCCAAATCATTTTGTGAAAGTGAAGGTCACGTGAGATCAGGAGTGGAAAAGGCATGTGACACAGATCATTCTCAGCGGTGACAAGCTAAAAGCATTCCTTCTAAGGTTGGGAACAAGACAAGATGTCCACTCTCATTACTTTCATTCAACATAGTTTTGAAAGTCCCAGCCATGGCACTCAGAGAAGAAAAAGGAAAGGACTCCAAACTGGAAAAGAAGTAAAGCTCTCACTGTTTGCAGATGATATATACTATACACAGAAAACCCTAAGTCCGCTACCAGAAAACTACTAGGGTCATCAATGAATCTGGTAAAGCTGCAGGACACAAAATTTATACACAGAAATCTCTTGCATTCTTATACACTAACAATGAAAGAGAAATTAAGGAAACAATCCCATTTGCCATCACATCAAAAAAAAAAAATCCAGGCATAAACCTATTGAGGAGGCAAATAACCTCTACTCTGAAAACTAAGACGCTGATAAAAGTACTGAAAACACAAATGGAAAGATATACCATGTACTTGGATTGGAAAAATCAACACTCAAAATAAATACACTACCCAAGGCAATCTGCAGATTCAATGCAATCCCTATTAAATTACTAATGGTATTTTCTACAGAACTAGAACAAAAAATTTTTAATCTGTATGGAAACACAAAAGGCCCTGAATTATTCCTTAAAAAACTAAAAACAGAACTACCATATGATCCAGCAATCCCACATGGGCTTATATCCGGAGAAAGCAAAAGTGAAGTGGCTCAGTTGAGCCCGATTTGGACCCCATGGATAGTAAGTAGCCTGCACCAAGCTCCTCCATCCATGGGATTTTCAAGGCAAGAGTACTGGAGTGGGTTGCCATTTCCTTCTCCAAGGAATCTTCCCAACCCAGGGATCGAACCCAGGTCTCTCACACTGTAGACAGACGCTTTACCATCTGAGCCACCAGGGACATCCATCTGGAGAAAACCATAGTTGAAAAAGACACGTGCACCTCAGTGCTCATTGCAGCACTCTAGCTAAGACACAGAATGTCTAAATGTTCAGCAGCAGCAGAATGGGTAAAGATGTAGTACATGTAACAACGGGGTACTATTCAGCCATTAGAAAAGAACAAATCATGCCACTTGCAGCAACATGGATGGACCGAGAGCATCAGAGTTAGTGAAGTAAGCCCGAGAAAGGTAAACATATCACTCATATATGGAATCTAATTTTAAAAATGATACAACTGAACTTACTTACAAAACAGAAACAGACTAACATTCCAAAAACAAATTTATGGTCACCAAAGGGAAAATGTGGAAAGGAAATGTGGAAGGGAGGGATAAATTAGGACTCTCAGATTAACGTATACACAGTGCCATGTATAAAGTAGGTAACCAACAAGGACCCTTCTGTCCATGGGGTCGCAAAGAGTTGGACACACTTAGTTACTGAACAATGGTAAGAACAAGGAAGACCTACTGTATGCAGCACAGGCAACTCTACTCAGTGTGCTCTAACAACCTGTATGGAAAAGAACCTGAAAAAGAATGAACACATGTAACGTATAACTGAATCACTTGGCTGTACACCTGAAAGTAACAACACTGTAAATAAACTGTACTCTAATAGCACTTTTTTTTAAAGTAGAAAATGATACTGTTAAAAACAGCATCATGCTTTTGCCCCCAGGAAGCACTACATAGTTGATGAGTCTATTCCAGGCACAGAATAAACTCCTTCGGGAGTTTGCTCACTGAGGCATCAAGCGTAGGAGTCTCAAATGCTGGTCCAACTCGTGTTTTCTGAGCTAGCTCTTCTTCAGTATTAATGTGTATAAGAACCACAGAGAGATCTCCTTACAATGCAGGTTCTGGTTAGAAGGTGTGGGGTGGGGCCCGAGCCCCCAGGCAACACTTGCAGTAGCACTCTAACCTCTACCCAGAACCACTCAGCACAGCTGGACTTCCTGTCCTCATCCCGTCCTGAGGGGAGCAGGGCCCGCTCAGCTTACGGGCGTTTGCCTTCTTCCCATTCAACTATACCACATCAACCAGACAACCAGCATTTCTCTTTTTCCAAGGTGTCCCAATTAGGTATGTTTTCAACATTCACTGAGTTCACTTTCATCTTAGCAACCCTTAGGTACAGTAAGAAAATTTAATGTTTCTGCCACACGGTTTACTGGATTTAATTGCAAGCCCTACACCTACCTACTTCACCACGTGAGTTAACACAGCTGTGTACACTGAGGAGAAAAAGGCTACGAGACCTGCCCAATAGGAATCAAAAATTCACAATCAAGGGTCATAACAAGAGCCTCTACCTTATAAACCCTAGTCCCCCTCTCCTGGAGAGAAAAGCTGGAGTAATAAATACGTTTAAGTGTGCACACAAACACATACCCGGAACCATAACTGCAAACATGATATGCCAATGCAAGGTGGCACTGAGTCCCAGGCTTGTCATCATATTCTGCTCGAGGCCCTTACACTCCTTGGAGATACCTAGGGAAGGACTTTTCCAATGGCATCCTTCAGAAACTGAAAAATGCGGTTGTTCCATGGGTGTGAAATAACTGAAGGTGACAGGTCCTTTCTGGTAACACAAGCCATCATCCTGAACAACCCAGATACCGAACAAAGGTGCCCCGGCTGGGGCCACCCTGGAACCCTCTGGAAGCAGAGCTGCTGCAGGATGGGGATGCCCTGTTCCTGGCCAGGCCGTGCTGTCTCTGTGGAAGTCTATCTGCGAACAGGTCATCTGAGGAGATAGCAGAGCTATCTATAGAAGTGCCTGGAACCCAGCAGATGCTCACCTGTCTTAAAATCCTGCCTGGAACAAGACAGAGCCTTTAAAAAAAAAAGGAAGCATTCAGGGAATGACTAACACCTCAGGAAGGTGAGGATTTCTGTCTGCTTCTCCTTGTGTGCAGCAGTGAAGAGGGGTAAGGAGGAGGGGCAGGACAGGGCCCTGGGAGGGGGCTCGTCCACAGAGTCCTCTTCAGCTGGTTTATGCCCCACCCTGTGTAGGCTCGTCCCCTCTCACCTCTGGGCCTCATGAATGGGGAGCCAGTTCTCTGGTTCAGGTATTTCTGGGACCTCTGCTTTATTAGCACCTGGGGTATGAAGATGAGTCAATCAAGAGGAGCTTAACATCTCATAGATTCTGGGATATGAGAAATCCATAAGAAGATTTCATTTTCTCCAGTGTTGCTAAGCAAAGCGTGAGAGATTACTGAGGTATAATAACCATATACACCATATTTACCAGGGCAGCCTCGTTTGAAACAGTGCTCTCACATTATCTACATATATCGTCAAAACGTCCCTGAAATTACACCATTCTGGGGTTCAGATTACACTCTTGCACACAGGAGACACGGAAGGCTCGGCTCTGGTCCTCTCTGAGCACTTCTGTCAATAAATAAGCAGCCACATGGCCGGTCCATAACTATACTGTGCTTCCTGTAATTGTCTACCTGTCTCCCTATTAGCCTGTGAACCTGAATACCAGAACCACTTCTTACTCATCCTTCATTCTCAGTTCTGTGCAGCCAGAAAATGTTCAACAAACATTTGCTGAACATCCCATATCCTCTTACTCTGAGCTGTCCATCTTAGGAATCAGCGGGCAGCAGCTTGCTCTCCCTGGCCCATTGTGAAATCACTGGCATTGTCTTCCTATTTCTAAGAACTTGATTTTGTAAAGACTCTTTGTGACTTCTGGCATGTTTATCCTGTTTCTCAGTGAAATATCTATTTTGTTTTATTTAATTCACTTTAAGGGGAAGGATTATTTCTCAAATGTCAGAAAATACCAGCCCTTTTAAGAAGGAAGGGAAATCTACCAAACCAGTGGGACTTGTGGTTAAAAGCCTCTTTCTGCTGTTATCTGGCATATCCTGTGCTGGACCCACCATCGCATGTGACCAAAGCCTGCCCGTGACACTGCAGTGGCTGGCAGCCAAAAGCCTGGGCTCTAGAGTCTGCTTGCCTGTGCCCGCACCCCAGCATCACCATCACTGGCACCGCAATCGCTGGCAAGTTACCTATTCTCTCTGAGCTAGGGTTCCTATGAGCACAGTGAAAACAGCTGCCCCACATAAAGTGGCTGAGAAGATTAAGGAGTACACAGTAGAGGCCTAGGACTCCACAAGTCCTCACTAAGTGTTACTAACCGGAGGCACAGGAGGGCCTCCCCGTTTACACACAATACTGCTCACGTGTACCTAGTCCTACTGTGGCCACTGAGCACAAAAAGAAGAGAGATGTCAGAGCACAGTGCAGACAAGCCTGGCAGCTCTGGCAATGAGAGGGCTGGCTGGGTGCTGCAGGAGAGAAGGGGCAGCGGGGGGAGCCTCAAGCAAGAAGCGCCCTGAGGACAGGGCGCTGTCTCCCACTCACGGCGCCCAGCACTTGGTCCGGCACGGAACAGCTATGAAATGACTATCCTCTGATCAAACCAATGGAGGCGTGGGAAGGGTGAGCAGATTTTCTACTTCTTACATAGTCACTGAGGCGTTTCTAAACCACCTGGAACTTGCAAAGCAGGAAGGGGAATGCAGGGTGTGACTTCACACAGCCCTGGCTCCACCTGGATTCTGTGATGACTAGTGAGCAGTTCTGGCTGAGTTATTTAGCTTCTCTCAGGCAACGGCACTCCACTCCAGTACTTTTGCCTGGAAAATCCCATGGATGGAGGAGCCTGGTAGGCTGCAGTCCATGGGGTCGCTAGAGTGGGACATGGCTGAGCGACTTCACTTTCACCTTTCACTTTCATGCACTAGAGAAGGAAATGGCAACCCACTCCAGTGTTCTTGCCTGGAGAATCCCAGGGACGGGGGAGCCTGGTGGGCTGCTGTCTATGGGGTCGCACAGAGTCGGACATGACTGAAGCGACTTAGCAGCAGCAGCTTCTTTAGCTGCAAAACAGTCCTCTCCAGAATTGTGAGGATCACACTGACATGTGGGTCCAGCACCTTTTAGGTGGTCAGTAAATGGCCGTGACTGCTGTGCCTGTGTTATGTCTGTGCCTGGGGGAAGCATCTGGAAGGCACAGCACTGGACTGAGAATATGGAAACTTGAGTGCTAATCTGGCCATAGGTCCCTGCATAACCTGAGCAGGTTCCACTGCTCTGATGGGTCTGTGTTCTGATCTATCCAAGGGCAGTGCTATCAGGGGCACACTGCCATCTGGGTGCCGTGAGACCACAGGCATTCGGGGCACAAAGGCTGAAGGTAGTGGTGTTTACTGAAGCTAATTGGGGATCTTACTACAGCATTAGAAGCTAACTAAGGCAACCAACTAGGGGCGCTGTCACAAAGACCCATGATAGGGCTGAAGAGAAACAGTAGATTCAGCCTAAGATGCTGTACAGAGAAACTGATTTGCTAAATCAGTGCCATGCTCAAAAGAAAAGTGGGAGCGCCAAACTTGAACACAGTCTCAGTTTGTGCTTTACAGTCCTTTATCCTTAAACATAAAGCACCATCCCTAGACCATCTAACCCACCAGGCACAGAACTGATCAGGAGTGATTCTCCAATTGGAAGAGAAAGATACTATCTGCTAGAGCAAATTTCTTTCCTCCCACGTAACGAAGTCCAGTAACAAGAGCTGAAAATTAAACTAGCTGAACATGAAGAAGAAATGACAGCCCTGGACATGCCCTTGTAACACTCAGAATTAAAGTAAATCCAGTGGAAAACGAGGCCCTGATGATCTGGGAGAGGCCCAGGGAGAGGGAAGCAGGGCAGAGCGAGTGTGCTAGCCCATTTCAAAGCTCAGTGCCTCCCAGATGGGCGGAAGTAAGTGCTGTAATTACATCCGCTGCAAGCAAGAAAACAAACCAGGGCTTTTGGGATTCACAGGCCTCGTCAGCACATCAAGCTTGATACAGGAAACAACTCAGATCGCTGCCAGCCCAAAGGCTGAGTTCCTAGGAATATGGATAATAACACCAGGCATTCTGGATATGGAGCTTTCCGAGTCATACACGCAGACAGAGGAACTCATGGGAGACTGAGCTCTGCCTGTTCATGTCTTACTCTTCACAATAAACAAGGCCCTGAAATAAAAATCCCAGCATCTCCGTTCCTAATTGTCTTCCCACATGAGAAGGCTGAGCCTAGAATGTGAGAGGCATTGGCTCTTGGTCTAATTTTGTGATACAATTGTCTCCTCGGCACTCCAGGAGCCTTCTGCTGGCGGTTCTGTAATTTGCTGGTAGGGATGGGAGCAGAGTTGGGGCAGAATGGATGGAATGAGAGCCATATTTCCCACCTTCTCCTGCCTTGGCTCCACTATCAAGTCTTTCTTTATTTCTTATACAGTTAAGACTTTTGCTACCACCTAAGCCAACTCCGTCTAGTCAAGGCTATGGTTTTTCCAGTAGTCATGTATGGATGTGAGAGTTGGACTGTGAAGAAGGCTGAGCACCAAAGAATTGATGCTTTTGAACTATGGTGTTGGAGAAGACTCTTGAGAGTCCCTTGGACTGCAAGGACATCCAACCAGTCCATTCTGAAGGAGATCAACCCTGGGATTTCTTTGGAAGGAATGATGCTAAAGCTGAAACTCCAGTACTCTGGCCACCTCATGCGAAGAGTTGAGTCATTGGAAAAGACTCTGATGCTGGGAGGGATTGGGGGCAGGAGGAGAAGGGGACGACCAAGGATGAGATGGCTGTATGGCAGCACTGACTCGATGGAGGTGAATGTGAGTGAACTCCGGGAGTTGGTGATGGACAGGGAGGCCTGCCGTGCTACGATTTATGGGGTTGCAAAGAGGCGGACACGACTGAGCAACTGAACTGAACTGAAGTCGACTTCACTTTCACTTTTCACTTTCATGCTTTGGAGAAGGAAATGGCAACCCACTCCAGTGTTCTTGCCTGGAGAATCCCAGGCACAGGGGAGCCTGGTGGGCTGCCATCTATGGGGTCGCACAGAGTCGGACACAACTGAAGCGACTTAGCAGCAGCAGCAAGCTGTTTCAAGGAGGCTTCCTAGGTGGTGCTACTGGTAAAGAATCCACTTGCCCATGTAGGAGACATAAGGGACACGAGGCTTTAATCCCTGGGTACGGAAGGTCCCCTGGAGGAGGGCATGGCAATCCACTCCAGTATTCTTGCCTGGAGAAACCCATGGACAGAGGAGCCTGGTGGGCTACAGTCCATGGGGTCATGATGATTCAGACATAAGCACACACACACATAAGCTGTTTCAAACTAGAGGTCCTTAATATTTAACCATTTTGCCTAAAGTGAAACTGACTTCAGAGATAGGAGTGACGCCGTACTTCCTGCTCCACCTGCAAACAGAAACCATCTTCCCTAAAATTCCCACCCACAAGGCAGTTTGTTTTCACACAGAACCTGACCTCTCACCTTCATTTCCCAATGCTGCAAAACTCTCAATGAGCTCACAGTTAATAATGAATTAGGTGAAGAAATAATAAAATAAGCTGGTATGTTGCTAAGCTGACTGGAGACAGGTGGGAAACACCTGGCAGAACATCTCCTGAGGAGATTTCTCATAGCACCAGCTGTGAGGGAAGAAAGTGTGTGAGGCTGGACATGGAAATCGTGAAAGACTGACTGCGAAATAGCCACTGAAAACCCCACGATCTACAAGACCACAACTGAGAAGCGACAGTACAGTGACTTTTCACAGCAGAGGAAGAAAAGGCTGGTTTAAGTTTCCTGTGATGTGGAAAGGAGTGACCACCGCTGCAGCGGCTAACAGGTATGGGGCAAGGGATCACTGTGCGCCAGCGTGCTCTGAGCCTGCACTTGGGTTATCTCACCTCATCTGATCATCAGACACCCTAGCAGGTTGGTTCTTTCGTCACCCTCATCTTACATGTGAAGGAACTAAGGTCCTGAGTGCAGGAGGTGCCCAAGGTCACACGGGTTGGTGGCACAGCCCAGATCTGAACTGGGCAGTCCAGGCCCAGGGGTCTCCTCCACTTGCCATGCTCTTTGTATTGGCCTGGAAAAAGCCTAACAGTCACTTTCAAGGGACCCAGAAGGTTTTACCCACACTAGGTACAAACAGCTCATGTAGCTCAGTACCAAACAAATAACCCAATCAAAACATAGGTAAAAGATCTATTTATCTATTTTTGGCACCTGGACAGGGACTTGCACCCTGGGCCCTCTGAGTAAAAATCTGATGCTCTACCAGCTGAGCTACCTGGGCAGCCAAAAGATCTAAACAGACATTTCTCCAAAGAAGACATACAGATGGGCAAAAACCACTTGAAGAGATGTTCAACATCACTAATTATTATAGAAATGCAAATCAAAACTACAATGAGGTATCATCTCACACTGGTCAGAATGGGCATCATCAAAAAATCTACAAAACAATAAATGCTGGAGAGGGTGTGGAGAAAAGAGAACCCTCTTACAGCACTGGTGGCTATGTAAATTGATACAGTCATTATCGAGAATAGTATGGAGGTTCCTTAAAACACTAAAAATAGAACTACCATATGACCCAGCAATCCCACTCCTTGGCATGTATTTGGAGAAAACCATAATTTGAAAAGATACATGCACCATTACTGTTAATGTTAATGGCAGCAGCACCATTTACAATAGCCAGGACATGAAAGCAAGCTAAATTTCCATCAACAGAGGAATGGATAAAGAATATTATTCAACAATATTGTTAAGTAATTAGCCTCCAATTAAAATAAATAAATTTTAAAAAAGAATATCACTCAGCCATAAAAAGGAGTGAAACTGAATCATTTGTAGAGATGTGGATGGTCCTCGAGACTGTCATACAGACTGAAGTCAGCAGGAGGGAAACAAATACTGTAATACTGATACATATATGTGGAATCTAGAAAAATGGTACAGATTATTTTATTTGCAAAACAGAGACAGAGGTAGAGAACAAATGTATAAATACCAAGGGGGAAGGGAGGTGGGATGAATTACGAGATTGGGATTGATGTATATACACTACTGATATGTATAAAATAGATAACGAATGGGAACTGACTGCATTGCACAGGGAACTCTACTCAACGCTCTGTGGCAACCCAAGTGGGAAGGAACTTTTAAAAAGAGGATATATATGTAGATGTATAGCTGATTCACTCTGCTGTGTCACACATTATAAAGCAACTATACTCCAATAAAAATTAATAAAAAAGCATATATGTATGCACCATGGAATATTATTCAGCCATAAAAAATCTGAACAATGACACTGGCAGCAACATGGATGGATCTAGAGACTGTCATACCCAGTGAATTGAGTCAGACACAGAAAGACAGACATCATATGACATCGCTTATATGTGGATCTAAAAAACGGGAAGAGAGGAACTTCTTTACAAAACAGAAATAGTTATGAATGTAGATAACAGACTTACGCTTACCTGGGGACAAAGGAGGGAGGGATAAACTGGGAGATTGGGTTGACATATAAACATTACCATACATAAAATAGATAACGAATACAAATCTGCTGTATAGCACCAGGAGCTCTACTCAATACTCTGTAACAGCCTATATGGGAAACGAATCTTAAAAAAAAAAAAAAAGAGTGGTTATATGCACAACTGAGTCTCTCTGCCGTACACCTGAAACGAATACAACACTGCAAACCAACTATACCCCAATCAACATTAAAAAAAAAGGAGCAGTATCTGAGCCATCCTCTTGAAACACTGATGGTCTCACCTTCTTCAGGAGATCCTTCCCCATTCCGTTTTCTAGTTAAAACAACATCCTATCAGGCCTGTGAGGTCTCAACAAAAAGCCCAGGAGGCAGCAGGGCAGATAAAAACCCTCTACAGCTGTCAGTGTCATGCCTACAAGTGCATCTTGGAGGGTTGGGCTGCAGAAGTCCTGTGAGGACCAGCAGTGCTGAGGAACGAGCTGAGCTCTTGCAGGGAGACACCTCATGTGCGGTGAGAAGACAGTTTTATGCACATCAGGTCATGAATGTGTTCTGCCAGCACAGAAAAGGCTCTGAGCGTAGCTGACACTAATCTGTTGTGTTGATACAATTGAGGTCAGTTATCTCATCTACAAAACAGAAACCTGCATAACCTTCCTCACATGAGGGGAGTCGACGGGAGGGAAGAAGGGAAGGAGAAGGAAGAAACGGAGAAAACATTTCCTGTCATCTATTTAAGTCTCTGTCCTTATTCTACCACTTTTATGTTTGATGTGCATATCAACCCAACAGGTAGACTTGAGTGTCTGATTTACATGGGAGGAGGTTCAGACATGTTAAAATACGACTTGTAAGGGGAGCTCCTGACAACAGGTCTAATCCTAAGCCCACTCTCCACGTTAGTAATAACACGAGGTGCTCCAAGTGTGGAGGTGTCAGGCACTTTCCAAGGACAGCCTGAGCTGGGGGTGTGTGGGGGGCTGAGAATCCCTGGGGCCACTGATGAGGTCAGCACCACAGAGCCATTTCACTATACAGATGACACAGTGGTTTTTCTTATTTGGTTGTCCACCCATTTTGCTCCCTCACAAAAAGCAATGTCCCCCAGTTGGTTTCAAGTCTCTGATGCCTGTATACACCACCTGTCTATGCTTGGCTACTCCTAACCTGCTTTGGAAAGCAACACCCTGGGAAAGATCTATGGTGGCAAAAAGTAATGATCTCACTATGCTTAGAAAAAAAAGGTTTTTTTAAAAAACAGATTCAGTTCAGTTCAGTTGCTCAGTCGTGTCCAAGTCTTTGCAACCCCATGAATCACAGCATGCCAGGCCTCCCTGTCCATCACCAACTCCCGGAGTTCACTCAGACTCGCGTCCATCGAGTCAGTGATGCCATACAGCCATCTCATCCTCTGTCGTCCCCTTCTCCTCCTGCCCCCAACCCCTCCCAGCATTAAAGTCTTTTCCAATGAGTCAACTCTTCGCATGAGATAGCCAAAGTACTGGAGTTTCAGCTTTAGCATCATTCCTTCCAAAGAAATCCCAGGGTTGATCTCCTTCAGAATGGACTGGTTGGATCTCCTTGCAGTCCAAGGGACTCTCAAGAGTCTTCTCCAACACCACAGTTCAAAGGCATCAATTCTTCGGCGCTCAGCCTTCTTCACAGTCCAACTCTCACATCCATACATGACTACTGGAAAAACCATAGCCTTAGCTAGATGGACCTTAGTCAGCAAAGTAATGTCTCTGCTTTTGAATACACTATCTAGGTTGCTTATAACTTAGGCAACTGTGGAATGTAGCCTGAGCTTTAAATAACTAATGTAGTTCCTTGGTCAAATTCATAAACCTTGCCTGTTGTCCTAACAGCGATTATTATTATTACAGAGCCAATTAGTGTAATGGAAAGCTCAGACTCCCCAACACATTAAAAAATAATTGCTGGGTGTCGCCACCCCCATATCACGGAGGCATTATCTAAAGTCGGCATTATCCAGAGATGTCAGGACACAGACTAGGACCATTGGTAACTTGAAAGGAAAAATGAAAGTACCAGGAAATGCAGTGGATGACAACTAGGCTGGGACCCCCCAATCTCCTCCCTTTCTGGGGGCACTGTCCTATGCAAACTTTCATTCTTGCTACATGGTATATTATGGTCCCTCCATTCTTGCTTTTTCTTTCTGTCAGGAAAAGAAATCTAAAAGAATCCAGAAAGACTTATTTTTATGGGAAGCAGAGTTACAACGAAAAGCTCCTGAGTGCGGTGGCATTTTCTGTTAGTCAGAAATCCCCCTCTGTCTTATTAAAAAATCAAAACAGGGAATTCATATATGTAATTAAGGCTTCCTACCCTTTGATTATCTAACTGATTACTGTCTACTTAAGAGGAAAGTCAAATGATTATCTTGATAGATGCTGCTGTGGGGTAGCAATTAGGACAAAGCTCTCTTCCGAGGGCAGGGTCCTTAATGATTTCCTATCAGAGTCCTGATTGCTGACACATTTTAAATTCCAGTATTCCTGCCCATTTTAACTGGATAACATGATTACCTGATAACGAGAGGAGTAAAGAGTCAACTGGAAAAGCAAGTTTAACCCTAACATTATATAGCCAAAGCCAATTCAAGTTAACAATGCAATTACAAACCTAAGGAAAAAGAACATGTGCACTGTGGTTGTACCCTATTTCTTTTAGACACCAATTTGCTGTCTGCCAAGAGAGAGAGAGATTGTGGGCCCTTTCTCCTTTTGGATCTTGGTTGTTGGAAGATGGAGGGTAGGAAGTGAAGTGAGAAGAAAGTTAAGAAAAGGTACTATATTAAACTATTGTAACTGAGGGAAAAAACTAGCAAACCAGAAACTTCCAAATCTTGCCATTATAAAGTAATACTGCTGAACCAGAGTAGCTCTCCTAACATTAGTAGGTACAAAATCAGCTATATATAAATATAAATATATCAGTTATTGCCAAGTTTGGGACAAAAGGCAGAGCCGGACTGTAATCCTTGCCAGAGGGAGATACACCAAAGGTGTCCTGTGACTGCCCTGGGGTTCTACCTGGATGCACTTTCTGGACTGCAGCACAGGGAAGGAGAGGCCAAGCGGAAAGCGGCAGTCTTGCTGAGTTGAAGAATTAAAGACAGGAGGCTGGGGCTGGGCAACGGGTAGAATTTTGTAAAGCAGGAAGCTGAATTGAGAAGGAGCTCTAGGACCCTATATAGGAGTCCCCTTAAGCAGAGGGTCACCAGGAGTCGGACAGGACTAAGCACAAGTAAAGTAAGTGAAGCTTCTGACCGATTACTCAGCTGCACATATGCAGGCAAGACTCCAGAGGCCTGTCAGGGAAAGACTGCTGGGGATCAGCTCGCAACAGCTGTGAGATAAATGGAGCTTCTGGAGGGTGCGGAGTGCTGGAAGACACGGGAAACTAACTTCTAAGGTGAAAAGGCCTTGATAAACACCTGGGTGTCCACTGAGACAAAAAAAAAAAAAAAAAATCCATGTATTAGGATCCCGGATATTCTAGACCTGGCCAAACAAAGGTTAAAAGCAAGCCTCAAAAATATGTAGCTGATTTAACAGTAAATTAATAACCTATCAGAACAAAACTCTCTAAAGGAAGACAACAAAATCCAGATGATAAAACATCATCCGCAATGATGAGTATAGAATCAGAAGTTTCCAGATATGTGGAAGAGGACAATGTGAATTCTAACTGGGAAAGAAGTTGATAGAAACAGACTCAGAGATGACAAATACT
Organism: Budorcas taxicolor; assembly: GCF_023091745.1. Classification (NCBI taxonomy): domain Eukaryota; kingdom Metazoa; phylum Chordata; class Mammalia; order Artiodactyla; family Bovidae; genus Budorcas; species Budorcas taxicolor. The sequence goes on from NC_068910.1 coordinate 146,569,421, forward strand.
GGGTTAGCAGACAAGGAATTTAAAACATATACATATGCTTAGGAAAGGATAGCCCTAACAACTCAATATACAAGGGAACCTCACTAGAGAAATGGAAACCATAAAAAGAATTAAATGATGGGAGATTAGTAAATGAACCTCTAGCATTGCAAGGTTCCTATATTTTGTGTTACGTAGTAAAATATTAACTAATCAGATTGCAATAATGTAAAGATGTATTCTGTAATTCCTACAGCAACCACTAAAAAGATAAAGAACAACAGAAGAGTCAACAAAAATACTAAAAAATATTCAAATAGCCCCAAAGAAAACAAGGAAAAAGGAATAGGAAAGCAAAATACAGATAAATCAAAAAAGAAAAAGGAAAAGGAGACAGATAAATCAACAATTATAGTTGGAGACTTTTAATACTCTTCAGTAATTATCAATAATTAAATAACTAAACAAAAAAAAATCAGTAAGCATACAGAAGATACAAAGAACACTAACGACTGTTTTCACTTAATCGAAATTTATAAGAATTATACCCAACAACTATAGATTACACTTTTGAATGAATGATGTTCACTGAATAATGTTCACATGAATTCACATGAATGTTCACATGAATAATGTTCACACTGAGAAACTATATGCTTGGCCATAAAAAAGTCTCAATGACTTTTCCAAGATCTATATCATATAGCGTATGTTCTTTGACCTCAACAGAATTAAATCAGAAATCCACAACAGTAATGTATCTAGTATGACCTAAATCAAGTCCCTTATGATTATACAGTGGAAGTGACAAATAGATTCAAGAGATTAGATCTGACAGAGTGCCTAAAGAACTATTGATGGAGGTTTGTAACACTGTACAGGAGGCGATGATCAAAACCATTCCCGAGAAAAAGAAATGCAACAAGGCAAACGGCTGTCTGAGGAGGCTTTACAAATAACTGAGAAAAGAGAAGGGAAAGGCAAAGAAGAAAAGGAATGATATATCCATCTGAATGCAGAGTTCCAAAGAATAGCAAGGAGAGATAAGAAAGCCTTCCTATGTGAACAAGGCAAAGAAATAGAGGAAAGCAATAGAATAGGAAAGACCAGAGATCTCTTTGAGAAAATTATAGAGATACCAAGGGAAAGATAGAGATACCATTTCATGCAAAGATGGGCACAATAAAGGATAGAAACAGTATGGGCCTAACAAAAGCAGAAGATATTAAGAAAAGGTGGCAAGAATACACAGAAGAACTATATGAAGAAGGTCTTAATGACCCAGACAACCACAATGATGTGATCACTCACCTAGAGCCAGACATCCTGGAGTGTGAAGTCAAGTGGGCCTTAGAAAGCATTACTACAAAGAGTCAGTGGAGGTGATGGAATTCCAGCTGAGTTATTTCAAACCCTAAAAGATGAAGCTGTTAAACTGCAGCACTCAATATGCCAGCAAATTTGGAAAACTCGGCAGTGGCCACAGGACTGGAAAAGGTCAGTTTTCATTCCAATTCCAAAGAAGAGCAATGTCAAAGAATGTTCAAACTATCATGCTCATTTCACATGCTAGCACGGTAATACTCAAAATCCTTCAAGCTAGGCTTCAACAGTACGTGAACCAAGAACTTCCAGATGCACAAGCTGGATTTAGAAAAGACAGAGGAACCAGAGACCAAACTGCCAACGTCTGCTGGATCATAGAAAAAGCAAGGGAATTGCAGAAAAACATCTACTTCTGCTCCATTGACTACCTTAAAGCCTTTAACTGTGTGGATCACAACAAACTGTAGAAAATTCTTCAAGAGATGGGAATACCAAAGCACCTTACCTGTCTTCTGAAAAACCTGTATGCAGGTCAAGAAACAACAGTTAGAACCAGACATGGAACAACAGACTGGTTCAAAATTGGGAAAGGAGTATGTCAAGACTGTATTTTGTCACCCTGGTTATTCAACTTACATGCAGAATACATTATGCAAAATGCCAGGCTGGATGAATCACAAGCTGGAATCAAGACTGCTGGGAGACATATCAACAATCTCAGATATGCAGATGATACCACTATAATGACAGAAAGTAAAGAGGAACCTTTTGATGAGGGTGAAAGAGGAGAGAGAAACAGCTGGCTTGAAACTCAACATTCAAAAAACTAAGATCAAAGAATCTGGTCCAAATACTTCATGGCAAACAGAAGGGGGAAAAGTGGCAAAATCACTGCAGAGGGTGACTAAAGCCATGAAATACAAGATGCTTGCTCCTTGGAAGGAAAGTTATGAGAGACAGTGTATTAAAAAGCAGAGACATCATTTTGCTGACAAAGGTTCGTATAGTCAAAGCTACGTTTTTCCAGTAGTCATATATGGATGTGACAGCTGGACCATAAAGAAGGGTGAATGCCAAATAGTTGATACTTTTGAATTATGATGCTGAAGAAGACTCTTGAGAGTCCCTTGGACTGCAAGGAGATCAGACCACTCAATCCTAAAGGAAATCAGTCCTGAATATGCATTGGAAGGACTGATATTGAAGCTGAACCTCCAATACTTAAGACATCTGATGTGAAGAAATGACTTACTACAAAAGACCCTGATGCTGGGAAAGGTTGAAGGGAGGAAGAGAAGGGGACGAGAGAGGAGGAGATGGTTGGATGGCATCACCATCTTGATGGACATGAATTTGAGCAAGCTCTGGGAGTTGGTGATGGACAGGGAAGCCTGGCATGCTGCAGTCCATGGGGTCGCAAAGAGTTGGACACGACTGAACAACTTGAACTGACTGAATATATTCAATTTCAACAAACTGTCCTGTTTCAGATTCAGTTCAGTCTCTTGGTCATGTCCAACTTTTGTGACTCTGTTTTAGATAGTGGAGGTTAAAAGTTTTTCATTCAAGATTCCTCCTCTCCAAATGCTTTTCAGCTATTACTAAATTCTACTCAAGTATATTTTCATTTTGTTCTGATACACTCCATTATTTTCGTCCTTTTCTGCTGTTTGCATATTGAAAATTACCTCAAAGCAGCTGAGGAGACAGGTGGGGTATAACATTTTTTTTTTTTAAAGGCCCACAACAAATAACAAGTTAGAAAGTTAGGCCAGACACTAAAAACGATAGACAGTAGTTTATGCCAAGTACCAAATGAAGTATGAGTAACAACTGCTATAAGAATTCAAAGGAAGAGGTCAAAGACATTTAAATTCAATATTATGAACTAAGTGGGTTTCCTGATTATCTCCCTGGCCTATTCACTCTGCCACTGTGCTACAGGTTTTCCTCTCTCTCCAAACTCTCAACATTCCTCACTTCCTTCATATTCTCAATTGATTTCTCAGTGAACTAGAAAGCGAGGCAGAAAGCCTCTCCAAATGTTTGCCACCACAGCCACAATGCGGGACCCCAGGCAGAGTGGCCTCTGTGTTGCTCCCAGGTCACACCGGCACCCTCCTGCTTCCAGACCTCTGCATCTGCTGCTGCTTCTGGCTGGAATGCTCTTTCCACTCAGGCTCACACGAGTGAAAGTGGGAGTCGCTCAGGTGTGTCTGACTTTTTGCGACCCCATGAAGTTCTCCAGGCCAGAATACTGGAGAGGGTAGCCTTTCCCTTCTCCAATATTCCCAACCCAGGGATTGAACCCAGGTCTCCCACACTACAGGCAGATTCTTTACCAACTGAGCTATCAGGGAAGCCCCATGACTGAACCTTCAACTTTTTTCAGGTAGAAAACGTTAGCAATCAACCTTCGGTGACTACTCCATTTAAAAATGCAATCTTCCTTTTTATCTCCCTCATTGTGTTTTTCCTCCATAGCCTTCTCAGAATATAATACACCATATATCTTTAATATTTCCCCTCTGTCAGCTGAATGTGAGCTCTGTGAAGGCAGAGACTTGGCTTTGTTCCCTGGAGGATCCCCTTGCACACAGACCGGTGCCTGGTTGTACAGAAGGTACTTGATAAATCTTTTTTGAATGGATGAAGCAGAATTTGAGCTGGAGGTTAAAAATAAGGCATCACTTATGAGGAGAGGGAAGGAAGGACATACCAGACTACAGAAAGCAGAGGAAGAGCAAATATATGGACATGGGATTCATTATGCTTAAGAAAGTGAGAAATTTCCTTTAGTTAGAGAAGAAGGAAAAGAAGAGAAGATGAGGATGAAGTGTGGGCTGGTGATGCATCAACGGCCTAGACTGTCAATCTAAACTTATTCAGACTTAACTTTGTTAGCACCAAGGAGCAACTGAAGTTTTCTCAGCATAGAAGGGGTGGAGGAGGGGGGACTGGAGCTCTCGGAGACAGAGGCAGTGGGGTCAGTGAACAGATTCTTGGAAGCAGACAGGCACACTGACTGGGGAGTCACAACACTACCGAAGCAAATGGGAAGAGTAGGGAAAGAGACGGTTGGCACTGTTGAAGAAGGCTTCTCATAGCTAAAAGCAAAACACAGGGAATTAGAGAGTTTCTTCCTCCTAAAGACTGCAAAGAAATCTCTGTATAATTTCATTTTCTTTCACACAGTGCAGTGAAGTTGCTGGAGACAGATATGAATTGCCCTGTATAGTTCCATAAGAGGGTAGCCTTAACTGAAGCAAGCAATAAAGGAAAAAGTTATGTGACTCAACCATTTAGAGTGGGGTCTCTTCTTTAAGAAAACGCTGTGTCTGGAATAATAGCTACTATTAACAGCTATTTCACCACAAAACCCGGGGGCTAAAACGTATTCATGTCAAAACAGAATCACAACTAGAATGCCTGTGCGATATGTGCAGAAAACAACAAAACCCACAGAAGTCCCAAAGCAGGGACCTGTCAGACAGAACACACCATATTAAGTAAATACCCACTCTTCATCTTCTCTTCCTTTAACCAAAGAAGATTTCTCACTGTTTGCTGTACATACTCGATTCCATGTTATGATATTCCAGGAAAGGACTGGGAGCTTTCAGGGGTAACACAGTAACTGATTTGGGACAGTGGTCCAGACAGAAGGCTGTACTCTGGGTAACAGTATATCAGCCACTCAGGAACATCACGTATATTAAAGCAATTCAAACTCTGCAAAGCTCTGCTGTTTAGAGTCTATGACCTTTACAAATAGGTGATATTTCAACAGAGTGCAATTAAGAATGGCCTACTGAGTTGTTTTTAATGCAAAACAATAAGCTGTTGGCTGCTCTGTCACACATGCTGAAGAGAAAAGATCTCTGCCATGTATTTTAGGAAGGCTGAAAAGCTTCATCAGGAATACTGTTGGAGGGGAAAGGCCCTTCTGTAAGCTGCTCAATACTCTTGAACTGCGGCAGGGTCCAAAATTCCAAGGAGATGGTAGACATGATGTCACTACTTGTTTTGCTAAGCACTACTTATTATATACTTCCATATACTGAGAGGGGACCGAAGAGAGAATAAAGAAACACCACTGGCTCTGATGTGGTCTCACATACGTTTATGATCTCATATGACTGGATTCTACTCAGTGGAAACAATCTTGTCAACTATTAATAACTAAGAAGCAGAATATTAAGGTGTCACATTAAGACGCTGAAAAATCACATCCATTAACCTTCAACTGCCAAAGTATGGTGACTAATAAACGTGACTAGGTCTCTCATGATCAGCTACAGGGTTCTATTCTTGGCTTTGTTCGGTACAAATATTTTATCCATGGCTTGGATAAACATAAAACAGGCCAACATGCATGGTATGAAAATACATGACTCCCAAAGGTTATAAACTGAAATAATACAAGAAAAGCCCTGTATTGACTCTAGAAACTGATTTATTTACATAGGGCAGGACCAGTAGCATGCGTGAACAGAATCAGGGGTTTGCTATCAAACATAGTTGAATCATCCTTACCAAATGGCTGCTAAAAAAGGTAATCTGCTTCTGGTTCAATTTACAGAAACAGAACCTAAGAGAAGGAACAGGCTGCACACTGTCCAACAATAGGACATTCTGGAAAAGAAAAAACTATGTAGACAGCTAAAAAACAAACAAACCAAAAAACCACAGCAGCTGCCAGAGCTTTGCAGGGAGGGAGGGAACGATGATTAGGTGATGTAAACTGTACATATGACTGTAGTGTAAACTATTGATTTTAGTCAATAATGTGGCTTATTAAGTGTAATATACATACCACAGAAATGCTAGAGGTAAATAACATGGAAAATTGGGGTGAGGGGATATATGGTAACTGCATATTTTCCATAAACCTGAAACTGCTCTAACAAAGTTTATTAATTAAAAAAAACACATTAATCAAAATGCTACATTAGAAAATATTAACTTAATGGGTGAGGAATGGGATCTGCACACTGGCCCTGAGACCCTTGGCTAGTCTCACTTTTCAAGCCAGAAGATACACACAATCACAGTAGAGAAGGATTCGTGTCATAAACAAATGCTCACTGCTGTCCTTCCTGGTAGCTGTTTCTCACTGACATTCTCTCTTTCTACCTGAGGACTAATAGGCAGGTTTCAGAAAAGCCCAGGTCACGGACTTCAGGTCATAATCACGGAAAAGAATGAAGGTTTTTCTATATATAATATCATGTCATCTGCATACAGTGACATGCAGTTTATACATGCAGTTTACCTCTTCCCTTCCAATTTGGGTACCTTTTTCTTGTCTGATTGCTGTGGCTAGGACTTCCAATACTGTATCGAACAGAAGTGGACTAAGAGTGGGCATCCTTATCTTGTTTCAGACTTTAGTGGGAATGCTTTCAGCTTTTCACTGTTGAGGATTATATTGGCTGTGGGTTTGTCATAAATAGCTTTTAATAAGTTGAGATACATTCCCTCTGTATCCATTTTGGTAAGACTTATCATGAAAAGATGTTGAATTCTGTCAAATGGGTTTTTTTTTGCATTTATTGAGATGACTGTGTGGTTGTCTTTTCTTTTGTTACTGTAGTATATCACATTAATTTGCATATGCTGAACTATCCTTGTGAACTTGGGATGAATCCCACTTGGTCACTGTGTATGATCTTTAGATCACAGATGTGGTTAACTAAAATTTTGTTGTGAAATTTTGCATCTATATTCAGTATGAAAGGTATTGGCCTGTAATTTTCTTTTTTGGTGGTATCTTTGGTTTTGGTATTAGGGGGATGGTGGCTTTGGGAGAGCTCCCTCCTCTTCAGTCTTTTGGAAGAGTCTGAGAAGGATCAGTAAAAGTTCTTTGTATGTTGAGTAGAATTTGCTGTGAAGCCATCTGGTTCTGGACTTTAGTTTGTAGGGAGGTTTTTTTTTGGTTGTTTGTTTTTAAATTACAGATTCTATTTCACTTCTAGTGATTGGTCTGTTCAAATCATCTATTTCTTTTTTATTCAGTTTTCATGGACTGTGTGTTTCTAGAAAGTTGTCTACTTCTTCTAGGTCGTCAAATTTGTTGACATATAATTGTTCATATTCAAATTGGAAGAGGAGGTAGAACTGTCACTCTCTGTAGATGACATGATACTATATATAAAAAATCTTAGAGACTCCACACAAAAACTACCAGAACTGATAAATGAATTCAGCAACATAGCAGGGCACAAGATTAACATTGAGAAATTGGTTGCATTTCTTTACACTGACAATGAAATAGCAGAAAGAGAATGTAGAAAAACAACACCTTTTAGAAATGATACAAATGAACTCAACAAAACAGAAAGAGACTCAAAGACTTACAAAACGAACTTATGGTTGCCAGGGAAGGGATAGTTAGGTAGTTTGGGATGGACATGTACACACTGCTATATGTAAAATGGATCACCAACAAGGACCTACTGTATAGCACATGGAACTCTGCTCAATGTTATGTGGCAGCCTGGATGGGAGGGGGGTTTGGAGGAGAATGGGTACATGTATATGTATGGCTGAGACTCTTCACTGTTCACCTGAAACTATCACAACATTGTTGATCAGCTATACGCCCATATAAAAGAAGTAAGTTCAAAAAATAAAACTAAAAAAAAAAGATGCACCCATATGATCACAGCAACACCATTCACAATACCCAAGACACAGAAACAACCTGAATGTCCACTGACAGATGAATGGATAAATAAGATGTGGTGCATATACACAATGGAATACTATTCAGCCATAAAAAAGAACAAAATAATGCCATCTGCAACAACACGGATCCAATTAGCAATCATCATACTAAGTGAAGTCAGGCAGAAAGACAAATATATGATATCACTTTTATGTGGAATCTAAAATACGGCAAAAAGGAACCTATCTACAAAACAGAAACAGACTCAAAGAGAGAACAGACTTGTGGCTGCCAAGGGGGAGAAGATGGACTAGGAGTCTGGGATTGGTAGACGCAAACTATGACATACAGAATGGATAAACCAATGTCCTATTATATAGCACAGGGCACTATATTTAATATCCTGGGATAAACCAGAATGAAAAGGAATGTATATAACTGAGTCACTCTGCTATACAAAAAATTTAACACAACACTGTAAATCAACAATACATTAAGTAAATAAATAAGAATAGGAAAGAACATGGCAGCAACAGTCAGATCCACGACCATGTAAAACTTTACCTAAGCCATGAGCTCCCGGAAAACAGTCAGATAAGGAAATTTCCCTTAACCTGTTTTCCAGAACAGAAAGAACCACCCCTCGCCATAAGACTCAGAGAAGACCTAGACAGTCCTCAGGCTTACTGTGACACAGCCAGACACACCTATCCTCACTGATAGATTAGAACAAAATGCTTGCCAACTGATAACCAAATGTTAGCTAGGCTTCTCTCCTCCCAAGCTTCTGACCCACCCTCTGCTCAAGCCAGCATACCACCTTTCCTTAATGATATCTGAGAATCAGCTGACATCAAGGAAAGACATTTCTTGATCACTATCTGATTCTGCCACCTACTTCCCCATATCTGGTCCTTTCTAGATTTGTTTACCTGCCTCTATAAAAGAAATTTCCTTTCTGCCCGATATTTGAGACCCTTGCACATCCTTTGGTCAAAATGTTCCCCCTATGGTAATAGCTTCCTCCCTTCTATTGTAATAGCTCCCTCCCCTTATGGCAGTAATTCTTTTGAATGAAGTCTCTTCTTATCTAAGTCCAAATTTGTTTTTCTTTGATAGACAACATATTCTATTAATTCAGACTAGGTGTTAGGGTCTAACTAAAATCATTCAGCATATTAACGAGCATGCCACTTGCTTAATGCAACTATAGACTCCTAAGATCTTAATCTTCCAAAAGATCTAAAAATCAACCAGTCCAACCTCTCACCCAGAGCAAGAATACGTCTGTAGAAGCTTTGAGAGACAGACATCCTGCCACTGCTTGCATACCTCTGGTAAGAGGTAATGTAAGAAAATTCTCATACTAAACCAACATCATCATTTATGCAGTACTAGTCTGTCCTCTGAACTACTTACTGGGCTGGCCAAAAATCTGGAACTCAGAAGCATTCTTTGAATTGGGTTGGCCAAAAATTTCGTTCAGGAAACCAAAATGAAATTTTTGGCCAACCCAGTAGTTCAGCCTAAACGAAATTTTTTGCCAACCCAATACAAACAACACTTTTAACTTCCGAATCAGCACCCTCCAGATATCTGAAGGCGACTGCACCTCAGCTTCTTCACATCAGCATAAAGAGGTCCTTTGGCCTGCTGGGATCTTCTATCCTGTCTATGCAAAAACAAAGATCAAATCACATCCCCCAGTTGCTCTGTTTGTTAAATCAACAGAGGCATGGAAGTCACATCTGGATATAATGTGCATCTAAGTTTTCCTAAGACAGTCTAATACTTTAAGGAAAGAGGAAGCATACAACAAGGGCTATCACTTTGTTGTTCATGAGGAACTGCACCTTTGCAGGAGAGTTAAGGGTGAGGCACAAAAAGGCCAATGACATCAGCTTATACCACAAAGTGAGAGCAGTCAGAACAGTGCAGTACTGGCACAAAACCAACACACAGATCAATGGAACAGAACAAAGTTCAGAAAGAAACCCATGCACTTACGGTCAATAATCTACAACAAAGCATGCAGGAATGTACAATGGAGAAAGGACAATCTCTTCAAGTGGTGTGGGGAAAAATGGACAGTTACATGTGAAATTAGAACATTCTGTAACACCATACACAAAAATAAACTCAAACTGAATTAAAGACCTAAATGCAAGACCTAAAATCATAAAACTCCTAGAGAAAGACACAGGAAGAACACTCTTTGACATAAATTGTGGCAGTATTTTTTTGGATCCATTGGATCCATTTCCTAGAGTAATGGAGACAGAAGGAAAAATAAACGGGACCTAATTAAACTTAAAAGCTTTTGCATAGTGAAGGAAACCATCAACAAAAAAGATAACCTATTGAATGAGAGAAAGTATTTGCAAATGATATGACTGCTAAGAGGTTAATATCCAAAATAAATAGTTCATGTAACTCAACATTAAAAACACAAATAATAAATGTTGGCAACAAAGTAGAGAAAAGGGAACCCTCATATGCTGTTGATGGGAATGTCAACTGTGCAGCCACTGTGGAAAACAGTATGGAGGTTTCTTATTAAACTAAAAATAAAACTACTACATAATCCAGAAATTCCACTCCTGGGTATATATCCAAAAAACCCTCAAAACACTAATTTGAAAAGATACACGCACCCTAATAGTCACAGAAGGATTATTTACAATTACAAAAAAACAACTGGAAGCAACCTAAGTATCCATCAACAGATGAAAGAATAAAGAAGATGTATATACATACAATGGAATTCTACTCAGCCATAAAAAAGAATGAAATTTTGCTACTTGCAGCAACATAGATGGATGTGGAAGGTATTATGCTAAATGAAATAAATCAGATAGAAAAAGACAAATAGTATATGATATCACTTATATGCAGAATTTAAAAAGTACAACAAACTAGTGACTGTCTCAAAAAAAAGAAACAGACTCACAGATAGAACAAACTAGTGGTTACTAGTGGGGACAGGAAGTATAAGGGTAGGGGAGTGGGAAGGACCAACCACTATATATAAAATAAGCTACAAGGATACATTGTACAACACAGGGAATACAGCCAATATTTTATAATAACTATAAATAGACTATAACCTTTAAAAACTGTGAATCACTATATTGTATACCTGTAGCTTATTGACTCATTGGAAAAGACCCTGATGCTGGGAAAGACTGAAGGCAGAAGGAGAAGAGGGTGACAGAGGATGAGATAGTTGGCTGGCATCACCGGTTCAATGGACATGAACCTGGGGGAGATGGTGAGGGACAGGGAAACCTGGCGGGCTACAGTCCATGGGGTTGTGAAGAGTCGGACGCAACTTGGTGGCTGAACAACGATGACAACAACTTATATAATATTGTACATCAACTGCACTTCAATTAAATAAAAGAGGCAAATGAGTTTTTCTTTACGCCATCATCACACAACACCTAGGATCTGCTGCATCTGTCTCTCAGTGCTTTCTCCTTTTGTGATCCTTTGACTTTTGTGAAACTATCAACCAGTCATTCTTGGGCTGGTCAGTTAAAGCAGCCAGCTTTTCCTGTTGCTATGGAAACAGTGGTTCTATGAGGCTTTTTCCTAAAAAAACAAAAAAACTTCCCACTCCATAATTTAATAAAAATCACGAGCAAATACACTCATCTACATTCCTGACATGACTGGCAAGACTTGGAATCATCTATAAAAATTCTGCCTCACCAGAACATTTCAGAAAAAAGGTCAGCTCTAAATTCTGATATTACACATGAAACTGTGCACCAGTTTCTGGGAGGCTTGGCTATTAAATCCACCAGTTCGGTCACCATTAACTTGTGTTTTAAGAGCCTGGCACATCAGAGGCTTATTGAATATTTACTGAATTTACCCAGAACTATTAGAAAGGCTTCCCACTCTGCCACTCTCAGTCTTCTCCCTAACTGGAAGAAGAGAACATTGACTGTACCCCTAACTAGTGGGTTCCACCAGCCAGAGTACCAGCCCCTGATGCTTCCACAACAGCAGAGAAAGCTCATCTAAAACACGGATGGCTCAGAGAGTGTAACCACGCTTTTGTAATAAAAAATAAGGCAAAACTGCTTTCTCTGATTATTATGCATGTAACAATGCCATTGTTCATTCTGAATATTCATTGGAATGACTGATGCTGAAGCTCCAGTACTTTGTCCACTGGATGTGAAGAGCCAACTCATTGGAAAAGACCCTGATGCTGGGAAAGACAGATGGGAGGAGAAGGGGGCAACAGAGAATGAGGTGGCTGGGTGGCATCACTGACTCAATGGACATGAGTCTGAGCAAACCCTGGGAGAGACTGGAGGACAGGGAAGTCTGGAGGGCTGCAGTCCATGGGGTCGCAAAGAGCTGGACACGACTGAGCGCCGGAACAACAGTGTCAATTGTGCCACACAAGTTCCTGGTTGGTGTTTCTAGCATAGTCAAGAAGTGATGCACTATAGCTAAGAGGTTTTTAATGCTGCCTTCCACTAACTCTCTACACTTCTTTAATCCACCTCAAACACTGACAGTACCTCCAATCTTGATCTATGCTAGGGAGTTTACTGCAGTGAACTTTATGACAATTTCTATCTAAGGAAAATGTATCTAATTTTCAAATTTCTAGTCATCTAAGATCAAGATACATCCAAGATACAGAAGTCCTAGGAAAGTATATGTGTCTTCCTACTTTTTTTTATTGAACTTATCAGTTAGAGCGCATTAAGAAGACATTTTATATACAAAAAATATGGTATACAAATTTTAAGCACTATAGATAAATTATTACACATGATAAGTATTTCTAATCCAGAGCTTTCCAAAGGAATTTCTAAAATACAAAATGCTCATGGAATGTGCCTGGTCCTGACACGGCAGCAGAACAGAGTGACTCCTCCACAAGACACCCACCCCAAGCCAGCAGGACCTGACACAACACGGCTCCCGGCTCCTCAGCACTCGAATATGGCTCTTGGCAGGGCCAGCGCTGACAGCAGAGTCGCCAAGCACTTTCTGCGGTTTCTGGTCAACAGAGAAAAGCTTTGGCTCAAATCAAGAACACTGCTGCTCTTTTGTGTTCCTTACACATGCCACTCTGGCAGTCACACTGTTCAGCAGCTACTGCTGGTGCTCCCATCTGTCAGTGCAGCGTTGGGAAGAGTGACTGCAGATCCGAGACGACAACCAGAACACACAGATACGCACATACAAACACAGACACACACGCCGAACTGGGGAAGTAACAACGACACGCTGAGTCTCACACTGATCGTGCTTAGAGTGCTGCTGCCTGAGCTCACACAGTAAGGAGCTGACTGTGCTGGAACACGAGCCCAGGGCAGCAATGATGTGTCACTGGTCCTTTCTAGAGTTATCCAGCAGAAACTCCTCTTCCCCCTTGAGTCCCCAGAACAACTACCAAGTCTGTGGAATCTTACGTCTCTCTCATCCACGAAACAACTCCTGAGCAACTGCGTACTCTGTTCTACACTTAGAGGAACAAGAAACACAACTGCTGTGGGCCCTGCCCTTCTGAGGCAGAGGGTCTAGTGGGGGACACATACAAGCAAAGGGGCAATTTCAACACAGCCAGGTAAGCATGTTGGTAGAGACGAGTTCAGGGTACTCGGAGAGCTCAAAAAAGGAAGGACGCCTAACTTAGACTTCGGGTATCCAAAGGGTGTAGGGGGACAAAAAAGGCTAAGGCTTGCATCTACCTCACCTCCTCATTCCATTAACATAGCACAGGCTTAGGACTTTGTTTCTTCTAATTGGTCTTTCTGCCTCAAACCTCATGTTTGGTGGGAGCACTTATCCTTGAGATGAAAAGCAAACTTCACAGGCTGGGCTCTGTCACCTGGACTCTTGTTTATTTCACTGGGCTGCTGTAAGCTTCCATATTTAAGATAAGCAGAACAGCCCCCATTTCCTGAAATGTGTTGCGTTCACCCGTATCTGCCAAGAATACCTTTTCCCTTGTTTCCAGGCTGGATTAAGCTCTACCTCCACTGGGAAGCCTTCCCTGATCTCTTCTCTTAGTCTGGGAGAAGCACCTGTTATGATGTACATTTTAAAGTGTTTCTAAACACTGTAACCAGTGAGATATTAAGTACATGCTGTTAAGTTAGGGCTTCAAGTCAGGGGTGGTCAGTGGCCCTAACCAAGAATCCACATTTCAGAGATGGCAACACATGAACTTCCAAAGGAGGCTCCTAAAAGCCTTTTAGCTGTTCATATTTGGACTAACACTTACGACTTTGCTCATTAGCTCAGAAAACAGCAGAAAAATTTTCTGTTGGTAAAATTAATGGCTTGATAATCAGAATGTTAAATATTAGAAATGGTCTCTCATTGCTAAAATAAAAGGTACTCAAAATATGTATTAATAGGCTAGATAAAATGTTTTTGAGATATTAATTTAACAAATGTCTTTAAGTATGGTTGGATGTGCTTTCATTATAATCTAGTATCAATGTTGTAGGGGGGCAGCAAACCATTTCTCGAGTTTCTTAATTAGACTCTGTACCTAAAGAATATAAGAGTTGTACTAGACGAGGTTGGTAATTTCAAAACAGGGCTTCTCCCCCGCATTCTTGCAGCACCCCATCACCCTGCATGGCATGCGTCAAGGTGCAAGGTCACCGTCAGGGCACCTGTCTACCTTCCCCACCAAAGGCTGAGGTCCTTGAGAACGCAGATGTTATTTCTCATCTCTGTAGTCTGCTTCTTTGCTCATTATCTGGTACAAAAAAATATCTGCTGAACGGACAATACTATCAGTAGCATAACAGAGTGAAAGGATTAGTCCAACATTAGACTAGGAGTTGGGGGATACTTGTGTTTTAATGCCAGTTATAATTTACTGAGTATTTAATATGTGTCAGGCACAGTGGTAGGCACTTAAATAATTTCTCATTTACTCTTTAAATTCTGAGAGGTAGCATTATCCTTTTACAGAGAAGGAAACAGGGAGGCTGACTTGAGGTTATTCAGATAAAGAAGCGGAAGAGTCGATCTTTGAATCCAAGTCTGGCTGAACCCAAAGCATGGGTTTTTAACCATTGTGTTAGAAGTGTGTTCCATGTAACATCTGAGAGAGGCAAAAAAATTTCCCTCTAGAGTCCAGTTTCCTCCTTTGTTTACTGAGTGGGATTAAGTGGCTGATGCCCTTTCCAGCTCCTCATGTTACAGTGTGACGGTTCTGAGCGGCAGCAATCAGCACCACCACCTTGCCTGCCCTTGCTGCCTGACAAGAGTGAAAGAGATCTTCGTGTGCAACATGTTCTAGGGCTTTTCAGATAACATATTTTGCTTCTATTCTTTTTTTTCTTCCTTTGAAGCAGTCTTGGAGGATTCTGAAGGCAGAGAAAAGGGACCTGTTTTTGGCACAATGCTTTGAAGCTAGAACCTGCTGTTAAGTCAACAGGGCCAGCAAGTTGTTATTTTTGTTCTATTATACAAGCCTTTGCCGACATGGATGCTGTGAAATTGTTTTAAAAAGGTGGGGGACAAGGAAAGCAAACCTTCAACCAGGACACAGAGAAATAAAAACAGAAAAAGAGCATAGCAAAAACGCCAATCTGTTGGCTGTGTTTCCACTGTACTGTTACAGCTGGATAAAGAAAAGGATTTTAGTGGTTCTCTTGGCATCATCTGAGAATTACTTGGTTGAAAGACAAACTCTATCTGTGCCACAGAGTTTACAGTCTCAGGGTGAAATAGCACAGATAGAAGTTCTATCTCATGAGTATTTATGAGGACTTACTTAGCTGAAACCTGCTGAAATGTTAATACCTCAGACTAGTTTGTTCTAGGGACAGCCACCTGGAGGGATGGTACATTGTTAAGAAAAACTATATACCTTTCATCCTTAGAATATCTTTCATCTGCTGTCACTCACTGATACCAGGATGCCCATTTGGCCCTACTAAGAAAGAACCTTCCAGCCAATGCACAAGACATAAGAGACATGGGTTTGATCCTTGGGTCAGGAAGATCTCCTGGAGGAGGGCATGACAACCTGCTCCAATATTCTTGCCTGGAGAATCCCATGGACAGAGCTGCTTGGCAGGCTACAGTCCATAGGGTTGTGAAGGGTCGGACACAACTGAAGCAACTTGGCACATAGTACACACACAGGAATTCTAGAACAATGAAAGTCCCTAGTTGCCAGGACACTGATGCTAGACTCAACCCCCCAACTGGCTTCTCTGAAACAGTCAAAGAGCTCTGGTGACACCTATTTAAGGCATCCAATCAGAATGAACCTTTGACAGCATTAAGATGATTAAAAATCACTCATTGTGAGAACACTGTTCAATAGAGGAGAACACACACACAGAAGGAGGAAGTTGGCTTTCTTCCATTAAAACTCACTCACCTTTTTAATAGCAGGATCCCCTTTGGACAGATGACAGGATGGGGACATTTTTACCTAGGGGGGAAAAAAAGGCAAACCTTTTGATATCTTATTTACAGTTTAGTTTTGTTTGACCCACCCTCAAATAACTCAACTAGAAGTGGCATAGTAGTGTGTGTGCATGCTCAGTCAGGTCCAATTCTTTGAGGCCCCATGAACTGTAGCCTGCCAAGCTCCTCTGCCCACGGAATTTTCCAGGCAAGAATTCTGGAGTGAGGTACCATTTCCTTCTTCAGGGGATCTTCCTGACCCAGGGGTCAAACCTGAGTCTCTTGCGTCTCCTGCATTGGCAGGTGGATTCTTTACCACTAGTGCTACCTGGAAAGCCCCAGAAGTGGTATAACTGAGATAATACAGACATTTTAAGGGAACCAATGAATATATGTATATTTTTAAAAATCCCTTTGAAGTTTCTCTGAGATGAAAAACACAGTGGTTAGCCAAGATAAAAATGTGATTAAGCTATGAAAAGTATTACAGATGGTCCAAATTGGTTTTAGCCAAATGGTAAGGAACCTAAGAGATCTTTGGGGACAATATTAATTTTAACTATCTTTGTGGACAACTGACATGATCCAAAGTAGTCAGGGATATATTATTTCATAATGATAAAGAAATCAATTCATCAGGAGGACATAACAATCCTAAACATCTACACATCTAACAACTTAAAATATGTAAGTTAAAAAGTGATAGAAATGCCAGGAGAAATAGATCTTACAGCCAGAGATTTCCATACTTCCCTCAAGAAATGAGAGAACAAATATGAAGATATACCCAATTCAAAAAATGGGCAAAGGATCCGAACATTTTTCCAAAGAAGACATACCAAAGAACAATAGATATGTGAAAAAGTGCTCAACATCACTTATGAGGGAAATGCAAAGCAAAACTACAGTGATGTATCACCTCACACCAGTTAGGATGGCTTTCATAAAAAAAAAGACAAGGTATAACCAATGCTGGCGAGGATGTGGAGAAAGGGAGCCCTTACACATTGTTGGTAGGAATGTAGATTAGTACAGCTATTATGGAAAACAGTATGGCAGTTCCTCAAAACTTTAAAAACTGAACTATCATATCATCCAGCAATCTCACTGCTGGGTATATATCAGAAGGAATTGAAATTAACATCTTGATGAGATACCTGCTCACTCATGTTCAGCATACCATTATTTACAATAGCCAAGATATGGAAACAACTCAAGCATCTATCAGTAGATGAATGAATAAAGAATATATATATATATATATATATACACACATACACACATATATATATCTCTCTCACCTCCTCACACACACACAATGAAATATTACTCAGTCATAAAAGAAGGAAATCTTACCATTTGCAACAATAAGGATGGACCCAGAGGGCATTATACAAAGAGAGAAGTCAGACAAAGAAGGACAAATGTTGTATGAAATCACTTGCAAGTGGAATTTAGAAAAGCTGGACTTGTAAAAACAAAAAGTAGAATGGTGGTTACTAGGGGGTGGGAGGTTAGGGGTAGTGGGAGGGATGTTGTTCAAGAGGATAACTTTGTAACTAGTAGAGAAATAAGTTCTGAAGATCTAAGGCACAGCACAGTGATCACAGTCAACAATACGGTACATTTCAAAGTTGCTAAGAGACTAGATCGTTACTGTTCTCAACACAAAAAAGAAATGGTAATTATTGACATGATAAAGGTGTTTGCTAAGGCTATTGGTATGAAAAGGCAAAAAGATATGATACTGAAAGAGGAACTCCCCAGGTCAAGAGGTGCCCAATATACTACTGGAGAAGAGCGGAGAAATAGCTCCAGAGGAATGAAGAGGCTGAGCCAAAGTGGAAACAATGCCCAGTTGTGGATGTGGCTGGTGGTGAAAGTCCAATGTGTAAAGAACAATACTGCATAGGAACCTGGAATGTTAGGTCCATAGATCAAGGTAAATTGGAAGTGGTCAAACAGGAGATGGCAAGAGTGAACATCGACATTTTAGGAATCAGTGAACTAAAATGGATGGATGGGTGAATTTAATTCAGATGACCGTTATATCTACCACTGCGGGCAAGAATCCCTTAGAAGAAACGGAATAGCCTTCACAGTCAACAAGAGAGTCTGAAACGCAGTACTTGGGTTCAGTTTCAAAAACGACAGAATGATCTGTTTGTTTCCAAGGCAAACCATTCAATATCACAATAATCCAAATCTATGTCCCAACACTTTTATGAAGACCTACAAGACTTTCTAGAAGGAACACCAAAAAAAAAAAAGAAAAAAGTGTCCTTCATCACAGGGGACTGGAATGCAAAAGTAGGAAGTCAAGAGATACCTGGAGTAACAGGCAAGTTTGGCCTTGGAGTACAGAATGAAGCAGGGCAAAGGCTAACTGAGTTTTGTCAAGATACTGCACTGGTCTTAACAAACACCCTCTTCCAACAATACAAGAGATGGCTCTACACATGGACATCACCAGATGGTCAATACCGAAATCAGATTGATTACATTCTTTGCAGCCAAAGATGGAGTGACTCTATACAGTCAGCAAAAACAAGACTGGGAGCTGACTGCAGCTCAGATCATGAACTCCTTGTTGCCAAATTCAGACTTATATTGAAGAAAGCAGGGAAAACCATTAGGCCACTCAGGTATGACCTAAATCAAATCCCTTATGCTTATACAGTGGAACTGACAAATAGATTCAAGGGATTAGATCTGACAGACAGACTGCCTGAAGGACTATGGGCAGAGGTTCATAACATGGTGCAGGAGGTGGTGATCAAAACCATCCCCAAGAAAAAGAAATGCAAAAAGGCAAAATGGCTGTCTGAAGAGGCCTTACAAATAGCTGAGAAAAGAAGAGAAGTGAAAGGCAAAGGAGAAAAGGAAAGATATACCCATCTGAATGCAGAATTCCAAACAACAGCAAGGAGAGATAAGAAAGCCTGCCTAAGTGAACAAGGCAAAGAAATAGAGGAAACCAACAGAATGGGAAAGACTAGAGATCTCTTCAAGAAAATTAGAGATACCAAGGGAACATTTCATGCAAAGATGGACAATATAAAGGACAGAAATGGTATGGACCTAACAGAAGCAGAAGATATTAAGAAGAGGTGGCAAGAATTCACAGAAGAATTATACCAAAAATGTCTTAATGACCCAGATAACCACGTTGGTGTGATCACTCAGGTGAGAGCCAGACATCCTGGAATGCGAAGTCAAGTGGGCCTTAGGAAGCATCACTATGAACAAAGCTAGTGGAGATGATGGAATTCCAGTTGTGCTATTTCAAATTCTAAAATATGATGCTGTGAAAGTGCTGTACTCAATATGCCAGCAAATTTGGAAAACTCAGCAGTGGCCACAGGACTGGAAAAGGTCAGTTTTCATTCCAATCTTGAAGAAAGGCAATGCCAAAGAATGCTCAAACTACTGCACTCATCTCACATGCCAGCAAAGTAATGCTCAAAATTCTCCAAGCCAGGCTTCAGCAATACGTGAACCATGAACTTTCAGATGTTCAAGCTGGATTTAGAAAAGGCAGAGGAACCAGAGATAAAATTGCAAACATCCATTGGATCATAGAAAAAGCATAGAGAATTCCAGAAAAACATCTACTTCTGCTTCATTGACTACACCAAAGCCTTTGATTGTGTGGATCACAACAAACTGTGGAAAATTCTTCAAGAGATGTGAATACCAGACCACCTTACATGCCTCCTGAGAAACCTGTATATACAGATCAAGAAGCAACAGTTAGAACCAGACATGGAACAATAGTCTGGTTCAAAACTGAGAAAGGAGAAGTCAAGGCTGTATATTGTCACCCTGAATGTTTAACTTATATGCAGAGTACATCATGTGAAATGCTGGGCTGGATGAAGCACAAGCTGGAATCAAGACTGCCATGAGAAATATCAGTAACCTCAGATATGCAAATAACACCACCCTTTATGGCAGAAAATGAAGAGGAACTAAAGAGCTTCTTGATGAAGGTGAAAGAGGAGAGTGAAAAAGCTGGTTTAAAACTTAACATTTAAAATACTAAGATCATGGCCTCTGGCCCTATCACTTCATGGCAAACAGATGGAGAAACAATGGAAACAGTGACAGATTTTATTTTCTTGGGCTCCAAAATCACTGCAGATGGTGACTGCAGCCATGAAATTAAAAGACACTTGCTCTATGACCAACCTAGACAGCATATTAAAAATGATAGTTTTGACTAGCTGATATGTCCATCTAGTCAAAATTATGGTTTTTCCAGTAGTTATTTATTGAGGTGAGTGTTGGACCATAAAGAAGGCTAAATGCCAAAGAATTGATGCTTTTGAACTGTGGTGTTGGAGAAGACTCTTGAGAGTCGCTTGGACTGCAAGGAGATCCAACCAGCCCATCCTAAAGGAGATCAATCCTGAGTATTCATTGGAAGGACTGATGCTGAAGCTCCAATACTTTGGCCACCTGATGCGAAGAGCTGACTCATTAGAAAAGACCCTGATGCTGGGAAAGATTGAAAGGAGGAGAATCGGATGACAGAGGACGAGATGGTTGGATGGCGTCACCGTCTCAAAGGACATGAGCCTGAGCTAGCTCTCAGAGATGATGACAGACAGGGAAGCCTGGCATGCTGCAGTCCATGGGGTTGCAAAGAGTCAGACACGACCGAGCAACTGGACAACAAAGGCTACTGGGGTAATCATATTGTAATACACAAATGTATCAAAGCAACACATGGTACACTCAAACTACACAATATTAAATGTCGATTATATGTCAATTTTAAAAAATAAAAAGGAAAGATATAGAAAATCTACATTGACAGAACCCAACAAAGGCAGAATACATACATAATCTTTTTCAGGTACAGTAGAGACATACCTCAGAGATATTATGAATTCAGTTTCAGGCCATTGCATTATAGCAAAAGTTGCGATAAAGCAAGTCACACAACTCTCTGGTTTCCTGTTGCATATAAAAGTTGTTTACACTAGTCTATTAAGGAGCATTATATCTAAAGAAACAATGTACATATTTTAATTGAAAAATATATTCTTGCTTAAAAAATGCTAACTATAATCTGAGCCTTCAGTGAGTAATAATTTCTTTGCTGATGGAGGGTCTTGCCTCTATGTTGATGGCTGCTGATTCATCAGGGTGGTGGTTTCTGGAGGCTGGGGTGGCTGTGGCAATTTCTCACAATAAGACAACAATTAAGTGTGCCACATCTATTGACTCCTTTCACGAATGATGTCTCTGAAGCATGCAAAGCTGTCTGACAGTATTCTACCCACAACAGAACTTCTTTAAAAACTGGAGTCAATCCTCTTAAACCTTGTTGCCACTTTATCAACTAAGTTTATGTAACATAAATCCTTTGTTGTCATATCAACAATCTTTACAGCATTCTACTAGCAGTGGATCCCATCTCAGGAAAACACTTTCTTTGTTCATTCATAAGAAGCAACACCTCATCTGTTCAAGTTTTATCATGATATTGCAGCAATCCAGTCACATCCTCAGGCTTTACTTCTGATTCTCTTGCCACTTCCACCACATCAGCAGTGACTTCCTCCATGAACCCCTCTAAGTAATCCACGAGGGTTGGAATCAACTTCTTCCAAACTCCTGTTAATGCTGATATTCTGTCCTTTCCCATGAATCACCAATGATCTTAATGGCATTTAGAATGGTGCACCCTTTCCAGAAGGTTTTCAGTTGACTTTGCTCAGATCCATCAGTGAACTATCTATGCCAGCTATAGCCTTATGAAATGTATTTCTTACATAATAAACTTAAAAGTCAAAATTCCTCTTTGATCCATGGGCTACAGAATGGATACTGTATTAGCAAGCATGAAAACAACATTAATTTTGTTGTGTATCTCCATCAGAGTCCTTACATGACCAGAAGCACTGTCAGTGAGCCACGATATTTTTTTCAAAGGAAACTTTTTTTCTGAGCAGTATGTTTCAACAATAAGCTGAAAATATTTAGTAAACCATGTTGTAAGCAGATGTGCTGTCATCCAGACTTTGTTGTTTCATTTACAGAGCACAGGCAAAGCAAAGTTAGCGTATTTCTTAAGGGCCCCAGAATTCTGGGCATGCTAAATGAGCATTGGCTTCATCTTCAAGTCATGACCTGCATTAGCCACTAACAAGAGAGTCAATCTGTCCTTTGAAGTTTTGAAGCCAAGCACTAACTTCTCCTCTCAAGCTATAAAAGTCCTAGAGGACAAGGCATCTTCTTTTAATATAAGGCTATTTCATCTATGACGAAAATCTGTCATTTAGTGTCCCTACCTTCATTAATCATCTTAGCTAGATCTTCTGAATAACTTGCTGTTGCTTCTACATCAGTACTTTCTGCTTCACCTTGCACTCTTATGTTACGAGGATGGCTTCTTTTCTTATACTTAATGAACCAACCTTTGCAAGCTTTAGACTTTTCTTCAGCAGCTTCCTCCCTTCTTTCAGCCTTCACAGAATCGAAGACAATTAGGGCCTTGCTTTGGATTAAGTGAATTTTATGGCTGATTTGATCTTCTATCCAGACTACTAAAACTTTCTCCACATGAGCAATAAGACTGTTCTGCTTTATCATTTGTGTGTTCACTGAAGTAGCACTGTTAATTTCCTTTAAGAACTTTTACTTTTCATTCACAACTTGGATTAACTGTTTGGCACAAGAGGCCTAGTTTCTGATCCATTCTGGCTTTTGGTAAGGCTTCCTCAGTAAGCTTAATCATTTCTAGCTTTTGATTTAAAGTGAGAGAAATGTGACTTTTCCTTTCACTTGAACACTTAGAGGCCACTGCAGGGTTATCAATGGGCCTAACTTCAAAATGAATGGTCTCAGGGAATAGGGAGGCTTGGAAAGATCCCTTGGAGATGGGAAAGGCTACCTACTCCAGTATTCTGACCTGGAGAATTCCATGGACTGTATACTCCATGGGGTTGGACACAACTTAGTATTACCTTTCTTTCTTAAGGAGAGGGAAAGAAACAGGGGATCGGCTAGTAGGCGGAGCAGCTAGAACACATACATATATTTAGTTTGCCGTCTTTAAGAGCAGTTTGTGGTCCCCACAATTACAACAGTAACATCTAAGATCACTGATCACAGATCACCATGCAATAATAATGAAATATATTTGAGAATTACCAAAATATGACACATAGACACAAAGTAAGTAAATGCTTTTGGAAAAGTGGTGCCAATAAACTTGCTTGAAGCAAAATTGCCATAAACTTTCAATCTGTAAAAAAGAAATGAAGTTTCTGCAAAGTGCAATAAAGGAAAGCATGATGAAATGACGTAAGCCTGTATACACGGACCATTTACCAACATAGATTATTTTCTGACAATAGCAATTTTCAATTAATTTCAAACAATTCAAGTCATACAAAGAATGTTCTCTGACTGTACTAGAAATAAGACATGAGTAACACAAAGATTTCTGGAAAATTCTCAAATATTTAGGAACTGACAAATTTCCAAATAATGCTTTGATCAAAGAAGAAATCAAAAGGAAATTAGATCCTAAAAATACCCATAATCATGAAGAAACAAGATCTGAATAGACCAAAAATTAGTAAGAAAACTGAATCAGTAATAAAAAAAAATTCCCCCAAAAGAAAAAGTCCAGGACAACACAGTTTCACTGGTGAATTCCACCAAGTCTTTGAAGAATTAATTCCACTCTTTCTGCAACTCTCCCAAAAAACTGAAGAGGAGGGAACTCATTTTAGGAGATCAGCATTAACCTTCAAGGAAGGAAGGTTACAGGTCAATATCCCCAATGAATATAGTTGAAAGAATCATCAACAAAATACAAACTGAATTCAACAGCACCTTATAAAGCTCATATATCAAGTTTAAGAGGGATTCATGGGATGCAAGGAGGGTTTAACATACACAAATCAATAAATGTTCTAGCCAGAGAAATTAGACAAGAATAAAAGGCATTCAAATTGGAAAGAAACAAGGAAAACTATCTCTGTTGGCAGATGATATGCTCTTATTTGTAGAAAGTTATAAATTTAGATTCCACAAAAAAGCTATTAGAATAAACAAATTAAGTAAAGTAGTAGGATATAAAATACAGGAAATCAGTTGTATTCCTATACACTAACAATTAACAGTTCAAAAAGGCAATTAAGAAACAATTCTATTTACTATAGCATCAAAATTAATAAAATACCCAGGAATAAATGTAAGGAGGCAAAAGACTTATATACTGAAAACTACAAAATGTTGCTGAAAGAAATTAAAGACAAATAGAAAGACACCCTGTGCTCATAGTTTAGAAGACTAAATATTGTTAAGATGTCCATACTATCTAAAGTATCCTATAGATTCACTGGGGTCAGTTTCAAATGCAATGGCAATTTGAGAAACAGAAAAATCCATCCTAAAATTTATATGCAATCTCAAGGGACCCTGAGTAGCAAAAAACAATCAATTAAAAAAGAACAAAGCTGAAGGTCTCACACTTCTTGATTTCTAAACTTACTGCAAAGCTACAGTGATCAAAACTGTGCTAGTCAAAAACAGATGTACAGATCAATGGAACAGAAATAAACCCACATATTTACCATCAATTAATCTTCGATAAAGGAGGCAAGAATACATAATGGAGAAAACCGTCTCTAGCAAGTAGTATTTGGAAAGCTGGAAAGACTCATGTAAATCAATGAAATTAGAACACTCACTCATATCATATACAAAAATAAACTCGAAGTGGTTTAAAGACCTAAATATTAATATAAGACATGATACCATAAGCCCCTAGAACAGAACATAGGCAAAATATTCTCTGACATAAATTGCAGCAATATGTTCTTAGATTACTTACTCTCTCAATACAAAAGAAATAAAAGCAAAAGTAAACAGAAATGGAACCTAATTAAACTTAAAAGCTTTTGCACAACAAAGGAAACTATAAACAAAACAAAAAGGCAGCCTACAGACTGAGAGTATTTGCAAATGATGCAACTGACAAGGGCTTAACTTCTAAAATATAAAAACAGCTCATACAACTCAGTATAAAAAAAAAAACAACCAAACAACGCAATCAAAAAATGGGCAGAAGACCTTAACAGACATTTCTCCAAAGACATTCAGATGGCCAGGCACTTAAAAAGATCAACATCAACTAATTATTAGAGGAATGCAAGTCAAAACCACAATGAAATATCACCTCACAACAATCAGAATGATCATAATCAAAAAGTCTACAAACAATAAACACTAGATAGAGTATGGGAAAAAAGAGAACTCTCCTACACTCAGTTCAGTTCAGTTGCTCAGTCATGTCCATCTCTTTGAGACCCCATGAATCGCAGCACGCCAGGCCTCCCTGTCCATCACCAACTCCCGGAGTTCACTCAAACTCACATTCATCGAGTCAGTGATGCCATCCATCCATCTCATCCTCTGTCGTTCCCTTCTCCTCCTGCCCCCAATCCCTCCCAGCATCAGAGTCTTTTCCAGTGAGTCAACTCTTCCCATGAGGTGGCCAAAGTACTGGAGTTTCAGCTTTAGCATCAGTCCTTCCAAAGAAATCCCAGGGCTGATCTCCTTGCAGTCCAAGGGACTCTCAAGAGTCTTCTCCAACACCACACTTCAAAAGCATCAATTCTTCGGCGCTCAGCTTTCATCACAGTCCAACTCTCACCTCCATACATGACCACAGGAAAAACCATAGCCTTGACTAGACAGACCTTAGTCGGCAAAGTAATGTCTCTGCTTTTTAATATGTATCTAGGTTGGTCATAACTTTTCTTCCAAGGAGTAAGCATCTTTTAATTTCATGGCTGCAATCACCATCTGCAGTGATTTTGGAGCCCAAAAAATAAAGTCTGACACTATTTCCACTGTTTCCTCATCTATTTCCCATGAAGTGATGGGACCAGATGCCATGATCTTTGTTTTCTCAATGTTGAGCTTTAAGCCAACTTTTTCACTCTCCACTTTCACTTTCATCAAGAGGCTTTTTAGCTCCTCTTCACTTTCTGCCATAAGGGTGGTGTCATCTGCATATCTGAGGTTATTGATATTTCTCCTGGCAATCTTGATTCCAGCTTGTGTTTCTTCCAGTACAGTGTTTCTCATGATGTGCTCTGCATATAAGTTAAATAAGCAGGGTGACAATATACAGCCTTGATGTACTCCTTTTCCTATTTGGAACCAGTCTGTTGTTCCATGTCCAGTCTCCTACACTACTGGCAGGAATAAAAATTGGTGTCCCTCTGGAAAACAATACAGAGGTCTCTTAAAAAAACGAAAACAAGAACTACCATATGATCCAGCAATCCTACTCCTGGGTATATACCTGGAAAAAACTTTAATTCAAAAAGGTATGTGCACCCCAACATTAACAGCAGCACTATTTACAGTAGCCAAGACATGGAAGCAACTTAAATGTCTATCAACAGATGAATGGATAAAGAAGATGTGGGGTGTGTCTGTATGTGTGTATAAAACTCAGTCATCAAAAAAAAAAGAAACATTGTCATCTGAAGCAACATGGAAGGACCTCGAAATACTGAGTGAAGTCAGAGAAAGACAAAGACAGACAAATATCATATAGTATCACTAAGCGCGGGCGGCTGCGACCCAGCGCACTAAGTGAAGCGCGGCCGAGAGGAGTTACCCCGTGACCGAGGTCAGGGGCAGCGGCCGAGAGCGCCAGGCTGCGACAGTGCAGGAACGGCTGAGAGGAGCTACCCCGCGTCCGAGGTCAGTGGTGGCCAAGAGGAGACACCCAGCATCCGAGGTCAGGGGCGGTGGCCGAGAGGAGCTACCCCGCGTCCGAGGCCAGGGGTGGTGGCCGAGAAGAGTTACCCCGCGTCCGAGGTCAGTGGTGGCCGGGAGGAGACACCCCAGGTCCGAGGTCAGGGGCGGCAGCCGAGAAGAGCTACCCCGTGTCCGAGGCCAGGGGTGGGGGCCGAGAGGAGCTACCCCGAGTCCGAGGTCAGGGGGCCTGGGAAAGCCACCTCGCACCCGAGGACAGGGGCGGTGGCCAGGAGGCGCAACCCAAGGAGCAGTGGCTGCGGAGGCATAGGAGGGCCTAGAGGAGCTATCCCACGTTGAAGGTCAGGAAGGGTGGCGGTAAGGAGATACCCCTCGTCCAAGGTAAGGACTGTGCTTTGCTGCAGCAGCCGTGAAGAGATACCCCATGCCCAAGGTAAGAGAAACCCAGGTAAGATGGTAGGTGTTGCAAGAGGGCATCAGAGGGCAGACACACTGAAACCATACTCACAGAAAACTAGTCAAGTCATCACACTAGGAACACAGCCTTGTCTAACTCAGTGAAACCAAGCCATGCCCGTGGGGCAACCCAAGACAGGTGCGTCATGGTGGAGAGGTCTGACAGAATGTGGTCCACTGGAGAAGGGAATGGCAAACCACTTCAGTGTTCTTGCCTTGAGATCCCCATGAACACTACAAAAAGGCAAAATGATAGGATACTGAAAGAGGAACTCCCCAGGTCAGTAGGTACCCAACACACTACTGGAGATCAGTGGAGAAATAACTCCAGAAAGAATGAAGGGATGGAGCCAAAGCAAAAACAATACCCAGCTGTGGATGTGACTGGTGATAGAAGCAAGGTCCGATGCTGTAAAGAGCAATATTGCATAGGAACCTGGAATGTCAGGTCCATGAATCAAGGCAAATTGGAAGTGGTCAAACAAGAGATGGCAAGGGTGAACGTCAACATTCTAGTAATCAGTGAACTAAAATGGACTGGAATGGGTGAATTTAACTCAGATGACCATTATATCTACTACTGCGGGCAGGAATCCCTCAGAAGAAATGGAGTACCCATCATGGTCAACAAAAGAGTCCGAAATGCGGTTGGACATTGAAGAAAGCTGAGTGCTGAAGAAATGATGCTTTTGAACTGTGGTGTTGGAGAAGACTCTTGGGAGTCCCTTGGACTGCAAGGAGATCCAACCAGTCCATTCTAAAGGAGATCAGCCCTGGGATTTCTTTGGAAGGAATGATGGTAAAGCTGAAACTCCAGCACTTTGGCCACCTCATGTGAAGAGTTGACTCATTGGAAAAGACCCTGATGCTGGGAGGGATTGGGGGCAGGAGGAGAAGGGGACACCAGAGGATGAGATGGCTGGATGGCATCACGGACTCGATGGACGTGGGTCTGAGTGAACTCCGGGAGTTGGTGATTGACAGGGAGGCCTGGCGTGCTGCGATTCATGGAGTCACAAAGAGTCGGACTCAACTGAGCGAATGAACTGAACTGATATGTGGAACCTAAAAATAACACAAATGAATTTATTTACAAAGCAGAAACAGTCTCACAGACATAGAAAAACAAACATGTTTATCAAAGGAGAAAGTAGGGGGTAGGGATAAATTAGGAGTATAGGATTAACAGATACATACCACTATGTATAAAATCACAATGATTTAATGTATAACACAGGAAAATATATTCAATATATTCCTAAGAATAACTATAGGTTATTTCTTGCAATAACCTATAATGGAAATATATGTGTGTGTACACACATATATAAAACAATCACTATGTTGTACACCTAAAACTTTTTCACAATATTGTAAGTTTACAACAGCGTTTACAACAATATTGTAATTTATAACAATACTGTAAATAAACTACACTTTAATAACACCACCCCCCCCACCCCGAAAGAAACAGTGTGCTAACTGGCATAAAGGAGGAATTATAGAACAACAGAATAAAATAGATTGGAAATCCCATAAATGGTGTATATGGTCAAATGATTTTCAACAACGGTGCTAAGTAAGACCATTTAATGTGGAAGAGACAGTCATTTAGACAAAACGGTGGTGGGAGAACTGGAGAGCCACAAGGAAAAGAATGAAGCTAGACTTACAGTTTATCACATATATCAAAAATTACCTCAAAATGGATCAAAGACCTAAATGCCAGAGGTAACACTATGAAACTCTTAGAAAAAAAAATATAGGGGGAAAAGTTCCATGACTTAGGATTTAGATTTCTTGGACGTGACAGCAGAGGCACAAGCAGCAACAACAACAACAAAGAGACAAATTGGACTTCATCAAAATTAAAAACTTTCATGGACAAATGGACAAGGCAGCTCAGAGACTAGAAGAAAGTATTTGCAAATGACACCCGTGATAAGGGTTAATACCCACACTATATACAGAACTTCTAAACTCAACAACAATAGGACAAACCACTCAACTAAAAAACAGGCAAAGGACTTGAATAGACATTTCTCCAAAGACGATAAATAAACACATGAAAAGAAGCTCTATGTCATTAGTCATTCACAGAATGCAAATTAAAAACATAATGATTCAATGCAATCCCTATCAAGCTACCAACGGTACCTTTCACAGAGCTAGAACAAATAATATCACAGTTTGTATGGAAATTCAAAAAACCTCGAATAGCCAAAGCAATCTGGAGAAAGAAGAATGGAACTGGAGGAATCAACCTGCCTGACTTCAGGCTCTACTACAAAGCCACAGTCATCAAGACAGTATGGTACTGGCACAAAAACAGGAATATAGATCAATGGAACAAAATAGAAAGCCCAGGGATAAATCCACACACCTATGGACACCTTATCTTTGACAAAGGAGGCAAGAATATACAATGGAGTAAAGACAATCTCTTTAACAAGTGGTGCTGGGAAAACTGTACAACCACTTGTAAAAGAATGAAACTAGAACACTTTCTAACACCATACACAAAAATAAACTCAAAATGGATTAAAGATCTAAATGTAAGACCAGAAACTATAAAACTCCTAGAGGAAAACATAGGCAAAACACTCTCTGATGTAAATCACAGCAGGATCCTCTATGACTCACCTCCCAGAATATTGGAAATAAAAGCAAAAATAAACAAATGGGACCTAATTAAACTTAAAAGCTTCTGCATAACAAAGGAAACTATAACCAAGGTGAAAAGACAGCCTTTAGAATGGGAGAAAATAATAGCAAATGAAGCAACTGACAAACAACTAATCTCAAAAATATATAAGCAACTCCTGAAGCTCAATTCCAGAAAAATAAACGACCCAATCAAAAAATGGGCCAAAGAACTAAATAGACATTTCTCCAAAGAAGACATACAGATGGCTAACAAACATGAAAAGATGCTCAACTTCACTCATTATCAGAGAAATGCAAATCAAAACCACAATCAGGTACCACTTCACGCCAGTCAGAATGGCTGCTATCCAAAAGTCTACAAGCAGGGGGCGGTCCTAAGATGGCGGAGGAATAGGACGGGAAGACCACTTTCTCCCTCACAAATTCCTCAAAAGAACATTTCAACGCTGAGCAAACTCCACGAAACAACTTCTGTAGGCAGGCAGAGGACATCAGGCAACCAGAAAAGCAGACCATTGTCTTAAAAAACAGGTAGGAAAAAATATAAAAGACGAAAAAGGAGACAAAGGAGGTGGGGAGGGAGCTCCGTCCCGGGAAGGGAATTTTAAGAAGAGAGGTTTCCAAACACCAGGAGACACTCTCCCTGCCGAGCCTGTGGCGAGCCTTGGAAACACAGAGGGCAACATAACAGGAAGGGAAAAATAAAGAAATAATTAAAACCAAGAGATTACAAGCCCAACAGTAACTCCCCCAGCGGAAAAGCAGCACAGACGCCTGCATCCGCCACTGGGAAGTGGGGGCAGGGCAGGGACGCGCGGGAGGCGCGGGCTGCAGTGCTTTGTAAGAATCGGGCAGGAACGCCCCACGCGCAACCAGAACGATCTAACTTGCGCTAGCAAACCAGACTGTGGGATAGCTACCACGCGAAAAGCTCGAACATAAGACAGCGCCAGGACCAAGCACAGAACAAAGGACTGAATGGAAAAAGCCGGCTGCAGACCATCCCCCGCTGGGGAAAGGCAGCCAGAGCCGTAAGGGCTGGAAAGGGGCAATTGCAGACCCGGAGAGACTTTACTTACCAAACTGCAAGTAGGCTTCTTTGCTAAGACTTCTGGGGGTGCTGGACAGTCACCACCTGCCTCACAAGGGGCGCCAGCGGTCCACCCAGAAAACTGAGCAGCAGAGGCAGAAAAGGCGACAAGTCGCAGCGATCGTGCTCGCCAAACTCCTGAGCTACTCGGACCCGGTAAGGGCACAAAACACAGTCCCAACCAAATCTGTGCCTCTGAGGGCGGCCTGAGCGCCGAACCTGGGCGGCTTAGAGCGGGGAAGTGCACGCAGCCTAGGGCCGGCCTCAGACGGTTCCCGGCTGAGCATTGTAGAGCTGGAGCGGTTTGTGCGCCGCGAGAAGGGACAGGTCCAGCGGGGCTGAGACACTGTGTGCACACGACAGCGCTATTTGTTTGCAGCATCCCCCCTCCCCACAGCGCGAATGAACTAGTGAGCCTAAAAAACCAGCATAAAGAAGTTAAACAGACGGAACCGCCTTGGAAGTGACCCCACACTGACCACAACATCAGAGAAGGGCCAGATATATTTTTACTACTTTTAAAATCATTCCTTTTTTTTTTAATAGTTAAGTCTTCTATTTCTCCTCTAATTTTTATTTCTATAACCTATTATTACTATTCAAAAAAAAAAAACGACTCTTTTTTTTTTTTTAAGGCAAACACCATATATAGTCTTTGGGTGGTTATTGGTGTTTTTGTTTTTGTTTTGTTTTGTTTTAATAATTCTTGTGGCTTTTTTTTTTCTTTTCTTTTTTCTTTTTTCCTTTTCCCTTCTGCTTCTTTTCTTTAATATTGTATTTTTGAAAATCCAACCTCTACTCTAGATTTTTAATCTTTGCTCTTTGGTTTTTGTTGTCAATTTTGTACATTTAAAAACCCAAACTTCACTACCCAATTTTACCTGAGAGCGAGATTACTGGCTTGACCACTCTCTCCTCCTTTGGACTCTCCTTTTTCTCCACCAGGTGGCCTCTGTCTCTTTTCTCCCCCATCTCTTCTCTATCCAACTCTGTGAATCTCTGTGTATTCCAGACGGTGGAGAACACCTAAGGAACTGGTTACTGGCAGGATTTGTCTCTCTCCTTCTCATTCCTCTCTCTTATCCTCCTGGCCACCTCTGTCTACTTCCTCCCTCTCCTCTTCCCTGTATAACTCCGTAAATACCTCTGAGCGGTCCAGACTATGGAGCACACATAAGGAAGTGACTACTGGCTAGCTTGCTCTCTCCTCTTTTGATCTCACCGCATCTCATTCCAGTCACCTCTAACTCCCCCCTCCCTCTTTTCTCCTTGTAACTCAGTGAACCTCTCTGAGTGTCTCTCAATGTGGAGAAACTTTTCATCTTTAACCTAGATGTTTTATCATCGGTGCTGTATAGTTGGAGAAGTCTAGAGGCTACTGTAAAAATAAAACTGAAAATCAGAAGCAGGAGGCTTAAGTCCAAAGCCTGAAAACATCAGAGAACTCCTGAATTCAGGGAACATTAAGCAATAGGAGCTCATCAAATGCCTCCATACCTACACTGAAACCAAGCTCCACCCAAGGACCAACAAGTTCCATAACAAGACATACCACACAAATTCTCCAGCAACACAGGAACACACCCCTGAGCTTCAATATACAGGCAGCTCAAAGTTACTCCAAAACCTTTGACGTCTCATAACCCATTACTGGTCACTCCACTGCACTCCAGAGAGAAGAAACCCAGCTCCACCCACCAGAACTCCAACACAAGCCTCCCTAACCAGGAAACCTAGACAAGCCACTGATACAACCCCACCCACAGTGAGGAAGCTCCATAATAAAGAGAATTCCACAAATTACCAGAATATAAAAAGGCCACCCCAAACGCAGCAATATAACCAAGATGAAGAGACAGAGGAATACTCAGCAGGTAAAGGAACAGGAGAGTTGCCCACCAAACCAAACAAAAGAGGAAGAGGTAGGGAATCTACCTGAGAAAGAATTCCGAATATTGATAGTGAAAATGATCCAAAATCTTGAAATCAAAATGGAATCACAGATAAATAGCCTAGAGACAAGGATTGAGAAGATGCAAGAAAGGTTTAACAAGGACCTAGAAGAAATAAAAAAGAGTCAGTATATAATGAATAACGCAATAAATGAGATCAGAAACACTCTGGAGGCAACAAATAGCAGAATAACGGAGGCAGAAGATAGGATTAGTGAAATAGAAGATAGAATGGTAGAAATAAATGAATCAGAGAGGAAACAAGAAAAACGAATTAAAAGAAATGAGGACAATCTCAGAGACCTCCAGGACGATATGAAACGCTCCAACATTCGAATTATAGGAGTCCCAGAAGAAGAAGACAAAAAGAAAGACCATGAGAAAATCCTTGAGGAGATAATAGTTGAAAACTTCCCTAAAATGGGGAAGGAAATAATCACCCAAGTCCAAGAAACACAGAGAGTTCCAAATAGGATAAACCCAAGGTGAAACACCCCAAGACACATATTAATCAAATTAACAAAGATCAAACACAAAGAACAAATATTAAAAGCAGCAAGGGAAAAACAACAAATAACACACAAGGGGATTCCCATAAGGATAACAGCTGATCTTTCAATAGAAACTCTTCAGGCCAGGAGGGAATGGCAAGACATACTTAAAGTGATGAAAGACAAAAACCTACAGCCCAGATTACTGTACCAGCAAGGATCTCATTCAAATACGAAGGAGAAATCAAAAGCTTTACAGACAAGCAAAAGCTGAGAGAATTCAGCACCACCAAACCAGCTCTCCAACAAATTCTAAAGGATATTCTCTAGACAGGAAACACAAAAAGGGTGTATAAACCCGAACCCAAAACAATGAAGTAAACAGTAACAGGATCATACTTATCAATAATTACCTTAAACGTAAATGGGTTGAATGCCCCAACCAAAAGGCAAAGACTGGCCGAATGGATACAAAAACAAGACCCCTCTATATGCTGCTTACAAGAGACCCACCTCAAAACAAGGGACACATACAGACTGAAAGTGAAGGGCTGGAAAAAGATATACCACGCAAATAGAGACCAAAAGAAAGCAGGAGTGGCAATACTCATATCTGATAAAATAGACTTTAAAACAAAGGCTGTGAAAAGAGACAAAGAAGGCCATTACATAATGATCAAAGGATCAATCCAAGAAGAAGATATAACAATTATAAATATATATGCACCCAATATAGGAGCACCGCAATATGTAAGACAAATGCTAACAAGTATGAAAGGGGAAATCAACAATAACACAATAATAGTGGGAGACTTTAATACCCCACTCACACCTATGGACAAATCAACTAAACAGAAAATCAACAAAGAAATGCAAACTTTAAATGATACATTAGACCAGTTAGACCTAATTGATATCTATAGGACATTTCACCCCAAAACAATGAATTTCACCTTTTTCTCAAGTGCTCATGGAACATTCTCCAGGACAGATCACATCCTGGGCCATAAATCTAAACTTCATAAATTCAAAAAAATCGAAATCATTCCAAGCATCTTTTCTGACCATAATGCATTAAGATTAGAGCTCAATTACAGGAGAAAAACTATTAAAAACTCCAAAATATGGAGGCTGAACAATACACTTCTGAATAACCAACAAATCACAGAAGAAATCAAAAAAGAAATCAAAATATGCATAGAAACTAATGAAAATGAAAACACAACAACCCAAAACCTGTGGGACACTATAAAAGCAGTGCTAAGAGGAAAGTTCATAGCAATACAGGCATACCTCAAGAAACAAGAAAAAAGTCAAATAAATAACCTAACTCTACACCTAAAGCAACTAGAAAAGGAAGAATTGGAGAACCCCAGAGTTAGCAGAAGGAAAGAAATCTTAAAAATTAGGGCAGAAATAAATGCAAAAGAAACAAGAGAGACCATAGCAAAAATCAACAAAGCCAAAAGCTGGTTCTTTGAAAGGATAAATAAAATTGACAAACCATTAGCCAGACTCATCAAGAAGCAAAGAGAGAAAAATCAAATCAATAAAATTAGAAATGAAAATGGAGAGATCACAACAGACAACACAGAAATACAAAGGATCATAAGAGACTACTGTCAGCAGTTATATGCCAATAAAATGGACAACGTGGAAGAAATGGACAAATTCTTAGAAAAGTACAATTTTCCAAAACTGAACCAGGAAGAAATAGAAAATCTTAACAGACCCATCACAAGCACGGAAATTGAAACTGTAATCAGAAATCTTCCAGCAAACAAAAGCCCAGGTCCAGACGGCTTCACAGCTGAATTCTACCAAAAATTTCCAGAAGAGCTAACACCTATCCTACTCAAACTCTTCCAGAAAACTGCAGAGGAAGGTAAACTTCCAAACTCATTCTATGAGGCCACCATCACCCTAATACCAAAACCTGACAAAGATACTACAAAAAAAGAAAACTACAGGCCAATATCACTGATGAACATAGATGCAAAAATCCTCAACAAAATTCTACCAGTCAGAATCCAACAACACATTAAAAAGATCATACACCATGACCAAGTGGGCTTTATCCCAGGGATGCAAGGATTCTTCAATATCTGCACATCAATCAATGTAATTCACCACATTAACAAATTGAAAAATAAAAGCCATATGATTATCTCAATACATGCAGAGAAGGCCTTTGAAAAAATTCAACATCCATTTATGATAAAAACTCCCCAGAAAGCAGGAATAGAAGGAACATACCTCAACATAATAAAAGCTATATATGACAAACCCACAGCAAACATTATCCTCAATGGTGAAAAATTGAAAGCATTTCCCCTAAAGTCAGGAACAAGACAAGGGTGCCCACTTTCACCGCTACTATTCAACATAGTTCTGGAAGTTTTGGCCACAGCAATCAGAGCAGAAAAAGAAATAAAAGGAATCCAAATTGGAAAAGAAGTAAAACTTTCACTGTTTGCAGATGACATGATCCTCTACGTAGAAAACCCTAAAGACTCCACCAGAAAATTACTAGAGCTAAATTAATGAATATAGTAAAGTTGCAGGATATAAAATCAACACGCAGAAATCCCTTGCATTCCTATACACTAATAATGAGAAAGTAGAAAAAGAAATAAAGGAAACAATTCCATTCACCATTGCAATGAAAAGAATAAAATACTTAGGAATATATCTACCTAAAGAAACTAAAGACCTATATATAGAAAACTATAAAACACTGATGGAAGAAATCAAAGAGGACACTAATAGATGGAGAAATATACCATGTTCATGGATCGGAAGAATCAATATAGTGAAAATGAGTATACTACCCAAAGCAATTTACAAATTCAATGCAATCCCTATCAAGCTACCAGCAGTATTTTTCACAGAACTAGAACAAATAATTTCAAGATTTGTATGGAAATACAAAAAACCTCAAATAGCCAAAGCAATCTGGAGAAAGAAGAATGGAACTGGAGGAATCAACCTGCCTGACTTCAGGCTCTACTACAAAGCCACAGTCATCAAGACAGTATGGTACTGGCACAAAGACAGAAATATAGATCAATGGAACAAAATAGAAAGCCCAGAGATAAATCCACACACATATGCATACCTTATCTTTGACAAAGGAGGCAAGAATATACAATGGAGTAAAGACAATCTCTTTAACAAGTGGTGCTGAGAAAACTGGACAACCACTTGTAAAAGAATGAAACTAGAACACTTTCTAACACCATACACAAAAATAAACTCAAAATGGATTAAAGATCTAAATGTAAGACCAGAAACTATAAAACTCCTAGAGGAGAATATAGGCAAAACACTCTCCGACATAAATCACAGCAGGATCCTCTATGATCCACCTCCCAGAATACTAGAAATAAAAGCAAAAATAAACAAATGGGATCTAATTAAAATTAAAAGCTTCTGCACAACAAAGGAAAATATAAGCAAGGTGAAAAGACAGCCTTCTGAATGGGAGAAAATAATAGCAAATGAAGCAACTGACAAACAACTAATCTCAAAAATATACAAGCAACTTATGCAGCTCAATTCCAGAAAAATAAACGACCCAATCAAAACATGGGCCAAAGAACTAAATAAACATTTCTCCAAAGAAGACATACGGATGGCTAACAAACACATGAAAAGATGCTCAACATCACTCATTATTAGAGAAATGCATATCAAAACCACAATGAGGTACCACTTCACACCAGTCAGAATGGCTGCGATCCAAAAATCTGCAAGCAATAAATGCTGGAGAGGGTGTGGAGAAAAGGGAACCCTCCTACACT
Organism: Budorcas taxicolor; assembly: GCF_023091745.1. Classification (NCBI taxonomy): domain Eukaryota; kingdom Metazoa; phylum Chordata; class Mammalia; order Artiodactyla; family Bovidae; genus Budorcas; species Budorcas taxicolor. Next base: position 146,607,028 of record NC_068910.1, read on the forward strand.
GTTGGTGGGAATGCAAACTAGTACAGCCACTTTGGAGAACAGTGTGGAGATTCCTTAAAAAGTTGCAAATAGAATACATTTGAATCAGTTCCGATGAGATGGATGAAACTGGAGCCGATTATACAGAGTGAAGTAAGCCAGAAAGAAAAACACCAATACAGTATACTAACACATATATATGGAATTTAGAAAGATGGCAATGACGACCTTGTATGCAAGACAGCAAAAAAGACACAGCTTTGTATAATGGACTTTTGGACTCAGAGGGAGAGGGAGAGGGTGGGATGATTTGGGAGAATGGCATTGTAACATGTATACTATCATGTAAGAATCGAATCGCCAGTCTATGTACAATGCAGGATACAGCATGCTTGGGGCTGATGCACGGTGATGACCCAGAGAGACGTTATGGGGAGGGAGGTGGGAGGGGGGTTCACATTTGGGAACGCATATACACCCGTGCTGGATTCATGTCAATGTATGGCAAAACCAATACAGTATTGTAAAGTAAAATAAAGTAAAAAAAAAAAAAAAAAAAAATCTACAAGCAATAAATGCTGGAGAGGGTGTGGAGAAAAGGGAACCCTCTTATACTGTTGGTGGGAATGCAAACTAGTACAGCCACTATGGAGAACAGTGTGGAGATTCCTTAAAAAATTGCAAATAGAACTGCCTTATGACCCAGCAATCCCACTGCTGGGCATACACACCGAGGAAACCAGAATTGAAAGAGACACGTGTACCCCAATGTTCATTGCAACACTGTTTATAATAGCCAGGACATGGAAGCAACCTAGGTGTCCATCAGCAGATGAATGGATAAGAAAGCTGTGGTACATATACGCAAGGGAGTATTACTCAGCTATTAAAAAGAATACATTTGAATCAGTTCTAACGAGGTGGATGAAACTGGAGCCTATTATACAGAGTCAAGTAAGCCAAAAAGAAAAACACCAATATAGTATACTAACGCATATATATGGAATTTAGAAAGATGGAAACAATAACCCTGTATACGAGACAGCAAAAGAGACACAGATGTGTCAGAACAGTCTTTTGGACTCTGTGGGAGAGGGAGAGGGTGGGATGATTTGGGAGAATGGCATTGAAACATATATAATATCATATATGAAATGAATCGCCAGTCCAGGTTCAATGCATGATACTGGGTGCTTGGGGCTGGTGCACTGAGACGACCCAGAAGGATGGTACAGTGAGGGAGTAGGGAGAGGGGTTCAGGATGGGGAACACGTGCATACCTGTGGCAGATTCATGCTGATGTATGACAAAACCAATACAATATTGTAAAGTAATCAACCTCCAATTAAAATAAATTTATATTTAAAAAAGCATAATGAGATACCACTGCACAACTATTAGAGTAGCCAATATTAGAAAGACTGACTATATCAAGATGTGGAGGAACTGGAACCCTCATAACTTCTGGCAGGAGAGTAAAATGCTACAATCACTTTGGAGAACAGTTAGGCAGTTTCTTAAAATGATAAATATACATTTTTCATATGAGTCAGCCACTCCATTCTGAGGTATCACTCAAGAAAAATACAAATATATGTTGAAACAAAAATTTTTTACACAAATTTTCATAAAAGCTTTATCTATAGGAGCCATAAACTAAACTGCCCGAATGTCTATCAACAGATATAATAATAAACAAATTATGGTATATCCATAGAGTCCCTTGGACTGCAAGGAGATCTAACCAGTCCATCCTAAAGGAGATCAGTCCTAGGTGTTCACTGGAAGGACTGATGTTGAAGCTGAAACTCCAATACTTTGGCCACCTGATGCAAAGAGCTGACTCATTTGAAAGACCCTGATGCTGGGAAAGACTGAAGACAGGAGAAGGGGACCACAGAGGATAAGATGGTTGGATGACATCACCGACTCAATAGACATGGGTTTGGGTGGACTCCGGGAGTTGGTGATGGACAGGGAGGCCTGGCGGACTGTGGTTCATGGGGTTGCAAAGAGTCGGACACAACTGAGCAACTGAACTGAACTGATAAAATTTAATATTACTCACCAGTAAAAAGGAATGAACTCTTGATACAACAATGTGGATGCATCTCAAATAACTTCACTGAGTGAAGAACCCAGACCAAAAAAGCATACATACTTTACAATTTCCTTTATCTACTATTCTAGAAAATGCAAGACCTCTCAAGTGGCTCAGTGGTAAAGAATTTGCCTGCCAATGAAGGAGTCACAGGAGATGTGGGTTTGATCCCTGCGTCAGAAAGATCCCCCGGGGGAGGGCATGGCAACCTACTCCACTATTCTTGCCTGAGAAATCCCATGGACAGAGGAGCCTGGGGGGCTACATGGACTTTAGCCCTGGGGTCGCAGAGAGTCAGACACGACTGAGCATGCACAGAGCAACTAGAAGATGCAACTCAATGTGCTGTGACAGAAAGTCAATTGGTGATTTTCCTGGATCAGAAGAGAGGAACTGAGTAAATTTTTGCAGGTGATGGATAGGGTCAGTATCTTGAGTGTGTTGATGAATTCATACACATATACATATGTTAAATTTGTATACTTCAAGTACAATTTATATCAACTATACCTCAATAAAACCTTTCATGAAATTTGTAGAGTACAGTTAAAAGAGTGTTCAGAAAGACATTTATAGCTTTTTATGCTATTCTGGAAAACAAAGGTTTAAAATAAAGAAACTTCCAATTTAAGAAGCTAGAAAAAGAAGATCAAAGTAAAACCAAACTAAGGAACATAATAATAGGCAGAAATCAATGCAATAGAAATCAAACAAAACAACAGAGAAAATTAACACAGCCAACACTGGTTTTTTGAAAATAACAAAATTGATAAATTGCTATTTAGATTGAGAAAAACAGAATATAAGTTACCAATATTAGCAATGAAAAGGAAATTATTACTCTGCACCACATTACTCACAGATGTTTAAGAGGCAATAGGAGCCTATTAAGAACAACTTTATACCAAAAATTTGATAAATGAAAAGGACACACTCCTTAAAAGCAACATATAAAACTTGACCCAAGATAAAACAAAATATGAATAGCCCTACATTAAAGAAGCTAAATTTGTTATCAAATCTTTACACAAAGAAAACCGCAAGTTCACAGTTTCAGCAGTGAATTCTAGCAAATATTAAGTACACAGAGACTAAGATATGAAATCAGAATATCAACTTATTAACTTATAAGTAGTTCAAAAGATACTAGATACTATCTGTCTAGAATGATGCAGAAGAGATATAAACACTGGGAAAGCAGCTGGGCTCAACTTCTCAAGCCTGTTCCAATTCGAACAGTTTAATTCTAAAAGCCTACAGTAAAAGGTGATAAAGACATTTCCTCTAACTGTGGCATCAAGCTATTCAAACAGGACCATACTGCAGTCTTTTCTGCCTTTCCCCTTTGACTTTCAGAATAACTTTAGAAAACATACCTCAACTCAGGGATCAAAACTGTTGGCTACCCAGACTGTCCTTTAAGATTTAGTAGGTCTGCAAAAATTAGACTTGAAAGTCTTTGCTTTAACATATCATGACGTTAATACTCTGGAATTTACTCCAGATGTATGATGTAGCTTGCTATATGTGATCCAATTTTAACTCCTGGTATGCTCTTTCTGAAAAGGGAGAAAATAGATTTTCAAAGCAAAGTAGATATTTAAGCTTTAAAAAATGACCTCATAGAAGGATCTGCAGACTTTTTAAAACAAGCCAAGAACTAGATGTGGTGCTGGACAATTTATCTGAAAAAGCTGTTCTCTGAAGATTAAGTCAGAGTGTTTGAAGTGGCAACAGAAATGGTCTAGAATCACTTATGAAAGGTCTTATTTCTCATTTAACAGGATTCCTTCTGGAAATGCCTCAGGCAATGCAGCTTAAAAGACACTTCAAATCCAGGTGTGTAGACACTATATCTGGGGATATGGATGATATACTATGCCAAGGCCTTAATAATGCTACACTTTTGTAATCTTTGTTAATAAAATGATTCCCAACTTAGAGAAGCAAACTGAAGTTAAATAGCAATAGGAATATCTTCCTTATCGCTTTGTTTTTTCGAAAACCAGCTCTGATTTTTCTGATTACCAAAGGAATACATGTTCATAGGTGGAAATTAAGGAATATAAGAGTGAAATAAAGCAAATAAAAATGACAAGACAACCACACAGCAATAACTACTATTAACATTTGGAATCACACTGTTTTGTGATCTTTTCATGTAACATCTTGAGACTGTTTACTCCACCATGTCAATATTCTTTGACAACATGCTTCTTCATGGCTATAAAGCAGTCCATTCATTATATAGATAGGAAAGGAAAAGAAAAGTGAAGTCACTCAGTCGTGTCCGACTCTTTGCAACCCCATGGACTGCAGCCTCCCAGGCTCCTCTGTCCATGAGATTTTCCAGGCAAGAATGCTGGAGTGGGTTGCCATTTCCTTCTCCAGGGGATCTTCCCATCTCAGGGACTGAACCTGGGTCTCCCACATTGCAGGCAGACGCTTAACCCTCTAAGCCACCAGGGAAGTAATCTAACCAAGTATCAGGAGGCTATTGGGACATTAGCTTGTTTTCAATTTTTAAAAATTATTTTAAAAATGCTGTCACAAACATCCTTGTGTAACACTTGGCATACATTCTTCATGTGTTACTTTCACTGCCCAGATTAAGTTCCTGCTTCTAAGGATGTGTGTGTGCGTGCTCAGTTGCTTCAGTCGTGTCTGACTCTTTTGTGATCCTACGGACTGTAACCTGCCAGGCTCCTTTGTCCATGGGATTCTCCAGGCAAGAATACTGGAGTGTGTTGCCATGTCCTCCTCCAGAGGATCTTCCCGATCCCAGGACTGAACCCATGTTTCCTGCGTCTCCAGCACTGTAGGCCGATTCTTGACTCACTGAGCCACCTGGGAAGAATGTAGACATTTATAAACAGCCAGTTTTCCTCTTGAGAAGTAGATAGATCCACAGACTTTTTCACTATAATTCTAAAATCCAAAAAGCTCTGAATTCAAAAGTATTTCTTAAAAACTTTTGGCACCAAAAATTATCTGACATCAAAACTTGACCTGAAGTGAAGCTATTTATGGTCTTTATCCCACGTAAGGATCTGATTATGGGATGCTGCCCTAGACCCCACTGGGAATGTAACATAACATACAACATAAGCACCATTTATTACTTTTCTTTAGTGCTTTAAAGATGCCGTTTTCTTGTCCTCCAACCTTCCATTCCCACTCCCTTTATAGGAAAGTCAGTTATTGTTGTATTACTGTCTCATCTTTGGCTGCTTTTAAGATTTCCTCTTTATCTTTGGTTTTAGCAGTTTGACAATGATGTGTCTGAGTGTGGTTTTCCTTGTACTTATCCCATTAGCAGTTTGCTAAGTTTTTGGACACATGGGTTAATGGTTTTCATCAAATGTAGGAAATTTTCAGTTCGACCCCCCTACTTATCTCGCCTTGCTTTTGAGAATGCCACATATATATATAAACTTTTTGATGTCATTTCACAGGTTACCAACTACTCTTTACTTACTTTTAATCTTTTAGTCTCTGTGCTTCAAGATGATTTCTACTGAACTGTCTCCAAATTATAGATAACATTTGTTAAAAAGGCTGCTGATATCTAATGAAATTTTCATCTCAGCTTTTTTAGCTCCAGAATTTACATTTGGCTTTATTTTATAGCTTCTATTTATCTGCTAATATTTCCCTATGTATTCAATCACTGTGCAAATCTTTTCCTCTAAATCCTTTAACTGATTTATAATTTCTATTTTAAAGTCTTTGACTGCTAATTCAAATATCTAGGTCATCCACAGATCTACTACCATTGATGTTTTTTCTTTTGATTTTAGGTTACCTTTTCCTTCTTCCAATAGATCGTATGACAGTTTGGGCTTTGACTTTGTGAAGAAGGATTTATTTCGCTTTTGCCCTTAGTCTTAGTATGGCATTTAGTCCTAATGCATGGTCCTTCAACTGTTTCAATACAAAATCTGAGGTAGTTATCAATCCCTCAAATTTGTCAAAGCCTGCACTCAAATTGAGCACTATGCAGCTGCTGATATCTCTGCTCAGTGCTTTAGGCCTCCCGATGCTACTTTCTGTCTGGTTTCTTGAAGCACTGTTTGTATATGTGCAACTTGGGAACTCACAAAAAGAGTTTGGGGATCCCTCTTTCCTGACTCCCTTCTTTCTGAGATGTCCTCTCTCAATTTACAGCTGATTTGGTAGTCCTGAACTCTTGTTTCATCTCAATAACAACATTACTTTCTTAAGCTCTTTTCCTCCAGTTCTCCAAGGCAAAATGAGATAAGCTCTAAAGGGAAAAAGGCTAGTCAAGCAAAGCTCCTTTAGTTTGCATCCCTCTTTTAAGGTTTTTGTTCCTACAGTTTCTGCCTACTTCTGGTTGCTCTCCAAACAATACTTTGTCTATGTAATTGCTACTGGCAGAAGAGTTGTCCAATACAGGCCATTATTGGAATTGGGACTCTGTGTTACATTTCTGAGAAACCTGTATGGGGGTCAAGAGGCAACAGTTAGGACCCTGTGTGGGAACAACTGATTGATTTAAGACTGAGAAAGGAGTACAACAGGGCTGTCTGCTGTCACCCCGTTTGTTTAACCTATACGCTGAGCACATCATGAGAAATGCCAGGCTGGATGAGTTACAAGCCAGAATCAAGACAGGCAGGAGAAGCATCAACAACCTCAGATAAGTGGACGATACCACTCTAATGGCAGAATGCAAAGAGGAACGAAAGAGCCTCTGGATGATGGTGAAAGAGGAGAGTGAAAGAGCCAGCCTAAAACTAAATATTAAAAAACTAAGATCATGGCATCCAGCCCCATTACTACAAGGCAAATAGAAGGGGAAACGGTGGAAGCAGTGATAGATTTCCTCTTCTTGGCTCCAAAATCACTGTGAATGGTGACTGAAGCCATGAAATCAGAAGACAATTGCTTCTGGGCAGAAAAGCAACGACAAACCTAGACAGTGTGTCGAAAAGCAGAGACATTACTCTGTCAACAGAGGTCCATATAGTCAAGGCTATGGTCTTCTCAGTGGTCATGTACAGTTGTGAGACCTGGACCATAAAGGAGGCAGAACACCAAATGAATAGATGCCTTTGAACTGTGGTGCTGGAGAAGACTCCTGAAAGTCCCTTGTACAGCAAGGGGATCAAAACAGTCAATCTTAATGGAGATCAACCTGAATAGTCACTGGAAGGACTGATGCTGAAGCTGAATCTCCAGTATTCTGGTCATCTGATGCAAACAGATGACTCATTGGAAAAGTCCCTGATGCTGGGAAAGATTGAGGGCAGAAGGAGAAGAGGGCATCAGGAGATGGCTGGACAGCACCACCTACGCAATGAACGTGAACTTGGGCAAACTCTGGGAAATGGTGAGGGACATGGAGGCCTGGTGTGCTGTAGTCCCTGGGGCTGCAGAGTCGGGTACCACTGGGTGACTGAACAACATTACATTTCTACAAACATTTTTTTCTGTACTATCCCTGCCCCTACTTCTTCCAGAACTCCAATGACATTTATATTTTGCCTGTTCAAGCCGTTCCATAATTCATAGTTATCTGTATCTTTTCAGTGTGTATTTGATTCAGGATAGTTTCTACAGTTATAAAGTCAAGTTCACTAATCATTCTGCAATGCTCATGATGCTGTTCATTCCATCTAGTGTGCTCTTCATCTCATACACTGAAGGTTTAATCTGCAGATGTTTGACTGGCTCTTTATAACTTTCACTCTCTAACATGTTCAATCTTTCCTCTAGCTTCTTCAGCATATGGAATACAACTATAATAGCTGTTCTTGTCTACTAATCCTAGCATATGTGCCATTTCTGGGTCTGTTTCAATGGACTGTTTTCTTAAGACAATTTTTTAATATTAGTTTAGGTTCACAGCAAAATTGAGAGGAATGTACAGAGAAACTACATATATGCCATACTCCCACAGATGCAGAGTTTCCCCTTTTATCAACATCTCCCACCAGAGTGGTGCATCTGTTGTAACTGGGGACATGTTACATGGACACACTATCACCATCCAAAGTCCACAGTTTACATTAGGGCTCACTCTTGGCACTGCATAGTCTATGGATTTGAACAAACATGTAACGACACATATCCACCTTTACAGTATCACACAGAGTATTTTCACTGCCCTAAAACTTCTCTGTTCCATTTATTCATCCTTCCCTCTCTTCTCCCTGCAAGTAAACATTGATCTTTTTACTGTCTCCATAGTTTTGCCTTTTCCAGAATGTCACGTAATTGATTTTTTAAATCCTTTTTATGACTTGTATTTTCCTGCTTTCTTGCATGCCTTGTAATTTTTTATCAAATGCCAGGCACTGTAAATTCTACTTTGTTCAGTGAGATATTTTTGTAATCCTTAACATATTATTGAACTTTGGTCTGTGATGTTGTTAAACTACATGGAAATAATTTGATTGTTTTAGATTCTGCTTTTAAGTTTTGTTAGGTGGGATCAAAACAGCAGTTAATCTAGGGTTAAATTTCCCCAAACACTGGGGTCAGAACCATACTTAGTACTCTCCGTGCTGCCCTGTGAGTTATTATGCTTTCCAGGTTTGCAATATTTCTGGCTCTCAATGAATCTGAGGCACTGCTGCCCCTAATATTTAGGGCACTTCTTTTTCTGGCCTTGAGTCATTTCCCCACACCAATGGGTCATTATTCAGTGCAAGGTCGCCTTTTTCAGATCTCCGGAGCCCTACGTGTGCCTCTCGTCCATCCAGTAGTCTGTCCTGTGAACTCGAGCCACCTGTCTTCCTTGGACTCCCTGCTCTGCTTCAACCCAGAGACACTGATGAACTCTGCCTTGGTTCTCCCTCCCTGTGCAATGGCTTGGAAACTTTCCTCCAGGAGTACGTCAGGGGGTAATGCTAGGATTTATATGATTTGTTTATTGTCTCTCAGAAGAGACTTAGCAGCAGCAGGGGTCATTATCCTTCACTGCTTGAGGTCCAGTGTCTTGAGAATCATCGCTTTATATATTTTGACCATTTTCCCTGCAAAAGACTCCTAGTGAAATGGAAGTCTCTGTAATACCATTCTTAAAAAAAATAAATTAAAAAATTGTGAATTCTGAGACATATCTGGCTAAAAGGATTTGGATAAGAGACTGTGGACTTGTACAAATATGCATTCCCACTAGTCTGTCTCTTCACATGCCTATCATAAATGCATTAGTATTTTTAATATATGCCAGTTTAATATGTATTTTTTAAATTTTGAAAGTTTAGTACATTTTAAAAAGTGGTATCATATTGCTGTTTTAACTGGTATTGCTTTGATCATTGGTAAAGTTGAACGTTTTTTCACATTTTATTGGAAATTTATTATACCATTTGCCTATATTTCCAGTAAAGCTTTAGTTCTATGTAAAGACTGGAAACACTTTTTTTGGTACTATTGTCTTCCTTTTCAGGCTTTTTCTGGATCAAAGGAAAGTGAAAAAATTTATAGAACCTTAAGAATCCGATTGTTACGCTACTCTGGCAAAAAGGTGAAGACTTAGATGCTAATAGTGGTATGGCTATCTGCACATATTCCACAATCACAATCAATGGATAGTATCAATTCCCTTGTTTTAAACTCTTACTCTTACTGTAAGAATATAAATTAAACTCTTTACCAGAATCTTGCAAGCTAATAAGGATCTGGCCCTCCCTACCTCTTAAACCTCATTCTTTGCCATGTTCCCCTTTATTACTATGTTCCAGACTGATCTTTTTCAGTTCCTTGAACAAGTTATTTCCTCCTCTGTTCCTTTGTGCCTGCTGTTATCTTTTGCTTTGAATGTTCTTCCCCGGCTGGACCCTTCTTATCTCTGCAGATAGATGTTTTCTGACCAATTATCAGTGGTATCCAACTCTTTGCAACCCTATGGACTGCAGCACGCCAGGCCTCTCTGTCCATCACCAACTCATGTCCATTGAGTCAGTGATGCCATCCAACCATCTCATCCTCTGTCGTCCCCTTCTCCTCCTGCCTTCAATCTTTCCCAGTATCAGGGTCTTTTCCAATGAGTCAGTTATTTGCATCAGATGGCCAAAGTATTGGAGTTTCAGCTTCAGCATCAGTCCTTCCAATGAATATGCAAGACTGATTTCCTTTAGAATGGACTGGTTGGATCTCCTTGCTGTCCAAGGGACTCTCAAGAGTCTTCTCCAACACCACAGTTCAAAAGCATCAATTCTTTGGCGCTCGGCTTTCTTTCTAGTCCAGCTCTCACATCCATACATGACTACTGGAAAAACCATAGCCTTGACTAGACAGACCTTAGTTGGCAAAGTAATATCTCTGCTTTTTAATATGCTCTCTAGGTTGGTCATAACTTCCCTTTCAAGGAGTAAGCATCTTTTAATTTCATGGTTGCAGTCACCATCTGCAGTGATTTTGGAGTCCCCCAAAATAAAGTCTGACACTGTTTCCACTGTTTCCCCATCTATTTCCCATGAAGTGATGGGACCAGATGCCATGATCTTCGTTTTCTGAATGTTGAGCTTTAAGCCAACTTTTTCACTCTCCTCTTTCACTTTCATCAAGAGGCTCTTTAGTTCTTCACTTTCTGCCATAAGGGTGGTGTCATCTGCATATCTGAGGTTATTGATATTTCTCCCGGCAATCTTGATTCCAGCTTGTGCTTCCTCCATCCCAGCATTTCTCCTGATGTACTCTGCATATAAGTTAAACAAGCAGGGTGACAATATACAGCCTTGACATACTCCTTTTCCTATTGGAACCAGTCTGTTGTTCCATGTCCGTCTAACTGTTGCTTCCTGACCTGAATACAGGTTTCTCAAGAGGCAGGTCAGGTGGTCTGGTATTCCCATCTCTTTCAGAATTTTCCACAGTTTATTGTGATCCACACAGTCATAGGCTTTGGCATAGTCAATCAAGCAGAAATAGATGTTTTTCTGGAACTCTCTTGCTTTTTTGATGATCCAGTGGACGTTGGCAATTTGATCTCTGGCTCCTCTGCCTTTTCTAATCAAACTTGAACATCTGGAAGTTCACGGTTTACATATTGCTGAAGCCTGAGTGGTGTCTGTGTGGTGCTGGAGCAGCAAGCAGCCGAGAGGAAACACCCCACATCCAAGGTCAGGAGCGGCGGCCGTTGGGAGATACCCCATGTCCAAAGTAAGGAGCAGCGGCTGCACTTTGCTGGAGCAGCTGTGAAGAGATACCCCACGTCCAAGGTAAAAGAAACCCCACTAAGATGATAGGCACTGAGAAAGGGCATCAGAGGGCAGACTGAAACCACGATCACAAAAAACTAGCCAATCTGATCACAGGGACCACAGCCTTGTCTAACTCAATGAAACTAAGCCATGCCATGTAGGGCCACCCAAGACGAATGGGTCATGGTGGAGAGTTCTGACAAAATGTGGTCCACTGGAGAAGGGAATGGCAAACGACTTCAGTATTCTTGCCTTGAGAACCTCGTGAACAGTATGAAAAGGCAAAAAGTTAGGACACTGAAAGATGAACTCCCCAGGTGGGTAGGTGCCCAATATGCTACTGAAGAACTATGGATGGAGGGTTGTAATGCTGTACAGGAGGTGGTGACCAAAACCATCCCCAAGAAAAAGGGATTCAACAAGGCAAAATGGTTGTCTGAGGAGGCCTTACAAACAGCGGAGAAAAGAAAACTGAAATGCAAAGGAGAAAAGGAAAGATATACCCATCTGAATGCAGAGTTCCAAAGAATAGCAAGGAGAGATAAGAAAGCCTTCTTAAGTGAACAACACAAAGAAATACAGGAAAACAACAGAATGGAAAAAACTAGAGATCTCTTCAAGAAAATTAGAGATACCAAGGGAACATTTCATGCAAAGATGCACAAAATAAAGGACAGAAACGGTATGGGTCTAACAGAACCAGAAGATATCAAAAAGAGGTGGCAAGAATATACAGAATTGTACAAAAAAGGCCTCAGTAACCCAGATAATCATGATGGTGTGGTCACTGACCTAGAGCCAGACATCCTCAAGTATGAAATCAAGTAGGCCTTAGGAAGCATTACTACAAACAAAGCTAGTGGAGGTGATGGAATTTCAGCTGAGCTATTTCAAGTCCGCTGTTGAAGTGCAGCACTCAAAGGTGGCCACAGGACCAGAAGAGGTCAGTTTTCATTCCAATTCCACCATATCAAAGCATGTTCAAACTACCACACAATTGTGCTCATTTCACATATTAGGAAGGTAATGTTCAAAATCCTTCAAGCTATGCTTCAAAGTATGTGAACCAAGAACTTCCAGATGTACAAGCTGGATTTGGAAACGGCAGAGGAATCAGAGTTCAAATTGCCAACGGAATTCCAGAAAAACATCTATGTTTGCTTCACTGACTATGAAGCTAAAGCCTTGGACTGTGTGGATCACAACAAACTGTGGAAAGTTCTTCAAGAGACGGGAATACCAGACCACCTTACATGCCTCCTGAGAAACCTGTATGCAGGTCAAGAAGCAACAATTAGAACCAGACATAGAACAACAGACTGGTTCAAAATTGAGAAAGTAGTATATCAAGGCTGTATATTGTCACCCTGCTTATTTAACTTATATGCAGAGTAGATCATGGGAAATGCTGGGCTGGATGAAGATCAAGCTGGAATCAAGACTGCTGGAAGACGTATCAATAACTTCAGATAAGCAGATGATACCTTATGGCAGAAAGTGAGGAGGCAGTAGAGATCCTCTTGATGAAGGTGAAAGAGGAGAGTGAGAAAGTTGGCTTAAAACTCAACATTCAAAAAACTAAGATCATGGCATCTGGTCCCAACACTTTATGGCAAATAGAAAGGGAAACAATAGGAAACGGTGACAAACTATTTTCTTGGGCTCCAAAATCACTGCAGACGGTGACTTCAACCATGAAATAAAAGATGCTTGCTCCTTGGAAGAAAAGCTATGACCAACCTAGGCAGCATATTAAAAAGCACAGACATCACTTTGCCCACAAAGGTCCATCTAGTCAAAGCTTTGGTTTTTCCAGTAGTCATGTACGGATATGAGAGATGGACCATAAAGGAGGCTGAGTGCCAAAGAATTGATGCTTTTGAACTGTGGTGTTGGAGAAGACTCTTAAGAGTCCCTTGGACAGCAAGGAAATCAACCCTGAATACTCCTTGGAAGAACTGATGCTGAAGCTGAAGCTCTAATACTCTGGGCACCTTACACGAAGAGCCGACCCACTAGAAAAGATACTGATGCTAGGAAAGATTGAGGGCAAGAGAAGATGGGGACAACAGAGGTTGAGATAGTTGGATTCCATCACTGATTCAATGGACATGAGTTTGAGCAATCTCCAGGAGATAGTGAAGGACAGGGAAGCCTGGTGTGCTGTAGTCCATGGGTCACAAAGAGCAAGACACAACTGAGCAAATGAATAACAATAACAAGGTATACATTATATATGAGCTGAAGTAATGAATCACTTAATACTAGTACATAATAACAAGAATATTGGAAAATGAACATAAGTCTTCTCAAAAAGATGCATTTATGTTAGGATTATTTATCACCTCTCTGCACTTGAGACATATTAATATTCATTTCATTTCTAAGTTTAATTTAGAAGGTATTCTTTTGAGAAATGCTTCCATCTTCAAAATTCATTTTTTAGAATTTCATTTGAATCTAACATAACAGGGAGCTAACATTCTGTGAAAACAGAGCAATGAAAACAGGGCCTTAATACCAGTTTTCCTATTTCATTAAATAGCATGTGAAACAAATCTCCAATTTATAGTGGGATAAATAATGTACAATGATTAACAGAAAATAAATGCCCAGTGAGTATTAATAAATGTCACTTACTGAATAATTTCTTCAAAGTTGTAAATACTTCCATCTGACATTATGTGTAGATTTATCCCCCAAAATCAAACATTTTCTTATACAATTCTAAAAACCAAGAAATAAACTCCAAGTACCAGGGAAAGTATCAGCTTATTTCTTTTCATTCTCTCCTTTTGCGATTGTTAAGGATGACTAGGCATCTATATGTTTATTTTCAATCCCCTTCTTCTTTGCATATTTCTCTCTCACTGAAAAAACAAAAAACTCTCATATTTGACTGCTGTATCTGGTCATTTACTGAAAAGGGATGATATATCCAAATCTGAAAAAGATATCAAGCTACACATAGTAAGACTTTCTAATGAGTCTCCAAATGCTCTCGTTTTTTAAAAAATTTATTATTTTTAAAATTAATTTATTTTTTATTGAAGGATAATTGCTTTACCGAATTTTGTTTTTTTCCGTCAAACCTCAGCGTGAATCAGCCATAGGTATACATATATCTCCTCCCTTTGAAATTCCTTTCCATTCCCCTCCCCATCCCACCCCTCTAGGTTGATACAGAGCTCTTGTTTGAGTTTCCTGAGCCATACAGCAAATTTCTGTTGGCTATCTTCTTTACATATGGTAATGTAAGTTTCCATGTTACTCTTCCCATACATCTCCCCCTCTCCTCCCCTCTCACAATGTCTATAAGTCTGTTCTCTATGTCTGTTTCTCCATTGCCCTGTAAATAAATTCTTCAGTATCATTTTTCTAGATTTTGTATGCATGCACAAGAATGTGGCATTTATCTTTCTGACTTACTTTACTCTGTATAATAGACTCTAGGTTCATCCACCTCATTAGAACTGATTGAAATGCATTCCTTTTTATGGCTGAGTAATATTCCATTGTGTATATGTACCACTTCTTTATCCATTCATCTGTCTATGGATATCTAGGTTGCTTCCATGTTCTAGCTATTGTAAATAGTGCTGCACTGAACAATGGGATACATGCATCTTTTTCAATTTTGGTTTCCTCCTAGGTATATGCCTACAAGTGGGATTGCTGGGTCATATGGTGGTTTTATTTCCAGTTTTTAAAGGAATTTCCACATTGCCTTCCATAGTGGCTGTATCAATTTACATCCCCACAAACAGTGCAAGAGGGTTCCCTTTTCTCCATACTCTCTCCAGAATTTATTGTTTGTAGACTTTTGATGACAGCCATTCCGACTGGTGTGAGGTAACATCTCACTGCAGTTTTGATTTGCATTTCTGTAATAATGAGCAATATTAAGCATCTTTTCATGTGTTTGTTAGCCATCTGTATGTCTTCTTTGGAGCAATGTCTGTTTAGGTCTTTTTCCCACTTTTGGATTCAGTTGTTTTTTTTCTGACATTGAGTTGTGTGAGCTGCTTGTGTATTTTGGAAATTAATCCTTTGTCAGTTGTTTCATTTGCTATTATTTTTTCCCATTGTGAGGGTTGTCTTTTCACCTTGTTTGTAGTTTCCTTTGCTGTGAAAAAGCTTTTCAGTTTAATCAGGTCCCACTTGTTTACTTTTGTTTTTTATTTCCATTACTCTAGGAGCTGGGTCATAGAGGATCTTGCTTTATGTCCTCGAGTGTTCTGCCTTGTTTTCCTCTAAGAGTTTTATAGTTTCTGGTCTTACATTTAGGTCTTTAATCCATTTTGAGTTTATCTTTGTGTATGGTGTTAGGAAGTGTTCTAATTTCATTCTTTTACATGTAGCTGTCCAGTTTTCCCAGCACCATTTATTGAAGCAGCTGTCTTTGCACCATTGTATATTCTTGATTTCTTGGTCAAAAATAAGGTACCCATAGGTGCATGGGTTTATTTCTGGTTGTTCCATTGGTCTATACTTCTGTTTTTGTGCCAGTACCATACTGTCTTGATGACTGTAGCTCTGTAGTATAATCTGAAATCAGGAAGGTTGATTCCTCCAGCTCCATTCTTCCGTCTCAAGACTGCTTTGGTTATTCAGGGTCTTTTGTGTTTCCATATGAATTGTGAAATTTTTCCTGTGAAAAATGCCATTGGTGATTTGATAGGGATTGCACTGATGGTAGATTGCATTTGGTAGTATAGTCCTTTTCACAATATTGATTATTCCTACCCAGGAATATGGAATATCTTTCCATCTGTTTATGTCATCTTTCTTTCATCAATGTCTTATAATTTTCTGTGTACCATTCTTTTGTCTACTTAGGTACATTTATCCCTAGATATTTAATTCTTTTTGTGGCAATGGTGAATAAGACTGATTCCCTAAGTTCTCTGACTTTTCATTGTTAGTACATAGAAATGCAAGTGATTTCTGTGTATTGATTCTGTATCCTGAAACTTTGCTAAATTCACTGATTAGCTCTAGTAATTTTCAGGTACTATCTTTAGTGTTTTCTATGTTCAGCATCACGTCATCTGCAAACAGTGAGAGCTTTTCTTCTTTTCCAATCTGGATTCCGTTTATTTCTTTTTCTTCTTTGATTGCTATAGCTAGGACTTCCAGAACTATATTGAATAATAGTGGTGAAAGTGGACATCCCTGTCTTGTTCCTGATCTTAGGGGGAATGCTTTCAGTTTTTCACCATTGAGAACAATGTTTGCTCTAGGCTTATCATATATGGCCTTTACTATGTTGAGGTAGGTTCCTTATATGCCCATTTTTTGAAGAGTTTTAATCAAAATGGGTGCTGAATTTTGTCAAAGGCTTTTCCTGCATCTATTGAGATTATCATATGGCTTTTAATCTTTCAATTTGTTAATATGGTGCATCATATTGACTTGACTTGCATATACTGAAGAATCCTTGCATCCCTAGAATAAACCCTACTTGATCATGGTGTGTAAGCTTTTTGATGTGTTGCTGAATTCTGTTTGCTAAAATTTTGTTGAGGATTTTTGCATCTATGTTCATCAGTGATATTGGCTTATAGTTTTCTTTTTCATGTGTGCTCTCAGCTTTCTAAGAGGAATAACAATTGGAATATTTCTGGCACATAATAATGTGTTAGCTTATTGCCAGCTCTCAAGAGCTTTAAGCCCTGTTATTAATGTTAAAACTAAAATCTAGAAAATTTTTCATTATATTTCTTTGAATTGATATTAAGCTGCCTGCTGGCCAAGAATTATTATTTTTAAAATGAATAATAGTAAGTTAATTTCTTCTAATGCTAATCAGTGCCAATGAAGGTGGTTATTTGCTACTATAAATTTAATAAAAGAATAATCTAAGATAAAAGCAGGATGAGTATTTCAGTTGAAATTAGTTTCTCAAACATATTTTATCTGTGAGTTATATATAGAGGATACAAAACAGAAAATTCAACTTACAAGGTCTATTCTTTGGACCTATATCCTGATTGACCTACTGTAAACCTAAGGGGAGAGGGAGTGATAATAAGAGAGGAAAGAAAGAAATCTGAGTCATTTCTGTTACATTTCCTGGCAAAGAATAGAAAACTTGTTCCAGAGGAAAGCAGACTTTCTGGGAGAGT
This sequence comes from Budorcas taxicolor, assembly GCF_023091745.1. Taxonomy (NCBI): domain Eukaryota; kingdom Metazoa; phylum Chordata; class Mammalia; order Artiodactyla; family Bovidae; genus Budorcas; species Budorcas taxicolor. The sequence continues at coordinate 146,624,412 of NC_068910.1, forward strand.
AAATCCAATCATACTTGTGTAGAACTGTTGGGAGAAAATTGACATGTCAGAGTTATGGCTGATATATATTGATCAGTTGTGAAAAACAGAAATGAATGTAAGAGAGGCAAGAAAAAAGATTTTATCCAAGAAAACCACAGGTCTGAGGGTTACTTGTATCCTGTTGAATAAGAGTCAGTAACTGAAGAAGTAAAAAGTCAGTCACCTCAAGTCTTGGAAAAGGACGAAATAAAAAGCTATTTGACAGAAGGATCATATTACAAAGGCAGTGAAAAGTTTCAAATGTATTCAGTTATTTACTGAGGATAGAAAGCAACAGGTGGAAGCTGACTGGCAATCTCAGCTTGATTTTGGAGTCACTGGGACACACATGTCTGTTTCTCTCCATGCACAGATTAGGAAGAAGATCCAACCAGTCAAACCAAGGGTGACAGATTTTTGAGGGAAATTAGAGCAAAGTAGAACTCTCATGAAATTAAGCTTAATAAAAACCATCATGTATAGAATTAGTATTTTCATTGAAAATTTTCTTGCAATTAAAAATGTGACTGGTTCATACAATGGTAAGAAATCTTAAGTTAGCACAGTCAACACAGTATCATTGTACTTTAAAAAAGAAAGGTAATGCCAAAGAATGTTCAAACTACCACACAATTGCACTCATCTCACGTGCAAGCAAAGTAATGCTCAAAATTCTCCAAGCCAGGGTTCAACAATACATGAACCATGAACTTCCAGATGTTCAAGCTAGATTTAGAAAAAGCAGAGGAACCAGAGATCAAATTGCCAACATTCGTTGGCTCATCGAAAAAGCAAGAGAGTTCCAGAAAGACATCTACTTCTGCTTTATTGACTATGCCAAAGCCTTTGACTGTGTGGAGCACAACAAACTGTGGAAAATTCTTAAGTGATGGGAATACCAAACCACCTTACCTAACTCCTGCGAAATCTGTATGCAGATCAAGAAGCAACAGTTAGAACCAGACACAGAAGAACAGACTGGTTCCAAATCGGTAAAGGAGTACGTCAAGGCTGTATATTGTTACCCTGCTTATTTAACTTATATGCAGAGTACATCAGGAGAAATGCCAGGCTGCATGAAGCATAAGGTGGAATATCAAGACTGCCAGGAGAATAATCAATAACCTCAGATATGCAGATGACACCACCCTTATGGCAGAAAGTGAAGAACTAAAGAGCCTCTTGATGAAAGTGAAACAGGAGAGTAAAAAAGTTGGCTTAAAACTCAACAGTCAGAAAACTAAGATCATGGCATCTGGTCCCATCACTTCATGGGAAATAGATGGGGAAACAGTGAGAGACTTCATTTTCTTGGGCTCCAAAATCACTGCAGATGTTGACTGCAGCCATGAAATTAAAAGATGCTTGCTCCTTGGAAGAAAAGCTATGACCAACCTAGACAGCATATTAAAAAGCAGAGACATTGCCAACAAAGGTCCATCCAATCAAAGCTATGGTTTTTCCAGTAGTCATGTATGGATATAAGAGTTGGACTATAAAAAAAGCTGAGCACCGAAGAATTGATGCTTTTGAATTGTGGTGTTGGAGAAGACTCTTGAGAGTCCCATGTACTGCAAGAAGATCCAACCAGCCAATCCTAAAGGAAATCAATTCTGAACATTCATTGAAAGGACTGATGCTGAAGCAAAATTACAATCCTTTGGCCACCTGATACCAAGAACGGACTCATTGGAAAAGACCCTGATGCTGGGAAATATTGAAGGTGGAAGAAGGGGACGACAGAGGATGAGATGGTTGGATGGCATCACCAACTTGACGGACATGAGTCTGACAGCATACGCTCTGGGAGTTGGGGATAGACAGGGAAGCCTGGCATCCTGCTTGGGGTTGCAAATAGTCAGATACGACTGAGCAACTGAACTGAACTTTACAAATAACCTTTACCAGATTTCAATAAAGTCAGAATACTAAAAATAGAACAGTCAGGAAGAAGGAAAACTGAGAGTGATGATGATTTTAAAAACTTGATTTCAAATACTGGTCTCCTCCTTCTCTGAGCTACATACAGCTCCTTCAGCTAAAGTTGTTGTGAAGATTATCATATTCACATCTAAAGCATATATTTGATAAATTTCATCTTCTGTTTCCTTGCATTACCAACCCACTAGATCCTTTTACAAAATCTTACTAAAGAAGCCAAAGGAGACAAACAGCTAGAAAATATAAGGAATCCAAAATAGTTCTCCTTCTATTTTCCTTTATTAATTAGGAAGCATCAAACAGATTTTCAAGAGGATGATCAGTAATCACACTGGAGTTTCCTAAAGAAATGAAAAGGTTGAACTCATTTCTTCTGCCGTGCAGTATAGGATAGCCTCAGAAATGAAGCCTCCTTTGACATACAGATCCAATTTCAAAATAATTTCCCTTTTCTCGATGTTCTGAGAGCAGGCAAGAGGAAAGTCAATGAAATAGATTACTTTCTTGTGTGGGGTGTGCAGCTATGGAAACACAGCAACCAACGTAGTACAAATGTCTTCAACATCCATTCTTGAAACAAATTCTCAACAGAACATGGAGTAAAAGGGAACATCCTAAACATGATACAAAGGTTACATACCAAAAGCCTACAGTTAACATTATATTGAATAATGAAAAATGAATACTTTCCTCTATAATCAGTAACAAAACAAGGATGTCTATTCTCACCATTGTTATTCAATTGTGTACTAGAGGCCAATGCAATAGGGCAAGAAAAAGAAATAACACTGGAAACAAACAAATACAACAGTCATTATTTGCATTTGATATGATTATGCAGATAATACCAAAAAATATACAAAAAAGTACTCATAGGTAAGCTTAGTAAGGCCACTGGTCACTAGATACAAAGTCAATATGCAAAAATAAATTGTATTTCTATATTTTAGCAATGAACAATTATAAACTGAAATATAAAACAGTAAAATATGTAATATCATCATTAAATACTTAGAAATGAACCTTATAAAACATATGCCAGATTTACATGCCAAAAACATTGATGAAATAAATCAAAGAAAATTTAAATAAATTGGAGCTATACCGTGTTAATGGATTGGACTCAATATCATTAAGATGTCAACTCTCCCCCCAATTTATCTATATAGTAAACACAATCCTAATAAAATCCCAGCATGAATATTTTTGGGAGAAACTGACAAGGTGATTTTTTAATTTATATGGAAAAGCAAGTAGAATAGCCAAATGTTAGAAAGAAGAACAAACTTGAAGGCCTCACACAACCTGATATCCAGATTTATTATAAAGACACAGTCTAGGAGCAAGGACAGATATATAGATCAATGGAATAGAATAGAAAGTCTAGAAATAAATCCACATATACAAGGTCAATTGGTTTTTGATTAAGGTACAAAGGCAATTCAATGGATACCTTCATTCAAAAGAAAGAACCTCAATCTTTATCTCACCTAGTATTAAATAACTCCCAATGGATCAGTGGTTGCCAGGGGTTGGAGAGTGAAAAGAGAGGTTGACTACAAAGAGCTATAGGGGACTTTTGAGGGACGTGGTAATATTGCTCTATGTCTTGATTGTAAAGGAGGCTGTCAAAACTTGCAGAAGTGAATTTACTGTTTGTAAATTATGCATTAAAAAATATAAGTGCATATATATAACTATTTTTTTAAAAAGGAAAAAAAGGCATATTTTAGCCTCTGGGGACTATCTAGGAAGAAAGAAAAAAATCTAATTGGTAATATGCAGGCAATAATATGCATTCAGTCACAATCTGTTTATGAACAGAATATACCTGAAAGAGGGAAAAAAACTGAAGTGCTCCGAAATGCAAAGCCTTAGGTATCTACATAAATAAAGGTTCCCACATCTGCATTTGAATTCAACTTGGAAAGATGTTAGAAATCACAGGACCTGAGTTTCTTTTCCTAAATGCGAACAAGGAAGCACCGGATGACTAATAACATTTTCAATCCAGAAACATACTGAACATCTTCATCTGTATATCCAGCAGACATCTCTAAGTCCAACAATGAACTCTCTGTCTTACTCTCAGGTATGTTCTTTATTTATTGCTTTCTATCTCAGTAAATGGTACCACCATCCATTTGGTTGTTCAAATAAGAAATTTGGGTACTATCTTTGACTCTTCTGTCTTACCTCCCTCACCAACCAATTTAATTATCACCAAGTCCTACTAATTCTACCTCTCAAATATAGGTTACCTGTTGTAAAGCAGAAAAGAATATAGATTTACAAGTTGAGCATAACTGAATCTAGAAGGTGAAAGAGCAGTATGAGATGAAGCTAGTGAGGTAGGAGGGACCATATTAATTATTTTGATGTTTGTACTCATCTCAAACACATCTCACATATGGCTCTTTTCTCCATCCCAACTTCTACCATTCTAGTACAAGTTACTATTTCTTTCAACAAAATAATTTCAATATTCTTGGGTCTCCCTACATCCACCTATTCTTGTTTTCCTTTCAATTCATTTTCTGTACTGCAATTCTTTTAAAAGCACTATTCTTAAAAAAAAAAAAAAACTATTTTAATCATATCATATCATTCCTTCTTTAAAGCCCTTCAATGTCTTGTTTCTTTAGCACAAACATAAAAATAATTAGTATGGTCCTTGTTTACTTACTAATTTCACATAATACCATTCTTTCACCCTCTGGATCCAGTCATACTCAATGTCTAGTTCCTGCAGAGGTGCTTTGTTTATTCTATATACTGTTCCCTCTGCTTGGAATATTGCTCCTCCTGCCTATCCTTGTGCTTAAACTTTTATCTTCTCTTTTTGCTTTGGGGGCAGCTAACTAACATTTTGAAGAAATCTTCCATGACATCTCATGTCTAGATCAGCTCTGCTTATTATCTACTTTTACAGCACAGTTCATCCGTAAGTACTTGTGGTATAATAAAAAATATCATTCAGTCTTTGTCCCTGGTTCCTATCACATAGTTCCTAAAACCCTCAGACTCTCCTGAGTGATAGAATGCCTTCTGAATGCTAATGAGATGACTGGTACTTGGGGACCCCTAGTTTCAGGATGGCAGCTGGTTATCAGAAAGATCAAACCATGACCAGAGAGTTAGAACTTTCAGTTCTTCCCTCCCCATCCTTCCCCAATCCCCATATAGGAGGAGGGGAGAGGGGCTAGATATTGAGTCTAAGCACTAATGGCCAGTGATTTAATCAATCATGGTTAGTTAATGAAACTTCCAATAAAAACCCCTAAATGTTGAGGTTCAAGGAGTTTCCGGGTTGGTGAGCACACCGATAACTGGGAAGGTGGTGTGCCAAGCTACGGCATGGAAGCTCTGGGCACCCTTTTCTCCCCTTACCTTGCCCTATGCATCTCTTTCATATGGCTATTCCTGACTATCCTTTATAATAAACAGGTAAACATAAAGCATGTTCCCAAGTTCTGTGAGTTGTCCTACTGAATTATTAAACCTGGGGGAGTGGGTCATAGGGACCCCTAAATTTGTCAAGTCAGATAGAACAGGAAGTAATCTGGTACCCTATTTGTAACTGGTATCTGAAGTAAGGACAGTCTCTTGGGAATGGACCCTTAAATATATAAAGTCTGACACTAATCCCTGGTGGTCGGTGTGAGAACTGAATGGCATTACTGGGCATACAGCTGGAACCCAGAGAACTGACAGAGTTGGTGTCAGAACTGAATATGGAAAAAACACCATGTAATTGGTGTCAGAGAGAACTGGAGAACACTTACTGGAAATCTGTTTATAATTTCGTTGTCATACAAATTCCTTAAGACAAATGTCTTGTTCTAGCATTTAACATAGTGCCTGGCACATGGTTCTGTATTTACTGGATGAATATGGATACTAGTGGCTACCACTGGAGTGTAGAAACTCTGAACTGTTATCTGGGAGAAGCTAGGTCAGAGTTTTTTTCCCTGGGTTATCTTCTGACTTAATATTGAAAGCTTAATTGATTTAGCATAAGTTAGATGATTTAAACATAATTTTAAATCATCTTTGATTCCTCCTCATTTCTCCAATCTGAAATGTTGGGTCACCTCAGAAGTCAATCCTTCTATCTTCGATAATCTTTATAATCTTTCTTTTCTCTACACTCCATCTCCAGTGCATGCTTCCTTCTAACCTTCCACATCTAAATAAATCGCAACTACAGACTTCCAGTTTCTCAAGCCAAAAACAGAGAAAAAAGCAATGGGTCCAACATTTCACTAAGTGATGTTAACATCAACTATAGGATAGGGCAGCATGGAGGACGGTGCAGCAAACAGAAGACTAAGTAAATTTGCTGAGGCCTGAAAAGACGTGAAAAAAAATGAGGCCAGGTCTAAAAGACACTGTTAAGAAAAGACTGTCTGCATGAGTGAGTGATAGTCGTGTCCTACTCTTGGCAACCCCATGGACTGTAGCCCGCCAGGCTCCTCCGTCCATGGAATTCTCCAGGCAAGAATACTGGAGTGGGTTGCCATTTCCTTCTCCACCTTGACATGAAAACAAGTTTTACCTGTGATGGGGTTATCCTTCCCTTCGTAACTTCAGATGAATTATCGCTCAGCTTTCCTGCTTTGTTACTTGAGCTGCATTTGTAGCACGTCCATCTTGTTTGCCCTTCAATTTCTATGGTGCACTCTTTGCTTTGCAGACAGAATGAGTGATATAAATGGCCACAGCTGCAAAATGAAGGTAACCAACTGACACTCTTTATTATCATAAAATCATAAACCTAAATTGTATTAGACAGTATTCAAAAGTGATAATTATTTCCAGTAAGCTGAAATGCACTGGTGGGTATATAGGTTAAGAAATAAGAAAAGAGATTTACTTGTTGCTCCCCTCTCTTTTGTAAAATCCAGACTCATGTATTTGTACACTTCAGTTGTGAGTACAACAGCATCACAGTTCTCTGACTACAAACTACCCAGGGGTGAGTTGAACTTCTGCTCACTTCTCAAACTATGAAACATTTTTAGACAGTTTGAACAACATCAACTGGGGAAAATAATAATTATATAAGTCATTTGATAATAACATGAGTGGTATTTCTCATCAAATTCAAGAGTCATGATTTGATTTATAAGCATTCACAAAAATGTTACTACTATACAGTAAATTCTAACATTATTACTATGAAGAAATTCCCTGTTAATTACATTATGCTACCCAATAAACCTTCCAGAAATAAGTGTTGAGCACAATTCTAAGTCATCTTCACTGATTCCTTCTCATTTCTCCAACCTGAAACGTTGGACCATCTCAGAAGTCAGTCCTTTTCTCTCTTCAATAGTCTTTAAAATCTTCCTTTTCTCTATCCTCCCCCATACATATAACATGCCTCAAACCAAATTCTTGACTTCCACCAAACCCCTCAATGCACACTCTCATCCAACCTCCCACATCTAAATAAACAGTAACTAGAGCCTTCCAGTTTCTCAGGCCAAAAACCATTCTTTCTTTCATACCTCATATACAATCTATAAACAGATCCTGTCAGCTATACCTTCAGAATATATACAGAACCCCACCACTGCTTACTTCATTACAATCATCTTGGGCCATCTCTCACTTGGATTAGCATAAATGGTCATTCCACTTTCACGCTTTATCTTCTGCAGTCCATTCTAACCACAATAGTCAAAGTGATCCTCAATACATAGATTATATTGTGTAAACCCTATCCTCAAAACCATCCAATGGCTGTTCATCTCAGAGTAAGAGTTTAACTCTTCATAATGATTTACTTCCTACGTGATTTGGCTGCTGAAGTCATCTCTCATCATTATCCCTTCACTCTGCTCAGGCAATGCTAGCCTGCTCACTCACTACCAGAGAAGTATGCCAAGCACCTGCCTCATGGTTTCTGCACTTGCTGATCCTCTGCCTGGAGCACTTTACCCTGATATTGCATGGAAACTTCCCTTAAGTCTCTGCTCAAATGTCACTTAAGTTTCCCTAACAACTTTTCACAAATTACTAGTTCCCAAGGTTCTCTCTCCTCTATACCATATTTACTCATGGTAATTATATTTTTATTAATTAATTCATTTTTAACTACCTGTCCATAATCATCTTAACAGTGGTGTTCTCCCTGACCACTCTTCATAAAATATCTTCCCCCCCCAGACTCTCTACATCTCACTTAACATGCTTTTTTTTTTTTAACCCTGTTAGTTACTATCTGGCATTTTACTTGTCTGTCTCTTTCACTAGAGTGTAAACTCTGAGAGCAAAACCTTTGTTTTGTTCATGTGGTACCCTATCCCTTCTAACAGTACCTGACGTATAGTGTACTTGATAAACAGTTGTTGAATGAATGGGCTCTTTATGTGATAAGAAATAATTTCCCTTCTCATCACCAAATCTACCAATCTTTATCTGTAAAAACAGAAGCTAACACTTATACAGTGCTTACTGTATGTCAGCACGGTTTTAAGTGTCTTATGTAAATTATCTCATTTAATCTTCACAAAAACTCTAGAAGGTAGGTACCATTATTATCCCTCTTTACAAATAAAGAAACTAAGATGTAAAGAGATGAAATGACTAGTCAAAGTCTAATAGCTAGGAGAAGGAAACGGCAACCCACTCCAGTATTCTTGCCTAGAAAATCCCATGAATGGAGGAGCCTGGTAGGCTACAGTCCATGGGGTTGCAAAGAGTCAGACATGATTGAGCAACTTCACTGGAATAGCTAGGAAGTGGCAGAGTAAAGGTTTGAACTCAAGGTTTAAAGCCTGGCTCTAGAGTCCATCTTACATTGCCTCTATCTATATATTCTGGATGAGCGGTCTCCTCCTGAGATCAAACCTCCTACTTTTGCACTAGACTTCTTCTCTCTTTGCACTGTGGCTTTAAATATCATTTACATGCTGATGAGTTCTAAATTTATATTTCCAGGACATATCTCTGACTAGAATAACTGTCTACCTGACATTCCTACTTAAATGTTTAAAAGACATCTCAAACCTAACATCTCCAAGACAAAACTCTTGATTTCCCCAGGTTCTCATGCCTGTTCCTTCTTATTTTATATGATGACAGTACCACATTCATTCAGTAGCTTGGGCTGAAGATGTTTTTCCCTGTCACTTCACATCTGATACATCAGCAAGTTAGCTCTTCTCTTAAAATATATTCCTAACCTTCACTCCTACCACTCTCATTCTGTGCAAATGTCACTTCTTAGACATGTTTTTCCTCATTATGGTATCTTAAAATAGATATTCTCACCCTGAACACTTTTTCCCATCCCCTTACCCTGTGTGTTATTTCTCTCCATATCTCTGATTACCTGTACTTACTTATGACCTGACCACTCTAATACTCTTTCCCCCTGACCCCTATGCAGAATATAAGATCTATGAGAACAGGAACTCTGCCTTGGTTTGTTCGCTGCCAGAATGGCTGACTGGGGCTGTGTGTCTGCACGTGCTCCTGCCTGGCAATACATGAACACACACATGTACTACGTTTCCTTCCCTCTCTTACCTAAAGACAATAATTTCATCAGCCATTTCCTGGCGTCTCTTGTACTGCTGCAAACAAATAGAGCAGTAATCCTGCTTGGGATTCAGTCCTCTGGTAACTGAAGCTCTCAGGTTACACAATGACCAATGGAGGTCTTGGTTTAGAAGGCTAGTTGTCGTTTCCAGCAGGGTCTGTGAACGACCAAAATAAAAAGAAATCAACAAAAAGTTGTTTATAAAGGGAAAGAGACGGAGGGGATGAGTGGAGAACTGCCCTTGTTTCATTTTCAACTACAGCTGAATTGGAATATACTACAAAGGCATAAAATCGATCAAATAAACATCAAAGCACCTCAGACTTAAGTGGTTAACTTCAATGTACAAGTACTGATAAGTACTACATCAAGAGTCTCAAAATAATTATTAAAAGGTTGTCACTAGTTACTATGGAGAAATGAGTGCTCTGCCATTCCTGTGGCTTAATTCGGTCCTGATGGCTTTCAGATGACTGGATTAACCCAAATCTACTTATTTATTACACTTATATAGTAAGCTCTCTTTGAATTGCTTAAAGTTCTAACAAATCGTTTAAAAAAATACTCTGATTTTTTAAATAGAAACTGCATCCATGGCAATAATCCACACTAACCTCTCACTGGAAAAGCTAATGGTCATTACTCATTTTTCATCTCCCTTGGGCAAGAGATCACATTTTCCAATCAGCACTTAAAAGCCATTGGAATCTACTCAAGACTGTGACATCTGTCATTAAGTCACATAGAGATATTTCACAGTATCACATTATGTCATTTAAGGTTCCCTGTGTTTATAAAGTATTGTCTTCTTACTACATCTAATTCTCAACATTCAGATATATCATTTTGACGTGCAGTTGGATTCTTTTCTGTCAGTCCCAAAGGGGAAGATATACTGTTCATCCTCCTTGCTACACAGTCTTGTCCTTAAACTTTATCTATAATGCAGAGCTTTTCGTTCTAATGGTCTATTTTAATTCTTTCCACTCAACTCCATCTTTTCTTCTTCTTCCAAAGTTTGTAAAAACCTTCTGTTTTGCACTCAGTTTCCTTTTGCCATCATGGACTCTGTGCCTGAAGGGAATCAGCTTCCTCGTGCTATGCTTACTTAACAAAACTGCAGTTCTTACAACACCCTAAGAAAAGCTCTGTCATTGTATCTACATGTCTAAATGGCAATTTTCCTTGGTGGCTTCATGAGTCACTTTGAAGTACATGAAGAAAAATTACACCAAGCTGGCTCTTACTGAGAATTAATGTCACAGGCAGTTTCGGGTTAAGGGAAGAAAGAAACATCCACTGGATCATGGAAAAAGCAAGAGAGTTCCAAAAAAAAAATCTATTTCTGCCTTACTGACTATGCCAAAGCCTTTGACTGTGTGGATCACAATAAACTGTGGAAAATTCTGAGAGAGATGGGAATACCAGACCACCTGACCTGCCTCTTGAGAAATCTGTATGCAGGTCAGGAAGCAACAGTTAGAACTGGACATGGAACAACAGACTGGTTCCAAATAGGAAAAGGAGTACGTCAAGGCTGCATATTGCCACCCTGCTTATTTAACTTTTATGCAGAGTACATCATGAGAAACGCTGGGCTGGAAGAAACACAGGCTGGAATCAAGATTGCCGGGAGAAATATCAATAACCTCAGATATGCAGATGACACCACCCTTATGGCAGAAAGTGAAGAGGAACTAAAAAGCCTCTTGATGAAAGTGAAGGAGGAGAGTGAAAAAGTTGGCTTAAAGCTCAACATTCAGAAAACGAAGATCATGGCATCCGGTCCCATCACTTCATGGGAAATAGATGGGGAAATGGTGGAAACAGTGTCAGAGTTTATTTTTGGGGGCTCCAAAATCACTGCAGATGGTGACTGCAGCCATGAAATTAAAAGACGCTTACTCCTTGCAAGAAAAGTTATGACCAACCTAGATAGCATATTCAAAAGCAGAGACATTACTTTGCCAACAAAGGTCTGTCTAGTCAAGGCTATGGTTTTTCCAGTGGTCATGTATGGATGTGAGAGTTGGACTGTGAAGAAAGCTGAGCGCTGAAGAATTGATGCTTTTGAACTGTGGTGTTGGAGAAGACTCTTGAGAGTCCCTTGGACTGCAAGGAGACCCAACCAGTCCATTCTAAAGGAGATCAGTCCTGGGTGTTCATTGGAAGGACTGATGCTAAAGCTGAAACTCCAATACTTTGGCCACCTCATGTGAAGAGTTGACTCATTGGAAAAGACTCTAATGCTGGGAGGGATTGGGGGTAGGAGGAGAAGGGGACGACAGAGGATGAGATGGCTAGATGGCATCACCAACTCGATGGACATGAGTTTGGGTGAACTCTGGGAGTTGGTGATGGACAGGGAGGCCTGGCATGCTGCGATTCATGGGGCTGCAAAGAGTTGGACATGACTGAGGAACTAAATTGAACTGAACGACTTTTTCTGGTTAGTGGTGATTAACTGTTTCAGAATGTTTAAAAGAACACTAATTTTATTCTGCAATTTTTCTATACTCATGTTGACCCTTCATTTTTTGAATTATACCTTTATATTCCATTATTTTCCAAGAAAGTTTCTTATATTTTTCATTTGGAAAACAATATATATGTCCCACCACCCATGAATCAAAAGAATAAAATAAATTCAAAAGCTGCAATTACACATTCCAGAATATATGTGTATATGTATACAAAATATAAATTAATTAAGGTCAAGAGAAATTTTAAAATTAGAAAGCCATACACTTCAATCTTTCAAACTTGTACTGAACAGAAGGTAATTTCTAAAGAAAAAGTATAGGTGCAAAGAGAAAAAAAAAGCTTCCTTCTACCTTAGAATGGGCGCAGAAATAGAAAGTAGCTTACCTGTTCATAGTTAAAGGTATCCAACATTCCCAGAATAAGGCCCTGGATTTCTCCAAGTTTTCCTTTTCCATAAACTGGGTCCTAATTAGAAAAAAGTTGCTAAAGATTATAATTCTATTCCTGTTATTTTAAATGTATTTTAAAATATAAGTTATCTGAAAAAGCCAAATACTTTTAAGTATTTGTCAATAGTCACAAAATACTTATCCTTCCATGAGCCTTTCTACTGGAAATGCATACTGGTCTCAGGTCATCAAAGCATTTGGAAAAGTAAATAAAATTTAAATGATCCAAGTCTCTTGCTTAACAACCATAAATTTCACTCTGGTTTTGTTTCTGTAGCAAGCTTCCTTTCCTTCTTATTAAACATCACCTATCCTTTTTTGGGGCTTCCCTGGTAGCTCACATGGTTAAGAATCTGTTTGCAATGCAGGAGACACAGTTTCGATTTCTGGTCAGGAAGATCCCCTGGAGAAGGAAATGGCAACCCACTCCAGTATTCTTGTCAGGAAAATCCCATGAACAGAGGAGCCTGGCAGGCTATAGTCCATGAGGTCACGAAGAGTTGGACATGACTGAGCAACTAATACATATACATCCCTTTTTGAGCTCTTATTTATCTGCTACATTAAAACCAAAGTACTCAAGAACACTCAGAATCTGTTCAACTCCTCCTGTGACCCACATCTGGCCACCGTCTGGTCCAAACCAAGTCATGCCAGTTTAGGAGATCAGTTTCTGAATCTAAGCAGCTTGTAGTTTTTCAGTTTTAAATCAAATCACTACTGATAAACAACAGATACCTAGACAATGTTCCTTCCACTGCTTTTCATATGAGCTATGCCAAATAACTTGTTTATCATACACAACTTGAACAACACTGTTGTGTACAAAAATAAAAGTGAACTGAAATCTAACCACTCCAATAGAAACACTTTTGATTTTTTGAGGTATATTCTTCCAGTCTTATTTCTGGGGAAGGAGAAAGAAGGATGTATTTTGGGAGGCATTTCACATAATACATTTACTTTTTTTACTTAATAAAGTATGTTGTGAGCAGTTTCCCATATCATCAAATAATGGGAACAGTTACAGGGTATGAAACATGTGAAGACGGTATGTGTTATTCAACCATTCTCTGTGGTTGGAGATTTAGGTTTCTCTCCCCACAGTCCACCCTGAGGTCCCATCCCTATTATCAAATGCTGGTGGCTGTAAATTCTGGTCTCAGTCTCTGAGTCTTTCTTAGGAGGAGATTTCAAGAAAGGAAAATGACATACAAACTGATAAACTAAATAATAAACTAATATTTGCTAGATAAGAGTAGCAAATAACTAAACGTTTGATAAACTAATGTTTGCTGGGAAGTATGGGGAACACATCTGGTTACTTGTTAAGGAGTAGGGGTTATTAAAATCTTGGTACAGTGAGTTCAGATGTTAAGAGAAAAAAAAAGACTGTGGACCAAGGAAAACTTAGGAGAAAGATACAGAAATGTGAGAAGAAACTGTGCTTTCATGCGTATGTACAACATAATCTTAGGATTTGTTGTTTTTTCTCTCCTATGCTCTGGCGATGGTGTCTGAAGACAGGATAGATGCAGTTTCTAACTCAGATCAGTGTTCAGTACTTTCAGCTGGTCAAGAGCAGCACCAGATTATCTGCCATAGGTTCCTGGTCCTGATGCTGAGGTACTGCTGAAGAAACCGTGTACTAATTAACAAGTTTACTGGACTAATTAACAAGTTTACTTTGTGTACTAATTAACAGGTTTACTTTGGACTTGAACAGATCACTTAAACTTACTGGGGAAATCTGTCTCACTAAGTGAGACATTCGTGTAGTAATTAACAAGTTTACTTTGAGCTTGAACAAATCACTTAAACTTAACTGGGGAAATCTGTCTCACTAAGTTAAAGATGCCTGTCCAACATGTGCAGAGCATCTGCAAAAGACAAAACAACAGACATCTCAGACTAGCTCTTTACTAGAACAACAACTCAGGCCATGTACGCATGAGACAATCTTTTAATTTTCCTTGCATAAAAACGGATCCATGTTAAGACTTCTGAACTTACATCCAATTACACTTATGGTCACGCTCTCAGTAAATATATTTACTTCTTTAAGTATCAATGGACACTATAATACTTTATTACAAAAACACTGTAATAGCTACTCTAACATGTCCACACATACACATTACAAGTATGTACTGTGTATGTGTGGAGAGAAAAGCACACTTTCCAGCACAGAAAAGCTCTGTCATTCACCTATGACAAGGGTGGTCTGGAGAATAAAGAGGTCTTGAAAAGGTTAAATGCTGGAAAAAGAAGAAACCTTTATAGGTCACGTCTATATTTATATCAGTACATTTCACTCTAATATGCATAATTTAAAAGCAAAATCATGAAAATAACCTCATGCTGGGACAACATATAAATTATAGAATGCAAAAGAGAGCTGAAGGCTTCTGGCACAGCATGCACACAATCTACTAGCTTTTCAAATTATTTTCCAAATATGTCAGCTAGATTCTTCAGCAATAAATAACTGCTGAAGTTTCTCTTTAACTTGTCCACAATCTACAAAAGAAAAGCACATTTAGGTACTTCACACAAACTTGTTTTTTAAAAAGCATGTTATAAAAAGATGTGATGACCACTTTTTCCCAGCGTTTTCTTTCTTTTAAATTGAAGTAATAGTTGGTTTACAATATTGGGTTAGTTTCAGGTGTACAGCATAGTGATTCAGTTATTTTTTTCTGATTATATTCTATTATAGGTTATATGATATTGAATATAATTTCCCATGTCATACAGTAAATGAATGTTGTTTATCCCTTTTATACATAGGAGTTTGCATCTGTTAAACCCATATTCCTAATTTGTTCCTCTCCCCTTCTCCTCCTTTTGGTAACCATAAACTTGTTTTTTTATATCTGTGAGTCTGTTTCTGATTTGTATGTAGATTCACTGGTATTATTTTTAGAGTCCCATATATAAGTGATTGGAGAAGGAAATGGCAACCCACTCCAGTACTCTTGCCTGGAGAATCCCATGGAGGGAGGAGCCTAGTAGGCTACAGTCCATGGGGTCGCAAAGAGTGGGACACGACTGAGCGCCTTCACTTTCACTTTCCAGTATTCTTGCCTGGAAAATTCCATGGCAGGGGAGCCTGGTGGTGCTACAGTGCATGGGGTCTCAAAGAGTTGGACACAACTGAGCAACTGACACTTTCACTTTTCATACAGGAAGGCCTGGTGTGCTGCAGTCCATGGGGCTGCAAAGAGCTGGACATGACTTAGTGACTGAACAATACCAATAATACAGTATTTATTTCTGACTCACTTCCCTAAGTATAATATTCTCTAGGCCTATCTATGTTCTTGCAAATAGGAATACCTCTGTTGCTTTCTGATACTTATTCTACCATACATAAGGGAAGCTGCTGTATAGCAGAGGGGGCTCAGTTTGGTACTCCGTGATGATCTAGAGGGGTGGGATGGGGTGAAATGGGGTTGGAGGGAGGCTAAAGAGTGAGGGCATATATGTAAACATACAGCTGATTCACATTGTTGTAGAGCAGAAAATAATACAACATTGTAAGCAATTATGCTCCAATAAAAATAAATTAAAAAAAATAAAATTTTTACTGATCAAGCATTAAAATATGAATAATGCCAAGAGAATATTAGTCATTTGTTTGTATTAACTCCCTTAGTAAAACAATCATAAGCAGCTTTTCAGAAGCCAAAAATTACTTTTGCCATAGAGTGAAGATAAGAACAGGGAGTAAAGGCAGAATGTATATAACGTAAATATGGTCCCTTAAAAATACTAACTTATCAAAATTGAAAGGGAAAAAAAATACTGACTTATCACCTAATGTTCATGAATGAAACCTGTACAATTAAGGTCCCCAGGAACATTTTGAATGAACATTTAGGCCACGAAGATCTTTGAGAACCTCTCATCATGTCAATATCTCTTCTGTTCTAAGGGGCAATAAAAATAGGTAAACCCTCTGAAACGTGAATGTTTCCTAGAACTCCATTTTGGCCTTAAGCCTTTTTTACCAATTCTGTTCATGCTGAACTTCCTCTAGTTTCAAAGAATTTAACTACTACTTCTGTACTGATGACTTCCAAATCTTCCTCTCCACTTCTTACCTCTTCCTATGAAATCTGGTCTTGTATTCCCCACTGCTCATTGTTAGCCAAACAAAACTGAAATCAGGGGCTTACCTGGGTTCTTCTTGTGTTTTCCCACATCTAGTCAGTCAAAAGGTGAATTAAATTCTGTTAGCTAAGCAAGTTCTGAATCCATCTTCTCCTTCCATTCTATGTAACTCAATTAACAAACTTTGAGTACCTATAATGAATACACTCTGGGTATTTCTTTGCTTTCAGTCTCAGTCTTGATCCCATCCATTTTATCCTATATAATACAGACTGAGTGATCTTTCTAAACAGAAACCTCATTCCATCAGTCCTCTGGTTAAAATCTTTTAATGAGTATTTAGTGAATTTAAAATAAAAACCAAAGTCCCTTCCACAGTTCACAAAGCAATTAAGGACAGGGCCCCTGCCTCTCAAACTTCAGCTCTGTGATGCAACTTTAATCTTGTCCTATGTTCCAAGCATACTTAAACATCTGCAACTCCTCAGACATACCACCAACCATGTTTCACCTCAGATTCTTTTATATATAGTTCACTCTGCTTAGAATAGTCTTTTTTTTTTTTTTTTAAATAAACCACTGATTCCTTTAGGCTTCTTAAGATTCAGTTCAGACATCTACTCCTCCAGGAAATCTTTTGACAGTCTGTCTCACATATATACTTTCATTGGTATTCCTCTGGCTATAGAGGAGAAACCTAGCTCATTCTATCTTACTCAAAAAATATAATCATTGTAAAGGTGCCGGGGTGTTTAAGGATCCAAACAAAGGAATACAGGTAAGGCTTAAGAACCACAATGAGGGATGCAGACACCTTCAGGATTTTCTCTCCACAATCCTCTCCCAATGTCTTGAATCCTCTCCTTCTATCTTCTCTCTTCTCCGTGCATCTTGTCTATTCTCCTCTTTGTGTGCCTGCTTCATTGTTCTTCTCTCTGAAGATTAACTTTATACTATTTCAGTCCATATGACAGAAAGGTAGTCACTGTCAGCTCCTGAACTTTTGTACCTTATATAATCCAGAGAACTGCAGAGAAACTCTTCACCTTTTCAATTCAGTTCCAAAATTTCCTGAAAAGGATACTGGTTGGCCCCTCTTGGCCAGCTGCCCACTCTGAGTCAATCAGGTAGAGTCAAGAGGCAGAGTCACGGTTTCACATGGCTGTTCCAGCTATTATCAGGTGGACTGAAAGTGTACAGATACAGAAGTAGCAATTACCCTACCTGGGGTTCAGAGCATGTAATCCTTAAGGTGGCCAATATGACCTGTTCTTTAGAGCCCTATGAATTATTATAGCAGATATTTTCTTGTCTCTCCATAGGTCTTTTAGGGCAAGAACTGTGTCTTTTTTCCATCTACACAGATAATTAACCAAACAGGGTAACATACAATATATATACCAATTAATAACTAACTCCTCAAAAAACCAGTGAAAGTCACTCAGTTGTGTCTGACTCTTTGAGATCCCATGGACTGTATAGTCCATGGAATTCTCCAGGCCAGAATACTGAAGTGGTCTCTCTTCCCCAGGAGATCTTCCCAACCCAGGGATTGAACCCAGATCAAACCCATTGCAGGCGGATTCTTTACCATCTGAACCACCAGGGAAGCCACTAGATTTATAAGATTAGAGTGCCACGAAACACCAGGGACTGAATGAAGCAAATGAAGGAGCTTACATGATATAGTGGGAGACAGTGTATATTAAGAGATCAGGGACTTTGATGGTAGTCTGGATGTTACCTCTATTGGTGGATCAGGTACTTAACTTTCTATACTTTAGTTTTCTCCTTCATCAATACAAATTTTTACAGTAGCCCCACCTACTTCAAGAGATTCTTGTGAGCTTCTGTGAAAGCAACTTGAAAAAATAAAAATTCTATACAAACATAAGGTAAAGTTACGTGCAAACAGGAATTTAACAATCAGCGTACTCTCCTGATTAGTGTGAGTTAACCACTGATGGTGGAAATGATAAGAATACAACTACAATGAATACCAGTATAACACAAAAATAAAGATTTTCAAATACCAAAAGCCTTCAAGGATACGAGTCTTGAAATACACTATTTTTTAAAAAAATTATATATATGCATTTGCCAAAAGAAAAAATCAATTTTTATTTGTTATAATTTATGTATTAAAATGTGATGAAAGCTCAACATAAAGCTAAATGTGTATAATGAGAGGGAAGACACTTTTGGCTTTAGGATTTCATTTTTTTTCTAATATACTTGGTAAATTAAAGTACTCCTGCATTATAGAGATAGTTCATATATTACTAAAACCTTATGACAAATGTATTTTAGAACGGATATAAGAAAAGCTGTCTGTACCAAAAATTATTATTCAACTTATGATAAAGATCAAATGAAGTGATACATGTGAAGATACATTCTAAACGATAACATACAACGTGGTGAGAGACTATTGGATACAGTCTTTATCAGCAAAGGCCCAGCTGCTTCATACCAGATGGGAAAGGAGAGTCTGCAGAGTCTTAAAAGAGAGCTGAAAGCAACATTCTTGGTTGGATAAAAATAATTTGAAAATTATGAAGATCAACAGCATCATATTACTGTTTTGCTTTGTTTTGGTGTGTCTGTATCCTGCTTTCCTGGTGGCTCAGATGGTGAAGAATTTGCCTGCATTGTGGTAGACCAGGGCTTGACCCCTGGGTTGGGAAAATTCCCTGGGGAAGGGAATGGCTACCCACTCCAGTATTCTTGCCTGGAGAATTTCATGGACAGAGGAGCCTGGCGCATTACAGTCCATGGGGTCTTAAAGAGCTGGGCACGACTGAGCGACTAACACTTTCACTTTTCACTTATCCTGCATAAAGTAAGGAAAGACAAAATGGATTCTAAGGATAATTCCTACTGTTTCCCCAAGAATGTTCACAGAGTTTTCTAAAAATATCTTAGCATATTTTTAGCATTCTCTTTTTGATGAAGTTGGAAAGGTTCAGGCCTTTTTGCTGAAGAGTAGGAGAAGAGTTTTGGACAGTTTTAGGATGAGTTAGAAAACCTAAGTAACAAGATTAAGAAATGTCCATATTAACAATTTTTATGTGGGTTTTTTCTGCACTAAGAAGTGTAACCAGCTGGAAACAGGACACCAAAAAGAAGCTTACGTGTCTGAATCCCAACGTCACAGTGAACAACTGAAGGCTGCAAGTTGTGTGCCAAGTAAACTGACATCACTGGATGAGAGCTAAAGGATGAGAGTCATAGTCATATCTTAGATATTTATCTAATGCCAAAAATCAGCTGCATTGTGTTTGAGACCTGTTTAAACATTATTTATACATAACTAAAATATAAGTTAAAATTGATTGACACTGAATTTTACCCTTTCAACTCACCTGTAAAATTCGCTGCAGGATGGATGGAAGGGCAATAAATGCTGCCATACTGTTGAGAACTTGCATGGTCAAAGATTTCAGAGCTGTTATAACAACATGTTAATATTAAGGTTAGTTTAAAATCAGAGTTTTAGGTTTTTCCTGTAAGTCATAGGAATAAAACTTCCTAGAAACTTAGCTAACCAAGGTCAGTTTGATATTTTAAAGTTAACCTGGTAAGCTGCAAAGCTATTGTTATTTAGACAAAGGATGTAACTGGTGACTCAGAAAGAAGAGAACCTGAAAAATGAGATCAACATTACAATATGATTTCATTAAGGATAATAATAAAAATATGATGCTGGGAGAAGGTATCTAAATGACTATTTCTAGCAGATAAAAATTGAGTGATGGTATAGATGGATACTGATAAACTTACCTTCAGAGTGTGGATGAGGTGCAGCTGAACTAGACAGCTTTTGAGGGGCCATCATTGCCTCCAATAACGGAAACCAGAGTGCCTATAATGTCACAGAAAAACAAAAGTATTGGGTTGTTTTTAAGAATAACTAACATCAGCCTACTGTTTCACAGGCTGAAATGTACTTCTCATACACACTTGTTGGTAAAAATCAGAAAAAGAAAAGATGGAACACGTGACGAGGAAGAGACAATAAAAAGCAAAAACCATAACCAGAACAGATATCTTTACCATGCTCCTTGGGAAAATTAAGGAAGCTGAAGTTAAGTAAGTCCAGACCTTGGAACTGCAATCTTCTGTGTCTCAGGAGAGGGGCGGTTCAAAGGAGCCAGAGCAGAGCCTCCAGCTATTCTTAAATGTCTAAACAGCCCTATGTAATGCAGAAGGGGACAGAGAACTACCCCACAACTACCCTCCTCCCATTTCTTGTGAGCTTGACATCAAGCAAGATAAATGAATACAATTATCTCAAGTTTTCTCCTGTGTCAAGCATTATTTTGTATTTCCTCAGTCATCATAAACTAAGAAGTGGAAGTTAACATTATTTCAATTAATAGTCCCAACCACAGAATAAGGTTGGAAATTTATTTATGAGAAAATTAATTTATGAGATAAATTAATAGATCATTTATTTATTCCTATTATATTAGGTACTGTAATAAGTGCTTCCATACAATTTTCATTGCAATTGGCAATTCAATCTCATAACCTAATACAGTAAGCATTACCTTTACTGGAAATAAGATAACTGAAGCTTAGAGAAGTTGAGTAATTTGCCAAAAGATTATACACTGCCATATGTGCATCATATGTATTCTTGCTAAGCCTTAGAGAAAATCTTCATCATCAAAAATCAAACTAATACATTTTAAAATTTCAAGCATATTTTCTTGTTGGGTAGAGATTTACAAAGGCCTCATTTAACCTGGAATCTTGGAAGAGACCTATTCCTGCAAACATCCATGAAGAAACAGGCATGAAGAAAAGTCAGTACTGACAGAGCAGGACAAGCATGGTTACTCAGGGACCCCATTAAGGTGACAGGCTCACAATCCAGAGACTTTCCAACTGGGCAGCCTCCCACTGAAAGAGGCTCTACAAGGAAGCCCTTATTTGAGGTTTTCTAAGGCCAGGATTTTATGCTTTATTTTTTTAAACAGTTTTTCTTCTAGTTTTTAAGATACTAGTTTTAACTATGTTGTATACTGACAATTCTTTATTTTATTGAAATTTTAATTTATCTAGTACTCATGAATTTTTAATCTTGTATTTTATTCTTAGATGGCTTTACTTAGCTTGTCTTTCAGTTGCCTATTTCAATTTGTTTTTCAACCACACCATTTCTTTCTGTCTTTTAATCTAACTGTATATGGTATACCTAAATTTTACCTTTTTGGTTTTTATAATATATTTAGAAATTTGATTTCAATTTTCCCTTATTTAATCCAGGAATTTTAGGTCAATTACCTTTTTAAAGGTTACTTTATTCTTGATTTATAAATAGCAGACTGGGGAAGCATGGTTGTAGAGATAAGAGCCATGGGAAGTATTTATACCCTAAAGAGAGGAACTTTTCAATTAAATCTCCATATTAACCAGAAATATATGGCAAATACCTTTTAAATATTTCATCTCTCTTGCTCTTTAAGGCTGGTTCTTAAAATTTTAACTTGGATAACTCTAAAAACTCACAGGCTAAAATAACCATTATGATAATGACAATCCTAACCCCTGAGAGCAGCGCAACTCAACGGGAACTACTTTGTCATGTTACATAACCAACCACTTTCCTCTTCACGGAATTATGTGCATAACAAAGACATATTTTTTATTATATGTAATCACTGGACACTGGGGCAGACAGACATACAAAGTACGACAAGTACAGATTCCACCTGGAAAAGGACTGACAACCCAACTTCCTGCACTCTGACTTTAACTGAAGAAACTCTGGGGAAGAGACAGTACAGATAGTACATTATCAAGCTTTTGGATACTTCCAATTTCTAGTTAGTTTAGGGTCCGTGGCCAGAGCTTTTGTTCTCTCTCACTGTCTCCAAAACAAAACCAAAAAGGAACAAAGGCAAACAACCATGAATATCCCCCAAACTTAATGTGTGACATTACATATAATACATATAATCAGTTCAGCATTTTCACAAAAATAATATTTGAATAAAAACTAACATTCACATTTTTTTTTGTTGTTATGAAAGTTGCCCAAAAAAGAAGGAAAAACCAGTTGTCAGAGGGTGGGGGCAAATAGAGAGCGGTGTTGAGAGGTGAACGCATGTCTAACAGAGGAATACTCACATACCAGCTCAGATACATTTCTGAAAAAAATAAATAAATAAATACAGAATAAGTTACCCTTTCACCAAATCAAAGGAAGCCTTATTTCTGTCTATGATTAAGAGATAAAAGTTCAAATATAATCAGAATAATCCCTAGAGTTCTGGAGGCATGACTTTAATATCTAATTCTGCCATTAATATATGTGAATCTGGACATATTTCAGATTCAGTTCAGTTCAGTTGCTCAGTTGTGTCTGACCCTAGTCATGTTTGACTCTCTGCAGCATGCCAGGCCTCCCTGTCCATCACCAACTCCTGGAGTTTACTCAAACTCATGTCCACCGAGTCGGTGATGCCATCCAACTATCTCATCCTCTGTTGTCCAACTCTCCTCCTGTCTTCAATCTTTCGCAGCACCAGGGTCCTTCAAATGAATCAGTTCTTTGCATCAGGTGGCCAAAGTATTGGAGCTTCATCTTCAGCATCAGTGCTTCCAACGAATATTCAGAACGGATTTCCTTTAGGATGGATTGGTTGGCTCTCCCTGCAGTCCAAGGGACTTTCAAGAGTCTTCAACACCACAGTTCAAAAGCATCAATTCTTCAGTGCTCAGCTTTCTTTACAGTCCAACTCTCACATCCATACATGACTACTAGAAAAACCATAGCTTGGATTAGATGGACCTTTGTTGACAAAGTAATGTTTCTGCTTTTTAATATGCTGTCTAGGTTGGTCATAACTTTTCTTCCAAGGAGCAAGCATCTTTTAATTTCATGACGGCGGTCAGTATCTGCAGTGATTCTGGAGCCCCCAAAAATAAAGTCTCTCAGTGTTTCCCCGTCTATTTGCCATGAAGTGATGGGACCAGATGCCATGAAATCTTAGTTTTCTGAATGTTGAGTTTTAAGCCAACTTTTTCCCTTTCCTCTTTCCCTCTCCTCTTTAGTTCTTCTTCACTTTCTGCCATGAGGGTGGTGTTATCTGCATATCTGAGGTTATTGACATTTCTCCCAGCAATCTTGATTTCAGCTTGTACTTCATCCCCAGCATTTTTCATGATGTACTCTGCATAGAAGTTAAATAAGCAGGGTGACAATATAGGCCTTGACATACTCCCTTCCTTATTTGGAACCAGTCTGTTGTTCCATGTCCAGTTCTAACTGTTGCTTCCTGACCTGCTCAAATTCTACTGTTAATATATGTGAATCTGGACATATTTCAGCTTATGTGAGCCTAATGGTTTTATTTATAAAACATAACTGTCACTTTTCCTTAAGCTTTCCATAAGAAGAAGGAAGAATATTAAGTAGATATTAGGGAGGAGACAAAGTTTGAAAGATAAAAAGGCTTCAGTTCAGTTGCTCAGTCGTGTCTGACTCTTTGTGACCCCATGAATCGCAGCACGTCAGGCCTCCCTGTCCATCACCAACTCCAGGAGTTCACTCAGACTCATGTCCATGGAGTTAGTGATACCATCCAGCCATCTCATCTTCTGTCTTCCCCTTTTCCTCCTGCCCCCAATCCCTCCCAGCATTAGAGTCTCTTCCAATGAGTCATCTCTTCGTATGAGGTGGCCAAAGTACTGGAGCTTCAGCTTTAGCATCATTCCTTCCAAAGAAATCCCAGGGTTGATCTCCTTCCGAATGGACTGGTTGGATCTTCTTGCAGTCCAAGGGACTCTCAAGAGTCTTCTCCAACACCACAGTTCAAAAGCATCAATTCTTCAGTGCTCAGCTTTCTTCACAGTCCAACTCTCACATCCATACATAACCACAGGAAAAACCATAGCCTTGACTAGACGGACCTTTGTGGGCAAAGTAATGTCTCTGCTTTTCAATATGCTATCTAGGTTGGTCATAACTTTCCTTGCAAGGAGTAAGTGTCTTTTAATTTCATGGCTGCAGTCACCATCTGCAGTGATTTTGGAGCCCCCAAAAAATAAAGTCTGACACTGTTTCCACTGTTTCCCCATGTATTTCCCATGAAGTGATGGGACCGGATGCCATGATCTTCGTTTTCTGAATGTTAAGCTTTAAGCCAACTTTTTCACTCTCCTCTTTCACTTTCATCAAGAGGCTTTTTAGTTCCTCTTCACTTTCTGCCTTAAGGGTGGTGTCATCTGCATATCTGAGGTTATTGATATTTCTCCCGGCAATCTTGATTCCAGCTTGTGTTTCTTCCAGCCCAGCGTTTCTCATGATGTACTCTGCATATAAGTTAAATAAGCAGGGTGGCAATATACAGCCTTGATGTACTCCTTTTCCTATTTGGAACCAGTCTGTTGTTCCATGTCCAGTTCTAACTGTTGCTTCCTGAGCTGCATACAGGTTTCTCAAGAGGCAGGTCAGGTGCTCTGGTATTCCCATCTCTTTCAGAATTTTCCACAGTTTATTGTGATCCATACAGTCAAAGGCTTTGGCATAGTCAATCAAGCAGAAATAGATGTTTTTCTGGAACTCTCTTGCTTTTTCCATGGTCCAGCAGATGTTGGCAATTTGATCTCTGGTTCCTCTGCCTTTTCTAAAACCAGCTTGAACATCTGGAAGTTCACAGTTCACATATTGCTGAAGCCTGGCTTGGAGAATTTTGAGCATTACTTTACTAGCGTGTGAGATGAGTACAATTGTGCGGTAGTTTGAGCATTCTTTGGCATTGCGTTTCTTTGGGATTGGAATGAAAACTGACCTTTTCCAGTCCTGTGGCCACTGCTGAGTTTTCCAAATTTGCTGGCATATTGAGTGCAGCACTTTCACAGCATCATCTTTCAGGATTTGAAACAGCTCAACTGGAATTCCATCACCTCCACTAGCTTTGTTCGTAGTAATGTTTTCTAAGGCCCACTTGACTTCACATTCCAGGATGTCTGCCTCTAGGTGAGTGATCACATAGTATTAAATATATATAAACACAGCTTACTTTTGTGTTTTTTAAATCAAAATATAACCATGTACAATATAGACAGCCAAAAGATAAAATAAAAACTCACGAATGGAGAAATCATGGCAAAAAGGAGTGGTGTAGGACTTCCCTGGCAGCGTAGTGGATAGGAATGAATTTACCTGCCACTGTGGGGGACAGAGTTTGATCCAGGAAGATCTCACATGCCACGGAGTAACTGGGCCCACGTGCCACAACTATGAGCCTGCGCTCCAGAGACAACTACTGAGTCCACAAGCTACAACTACTGAAGCCAGCGCACTCTAGAGCCTATGCTCCACAGCAAGAGAAGCTACTGCAATGAGAAGCCCGAGAAAAACAACAAATAGCCCCAACTCGCTGCAACTTGAGAAAGCCTGCAACATAGCAATGAAGACCCTGTGCGGCCATTAACAAAAATATATAATTTTTTTTAAAAAGTACTTTAAAAGAAAAATATAAGG
The DNA here is from genome assembly GCF_023091745.1 of Budorcas taxicolor. NCBI lineage: Eukaryota > Metazoa > Chordata > Mammalia > Artiodactyla > Bovidae > Budorcas > Budorcas taxicolor. The sequence goes on from NC_068910.1 coordinate 146,650,474, forward strand.
AACAGTGTAAAGCTTATAGTCCATTTAAATAAAGATTAAACACTATGGGAACTGTGGATATAGAAAAGAATGTTTTGTTAACCTCAATGAGGTAAAATAACATAATTAATAAAAATTCAGAGGGATAGAGAAGAGAGGCTGGAGCAAATGTGTACGGGCTCACATAAACATCTTTATTGGCTGCATATCATAGATACTATAAAAACTGAAATGTAATTATAAATGATAATTCCAGTCTATTATAGTTATTCAGATTTTTTAAACTTCAGAGAGATTAATAGATAATATAGTAAAGAACTATTTATTTTAAATTCAGAAATTCCTCAGTTTTACACAGGCTTCCTAAATGAGGTTAAATACTGCATTTTTAAAGAAAGCATTTTTGATCCAATTTTTCTAAAATTATGTAAACCTAGGCAGATGAAAAAAATGTCTACAGTGATATTCATCAAATGATAATGATGGTTATTTCTGATATGATAGATACAGGATACTTTTTTAAAAATGTCCTCCTGAATAACTTTTTGTATTTCAGGATGACAAAAATAATGGGCATGCATCATTTCACTCAAAGTTTTTTAATAAAAAAACCCACATCCATTATGTAAATGAGTTTGTTATACACAATTTATATTCTAAAGGGTGTTCAAAATTTATAACCTGAAAAAAGGCCTTGACAAAAAAGCAAAGGAGAAATTTACCCATTTCATAAGAACAGAAAACACGCAAGTTTACTGTTTTCACTGTAACACGTATGGCAAACTATCTATGAAAAATTTTACCCTCTTTCCTATTTCAGAAGCCCAGGCAGTGGAAGGAGGCCAGGTGGTGTTAAGCCAGAGGCCAGAGACTGGAAAGGCAGGCACAGTTACGCCACATCATACTGCTAACTTTACTTCTTAAAACTACAGAGTCTTAGCTGTCAAGTCGCATCTCACCCCCTTTGTTTCTGCTTCGCTGCTGTAACTCCCAGCCACACCAGGCGCTCAACTATACCTCCTCCTTCAGCTTTGTGTACTCCCTTTTTGCAGTCTGGAATCTGTTACAGATGTGGTTCCAACCTTGGCTGCAACAGTGGAAACAAGCGGGAAGCTTTGAGACGTTCACTAGGGAGGGGTTAGCCGTTTTTGAGGCACTAGCCTACTATGTTCCCCCTGTGCCTAGCAAAGTAATAAAGCCAGTCCTTCCTTCTCCTCCTAACAGAAAAACAAACAAAGAAACAGAACCACACTGATGATGCGGGTCCAGCCCCAGAGACTTAAATTTAATTGATCATGGGTACAGTCTGGGAGCTTTCAAAGCTCCCCAGGTGACTTATGTGCAGCCAAGGTTGAGAAGTACTGTATGGTAGCCTTTTTGACCTTTTCCTGCTTTCTCTGTATCCCTTGAGGCTTTTCCTCCAGATCTTCATACTCGCTTTATCCCCAGGGAATAAAAGAGATGATAAACGGATGACACATCCATAGTACCACTACACGGAATACACAAAATCTCTGTCCAAAGAGAACAAGGACATCTAGTATTCACACACCTAAGTTTTGCAGCACAGTCAAATCTAAGAATATAAAGCTTTTTGTGAGAACAAAGCAGACAGGCCCTTCCCGTAATAACTTTAGGAGTCATATACTCCTGGGAACACTGAATGGTGATTAAAATCCAGTTGCATAGAATTCAGGTAGCTGAGAGGGCAGTAGAAATAGAATTAATTTCTAGTTTCAGACTAGAACAGACTTTTAAAAGGCTTTGTAGTCATTCTCCTACCTCTCTCTGCTGTTGGTTCAAATTATGTGAATTTCTCTGGCAGAGGGCAATCGTCTCTACCATGGTCTCTTCAACATCCTTCAATGAGGGATCCTCTTTGGTATCTAGAGTCAGAAAAATTGTTAATATCACTCAAGGGTATAATACTGATAATCTCAAAGCTTCTGTTAAAAAATGAAACATTTTTTTCTCTGCATATTTTTAGGTTTCAATGATATAATCATGTGTAAGACCTGATACTGAGGTTTAGTAGATTAAAAAGCAGATAACTGTTTGCAACAGCCTTCTATATAAATGTTTGACATTCCTAGGACATAGAAAGCACATCATATTAATACTTAGCATTCTAATGTACTTAGCTATGGAAAAATCCCCAGTTGTTTGTGGATTTGTTGTAGAAATATCTTCTACAGGTCTCCCTCTATTTCTTTAATGTACATATTTCTTCAAGATACTATTTCAGGCACTTTTCTCTTCATTTCTTTTTCAATAACTTCAGCTACTCTTCTGGTTTTACCTCCTATGTCCTTGCTGATAACCTTCAAATATACACCACCAGCTCTTACTCCTTTCATAATCTGCAGGCTGAATTCTCACCAGGCTCTAGGCATCCATTTCTACATGGGCATCCTGCAATCTCTTTGAACTTTCGTATGTGCAAAACCTAGTCCAGTCCTCTCACTTCAAATATGCTCCAAACCGTTACATTTCCAGACTAACAAAACCATGACCTTTAAGTCAACCAGTTTATAAATCTTCACCATCTTTAATGCTTTCATCCATACATTCAAATAAATAGTTAATTTTGCTAATTCCATATCCATGCTCCCATATATTCATGGCTTTTACCTGACGGAGCCCTTCAGCACCTCGTTTGCACTGTAGCTTAATTTCTGACTTCCAAATCTTGGCTCCCTCGTTCCCTTTTATACTGCCACTACAGTTCTCCTAGGGCTACCCTGGTGGCTCAGGGGTAAAGAATTCACCTGCCAATGCAGGAGACATGGGTTTGACTGGAGGTCAGGAAGAGCCCCTGGAGAAGGAATGGCAACCCGCTCCAGTATTCTTGCCTGGGAAATCCCAGAGGGGCCTGGCAGGCTGCCGTCCGTGAGGTTGCTAAAGAGTCAGACATGACTGAGTAGCTAAACAACACTAGTTCTCTCAAGCACAAGTCCAAACGTGAGTCTCACCCGTGAAAAACAAATTTTTACCAACAGAATGTCAATAAACCTCTGATCCTAAGTAAACACAGTAAACAGCCTGGGGCATCGTTCCACCAGATTATTTCCCAAGGTTACTAGCCAGGCACTTTCATCTTCATGTTCTCCTCAACCCAGAAGCTCCTTTCCTTGCTTTTGTCTTTCAAATTCCTACTCATTATTCCAGTCATGATTACTTCCAAGGTTGCATCTTCCACAAAAGAAACTCAGTTACAGATAGTCCCCAACTGTGCACAATCCTCTGTCACTCTCACTGCATCTCTACTACAGTATTTGACTCTACCTGCACTGGAAGTTTTGTTTTTTTAACATATCTATCTCCTTCAAGCGAGTTAGCTCTTTGGATGAGGACTGTGTTTTAGCCATCTGTGTGTAACCCACAGGAACTAGCTCACTGTTGTGCAATTACCAAATCCTCCAAAATTCTTAAGCACACCGTCAAAACTGGAAGGCAGCTATGCTTACTACTATACCACCAATGCACACTGTCAAAATTGAATCTGACAGTAGATGGTAGTTATGAGACTATTACTGAGAAATTTATCCTCGTTGGAATTCAAAGAACTGGCTTCCCTAGACATATCACCTGCAAATCACTGTAGTGATTTAGGGAAACATTCTTCTTATTTTTCCCATATTCTTTCATGTAGTATCTGCAAAAATTATTTTCATAACAGAAAATTGGAAAAGGAAACTACTATAATTGCAACACATCTAGCAGTCAAATTGAACACTTACTGACAGCACAAAAACCGTAACTAAATGCTTAGTTGAACTACATAAAGAAAAGTGAACTGTTTATGGAAGTTCTAAGAACAAATACTCTATGGGGAATTAGGCTAAAGGTGTTTAGAGGACTGTGTGGGCCAAAAAGGTAAAACAATCTAAAAATCACCTATCCAGTGATTCTCTGAACTTTGGGAGGGCTATTTTGAAAATGTTAAGGAATAGGAAAATGAATAATCCAATTCAAAAGTGGGCAAAAGATCTGGACAGGCATTTCACCAGAGAAGATAAAGAAAATGGCCAACTAAGTACAAGAAAAAAGTGTTCAACATCACCAATCATTACACAAATGCAAATTAAAACCACGAGGAGATGCTACCTCATACCCAATAGGGTGGCTACTACCAAGAAAACAGAAAATAACAAATGTTAGTTAATATGTGGAGAACTTGAAACTCGTGTGCATTGCTGGTGAGAGAGTAAAATGATATTGCCATTATGGAAAATGGCATGGTGTTTCCTCAAAAAATTAAAAACAGAACCACCATTTAGCTTCTGCTGCTGCTGCTGAGTCACTTCAATCGTGTCTGACTCTGTGTGACCCCATAGATGACAGCCTACCAGGCTCCCCCATTCCTGGGATTCTCCAGGCAGGAACACTGGAGTGGGTTGCCATTTCCTTCTCCAATGCATGAAAGTGAAAAGTGAAAGTGAAGTCGCTCAGTCGTGTCTGACTCTTTGCGACCCCAGGACTGCAGCCTACCAGGCTCCTCTGTCCAGGGGGATTTTCCAGGCAAGAGTACTGGAGTAGGGTGCCATCGCCTTCTCCGACCATTTAGATTAGCAATCCATATCCAGCAATATATATCCAGAAGAAGGGAAAGCAAGGACTCAAAGAGATGTCTGTAGACTCATGTTCACAGCAGCACTAATCACAACAGTCGAAAGGGAGAGGCAATCCAAGTGCCCGTTAATAGATGAATGGGAACACAAAACGCAGCATATACATAAAACAAGAGCATTATTCAGCCTTAAAAAAGAGTGAAATTCTACATGTGCTACAACATAGATAAATCTTGAAGACATTATGTCAAGTGTAATAAGCTAGACATAAAAGGACAATTACTACTTGATTCTACTTATATGAAATACCTAACCCAGACTAATCAAATTCATCAAGTCAGAAAGCAGAATGGTGGTTACTAGGGGCTGAGTGGGGAGGAGGGAATAAGGAGTAACTGATGGGCACGGAATTTCAATTTGGCGAGGTGAAAAGGTTCTAGAGATGGATGCTGGTGATGACTGTACAACAGTGTGTATGTACTTATTGCTAATGAACTGTACACTTAAAAATGGTTAAAACAGTGAATTTTATGTGGCCCTTATTTTACCACACTTTTACAAAACAAATAATTTTTTAGTATTAAGGAATATAATAAAAATCACATATCTATCTGTGACAAAGTCATTCAGGATTCTAAACTTAAAGTTTTACTGCTTTCTGCTAAAATCATGTAAGCTCGAAACAGAAACATTGGCTATTACTTACTGATTAGCAGCTCTGCTTTGTTGTTGTTCAGCACATTCATTTTTAAAATATAAGTTATGTATCTCATTTATAATAACCAAAACATAAGAACAAAAGTATAGCCAAAAATTAATACCAGTGAAGAATATCTAATTTTCTGTACAATGAAATGACCTCTAGTACTGACAACTCGCATCACAAAAGCACAATGGTTTATATTACTTCCTATTATGAGCCTTGAAAACAAGTCAAAATTTGGATCAATGATAAACAGCAATATACAGATCAATGTATTTATTACTTAATAAATGCAGTTTTTCATTTAATACATTTTAAAACATGGGGTCCACAGAAAAAGAAATTGCAAATTACAGTCAAGAACTTACTTTCATCTTGACGTATTATCTCTTGAAGTTTGCTTTGTAGTCTCTAGGAGGTAAAAGGAACACTTTATATTTCCAATCCACCAACACCTGAATTAACATATTTTAAAGGTAAAATCCAAGAAGAAACAAGGTTTTTAAGAATGATCTCTGTCATTCAGAGAAGAACATCTGTGTATACAGAAAGCATAGCTAGTAGTACTGGAAGTGACTCAAAGTATCAAATATCACTTATTCTGCCCCACTTTTGCTTCTGTTGTACCACCACACAGTCATCATTGCTAGCCTTTAGGCACAGTAATGGGGATTAGGGTTAATCCATGCTTTGGATAAGGGAATAAAATTCACACTCAATTATGAGAAAAAGGGATGGGTGCAAATGAAAAGGACATGACAAGTCTATCACCACAGCACAGCCTTGGGCGTGACATCTTTGAAATCCGCAGTTGTGGCATCCACTACTCCACTGAATTCTGGATCCTCAGACACTCTTAACTGATATCCCAAAGGCTTTTTAATGACTGAAGTTGACCTTAATACATCCCTTCTACCGCAAATTTGCTTCTTTCCTTGAGGTCCTTTATAGGCTAATGGTAAGCTAAAAGTCAGAATCATCGTTAACTGCTCCCTCTCATTTACCCCATACCATATTCAAATGATCAATAAGTTCTTAAATCCACCTTCTCTTTTCACTTCACCAGAACCGTCACACCCACTCAAGCCCTCCCGATTCACTGCTGCAATAGCCTCGCAAGTGCTCTCTGCTTCCAGTTTTACGTCCTTCTCTGCATCCCACAGATTATCCTACAGTCAACAGAGCAGTCTTTACGAAACAACATCACGTGAGTTTCTTGTTTAAAAACCTTTAGTTCATCCTGGGTGAAAACATAATCAGCCCTAATTCTTTAGCGTGTCCTACAAAATCTTTCCAAGTCTGGATCGAGTCTTTGTTTCCAGCCTGACCTGCCTATTTATACACTGATAGCTGAGCCCTAGTAAAGCTACTGGCTCAGCTCCTAGCAGTTTGTATTCCTTTGTATTTTGCAAACGATCGTCTTATTCCCTGCAAAGATCTCTCACTTCTCCGTTTCCCATCCGTTTACTTATCCTTTAAAATTGGGTTCATGGTATCATCAACAAATAAACTGCAAGGAAAAAAAGAGATGAAAGAGTGACCTAGAGATTAAAATGGGTTAAGAGCCTATACAGATTCTCTGTGGAATATTGTTATTGGCTTATTTCACAATTATATGGCTAGAAAAAAACTAGAAGCTAATGTGAACTATTTTTTAAAATATAAATAGGACATCCCTAATCTATTCCTAGCTAGATGACAATGTTTAAAAGATGGATATATAATCACATACATTAGGATGGCCATTACCAAGAAAATAAAAAATAACAAGTGTTGGTGAAGAGAAATTGAAACTTTGGTGCACTGCTGGTGAGAATGTAAAATAGTAATAGTTGCTATAGAAAAACGGTATGGCAATTCTTTAAAAATTAAAAATAGAATTGCCATTTGATTCAGCAATCCCACTTCTGGTATATATTCAGCAATCCCACTGAAAGCAAGGACTCAAGAAGATATTAGTACACCCATGTTTATAGCAGCATTATTCACAACAATCAAAATGTGGAAGTAACCCAAGTGTCCATTGTTGAATGAATGGAAAAACAAAATGTAGTATACATATAATGGAATATTATCCAGCCTTAAAAGATGAATGAAATTCTGACATGTGCTACAATATGAATAAATCTTGAAGACATTATGCTAACTGTAATAAGCTAGACACAAAAGGACAAATTCCTTGATTCCTTTTATGTGAGGTACCTAGTGATCAAATTCCCAGAGTCTAATGTAGAATGGTGGTTGCCAGGGGCTAGCAGGCAGGAAAGAATAACTGGTCTAATGAGTTTGGGAAGTTGAAAAAGAGATGGATGGTAGCGAGGTTACATAGCAATGTGAATATACTTAATGCCACTGAAATGGTAAATTTTATTTTATAACAATTAAAAGAAATTTTTTACAAACTGCTATATAACACCAACTGCTGTTGGAATGTAGAGCAATCAGAACTCTCATACATTACTGGTGGAACATAAAATGCTACAGCCATTGTGGAAAGAGGTCTGCTAATTTCTTATAAAACTAAACCTCTACCTATCTTGTGAGGCACTAATTCCATTCCCTGGTACTGACCCCAGGGAAAGGAAAACATTTCTGTACAGGAGCAGTCATAGCAACTTTACTCATAATAGCAAAACACTAGAGATAGCTCAGGTGTCAATCAACAGGAGAGTGGATAAACTGTGATATAATCATACAATTAAATACTACTCAACAATAAAAGGAACTGATATATGTAATAACAGAGATAAATCTTGAAAACATTACGCCAAATGGAAGAAGAATCATACAAGAGTATCTATGGGATGATTCCATTAGTATGAATGAACAAAAAGGCAAAACTAATCCACAGAGAAAAAAATTCAAATTGTTCTCTCTGAGGGGACAGAATTGGGAACTGACTGTGAAGGAACTTTCTGGGCTGAAGGTAATGTTCTCTTATCTTGTTAGGCACTGGAGTTAACCAAGTGCATGCATTGGTTACGATTCATTAAACGGTACATTTAAAACTGGAGGTTTCTGTTGGATGTAAATTTTACCTTGAAAAAAATACAAAGAAAGATTGACTCAAGTTAAAGACATGCATGATAAAAGTATCTAGGGATAAAATGTACTGCTGTCTGCAATTTACTCTGAAACATAAGAAACTGATGAAAACTTACACAATGTTATATGTCAATTTTATCACAAGAAAAAAGAATAAATTGATAAATGGATAGAGGGCTAGACAGAAATATGACAAAGCAAACAGAGTAAAATGTTACCTTTAGCATTATTAAGAAGGCACCATGAATATCTCCTTTCTTTTCTAATAGATAAGCAGTGACTTCACAAAGTTGATACTTCTGGGTAATCTAGCAAAGAAAAAAGATAAAGTTTTTGTTGAAAAATCTTCTTTGTGGAGTTAAAATATCCTAGTAAGGATGAAAAAGCTTCATAATAATAAATAATGAATTCATATGCTAAACAGTATATTACTGATACTCTACAGCATAACATGCAAATATTTGTCTTTCTAGTCTTAGAGTGGCCTATTTGGGACTACAAGTGAACCAAAGTCATTCATTCTCTTTTCACTCATTTAAAAAGTTGTTATGCACCTGAATTATGTATATCCACTGAACAAAAAGTAACATATATACATAAATAGTAATAATCTACACCAGAAATTGATAAGTGTAATTATTCATAAAATATTTAGAACAAAATGACAATGAAAACACTATAAATTAGCTTACAGGATCTTAATAATAATTAATAAACTAAGAGTTTCTAATAAGTTAAAAAAGAAATATCAGTTAAGCTAAGAAAAAGATACAGAAAAGAATGTCATAAAAAAAGAATGTCATAAAAAGAAACAACACTGAGATTTAAAAAATCCTACGTTAGTCATTGAAAAGACTAATAAATTAGAATTAAACTCTCTCAGGAGTAAGAAAAAAGGAAGGCACAAATAACATATTAACAGGTGAACAGATCAAAGAGGGAAGATGTAATCATCTTAATGAATGCAGAAAAAGTAATACAATGCAGCACCCATTTCTGACAAAAACAAAAATATAAAACACTGTAACCCAAACTAGTAACTGAACTTTCTTAGTTTAATAAAAATCATCTATTAGAATCCTAAAATAAATACCATATTTAATATAAAATGTTAGACACATCCCCTTTTATTATTTATCTTTTTTTAGTTCTACCAGTTTATTGCTACCAACCCATCTCCCTCCATCCTCATGCACACATGCTCAGTCATGTAACCCCATGGACTGCAGCCCGCCAGGCTCCTTTGTCCATGGACTCTTCCAGGCAAGAATACTGGAGTGGGTTGCCATTTCCTTCTCCAACTTTTTTAATCAGAAATAAGGAGAGAACGCATATTATCACTGCTTCTGTTCAGTAATATCCCAGAGTTCCCAGACAACTGATGAGGGAATAAAAAAAAATACAAGATTGGAAAACAACGCACAAAAATTAACAGCACATACCAGCACTAATCAATCTTTAAAAAGTCATTTCAAAAAATTTCCTTTTAGAAATTTCATTTCCAATGAGCCCAAGTGGCCATGGAGGGAATGGAGCCACCTCATGCCAGGGCCCTGCATCCAGCCAGAGCGGAGAGCCACTGCAGGGATTAGGGTGCATGCCTGTACCTGGGAGGGAGCAGCAGCTGCCTCGACTTTGACCCTTCCTCCATCCTTGGCAGTGTCTGCCACTGCCTGCACACAATTAAGTGCAAGCATCAGGAAGGACTGGAACCAGCCCAGGCCCTCAGCCTGCCTCTAACTAGGGTGGAGACTGCCACTGCTGATGCAACTGCACAAAGGTAAAAACGGATCCAGCTTATCAGTGTGGCTTCAGCCACTCTGGCCCGGACCCTGCCTCTACCCAATGTGTGCACACCAGGAAAAAAAAAGGGAACAAATTGGATTTCCCTAGTAGTCCAGTGGTTAAGAATCCATCAGCCAATGTGAAGAACCTAAGCTACTCCATCTTGTTAAAAGAAAAACTCCATTTTTTAAGGTTCCGAGAAAAGAGCCTTTGGAAATCCCCTGACCTCACCCCACCACCCACGAGCCAATCGGAGCCCAGACCAAAATCTCCTGACTTGACACTCAGGAACTTGTGGTCTACCTAGACAACAGGGACCAATCAAGAACCAACACACAACCCTTCGAAAGAAAGTGACCAATCAGACGTCCCCCTACCTAGAAATCCTTTTTTTCCATGTATACTTCCTATAGAAGCAATGTAATCCACAACCTGGGGCTCCTCCCTATAGCCGCTGCGTCGGTAAGGGTGGGAGCCCCAGCTCGAGCTTGGTAATAAAAATCTTTCTTGCTTTTGCATCGGATATCGGCTCCCTGGTGGTCGTTGGGAGATTTCGCAACTTGGGCATAACAAATGCAAGGGACTCAGATTCAATCCATGGTCTGGAAAGATCCCACATGCTGCAAATCAACTAAGCCAGTGTGCCACAGCTACTAATCCTGTGCTCTTCAGCCCACGAGCAGCAACTTCCGATCCTGTGTGCTACACCAACTGAAACCTGGGGGCCTAGAGCTCGCGCTCTGCAAGAAGAGAAGCCACTGCAATGAGAAGCTCATGCACCACAAGGAAGAACAGCCCCCGTGCACCACAAGAGTAGCTCCTGCTCACTGCAACTCGAGAAAGCTCACGCACAGCAATGAAGACTGAGCACAGCCATAAGTAAATAACAATTGCTAATTAAAAAAAAAAAAAAAAAGTGGAACAATCTTAGAAGTGCAGTCCCAAGCAATCAGGTCCCAGCCATACCCTGAACCATGGCGAAAGCACCATCACATTGGGAAGAAACCCTGCTCCAGACCCTCAGGCCATGGCATCACCCCTGACAGGGTAGAGACTCTAGCCCTGCATGCCAGCAATACAGAGCCTGATAGCACAAAACAGGGAAGGATGCAGCCTACGCTCACTTTAAATTTAGCTCTTCCACCAATGCCACTGGGGACAAGCAGACTTCATAGGGATGCTCCCACATATGGACATGCCTTCAAGACTGGGAGCTGTTTCACATAATCTCACAGAGAAAAACAGAGAACGTCAAACAAGATATAAAAAAAGAGGAATGTGTTTCAGATGAAAGAGAAAAATTCATTAAGGGGATGGGAAACAAAAAGTGATAAATAATTTACCTGAAAAGAGTTCAAAGCATTACTAATAAAATGCTATCTGAAAGAGGAAAAATAAGATGAACACAGTGATAACTGAAACAAAAAGAAAATAGAAAAGAGGATTATCAAAGCTGAAGAATTCAACAAGAAGACTTTGAAATACACAAGTAGTTAACAGCAGAAGGAAAAACAAGTTAAAACCGACACCAAAAATATACAAAGAACCATAAGACACTACTACAAACAACTATATACAAATAAAATGGACAACCTAGAAGAAATGGACAAATTCTTAGAAAGATACAACCTTTTAAGACTGAAAGAGAAAGAAATAGATAATATGAACAGACCAACCACAAGTACCAAAACCAAAATTACAATTTTAAAAACTTCCAACAAACTGAAGTCCAGGTACCAACTGCTCCACGGGTGAATTCTATCAAGCATTTCAGTTCAGTTGCTTAGTCATGTCTGACTCTTTGCGACCCCATGGACTGCAGCACACCAGGCTTCCTTCCCTGTCCATCACTAGCTTCTGGACCTTACTCAAACTCATGTCCATCGAGTCAGTGATGCCATCCAACCATCTCATCCTCTGTCGTCCCCTTCTCCTCCCACCTTCAATCTTTCCCAGCATCAGGGTCTTTTCCAATGAGTCAGCTCTTCGCATCAGGTGGTCAAAGGATTGGAATTTCAGCTTTAGCATCAGTCCTTCCAATGAATATGCAGGACTATTCCCTTTAGGATGGACTGGTTGGATCTCCTTGCAGTCCAAAGGACTCTCAAAGTCTTCTGCAACACCACAGTTCAAAAGCATCAATTCTTCAGCGCTCAGCTTTCTTAATAGTCCAACTCTCACATCCATACATGACCACTGGAAAAACCATAGCTTTGACTAGATAGTCCTTTGTTGGCAAAGTAATGTCTCTGTTTTAATATGCTGTCTAGGTTGGTCATTGCTTTTCTTCCAAGGAGAAAGAAAATTTTAATTTCATGACAGCAGTCACTATCTGCAGTGATTTTGGAGCCCAAGAAAATGCTCTCTCATTGTTTCCACTGTTTCTCTTCTATTTGCCATGAAGTGATGGGACCAGATGCCATGATCTTCGTTTTCTGAATGTTGAGCTTTAAGCCAACTTTTTCACTCTCCTCTTTCACTTTCATCAAGAGGCTTTTTAGTTCTTCTTCACTTTCTGCCATAAGTGTGGTGTCATCTGCACATCTAAGGTTATTGATATTTCTCCCAGCAATCTTGATTCCAGCTTGTGCTTTATCCAGTCCAGCGTTTCTCATGATGTACTCTGCATATAAGTTAAATAAGCAGGGTGACAATATACAGCCTTGTCGTACTCCTTTTCCTATTTGGAACCAGTCTGTTGTTCCATGTCCAGTTCTAACTGTTGCTTCTTGACGTGCATACAGATTTCTCAGGAGGCAGGTCAGGTGGTCTGGTATTCCCATCTCTTGAAGAATCTTCCACAGTTTGTTGTGATCCACACAGTCAAAGTCTTTGGCATAGGCAATAAATCAGAAGTAGATGTTTTTCTGGAACTCTCTTGCTCTTTTAGAGAAGAGTTAACACCTATCCTTCTGAAACTCTTCCAAAATATTGCAGAGGAAGGAACACTCCCAAGTTCATATTATCAGGCCACTATCACTCTGATACCAAAATCAGACAAAGGCACTACCAAAAAAAATTTACAAGCCAATATCACTAATGAATACAGCCATAAAAACACTCAAGAAAATACTAGCAAACCGAAACCAATAACGCATTAAAAGGATCATACCATGATTAAGTGGGATTTATTCCAGAGATGCAAGGATTCTTTAGCATCCATAAATCAATCCACATGATACACTACATTAACAAACTGAAGAATAAAACCATAAGTTCATCTCAACAGATGCAGAAAAGCTTTTGACAAAATTAAAAACCCATTTATGATTTAAAAAAAATCTCTCCATAAAATGGGCATAGAGGGAACTTATCTCAACAGGATAAAGGCCATATATGACAAGTCCATGAGCTTCCCTGGTGGCCCAGATGGTAAAGAATCTGCCTGCAATGTAGGAGACTGGGGTTTGATCCCTGGGTCAGGAAGATCCCCTGGAGAAGGGAAGCTACCCATTCCAGTATTCTTACCTGAAGAATTCCATGGACAAAGGAGACTGGATGGGCTATAGTCCATGGGGTTGCAAAGAGTCAGACACAACTGAGCAACCAACACTTTTTTCTCTTCATGACAAGCCCACAGCAAACAATACTCTCAATGGTGAAAACTGAAAGCATTTCCTCTAAGATCAGGAACAAGACAGCGATGTCTACTCTGGTCACCATTATTCAACATAGTCTTTGAAGTCTCAGCCATGGCAATCAGAGAAGAAAAGGAAATAAAAAGAAATTCAAACTGAAAAAGAAGCAAAACTGTCACTGCTTGCAGATGGTATGATACTACGCATAGAAAATCCTAAAGATGTCTTTAGCTGCCTTTAGTCTTTTAGGATCAGAAAACTACTAGAGCTAATCAATGAATCTGGTAAAGCTGCAGGATACAAAATAAATGTACAGAAATCTCTTGCATCCTTATACACTAACAATGAAAGATCACACAGAGAAATTAAGGAAAACAATCCCATTTACCTTTGCAACAAAAAGAATAAAATACCTAAGAATAAACCTACCTAAAGAGGCAGAAGACCTATACTCAGAAAACTATAAGATACTGATGAAAGAAATCAAAGATGACACAAACGGGGTGATATACCATGTTCTTGGATTAGAAGAAGCAATATTGTGAAAATGACTATACTACTCAAAGCAATCCGTAGATGCAATGCAATCCCTATCAAATTACCAATGACATTTTCCACAGAATTAGAAGCAAAAATTTTACAATTTATATGGAAACATAGAAGACCTCAAATAGCCAAACCAATTTTAAGAAATAAGGAGCTGGAAGAATCAGGTTCCCTAACTCAATGCTATATTACAAAGCTACAGTCATTAAGACAGTATGGCCCTGGCACAAAAACAGAAATACAAAAGAACAGGACAGAAAGCCCAGAGATAAACACAGACACATATGGTCACCCAATCTATGACAAAGGAGGCAAGAATACACAATGCAGAATAGACACTCTCTTTAATAAGCAGTGCTGGAAAAACTGGACAACTACATGTAAAAGAACAAAATTAGAACATTCTCTAACACTACACAAAAATAAACTCAAAATGGATTAAAGACCTAAGCTGCTGTGCCACAGCTATTGAGCCTGTGCTCTAGAGCCCGGAAGCCACAACTACTGAGCCCATGTACCACAACTACTGAAGCCTGTGTGCTCTGGAGTCCATGTTCCTCAACAGGAGAAGCCTCGGCAATCAGAGGCCCATGCTCCACTAGAGAGCAGACTCCGCTCACCGTAACGAGAGAGAAGCCTGTGCAGCAATGAAGACCTAACACAGCCAAAAAAGCCACATGGACCATTCACCACATACATGGAAAAAAATATATATATATAAATTCCTCCTTTACAAAAATAAATTCCAGATGCATTACATGCCTAAATGAAAAAAGTATCAAACTGCAAAACTCATATAAGAGGATATCCTTAATGCCATTAAAGTAGGAAATAAAGGTCACACACAAAATTTTGATACTAAAGGAAAAGACTGATAAATTAAACTACAAGTCACTAAAAACACGTTAAAAGACATGCAATAACAGACTGGAAGAGGGCATCTCCAACACACAGAATCAGTAAATAACTAGAGATCCAGAAATTAGAAAGAACTTCTAGAAATCGGTAAGAAAGGGCAAAATCTTAATAGGAAACTGGACAAATGATATGAATACATAATTCAGAGAAAAGAAAATCCAAAGTGTCACTAAGCATATGAAAGATATGCAATGTCATGAGTAAGCAATGATAATAATCATACTTGCAAAAATTAAGAAGTCTAAAATACTAGAAATCAGCAAGGACATAAAAAAGTAGCACATTTCAAACACTAATGATGAGAATGGAAACAACTAAGAAATCAACTTGGCAATATGAGTAGAATTAAGCTACTCTATTGTCGAAAGAATTCTACTTTCAGGCATACTACTTAGAGAAATCTCAGATGGGTACATAGAAGATATGTACAAAGATGTCCAGAGTAGCATTGTTTATAATGGCAAAAAACTGGCAACACTATGATAGGAAAATACATAAACTGTGGCACGGTCATTCAATAGACATTAAAATGAAAGAACTACTCTGACAATGCAAAACTTTTACTGTTTAGTTTGAGGCTCTTTTTTTAAAAACAAAATTTCTGATCAACTGTTCATGACAACTGAAGTGTTATTTGTTAAAATATGTATTCATTTGAGTGACATGCTAGATTCCTATGGATGTAGCTGATCATTTCTATTGTTAATATTACCTAATTTTACATAAATGGTGTCATAATAAACTATTTTTGCATCACAAAAAGAAAATGAAAGAACTACAGCTACATGCATAAAAACTGATAGACAAAAAATTAACAAAAAGCAATTTGCAATAGGATTATTATGATACCATTAATAAAAAATTTAAAAGCATACAAAACTGTAACTTGTGTTTTATAGGTAAATTCAATTCATATATAGGAAAAACTTTTTAAGAAGGATGGGAAGAAGAAACTTCCCATCTTCAGGTTGGTGGTAACCTCAGGGGAGACATGACAGACAAAGGATCATTTTCTCCTATTTCTAAAACAAACAACAAAGATCTGAAGTCAGTATGGCAAAATATTAATATCTAAAGAGTTGGGTTCATGGGCACATATCTACTTGATATTTTGCACACTTCTGCATATTTTGAAATATTTCATAATTTAGAACAATTTAATCATGCTGGATCATCAAAAAAGCAAGAGAGTTCCAGAAAAACATCTATTTCTGCTTGATTGACTATGCCAAAGCCTTTGACTGTGTGGATCACAAGAAACTGTGGAAAATTCTGAAAGAGATGGGAATACCAGACCACCTGACCTGCCTCTTGAGAAACCTGTATGAAGGTCAGGAAGCAACAGTTAGAACTGGACATGGAACAACAGACTGGTTCCAAATAGGAAAAGGAGTACGTCAAGGCTGTATATTGTCACCCTCCTTATTTAACTTCTATGCAGAGTACATCATGAGAAATGCTGGGCTGGAAGAAGCACAAGCTGGAATCAAGATTGTTGGGAGAAGTATCAATAACCTCAGATATGCAGATGACACCACACTTATGGCAGAAAGTGAAGAGGAACTAAAAAGCCTCTTGATGAATGTGAAAGAGGAGAGTGAAAAAGTTGGCTTAAAGCTCAACATTCAGAAAACGAAGATCATGGCATCTGGTCCCATCACGTCATGGCAAATAGATGGGGAAACACTGGAAACAGTGTGAGACTTTATTTTTGGGGGATCCAAAATCACTGCAGATGGTGACTGCAGCCGTGAAATTAAAAGACGCTTACTCCTTGGAAGGAAAGTTATGACCAACCTAGATATCATATTGAAAAGCAGAGACATTACTTTGTCAGCAAAGGTCCGTCTAGTCAAGGCTATGTTTTTTCCAGTGGTTATGTATGGATATGAGAGTTGGACTATTAAGAAAGCTGAGCGCCAAAGAATTGATGCTTTTGAACTCTGGTGTGGAAAAGACTCTTGAGAGTCCCTTGGACTACAAGGAGATCCAACCAGTCCATCCTAAAGGAGACCAGTCCTGGGTGTTCACTGGTAGGACTGTTTCTGAAGCTGAAACTCCAATACTTTGGCTACCTCATGCGAAGAGCTGACTCATTTAAAAAGACCCTGATGTTGGGAAAGATTGAGGGCAGGG
Source organism: Budorcas taxicolor (assembly GCF_023091745.1). Taxonomy (NCBI): domain Eukaryota; kingdom Metazoa; phylum Chordata; class Mammalia; order Artiodactyla; family Bovidae; genus Budorcas; species Budorcas taxicolor. The sequence goes on from NC_068910.1 coordinate 146,667,735, forward strand.
GGAGAAGGAGATGACAGAGGATGAGATGGTTGAATGGCATCACTGACTCAATGGACATGGGTTTGGGTGGACTCTGGGAGTTGGTGATGGACAGGGAGGCCTGGCGTGCTCTAGTTCGTGGGGTCACAAAGAGTTGGACACGACTGAGCGGCTGAACTGAACTGAATCATGTGGGGAGTTTAGGAGTGGATGCAGAAAATACAGGTTACTGTTTCATCAGTATTGACAGCAAAGACATAATGGCAGCTTAAAAACAACTTTAAACAGGGAACATACTAGCCTCTTATGGTAGATTAGAACATGTGCGTATATATACATATGCACATATGTGCATACACACACACATTTCCATTTGGAATTGGAAAAAAACAAGGAAGGAGAATCAAGGCAATGACTGTGCTAATTGCCATTTAGCCTCGTAAGTCTCACGACACTATCACAAGATTATCTAAACCATCAGTGTCTGCAAGTAAGAGTTTGGTTTTTCCCTTTTAATATTTTTACTGTATTCCTTTTTCTGTGTTTGTCCTGTTGGCTAAAATACCTGTGAAACTTGATTAATAACAATTATTGGCATGTGCTGTTTCTGACTTCACCAGAATGAACAGAGAGGCAATTTATCACAGCAAAGAAAAGTATGCACCATGGAGTCAAATGAAGTGGGTCCAATCTTCGATGCGAGCACATACTGGGCATAAACTCAGGCAACTGATTTAACATATGCATCTCCCTGTGCTCATTTGCAAAACGGTGAATGATAAACATTGACTCTTTCCTTCTCTACAGCATTGGTCTTACCTGAATAGTTTCTTCTAGGCGGTAGCACTCAAGGACTTGCAGCGTCTCAATAACGTGGTTTGGGCTGAACTGACACAAGAGCTCAATGAACTGCTCTATGATACAGGGAGATATCTGCAGCAATTCTTGATTTACATGAATACCTTCCCTGAAAACAGAAAAGGCAAGAGAGTAGCATTATTTAATCATATCTGTAATTAAGGCTACAAATAAAAAGCATGCTAAGTTTCCCAGGTGGCTCAGTGGTGAAGAATCCGCCTACCAATGTAGGATACGCAAGTTTGATCCCTGGGTGGGGAAGATTCCGTGGAGAAGGAAATGGAACCCACTCCAGTTTTCTTGCCTGTGAAATACCATGGACAGAGGAGCCTGATGGTCTACAAGTGCGTGGTTTTGCAAAGAATTGGACACAACTCAGTGACTGAACAACAACAACACAAAACGTTACCTTAAAACCAAGACTACCTTTCGGTCAGGTAAAACTGTGAGTTAAAAGTCTTAATGTTACTTAGGTTATTAAGGTGAATTATATATGATAGAGACATTCTAAATCACAATGCTTCTCAATTCACCTTAAATAATTATGGAAATGAGATTCAGTGTGGGCTCATCTAAATCACACACAAAGTTCTATTATTGCTCAAAAAAAACCCAAAGATGACACAGTTTAGTTTGAATAATTTGATCCATGAATGACTATATACAATAAGCCATCTTCCAGTCTCAACAACTGTCCCTACTCTACTTCCCTTATAGTACCAATCACATCATGTTGTAATCACTTCTTTAATTATCTATCTTCCGTAAAAGACTATAAATTCTGTGAGGGCAGCCACCAGGTATCTTCTCACTAGTGAATTCTGAAAGCCTGCAACAGCATCTTGCACAATGCAGCAACAGCTAATTATTTGGCTGTTGTGAAAACAAGCAAGTGGATGAAGAGTAAGATATATTAAATTTATGGTTCATTTGCCTGGAATGTCAGCCATTCTCAAAGCCTGCTATTTATTATAATGCCTACACAAAAGCTGTGGAGGTCAAGGATTAGTTTTATCATGGTGGAGACTACTGGAAATATTTAGAAAAATCAACTGCTGCTCATTGGAGATCTAAGAATCATTTTCTCTCTACCCTCAAAATAAGTCAGTTTTTCTGGGAGTTTGTCTTTTCTTCAGAATTCCTCAACCAAGGCTCTGGATATAAAGAACTGGAACAGGGTTAAGAAGATACAAAAATGACTTGGAAAACTAACCTTCTAAAGAAAGGCTAATGGTCTGAATAGACCAATCTCTAGAAATGAAATAGAATCTGTAATTAAAAAAAAAAAAAAAAAAATCCCTACCAAAAAAAAAGTCCAGAACCAGATGGCTTCATAGGAGAATTCTACTAAATATACAAAGAACTTACACAGATCCTTCTCAAACTCTTCCAAAAGAACCAAAGAGGAAGGAATACTCCCAGAGACGTTTAATGAAGCCACTGTCACCCTAATACCAAAACTAGACAAAGACACACTACCAAGAAAAGAAAATTACAGGTCAATACCTTTGATAAATATAGATGCAGAAATTCTCAACAAAATATTAGCAAACTGAATCTAACAACACAGAAAAAAGGTCATACACCATGACCAAGCTGGATTCAATGCAGTGTCACAAAGATGGTTCACCATATGCAGACTAATCAATGTGATACATCACATCAACAAGAGAAAGGGCAGAAACTATACGATGATCTCAACAGACACAGAAAAAGCATTTGATAAAATTCAACATCCATTCATGATTCTTAAAAAAAACCCTTACAAAGATGGATATAGAGGGAACATAGCTCAACATAAAAGCTGTTTATAACAGCTCAACATAAAACCCACAGCCAATATAATATTCAACAGTGAAATGCTGAAAGCCTTCACACTAAAATCTGGAACCAGACAAAGATGCCTCTCACTAATTCTCTTCAAGATCATATTGGAATCCCTGCCACAGCAGTCAGACAAGAAATAAAAGGGTATTCAAATTGGTAGGGAAGAGGTTAAATTATCATTATACACAGATGATGTGATACTATATATAGAAAACCTTAAAGACTCCACACAAAAACTACTAGAACTGATAAATGAATTCAGCAATGTAGCAGGATACAAGATTAACAAACAGAAATCTGACATTTCTTTATACTAATAGTCAAATAGCAGAAAGGGAATATATATATTTAAAAAAACACCTTTTGAAATTGCATCCAAAAAAAATTTAAGAATAAACCTCTCTCAGGAGGTAAAAGACTTTCATGCTAAGAACTACAAAACATTAATAAAGGAAACTAAAGATGATTCAAAGAAAAGGAAAGATATCCCATGCTCTTGGGTTGGAAGAATCCTGTTAAAAAGGCAATACTACCCAAAGCAATCTACTGATTTAATGTGATTGCTATCAAATTACCCATTTTTCACAGAACGAGAACAAATATCCTAAAATTTATATGGAACCATAAAAGACCCAGAATTGCCATAGCAGTCTTGAGGAAAAAGAAGAAAAACAGGAGACATAACCCTTCCAGACTTCAGACAAAGCTTTGATTACAAAGCTACAGTTATGATTAAACAGTGTGATACTGGCCCAAAAACAGATATATGGACCAATGAAACAGAATAGAGATCCCAGAAATAAACCCACACACCTATGGTCAATTAATCTTTGACAAAGGAGGCAAGAATATAAAATGGAGAAAAGACAATCTCTTCAGCAGGTGGTGCTGGAAAAGTTGAACAGCTGCATATAGATCAAAGAAGTTAGAGCATACCCTCACACTATGCATACACATGAGCTCAAAATTGCTCAAAGACTTATTTATAAAACAAGACACCATAGAACTCCTAGAAAAGATCATAGGCAAAAAATTCTCTGACATAAATTATAGCAATGTTTTCTTAGGTCAGCCTCCCAAGACAACAGAAATAAAAACAAGCAAATGGTACATAAGCCAATTACAAGCTTTTGCACAGCAAATGAAATATAAACAAAACAAAAAGACAACCTATGGAATGGGAGAAAGTATATGTGAACGATGGCACAGGGGCTTAATTTTCAAAATATACAAACAGCTTCTACAACTCAACAACAACAACAAAAATCCAATCAAAAAATGGACAGGAAAACCTAAACAGAAACTTCTCCAAAGACATACAGATGTTCAAAAGGCACACGAAAAGATGCTCAACATCACTAATTATCAAAGAAATGCAAGTTAAAATGACAATGACGTATCACCTCACACCAATCAGAAAGGCTATCACTAAAAAGTCTACAAATAACAAATGCTAGAGAGGGTGTGAAAAAAAGGGAACCCTCTTACACTGTTGGTTAGAATGTAAACTGGTGCAGCCACTATGGAAAACAGTATGGAAGTTACTCAAAAAAACTAAAAATAGTTCCCATATGCCCTAGCAACCCCACTCTTAACCAGAGAAAAGAAAACTCTAATTCAAAAAGATACATGCACTATTCACAATATTCAAGACATGAAAACAACCTAAATGTCCATCAGATGAATGGATAAAAAACAAATGGTGTACACACACACACACGGAATATTACTCAGCCATCAAAAGGAATTAATGCTATTTGTACCAACATGGATTGACCTAGAGAACATACTAATTGAATTAAGTCAGAAGGAGAAAATAAATATTGCATGCTATCATTTATATGCAGAATCTAAAATACAACACAAATCAATATTGCATGCTATCACTTATATGCAGAATCTAAAATACAACACAAATCAACATATCTATGAAACAAAACCAGATTCAGATACAGAGAACACACTTGTGGTTGCCAAGGTGGAGGAAGGGACTACCGGTGGGATGGAACGGGAGTTTAGGATTAGCCGATGCAAACCCATATACAGAATGGATAAGCAACAAGATCCTACTGTGTAGCACAGGAACCTATATTCAATATCCTGTGCCAAACCATAATGGAAAAGAATATGAAAAAGAATATGTATATGTATAACTGACTCCCTTTTCCATACAGAAGATATTACCATAACACTTTAAATCAACTGTACTTCATTAAAATCAAATAAAAAATAAATAAATCGTTAAACGGGGGGGGGGGGGGGGGGGGGGGCGGGGGGACAGAGAGACAGCCAGAAAGGTTAATGGTCTAAATCAACACTTCTAGTTTTTTCTCATAATGGCACATAGAAAATGACCATATTTATCTGGCCCATCAGAAATCACACTGATTACAAGGTACTCTGTGTACCCTAAGAGGTGCCCCTCAAGATTTAAGGGAAGCAGTCTTTAAACACAACTGTAACCCAGGTGCAGCACACCAACAACCATAGGCAGGAATATCTGGACTCGAGAATGATCTAGGGGTTATAAGTATTCTATATGGTGGTACATAGCACTCCTATTTTTATTAACAAGACCCTGCAGTTACAGAATAGGAATTATATTTAGAATAGAAAATCTTTTCCAAATAAAGACCTTTATGACCCTCAGTCCTGACCAGAGGTTGGGCAAGGATCTCACTAAATTCTGCTACTTGGAGATATCAATACATGCTGAGGCTAATTCAGTATCTCCTCAAATAGGCTGTAAATCCCAAAGATCAAGTTTTCCTCCTTCTTTATTTCACAACTGCCTTTAAGGCAGGATTTTGTTAAATGACTGCCTATTCCCTATGTAGACCACCACCTGAGTTCTGATCACATAACTTGAAAACTAAGTGTCTGTCCCAACTATACAATAAATTCTGAAACCAAAGACGGTGCTGCATTCATCACCGTTTCCCCAGCATTGGCACAGTACTGTCACAAAATAACAGATGCTCGGTAAACGCACACTGAATTAAACCGAACTGATGAACTAAACAGTACACTGGACTGTCTTCAAACAGATGGACCCAAAATGTAGACTAGAGGAGTGAAAATTACAAGGACTAGGGCCGTAAAGTGAGATGTAGCTAGGACTAAGTCCTGTCAGAAAGTTCTACATGGAGAAAATAGGAGATGAAGATGGCACACTCAGGGGAATGACAGTTCTCTTTGTAGAATCAAAGTTGTGTCTCAATAGAACACAATTAGGTAAAAGAGAAAGGGAATGCAAACCAATTCTTGACATTAAGGTGAGTCCATGTACTTTCCATATGTTTATACACAGTTCAGTTCAGTTGCTCAGTCGTGTCCGACTCCTTGTGACCCGTCAATCACAGCACGCCAGGCCTCCCTGTCTATCACCAACTCCTGGAGTTCACCCAAACTCATGTCCATTGAGTCGGTGATGCCATCCAGTCATCTCATCCTCTGTCGTCCCCTTCTCCTCCTGCCCCCAATCCCTCCCTCCCGGCATCAGGGTCTTTTCCAATGAGTCAGAAACTCTTTGCATCATGTGGCCGGAGTATTGGAGTTTCAGCTTCAGCATCAGTCCTTCCAAAGAAAACCCAGGACTGATCTCCTTTAGGATGGACTGGTTGGATCTCCTTGCAGTCCAAGGGACTCTCAAGAGTCTTCTCCAACACCACAGTTGAAAAGCATCAATTCTTCAGCCCTCAGCTTTCTTCACAGTCCAACTCTCACATCCATACATGACCACTGGAAAAACCATAGCCTTGACTAGACGGACCTTTGTTGGCAAAGTAATGTCTCTGCTTTTGAATATGCTATCTAGGTTGGTCATAACTTTCCTTCCAAGGAGTAAGCATCTTTTAATTTCATGGCTGCAATCACCATCTGCAGTAGGTGGTGCTAATATTATACCTATGTCAGACTTCTGGTAATATGTCTTACAAATGCAAGACTATGGAGCAGATTAAAATCAGACATAAGCACCTGCCGATAAACCACAGTACTTAATTCTTTCCAGAACATTTATTCACAAAACCCTTTACAAGTATTGAAGATGTGAATATGCATCAAACCAAGCAAATCACCCAAATGAATAGATTTTGATGCATTCGTTTTTGAGGGAAATAATGTGTCTGCTGGGAAATGATCAGGAAAATCAACGTAATCAAAACTTTAATAAGTAAATTGTAGCATTAACAAATTTACATCCATTTCTGACTGCTGCTTATCAGTCTTACACATAAAAGCAATTTGCTATATCCATTTCTCAAGCATATTTCTATTATGTCTTTTATCAGCTACCTCCTTTGCCAAATACTCATTCCTAATTTTAATGGCTGTCAAAATTATGTATTTTAGACCTAGACTTTATCTACTCTTTAGGGAATTTCTATTTTAATGACAGAATTGACTCACATGATATAGACATTTAAATACATATAAAGGGAGAATTTTATAAGACTGACACAAGGCTTTCTTTAGTCAGCTTTAAAATAGAGTATACGTATGTCATTTGAAGCATGCACACACACACAAACACACTCCAAAATTCAGGTTGGAGAAAATATTCACTCAGTCTGTGAAAATCAATTAAAAGTATAATCTAGTATAATTGGCTATTTCTGGGAAGGATAAACTATATGTCAGTTTTGAAAAGCATAACTTAAAAATGATTCTAATATTCAAATTTCTGATTTCAAAATATTTGACAAAGAAAATGAATATTTTGCAAGAATAAAAAAGTCTTACCTAGTCCTTCCCCTTCATTCTAAAAGCTGCACAAAAACAGGCCAGTCTAGACTGCTTTTCTAGATCTCTGAGAAAGACTACTTCACAGTCACCTTTAGTGAGTTGCTTTGACAACTGTGGGCCACCTCAGCTTAGCCTAAATCCTGTCTGAACTCTTTGCTCATTTCCATATATCCAGCCCTTGGAGGTGGTGTCATACTGATGACTACTCAGTACCTTTGGACTGAGAATGCAAATAATGACTCACAACCCATTAGAGCAGAGAAGATTATTTTCCATATAGTTTTTATTCAAATCAAGTCACTTCATAAAGCCAGGAAGCTGAAGTCTCAGCTTTCCACATTTATCCCATATTAAAAATTCCATAGTGGACTCCTGTGCAAATTAAACAAAAACCTGAGTTTGCCAATTTGCCTGAAAAAATGCTTTAAATGTGTTAATTATAGGTAGCAAAGACAATACCTACAATTTGCACGAAACTGTAACATAATCAACAATAATGTTCCACAAACGGGACAGGTGACTGCCTAGATGGAAACCTGTCCTCTGGCAAGAAGGAAGCCAGTACTCGGTCTCTCCACTCTCCATGCTGACCCTGCATGATGTGCAGAGCAGCCGGTATTCCTCAGAGAGGAACAGCTGCAATCTTATATACACTTTTATGAAGCACAGTCCAAAGGAGACAGGCTAACAGCAAAGATGCTGCCACATCAAATCAATGTAATAGCAGATTGAAGACAGATCTTTAGCGGACAGGATTGCTTTCCATTTCCTTACTCTAACAATCAAGTGTCAAAATGTCCTCTTCCAAATCTCAATAGAATTTTTGTTACTTATCTGATACTCATAGGAAAAAGGTGTATTGTTTTGAGTGATCGCCTGCATAAGCAGGAAGAATAGATTTTATAAGCCTAATGATTTTATGGATAGAAAAAAAAACTTAGCTGTATAACCTGATCAACTATAAACAATAACTGAATCAATGTAATGCTGTACAGACTTCAAATAAAAACAGGTTAGCTAAAACAATTTTTTTCTACCATGATAATAGTAATAATAATAATAATCACGCAGGTAACAGCAAGTGTATTTTTCTAATGCAAAGCTCTCGGTATCACTAATATCTGCTACTGACCCTACTAGAAAAGACTGCCTTAATGTGGCCCAAGTAGATTAAAGAGTGAAAAACTGCAGGTCCTGGCATCTCAGTATAATATAATTTGATACACTTTCAGTTTTGCATGGGAAACTTGAACCATTTTCTCTCCCAAAGGATAGATGGAATTAGAACAGATAGAAAAAAGGCAGTTCTATGACACCACCACAGAGACAGTCTTTAAACAGACAGTGGGTCAGACTATTATAAATCTATTATGATATATATACGTAATTCTGACCATAAAAAGGACAAATATTTCTGGTCTCTAGTCTAGCATGCAAAGAGCTTCAGTTCAGTTCAGTCGCTCAGTCATTTCTGACTCTTTACAATCCTATGAATTGCAGCATACCAGGCCTCCCTGTCCATCACCAACTCCCAGAGTTCACCCAAACTCATGTCCATCAAGTTGGTGATGCCATCCAGCGATCTCATCCTCTGTCGTCCCCTTCTCTTCCTGCCCTCAACCTCTCCCAGCATCAGAGTCTTTTCCAATGAGTCAACTCTTCACATGAGGTGGCCAAAGTACTGGAGTTTCAGCTTCAGCATCAGTCCTTCCAAAGAACACCTAGGACTGATCTCCTTTAGAATGGACTGGTTGGATCTCCTTGCAGTCCAAGGGACTCTCAAGAGTCTTCTCCAACACCACAGTTGAAAAGCATCAATTCTTCAGCCCTCAGCTTTCTTCACAGTCCAACTCTCACATCCATACATGACCACTGGAAAAACCATAGCCTTGACTAGACGGACCTTTGTTGGCAAAGTAATGTCTCTGCTTTTGAATATGATATCTAGGTTGGTCATAACTTTCCTTCCAAGGAGTAAGCGTCTTTTAATTTCATGGCTGCAATCACCATCTGCAGTGATTTTGGAGCCCCCCAAAATAAAGTCTGACACTGTTTCCATGGTTTCCCCATCTATTTCCCATGAAGTGAGCTTAAAAGTTATCAATTCCATCCTCACAGGAAAAAAAGTTGAACAAACTGAAAATCAACAGCTCTTTTTGGATCCATCTGAGAAAGGAGGTCACAGAGCAAACTGCCACCCCTCAACTTTGAGAGAGGTGGATACAAAGTATCATAGCTAGCTGGAGCAGAAGCCCAGAAGCAGAGACCACTGCTGCTGGGCAGGACTGGGGCAGGAAAACCTAAACTGTAATTGACAACACACTGGAGGTTCAGTGAGGACCAAATTCAGTTAAAAATTCCAGAGGGGCTATGTCTTGTCAGGGAGTTCTCATACTTCTGTTAGTTTTACCTCCAGCAGGATCGCCAGATTCACTGTGAGGACTGGAGAAAAATCCCATCATGCTTCAGCAGAGGTAGGGGAAATGTGGCCACTTTGAAATACAACTGGAGCACTTTGTCCTTCTTAACAAGGCTTGCTGTAGGGACTGAAATAGACACCCCCAAATTTGGGTGTTGAAGTCCTAATTCCCAGTTCCTCACAAGGTGACCTTACTTGAAAATAAAATCTTTGCATATGTAATTAGTCAAGTTAGCATGAGGTTATACTGGAGTAGGGTGGGCCTCTAGTCCAATACAATTAGTGTCCTTCAAAGAAGAGGAAATCTAGACACAAACATACACCAAGCGAGAATGCTAGGTGAAAGCTGAAGACTGGGTGATGCTTCTACTGGTTAAGGAATGCCAAAGGCTGCCAGCAAATCAGCAGAAGCTAGAGACAAGGCAGTGAACAGATTCCTTCTCACAGCCCTCAGAAGGCACCCAACCTGCCAAAACTCATCATGGGCTTCAAGCCTCCAGAACTGGGGTGATAAATTGTCGTTTAAGCCATACAGTTTGTGGTGCTTTATTAAGAAAGCCCTGACAGATCTAATATACCTGCCCTACTATTACATTAGCTCCAAACCAACTGGGCTTTTCCCAGAGTATAACTAAGCTGCTGTTGTTCAGTCACTAAGTCGTGTCCAATTCTCTGCAACCCTATGTACTGCAGCATACCATGCTTCCTTGTCCTTCACTATCTTCTAGAGTTTGCTCAAATTCACATCTATTGAGTCAGTGATACTACCTAACCATCTAATTCTCTGCCGCCTTCTTCTCCTTTTGCCTTCAATTCTTCCCAGCATCAGGGTCTTTTACAATGAGCTGGCTCTTCGCATCAGGTAGCCAAAGTAACTAAGCCAAGAAACGCCCAATTCCAGCCTGCTCTAGCCTTTCATGTGGGGAAAGGGAAATGCCCAACTCCAGCACCCTCTAGCCTTCTTGTCTCACTTAAAGCGGGGTTGGGGGCCAAGAGATACTTGGAAAGGTCACAGAGGCACTGCCTCATGAAAAGACTAAAAGTTCATCACAGGACAACAGAATGCTTCTTCCCATCACTGTCATACCTCACTGCCACATCAGCAGTGCTTCTAAATAACAGGGACATGCAAAGAAAGAACCACACATCTCAGACCTCACTTTAGCAGAAGTCCTGCGTGCTGTGTGCATGTGTGTGCTCAGTTGTGTCCAACTCTCTGCAACCCCATGGACTGTAGCCCACCAGACTCCTCTGTCCACGGCTTTTTCCAGGCAAGAATACTGGAGTGAGTTGCCACTTCATACTCCAGGGCATATTCCTCCCAGATAAACATAAAAACTCATACCAAAGGCCTACTTACTTCTAGTCCTTTTACAATCTACATTATGTCTAGCTTTCAACAACAAAAGTATAGGACATATTAAAACACACAAAGAGATGGTTTGAAGCAACTTTGCAAGCATCAGAATCACACTCAAATATGGCAGAGATGCTGGAATTACCAGACAGGAATCTAACACAACCATGATTAATATGCTAAGGGATCTAAGGGAAAAACTGACAACATATAAGAACATTTGGGTAAAGTAAGCAGAGAAATGGTAACACTAAGAAAGAATCAAAAGAAAATGCTAAAAAGAAAAAACATTAAAAGAAATGAAGAATGTCTTTGATGGGTACATCAATAGTCTGCACACAGCTGAGGAAAGAATCACTGAACTTCAAGATAGGTCAACAGAAACTTTCAAAACTGTAACACAAAGAGCAAAAAGACTGGGCATGGGGCTGGGAAATCAAACAGAATATCCAAGAACTATGGGACAAATACACCTGGTATAATATATACAAGGTGGCAATATGATAAGGATTAAAAAAGGAGGAAAAGTTCAGAATAAATATTTGAAGCAATAATGACTGAGAATTTCCTCAAATTAATGAAAGATACCAAACCACATATCTAGGAAGCTCAGACAGAACCAAGCAGGAAAAATAGCAAAAATCTACTGGAGTGGGTAGCCCTTCCCTTCTCCAGGGGATCTTCCCAACCCAGGAATCGAATCTAGGTCTCCCACATTGCAGGCAGATTCTTTACCAGCTGAGCCACAAGGGAAGCCCAAGAATACTGGAGTGGGTAGTCTATCCCTTCTCCAGCGGATCTTCCTGACCCAGGAATTGAACCAGGGTCTCCTGCATTGCAGGTGGATTCTTTACCAACTGAGCTATCAGGGAAGCTCCAGAAAATCTACACTTAGGCATATTATGTCGAAACTGCGGAACACCAAAGACAAAAGAAAAAAACCCAGAAGGAAGCCAGCAGAGTGGGAGGGGGGTGATGAAGACAGCTTCACATACAGAGAAGCTAGGATAAGAATTATATCAGACTTCTCTTCATAAACCATGAAAGCAAGAAGAGACTGGAGGGAAATATTTCCAGTGTTGAAAGAAAAATACTAACCTAGAATTCCATATTCAGTAAAATTATCTCTCAAAAGTGAAGACGTATTAATACTTTCTCAGACAAAAGTTAAGGGAATACATTGTCAGTAAACTTGCCTTTCAAATAATGTTAGTTCTTCAGAAAGAACAAAAATGATGCAGGTCAGAAATGTGGATCTACATAAAAAAAGGAAGAGCACTGGGAAAGGAATAAATGAAGGTAAAGTAGAAATTTTATTTTCTTATTCTTAATTATCGTAACAGGTAATAGTGTCAAAAGAATAATAGTAACAATGTGTTCAGTGATTATAGTTTATAAATAAGTGAAATGAATGACATTAATATTATAAGACACAGGAATAAGAAATTATGAATGTTATCTACCCATGAAGTACTACAGTGTTACAGTTGAACTTGGAATTAGTTATAAATGTATATTCAAAAATCAAAAGATAACTACTAGAAAAATTTTTAAGAACTATAATTAATATACTAAGAGAAGAAAAATGGAATCATATATAAAATGCTCAATAAGTCAGAGGAGGCATAAAGGAAAAGAAAACAAACAAAAAAGAAAAAACAAAGGTGATGAAAAAATAGTAGTATAAATAAAACAGAAGAAAGGGTAGGATTTTTTAAAAGCCAAAAACTACTTAATATGTGTCCTTTTCATTGTAAACAGAAAAATATGGGTATCTGGGACGTTTTCTTTAAATATAAAACAAGCAACGTTTTTGAAACTTTAGTATGTAGCAATCACATGAAACTTCATTGTGTCACAAATTCTAAAAGCAAAGAGCAGACCATTCATTCCAAACTCCTAACAATTGCCCTCATTTTTATTATTAACTTACCCATCTAAACTTTTATCATGGAAATGGCAACCCACTCCAGTATTCTTGCCTGAGAAGTCTTAAGGACAGAGGAGCCTGGTGAGCTATAGTCCATGGGGTCACAAAAGAGCTGGATGTGACTCAGTGACAAAACAACAATAAGCAATCTATGGGGGCAATGAATATGGTAAGCATGAAGCTATCTACACCACACATCACCCAATTATCATTTATTCATACACACCAACAGCATGCGTGTGTAACATTTATTGTTATATATTTTCCAGTTTAATATTATTCAAACATTCACACTGCCATGTTTGCCAACTTGGTATTCAATTATGTTTATATATCTTACCATTTAGACAGCTGCTTCCCTCATCTACTTTCTTAGACAGTTTTTTTCACTATAAGTATGCTGACAGGGATAATTTAATATTAACTACTTTTTTCTTATGGTATTTTCTTAGAATATATTTTCAAAATGGACTCACTGGAGCAAAGCACATGTATAACCTTAGAGTGCTTAATACATATAGGTTAAAGGCGTGCTGCAATTCATGGGGTTGCAAAGAGTCGGACACGACTGAGCGACTAAACTGAACTGAAACTATGAAAGGAAAGAAAGTGGACTAAAAGGAAGGAACACATATTGAAAGGGCAGGCAGAACAACCCTGTGCAGTGTATCCCATGAACAGATAGTTCAATACTACTGAGGAACAAAGGGGAAAAGAGAAATGGCAGAATGGAAGAAAATTAAGTTGAACCGATACTCCTAAATAAAATTAAGAAGGGTCTTTTATACCATAAATCCAGGATTTTACCCTGCATAACAGAAGCTAAAAGAACTTTGAGAAAGGGAAACAGAACATTATCATTATTTGGCTGTTTGAAAATAGAAGTAGAAAAATTAAGAGGGCTGATTACGAGACCATCAACAGAGACCAGGAGAGAGATATTGAAGGCATGAAGGAGGGGAGTGGAGGGGGACCAGAGGAGGACTCACATGTAAGAGATAGCCAAGAAGTACATTTTGATGATTAACTTATTCTGTGTAGTAGGGCTGAAAAGATGCAGAGGACCGGTGAAGAAAAGTTAAACGCATCACCGCACCTAGTATTTTATTTAAGATGCTTACACTACAATTGCCTCTGAAGCCAGGGTCCCATCTTATTCACCATTTTATCTCCCATGCCTGTCACAGTGCTTAGTATGCTGTAGTTACTCAGTAAGTTTTTAAATGAAATAAATGTGTGGATACTGCCATTTGCTAAGAAAGAAAATAAAGGAAGAGGAACACACTGAGATTGAAAAAACAGTATAATTTTGAGCTACTTCAATCTCTCACATGTCGCTTAGCAGACAGCAATCTCACTATAAAGAATTATTAAGGAATAAAGATATAATTGAATGTCAGCTATCTATCTGTCTACCCATCCATCCATTCATTTAGTTACCTGAAAGGAGATTAGGAGATGATGATGTGTAAGGATTTAGAAGATTGAATTTGAGTTGCTGGCAAAAATACTAACCAGAGACAGAGTATCTGATGGTGAATCTGGCCAAGTACACACTCACTGAAGCAGGAATGCATTTTTATATGTTAAAGTTCATGAAGATATATAATATTCTTTTCTTTTTAACTTTGAAATATGATATTTCAACACTGTGTCAGTATCTTAAAGTATCCCTTCAAAATTATCCAGAGAAACAGTGACAGATACAAGTTAAATCAATGTATAACCATTTCCATAATCTATGTTTTTGTTCCTTAGCAAAGACACTCATTTCCTTAGCAATGTTCAATTTTTATTTTATTTTGATTAAAGACTTAGAAACACAATGTGATGTTTCATGTTGTTTTTTTTTTTTCTACAAGAAAATCATACCACATATTTCAGAGGCATCCAGAATATTGTTAACAAAGGCTAAAATTGACATTACCAAGAAAACTGTACTGAGGAAAATACTGTAAATATAAACACACTTGTACATTCTCTTCATTCCTTATGAAGCTCATAGCCCCACAAAAACTACCAGTGTCCTTTTGCATTGTCCTTCAAGCGTCCCCCCTGTACAAAGGACCTGCACCTGGATGTAAACATATCAGAACTGCGGTAAGAATTCCTGGCCAGCAGGAATGCACATGGGGAGTAGGGGTGGGGTAGAGTTTCATGTAGCAGCTGTCTCAAAAGAAGGAAATTGGAAGAGGATGCAAATCCTTTCTCTCCCAGGCTGCTGGCCTCAATTCAGGCAAATAATTTGCTTCTGGAGGATTAACCTCCCTCCCTTCAAAACTATCTAATCTTTCTATATACAAATGCCACCATTATCTTTGTAGGTCAATTAATTCTACAAAGGACATTATTTACAGAGCAAAGGTAACTTAAAGACATTGGATAAAGAAAATAGAGAAATACATGTGAGAATTCAACTAGATTACTGGTTCCCTAAAAAATGCTGTTGACAAAATAATGAAATAATAAATTCTTGCTTTAAGTACTCAATAAATACAAGTAAATGTTAAATCAAATATGCATAAACTACACACACACACACAGAAGAATGAGGGTTTTGGGGAGAAAAAAAGCAATATTCTGATTTGACACATATATACAAGCAGTCCCCATCTCAAAATAACTCTTTCATTTTCTCTACTTTCCAGAATGCCACAATAGGAGCTTCATGAGAGGAAAAACCTGGATGTTTAAAAAAAAAAAAAAAAGCCTTACTGCTTAAGAAGAACAGAAAGAGAAGAATCAAAGGCAAAAATAGTCTGAAGTTGTCTGCCAGGGAGAACTGCTGAGCAGAACCAGTCTACCTCCTCTTGATGTTCTTTTGACCCTAAACCCCTTTTTCTACACTCCCCTTGGTTCCCACTTCAGTTTTCCCAGTACCTGCAAAGATTCTAATCCTTTACTTCAGATCTGTCAACAGCATATTCATTTACAAAGGCTAAACTGGGATGGGAAATCATTCAGAGATCAACGTAAACTAGTCCATACTACCTTGAGGTCAACTGGCATTGAAAAAGGGCTTTTTCAAAGTTGTGTATACTTCACTGTATTCATATGGTAACTGTACATTCTCACTGTAAAAGTGTCACATGATACAGAAATTGACAAGCAACTGGCAAGAGTTTTGAGTGTTTTGATTGGGGCATGGAAGAAGTTAATCTTGGATTTTACCTAAGATCAATACTGTATTTCTGAATGTGCTTATAAAGTGGAGAGCTTGAAGTGTGTACACCCTGCACCCCTTGAAAGAAGGGGACAGAGTGGGAGGAGGCAGAGTTCAGAGGGCACCCAAGACAAACTATAATTCAGAACTTGGTGTAAGGCAGGCTCCGGAAGCAATGCCTCCTTACTTACTCTGAACTCAACCTTCCTAACCTTCCTTCCCCTCAATCCAGAATTCAATGTACATATTATCAGTGATGGGGTTCAGGACACACTTTCCCAAAATATAGCATGTTGGCATATTGATGGACTCTCTGGCCTTCCCCTTCTCCCGTGAAGCAGATCATAAGACTACCTTATGAAAGGGTGGAGAAGGAAATGGTAACCCACTCCGGTATTCTTGCCTGGAGAATTCCATGGACAGAGGAGCCTGGTGGGCTACAGTCTATGGGGTCACAAAGAGTCAGACATGAGTGAGTGACTAATACTGACTTACTACTTGTGAAAGGTATTCTCTCTCTTCCTAGAGGGAAGGAGCTTCCTCATCTCTGAAGATAGAGAGACACTGAGAGGAATCCAAACAAACATGTCTTGCTAAGTTTCCCTCAGTTTATTACCCTTAGCTCATATCCTTCAGTCCCAGTACATGTGTCCATGACTTTCTACTTTTCGTCAAACCTAGCATAAAATGCTCAGGTTTAAGTGCTTTCCATATCACATAAAACACTCAATAAATTTGTATGCTTTTCCCTTCTTATGAAGGACCTAAGCTATTCCATTTCGTTAAAAGAAAAACTCCATTTTGTAAGGTTCCGGGAAAAGAGCCTTTGGAAATCCCCTGACCTCACCCCACCACCCACGAGCCAACCGGATCCCAAACCAAAATCTCCTGACTTAACACTCAGGAACTTGTGGTCTACCTAGACAATAGGGACCAATCAAGAACCAACACACAACCCTTCGAAAGAAAGTGACCAATCAGACGTCCCCCTACCTAGAAATCCCTTTTTTCCATGTATACTCCCTATAGAAGCAATGTAATCCACAACCCGGGGCTCCTCCCTATAGCCGCTGCGTCAGTAACGGTGGGAGCCCCAGCTGGAGCTTGGTAATAAAAAACTGTCTTGCTTTTGCATCGGATATCGGTTCCTGGGTGGTTGTTGGGAGATTTTGCGACTTGGGCATAACACTTAACCTGCCTAGAACCTAGAAAGGTAGAAGGAAAACAGTTTTTCCTACTCTCACTGGTATTATAGATTAACATTGTGAATCAAACAGGCTTTTATGGGTTAGTTGAGATACTATCATTTAAAATACTGTTTATATAAAAATGATTGTACTGAAATGCCAAACATCAAATTTAAAATAAATTTACAGCATAATCAAAATTGATGCCTGCCTCCTAGGTAAGACATAAAGTAAGAGGATGAAGTGTAATGGGTTCTGGGTTGGGACTCTCAAAGCAGAACACTAGGTCTTTGGCATCTTGGATATGGTGGATCAGTAGGAAAGTATGCTCTTTTTAAAGGTGGAGCTGAAGTTTTCAGTCTTTTTCTGTTAAAGAAAAAATTACCCATGACACTTGTTAAAACAGTAAGGTAGACTTTATTGGGACTATCATGATAGGCATAAGGAATACAATGGGGTGTCGCAGTAAGGGAGAGAGGCTGGGCTCAACTCAAATACAAGAAGTGGAGATTTATAGCCATGGGGTAGGGGGCAGTCCATGGATAGAAAATTACTAAGAGGATAGGATAATTCTTTGACAAACTGACCTAACAGAATACTTGCTGAAAGCAGGCCAGGATGATCAGATATTTCCTAGGTGGGTGGTAGGGAACAAGAAATTTGGACAGATATCAAGGGTGACCAGATACTGACGGTGAGGATTCTGGCTAAGCTGACATAGCAGGATTCTTCAAAATACACTTCACAAAAACAGGGATGGAAGCTCAAGGTCAGACCTAGTGGAGCAGAGGGCTCAGAGGAGTCTGAATAAAGTTTGGTCAAGAGGAGAATCTCTGTCAACTCTTAATTTCTCTAGGCTAAAGTAAAGCTGGCAACCTGGCTGTTATCAAAAGTGAGGACATTCCAGGTCATGTGGCTTTGTGGGGAGAGGAAAGCGAAAGGACTGTGTGTGCACTGCTCCTCTCTGAAGTAGGTGAGACAGAGCCTCAGAGCTGAATTGATGTGACAAGGAAGGAGTGTGTGAAAAGTTAACTTAGAGTTAATTATCCTGGGTTGGGAGCTATTTAGGGAGATAAAATATACTGCTATTGTTTAGTCGCTAAGTGGCGTCCGATTCTTTTGTAACCTCATGGACGATAGCCTGCCAGGCTCCTCTGTCTATGGGATTTCCCAGGCAACAATACTGGAGTGGGTTGCTATTTCCTTTTCCAGGGGATTTTCCCAACTTGGGAATTGAACTTGTGTCTCCTACATTGGCAGGCAGATTCTTTACCATGGAGCCACCAGGGATATACTGAGTAAATGTAAAATTATTTGTGGTTTGCTAGTGAACAAAACAATTGTCATAGAACTCCTAAAGGATCTTCAGTTCAGTCGCTCATATGTTATAAAGGATCTTACCTTATGACATATTTACAGTCTAGGTATAGGTAATAATAAAGCAGGACTTTTCATGGAAGACCTCTAATACTCTTGTGATTTGCCATTTTTATTACTGTGAAGTTTAACTAAATTAAATATCAGAGCAATAGCAGAGCAAATGACTATACTGATACTATACCTAATATTTTTTTAATACTTTTTTTAAAAATTAAGATTTCATCACCATCGTCCTTTATACTTTGCTACCTATGAGAAAAGGCCAAGTACAAAGCTGAACTTCTCTGTCCTTCCAGCTTGAGTATCTCCAGATAGGATGGTTGGAGAACAAGGACTCAGTTAAAATAAATTACTCAAGGGGAAGAGGAGTCAGGTCTTAAGAGAATGGACCTGATACTGGTGGGATAGAAGGAATTCTGCTCTGGGGAAAAAAGGTACATGGGATCTAGAGAAAGGACTGGGCACCTCCTTCCTCTTCCACTTAGCTCAGTCCTCCTTGGCCCCCTATCCCTTCTTCTCAGCTCCACCCTCAGCCCCATCCTTCTACCAGCTCTCTTCCTTCCCTCCTACCCCTAATCATAATTCTAAGGCATCTCCATCAGTTAATTCCAGCAGTGGGCTAGGGCCCAAACTGGATCTGAAGGAAGAAAAAATGACTCATACAAATTAAAAAAAGATGTTGAGCCTCAGTAATTTCTGCAACCAGGGAATTAAAACACAGATACTTTGAAAAGGTATTGAACTGGAGCTCAGGAGGGTATGTAGTCAGACTGCTTTTCTCAACATCCGCACATCTGTATGACTCAATTTAAAGAAGCATAATCTGGTTAAGGTTTAAATGATAAAAATTTCAAAGAATTTTTACAATCTACAAAATTCCTGGTATTTTGGATTTAAATAGGCAGAGAATACTAGAATAACCAAAATTTTATATTTTTATAATAATATACTTTGGCCACCTAATGCAAAGAGCTGACTCATTTGAAAAGACCTTGATGCTGGGAAAGACTGAGGGCATGAGAAGGGGATGACAGAGGATCAAATGGCTGGATGGCATCACTGACTCGATGGACATGAGTCTGAGTGAACTCCGGGAGTTGGTGATGGACAGGGAGGCCTGGCGTGCTGCGGTTCATGGGGTCACAAAGAGTCGGATACGACTGAGCGACTGAACTGAACTGAATCTCTAAAGTAAGTATACGACTGTTTTCAGTGGCTAGTGTACATTACAAGGCATGTGAAAGCTATGTCACCCTAGAACATTACATTCAAGTCAGTGATACTTAACTCCAGATGTACATCATGATAATTCTGTGGGGTTGGGCTCAGGCACCTATATTTTTAAAAGTTTCTTAGGTGATTCTGACACAAAATTCTAGTTAAGAGTGACTGTCTTAAAACTGTTAGTTGCTCAGTCATGACCGATTCTTTGCCCATGGACTATAGCCTGGCAAGAATACTGGAGTGGGCAGCCATTCACTTCTCCAGGGGACCTTCCTGACCCAGGGATCAAAGCCAGGTCTCCTGCATTGCATGCAGATTTTACTGTCTGAGCCACCAGGGCAGGAAGACATTAAGATCTCACATACAGAGCTGCTTTGCTTACAGACCCATTACTAATCTCATCATCTCCTTGGTTTAGTTTTTATTTGATGAGTATTACAGGAGCACTTAAATAAACATTTAAACTTTCCTTTCCCACACCTCCAGAAAGTTATTTAAAACTAAACATTTCAAATGAAAGTTTAAAAAGTAATACATTTAAAGGTGGGCTGGGAACTAGGTTATTTACTTTGAAAAGTAAAGCTGTCAATCTACAGTGTAGAATAAGGAATCAAGAGGAGTGATGCTACCAGAAGCAGGGGAAGCTAGATGGTCATCAAATTCTTCCTGAAACATGTCCTAATGGCATGCCTTCATTATTTTCTTTACATCGATGACAACTTACCACGTAGGTTCACATTCAAATGGGAAGGAAAATATACCTTCAAGATGTAATCAATTTTCAATCATGTATTTAGAATAATCTCTGTAACCAGTACTCCTGCTAATATTAAAAATCAAGAGCTGACTGTACCATCTGGATATCATGAGTCAGTTTCTTAAACTCAATTCATTTCCTCTGGTTTTTCATCCATGTATCATGAAAAACTAAATTTTATAAACATACCTTGGGTCAAGAAGGCTTCTCAAAAACTTGAAAAGCAAAACCTGGTTCTGAACAGAAAAATAAAGAATACAATTAAATATTAACAAACTCTTCCAATTATGCTGTGATAAAGAATTTTACAACATCCCTTTAAAAAGCGTGCATGCGTATGTTTTACTTCTAGTAAGCTCTCTGTGCAGGTCTAAGAAATGCTGAAGAATCCTTTGGAGGTCAGTTCTTCTCAGTAATTCTAATCATTGTCACATATTCAATTCTGAGTGCAGAAGAAAAACATAAATACATTGTTTTACCCCTCAATCCTTGCCAAAAAAAGCCCTCTGCTGAGACAAATCCTGTAACAGTTCTCAGCATGAAGACCCTTGGAATGGGTCCAGAGCAAGTGCTCTGACCTGTTCTGGCTGCACAGATGGGTTCACCCTGCCTCACCTGGTTCTCCCTGTGACAATGGCCAACTGTGAGACAGTTAACCTAGGTGAGGCTCAAATAGCAACCACCACCAAAAAAGCTCATTAACTTTCCAATACAATCAACTACAGAAGAGACAGCAAACTACAACAAGTTAAGCCTGGTGTGCTGCAGTCCATGGGGTCACAAAGAGTCGGATACGACTGAGTGACTGAACAACAACAATACTGCATGATGTCATAGTTTAATAATACATATAACATATACAGTGCTTTTATAAGACATATTGATATGAGTGCTGATGGATGATTCATCTTGTAAATATACAACAGTATTGATAAATTTTGTTCAGTACTGTAAATGTATTTTCTCTTCCTTAAGATTTTCTTAATAACATTTTCCTTTCTCTAGCTCACCTATTCTAAGAATACAGTATATAATACATATAATATACAAAGCACGTGTTAACTGAAGGTTTCTGTTACTGGTAAGATTCCCAGCCAACAGTAGGCTATCAGTAGTTAGTCGAAAGTTATATAGGGACTTTTGCCTGCATTGGGATTGGCACCCCTAACCCCTGCATTGTTCAAGAGTCAACTGTATATGTTTTTATATCCTTATCATTTTATCAATGTGCTTTTGGCCTATGGCCTCCCTTGTGGCTCAGCTGAAAAAGAATTCGCCTACAATGCAAGAGACCTGGGTTCGATCCATGGGTTGGGAAGATCTCCTGGAGAAGGGAAAGGCTAGCCACTCCAGTATTCTGGCCTGAAGAATTCCATGGACTGTATAGCCCATGGGGTCACAGAGTCAGACCCGACTGAGTGACTTTTCTCTTCTTTCTTTTGGCTCACAGCCAAAAGATATATTCACTGAATTAACAGATGACTCCTTATCTTGAGTTAATGGACCTCATCATACTGGACAACCAACCCTATAGACCCAGGAGTCATTTTTTTACTCTACCCATCACATTCAACTAATTTCCAAGCCCCTCACATTTTATTTCACAAATGTATCTTACACTTGTCCTCTCCACTGGCACTGCTTTCATCCTGTCCTAACCATTTCTTGCCAAGACCTTTTGCCTTCCCACTGGTCTCACCTCTATTTGCTCTCTTTGCCAGCCCATTCTCCACACACAGAGTTAATATTCCATCAAATGAATCTACTGGTATCACTCCTCTGTCTCCAGCACACAGAAGATATAGCATAATTTCTTAGCATTATATATATGACTGTCCATTATCATCCCCCAAACTCTTATTTTCCAGTCTCTATACATTTAATTCCTTCCTTCCAATATACCTTTTACAGATTAATCTAATGCTTCTTCCACCATCGTCTTCACCACATCATTCTCTGAATACGAATGCTGCTTCATGCCTTACCCAGAGCCCTTTATTTAGAATGCCCTTTTCAATTCTCTGCCTGGAAAACTGACACCAATTATTCAAGACCCAGTTTGGGCGTATCTGGGAACACTTGTCTGACTTGCTCACACAGTCCTCATTCTCTCCTCTTGTTCCTACAGCACTTTCTATGTATGTCTGGTGTAGAGCTTATAACACTATACTGTGGTTATATAAGTGCTTCTCTATTCCACACGAAAAATTAAGAAAAAGACTATATTCTTATTAGTGTCCCCCCAGAGCCTACGATACTGTGGTACAGAGTGGGGCCACAGTAGTATGTAGTGTGAATATGAATGAATGAAATGAAATGAAATCCATACCTTTATCACTCATGCCAGCTGCCTCCCCCTTCTTGCACACCTAACTTCTACTACTATTACCACTTGAGGACTCGGTTGTGCTACCTGCCCCTGTCACTGTCCTACTCTCTACCTCTATCACTTGTGGCCACAATGGTAGTGAGCAAAACTCACTAATAGCACTACCACAGTAGTGACAAATGGAATGCTGGTCCATTAGACAGTACTTCAAACTGAGCATCTCAGTATTCAGCATTAAAACAGCTGTATTCTAGCTAAGATTTTTCCCCAAAAAAAGTTCTAAATAGACGGCATTCGCCCAATAGGAGCATGATAGAAATCTAAACAAATAACATGAACTCCGAAGAGAATATGGTCATAGTCACTATAGAAAAAGATTAGAGTTGGAGCGGTGGGGAGGACTCTCTGTGGATTACGATTTTAGAGTAAGTACAGGTTATTTTTCCAAAAATGTTTCTGTGACGGTAATATTCACTATGCACAAAGATAAATTCCCTCATTTCTAGACTCAGATTATCACAGAATTGCTTCTAAGCATGGACATGCACACACACCATATGTAGAAACTGCTACTAAAAGGCAACAATGAACGGAAGAAGCCATCACAATAAACATTTCTTAGGTGGGTACTCAGTAACTGTCTCTCCACTAGATGCTCTACAGAATTTACCTGAAGTTTCTTAATGACTGTTTCGATCTGTTCAGAAAAGTGAGTAGCAACCAGCTCTGCAGCTTTACCGGGCTTCAGGGCCACAAGTTCCTGTAACAAAAGAAAAAGATAAAAATAATCTTCAGTGTTAAATTTAAACAGAATTTCCACAGATGTGACGCATAATACCAACATCAATACTTTCACGAGCTTCTATACTGCTTTTCAGGAGACCTCAATATAGAGCCACAATTTAAAGACATATTACAAGTGAGCAAAATCAGAAAAACATCATGTTAAAAAAAAATCAGGTTTTTATATAAAAGGTAATTCAGAATTCGTAGAAAATGAAAGCACTAAAATTTTGGATTTAGGCCATGATATCTACGGCATGAATGTAAGAACAAAAGCTCCCCAAATTCCCTGCTAGTGAATTTACCCTTGAGCTTAAAGTAATAACTTAAAGAAGTGGAAAAAAAAAAAAAACCAAAACCCACAGTTGCAATTTCTTTAGCTAAGGCTTCTGAAACTTTACCTCCAATGCCTTGTAGATTCTGAAACCAAAACTGTTTTAAGAAATTAACTTAAGGTCATAAATCTTAAATGACACTAAGAGGTTGACCACTGTTAATAAGACCTATTTCTGTCAAATCTAAGACTTGCCATCTGCCCTCTCCTTGAACTTTCCTAGACACTACTGGCTATCCCTTTCATCTTGAAACTCTCTTCTTTCTTGGTTTCTGTGACCCTATTCTACCTTTTCAATTGTATGATTCGTAGCTAAAATGCAAAGACTGTCTATAGATCACATATTGTACTGTCAAATAAAAATATGATGAACTATCACAACTGTAATATTCATGATATATATCTAATAATTTTGTGTTGATATTTTAGGATTAATAATACTTAGTTGACACAAATAACTGCAGTTTATACTATTTTCATACAACACATCTCAAAATAGAAAAGGCACAACTAATCAATATCACATATAAAAGGGGGATATTACTATTGATCTTCAGATATTAAAAAGATAAACCAATACAATATTGTAAAGTAAAAAAAAAAAACAAAAATTTTTTAATTGATTGGAAATCAAAAGTTGAAAAAAACAGATAAACTATTATGAATTAATCTATGTCAAGAATTTGAAAATTTAGTCAAAATGGCTAAATTCTTAGAAAAATGTAATTCAATAAACTGACTTAAGAAACAGAAAATCTGCATTGATTAGTAGTCACTAAAGAAATTGAATGAATAGTCAAAAATCTTCCTATATAAAACACTCCAGGCCCATACAGCTTCACTGGTAAGTTCCCAGCAATCATTTAGGGAAGAAATAATTACAAAGTTAATTAATCTCTTACAAAGAATAGAAAAAAGGAAACTTCTTCAGCTCAGCTCATTGTATAATAGTAGCAAAACTCTGATACCTAAACCCTGTAGAACATAAGGAAGGAAGGAAAATTATACATTGGTCTTAATTTCGAACATTGATAAAGATAGAATCTAACAATGTATAAAAAAGATAATATAACAGGCTCAAGTTGCATTTATCCATAGAATTCAAGGCTGATTTAATATCGGTAAAATTTGCAAGGTAAAGGCCAGCGCGTGGCTCCCGCCTCCCATCTCTCCCCCGGCCCCTCAGGCTGATTTGCCAAAATGATCAACACAAAGGGAAAGAGGCAGGGTACCCGCTACGTGTTCTCCAGGCCTTTCAGAAAACACGGAGTTGTTCCTTTGGCCACATACATGCGAATCTACAGGAAGGGTGATATTGTAGATATCAAGGGAATGGGTACTGTTCAAAAAGGAATGCCCCACAAATGTTACCATGGCAAAACTGGGAGAGTCTACAATGTTACCCAGCATGCTGTTGGCATCACTGTAAACAAACAAGAGCAAGATTCTTGACAAGAGAACTAATGTGCATATCAAGCATATTAAGTACTCAGAGCCAAGATAGCTTCCTGAAATGCATGAAGGAAAATGATCAGAAAAAGAAGGAAGCCAAAGAGAAAGGGACTTAGGTTCAGCTGAAGCGCCAGCCTGCTCCACCCAGAGAAGCACACTTTATGAGGACCAATGGAAAGGAACCTGAACTGTTGGAGCCCATTCCCTGTGAATTCATGGCCTGATGGGTGTAAAAATAAAGACCTGGACTGTACAAATGTTTCTCTTGAGTAGAGGTGTTGTGTCCAAATTCAGTGGATGATGTCTTTTCAAATTTATTGGTTTTCCTTCCTGAAAGGTGTAAGATAGTTTGTTGTTCAGTATGCTCCACTTTTTAATAAACTGCCAGATATTATTTTTTTAAAACATCAATAAAATTCATGACAAAAACAGAATAAGGGAGAAAATTTTCGCATACTAGAAATAGAAGACTTCTACAAAAATCTTTATACAGAACATTATGTTTCAGAAATAAAATTTTAACCATATTATTAACATTAGTGTTTTGCTAAAATATATGAAGTTGTGACAATAAATCTAACATTAGATGAATCTACAGAGGAAATTATAAAACGTGATAGAAACGTTGGTGAACAAACAGTTACACCATATGGTCATAAGGTAGAAGCCTCATAATGTAAAGATGTCAGATTAAAAAAGACTCAAAGATTCAATGCAATCCCTGTCAGAATCAAAAGGTTAGGAACTTGACAAGTTGATTCTAAAAGGTATTTGGAACTAAGCAGCCAATACTCTTTTAAAAATATGAAGACTTATTATAAAACAACAATATTTCAAGTACTGACTTCAAGACCAATCAAACAGAACAAGACCCAGAAAAAGACAAAACACAGAGATTCTTGATATCTCATGATAAGGTAGCACTGTTGAGCAGTGCATAAAGGTAATCTTTTAAAATAACTGTTGCTAGGACACAGATCAATGGAACAGGAAAGAAAGCCCAGAAATAAACCCAAACCCACACTATGTCATTTATCTATGACAAGGCAAGAATACACAGTGGAGAAAAGACAGCCTCTTAAATAACTGGTGCTGGGCAAACTGGACAGCTACATGTAAGAGAATGAAAACAGGCCATTCTCTAACACCATATACAAAATAAACTCAAAATGGACTAAAGACCTAAATGTAAGAGCAGATACTATAAAACTCCTATAGGAAAACTTAGGCAGAACACTCTTTGATATAAATCACAGCAATATTTTTTTCAATACTCCTAGAGTATTGAAAACAAAAGCAAAAATAAGCAAATGGGACCCAATCAAATTTACAAGCTTTTGTAGAGCAAAGGAAAACATAAACAAAATAAAAAGATAGCCTTCAGAATGGGAAAGAATATTTGCAAACAATACAACCAATAAGGGATTGATTTCCAAAATATATAAGCAGCTCCTACAGCACGCACGCACACACACACACACACACACACAATCCAATCAATAAAGAGGCAGGAGATCTAAACACATTTCTCCATTTCTCAAATAGATGGCCAACAGGCACATGAAAACATGCTCAACATTGCTATTAGAAAAATGCAAATCAAAACCAAAATGAGGTATTACCTCCCATGGATCAGAAAGGCCATCATCAGAAAGTCTACAAATAGTAAATACTGGAAAAGGTGTGGATAAAAGGGAACCCTCCTATACTGTTGGTGGGTATGTAAATTGGTTTAGTCACTATGGAAAATGGAGGTTCCTCAAAAAACCAAAATTAGAACTACCATATGATCCAGCAATCCCACTCCTGAGCATATGTCTACCTAGAAAAGGCAAGAACTTTAAATCAAAAAGATACTCGCACTCCAATGTTCACAGCAGCACTATTTACAACAGTCAAGACATGGAAGCAACCTAATGTGTACAGACAGATGACTGGATAAAGAAGATGTGGTATATGATGGAATATTACCTAGCATTAAAAAGAATGAAATAATGACATCTGCAGCAACATGGATGGACCTAGAGATTATCACACTAAATGAAATCAGACAGAGAAAGATAAATACCATATGATATCACTTAAACGTGGAATCTAAAAAAATATGATCCAAAGGAATTTACTTACAAAACAAAAATAAGACTCACATACATAGAAAACAAACTTTTAGAAACCAAAGGGGAAAGGGGGGAGGGATCAATTAGGGATTTTGGATAAACAGATACACACTACTATATAAAAGACAGATAAATCATAAGGACCTACTATATAGCACAGAGGACTATATTCAACATATATCTTGTAATAACCTATAATGGAAAAGAATATGAGGTAGAAAATCCATATATACACAACTGAACCACTTTGCTGTATACCTGAGACATTGTAAATCAACTATACTTCAATTTTTAAAAAGGGGAAAAAATTCAAAAATGGAAAAAAATTGTTCCTGAGAGAACTAGGTATCCATATTTTTTAAAAATTAATTAATCCCCACCTCAAACCCTATACAAAAACTGCTTTCAGGTGAGTCTAAGATTTAAAGTTGAAAAAAGAAACAAGAAAGCTTTTAGACAACAATACAGAAAGACTTCTTCAGTACCAAAGGAAGAAAACTGATTATTCTAGTTAAAAAAAAACCAAAAACACCTTTTCTTAAAAAGAACCACAGAAAAAAGCCACAGAGTAGAATATACTTGCAACATGTATCACTGAAAAAAGGACTAACATCCAGGATATATAAGGAATTTCTTTTTATTTTATTTTACTTTATTTTTTATTTTATTTTATTTATTTTTTTTTTAATTTTAAAATCTTTAATTCTTACATGTGTTCCCAAACATGAGCCCCCCTCCCACCTCCCTCCCCATAACATCTCTCTGGGTCATCCCCATGCACCAGCCCCAAGCATGCTGTATCCTGCGTCAGACATAGACTGGCGATTCAATTCTTACATGATAGTATACATGATAGAATGCCATTCTCCCAAATCATCCCACCCTCTCCCTCTCCCTCTGAGTCCAAAAGTCCGTTATACACAGCTGTGTCTTTTTTGCTGTCTTGCATACAGGGTCGTCATTGCCATCTTTCTAAATTCCATATATATGTGTTAGTATACTGTATTGGTGTTTTTCTTTCTGGCTTACTTCACTCTGTATAACAGGCTCCAGTTTCATCCATCTCAACAGAACTGAATCAAATGAATTCTTTTTTTTTTTTTTTTTTTTTATTTTATTTTATTTTTATTTTTTTTTAATTTTAAAATCTTTAATTCTTACATGTGTTCCCAAACATGAACCCCCCTCCCACCTCCCTCCCCATAACATCTCTGTGGGTCATCCCCATGCACCAGCCCCAAGCATGCTGTATCCTGCATCAGACATAGACTAGCGATTCAATTCTTACATGATAGTATACATGATAGAATGCCACTCTCCCATATCATCCCACCCTCTCCCTCTCCCTCTGAGTCCAAAAGTCCGTTATACACAGCTGTGTCTTTTTTGCTGTCTTGCATACAGGGTCGTCATTGCCATCTTTCTAAATTCCATATATATGTGTTAGTATACTGTATTGGTGTTTTTCTTTCTGGCTTACTTCACTCTGTATAACAGGCTCCAGTTTCATCCATCTCAACAGAACTGAATCAAATGAATTCTTTTTAACGGCTGAGTAATACTCCATTGTGTATATGTACCACAGCTTTCTTATCCATTCATCTGCTGATGGACATCTAGGTTGTTTCCATGTCCTGGCTATTATAAACAGTGCTGCGATGAACATTGGGGTACATGTGTCTCTTTCAATTCTGGTTTCCTCGGTGTGTATGCCCAGCAGTGGGATTGCTGGGTCATAAGGTAGTTCTATTTGCAATTTTTTAAGGAATCTCCACACTGTTCTCCATAGTGGCTGTACTAGTTTACCCTCCTACACTGTTGGTGGGAATATAAGGAATTTCTTCATCAATGAGTACAAGAGACATTCTAACAGAAAAATGGGCAAAAGACTTGAACAGTGATGTCAAAGACAGAAAATTTAAATGGCCAATAAATATGAATCTATCAATCTCAGTAATTAAGGATATGTAAATTTAAAACAAAATGAAATGTCATTATACATCCACAATACAGACAAAATTTTAAAAGTTCAGCAAGAATAGAGAGTCAGTGGAAAATCTCACACAATGCTGGCATCTGCTGATGTTTAAAATATTTATCCCATGATCCAGAGAGATGATATGGGGTGGGTGGTGGGAGGGGGATTCAGGATTGGGAGCTCGTATACACCCGTGGCGGATTCATGTCAATGTATGGCAAAATCAATACAGTATTGTAAAGTAAAATAAAGTAAAAATAAAATTTAAAAAAAAATTTATCCCAGTTAAGTGGCAACTACACACCCCAGAACAGAGATTATCAAATGTTAACATGCATCAAAATCACCAGAGGGGCTTATTAAAATATATTGTTGGGACCTGTCGCCAGAGTTTCTGATTTATTAGGCCTGAGGAGAAGACTGAAACAGTGTTTCTATCAAGTTCTCAGCTGATGCTGTAATGCTGGACTGGAGATCAAACAGAACCACTGTCCTGGAAAAATGCATGTGGCTGTGTTCAAGATGCATACGTAAGATACCAGTAGAATGAACAGGAAGTGATATACTTATAAAATTTAATATTGTACCGTAATAAAAATGAACCGCAGCAATATACAAAATATATAAATTTCTCAAAATATTGAGAAAAAGACAGAAAATAACCTCAGAGAATAACCTCATTTATATGAAGTTCAGCAACAAGCCAAACAAAACATATATTTTTAGGGATGCAGGCAGAAGCAATGACAATATATAAAAGTGCAAAAAATTGTATTTCATTATCCTCGTTCTTCCGATAATATTAGTGAGGCAGTGAACCGTGATCAGGAAAGGATACATGGGAATAGTCTAGGGTACCAGCAGTAACTATTTCTGGTATGTTGAGTTTTTAATTTTTTATTAAACTGTACATTTATTTTGTGCACTTTTCTCTTTATATTTCAAAATGAAAAGTGTTTTTTAAAATTTCATGAGACATGAATCGTCCATATTGGAAAAACCATCTAAGTGAGAGATTCTTTACTGAAATCCACAGACCCAGCCTAAGAATGGCTTTTAGGAAATCTGTGGATCCTTAAATAGTGAACAAAATGATGCATCTGAGCACATGCGCAAGACTATGAAGCCCAGGTCCGGATCCTTCATTACAGTCTCAAATGCGGTCTACCTCGCAAAGTGTTAAGAACCACTAACCTATACGCTATGTACATGTACTGTCTGAAAACTTTTATTATAAGGACTTTCCCTCTACACACTTAATGTTGATTTTATTTATATTAAAAAAGCCACACAAGACCTTCAACGAAAAGTCTATAGATTTCTAATATAACCTTCAGAAGTACTAACAAGTTCAAGGTTAAAAAAAAAAAAAAAAGCATAGATGTGGGGAAAATAGTCAGCAGAAATAATTGTTGCACAGCAAAAATATTTTTTGCTTCACCAGTATGAGTTTTCTGCTGAATAATCTGCGTGTTCATTGATTAATGCATCATGTGTCACATTATGCAGAGAGACACAGCTTCATTTTAGGATGTCTGGAGTCCATGTGCTCAAAGCACTGCATAATGCAGTTGAAATGAAATGAACAATGAGCCATAATATAACTATGGAGGCTTAAAGGGGATGATGAAAAGAAAAAGAATGCCAAATGATTAGAAGAAAAAAATTTAATTCACAGTCGAAGAAGGTTTTCTTACTTTCACCAAGACATACTGATCTTGTTGTTAGCAGAAACATGATAAGACTAAATAACATATATATGTTCTCAATGCAGTAAATGAAAGTGTGGCAATTCCTTCATCCTACTGACTGTAACACTTTTCACATCAGATGTTTTATATTAGATGCTGTTCACATTTCTAATCTAAACTTCATAATCATCAGGAATTAAAAGTATTCACATTACATGCAATGCTTTCTGAAAGTTTCAGAGCTCATCCTTTCTTATCATTTTTCATATGTAAAAAAATTTTTAAACATGTTGAGTAATCATACCTTTCACTACATCTCTAAACCCATCACCATCTCCTGATCCTTGCTACAAGGAGGAAGAAACAAACTTTGTAGATGTAAATGTTATTTACAAAACTGGAACTACCTCAGCATCCTTCATTACTACTTTTTCTCAATAATTAGAGGACCAAAAAAACAGAAGAGATTCCAACAGCTCTCTAGCTCTGTTGGTTTCTGAGGAATACTGTATGTTTTGAACCTAAGGAAACTAAAGTGAGGAGTGATTTTTGGGCCCTTTTTTAGAATGCATTTTGATGCCATCCTAGTCACACACATAATCAGTTCAGTTCAGTCAGTCATGTCTGACTCTTTGCAACCCCATGGACTGCAGCACACCAGGCTTCCCTATTTTTCACCAACTCCCGGAGCTTACCCAAACTCATGTCCATCAAGTCGGTGATGTCATTCAACCATCTCATTCTCTGTCGTCCCTTCTGCTCCTGCCTTGATTCTTTCCCAGCTCAGGGTCTTTTCAAATGAGTCAGTTCTTCACAACAGGTGGCCAAACTATTGGAGTTTCAGCTTCAACATCAGTCCTTCCAATGAATATTCAGGACTGATTTCCTTCAGGATTGACTGATCTCCTTGCAGTCCAAGGGACCCTGAAGAGTCTACTCCAACACTACAGTTCAAAAGCATCAATTCTTCGGCGCTCAACTTTCTTTATATTCCAACTCTCACATCCATACATGACTACTGGAAAAACCATAGCCTTGACTAGATGGACCTTTATCAGCAAAGTAATGTCTCTGCTTTTTAATATGCTGTCTAGGTTGGTCATAGCTTTTCTTCCAAGGAGCAACTGTCTTTTAATTTCACGGCTGCAGTTACCATCTGCAATGATTTTGGAGCCCAAGAAAATAAAGTCTCTCACTGTTTCCCCATCTATTTCCCATGAAGTGATGGGACCAGATGCCATGAACTTTGTTTTTTGAATGCTGAGTTTTAAGCCAGCTTTTGTACTCTCCTCTTTCACTTTCATTAAGAGGCTCTTTAGTTCTTCGCTTTCTGCCATAAGGGTGGTGTCATCTGCATATCTGGGGCTATTGATATTTCTCCTGGCAATCTTGATTCCAGCTTCTGCTTCATCCAGCAAGGCATTTCGCATGATGTACTCTGCATATAAGTTAAATAAGCAGGGTGACAGTATACAGACTTGATGTACTCCTTTCCTCATTTGGAAACAGTCTGTAGTTCCATGTCCAATTCTAACTGTTGCTTCTTGATCTGATAAAGATTTCTCAGGAGGCAGGGCAGGTGGTCTAGTATTCCCATCTCTTGAAGAATTTTCCACAGTTGATTGTGATCCACACAGTCAAAAGCTTTGGCATAGTCAATAAAGCAGAAATAGATGTTTTTCTGGAACTCTCTTGCTCTTTTGATGCTCTAACAGATGTTGGAAATGAAATCTCTGGTTCCTCTGCCATTTCTAAAACCAGCTTGAACATCTGGAAGTTCATGGCTCACATACTGCTGAAGCCTGGCTTGGAGAACTCTGAGCGTTACTTTACTAGCGTGTGAGATGAGTGCAATTGTGCAGTCATTTAAACATTCTTTGGCATTGCGTTTCTTTGGGATTGGAATGAAAACTGACCTTTTCCAGTTCTGTGGCCACTGCTGAGTTTTCCAAATTTGCTGGCATATTGAGTGCAGCACTTTCACAGCACTCTCTTTTAGGATTTGAAATAGCTGAACTGGAATTCCATCACCTCCATTAGCTTTGTTCATAGTGATGCTTCCTAAGGCCCACTCATTCCAGAATGTCTGGCTCTAGGTGAGTCATCACACCATCTTTGTTATCGGCATCATGAAGATCTTTTTTGTATAGTTCTGTGTATTCTTGCCACCTCTTCTTAATATCTTCTGCTTCTGTTAGGTCCATACCATTTCCATCCTTTGTTGTGCCCATCTTTGCATGACATGTTCCCTTGGTATCTCTAATTTTCTTGAAGAGATCTCTAGTCTTTCCCATTCTATTGTTTTCCTCTATTTCTTTGCATTGATCATTGAGGAAGGCTTCCTTATCTCTCTTTGCTATTCTTTGGAATTCTGCATTCAGATGGGTATATATTTCCTTTTCTCCTTTGCCTTTAGTTTCTCTTCTTTTCTCAGCTATTTGTAAGGCCTCCTCAGACAATCATTTTGCCTTTTTGCATTTCTTTTCCTTGCGGATGGTCTTGATCACTGCCTCTTATACAATGTCACAAACCTCCGTCCATAGTTCTTCAGGTACTCTATCATATCTAATCCCTTGAATCTATTTGTCACTTCCACTTTATAATTGTAAGGGATTTGATTTCAGTCATACCTGGAACGGTCCAGTGGTTTTCCCTACTTTCTTCAATCTAAGTCTGAATTTTGCAATAAGGAATTCATGATCTGAGCCACAATCAGCTCCCAGTCTTGTTTTTGCTGACTGTATAGAGGTTCTCCATCTTTGGCAGCAAAGAATATAATCAATCTGATTTTGATATTGACATTTAGGCATCTGAAGCAAATTTTTGGGCCAACCGTCTGCTGGCTCAGACAGTAAAGATTTTGCCTGCAATAAAGGAGACCTGGGTTTGATCCCCGGGACAGGAAGATCCCCTGGAGAAGGGAATGGCTACCCACTCCAGTACTGTTACCTGGGAAATCTCATGGACAAAGGAGCTTGACGGGCACTACTCCATGGGGTCACTGCTGAGCAACTAACAACTAAGCAAATATTTAAAAAAGAACTTTTAGTTTCAAAGTCAACTATTGCATTCCTGTTTAGAGCATTCATAAACAAAATCAGAATCATCATCCTTTTACATAAGAGAAATACATCCTCTTACATAAGGGAAAGACATCAGAGAGAATAACTTGTTGCAGTGATGTTTCTAAAATTCCATCAGGTGATTGAGGGAATGGCTCCCGTCACATGATAGGGGAAAAGTTCAACAGTACTCTCAGAATTCCTCAGAACATTGTGAAAAGACATTAAAATTCCAGTTTGTAAACTAGCTGATTGAACATGAGTTATTTTCAGAAGTCATGACATAATAAGTTGTATACAACATGGGTTTTCCACAAATGTGAGGTGGAATAAATTACCTGAAAAAGATGTTAACCCTCAAGCAAATCAACTTAATAATATATCTCCCACTACTTAGTTAGCAAACACTTAATTTGGGAGATATCTATACAAATACGGCAATGTTTTCAAATTCTGCTGAATCAGTACCTCAATATGATCCATAGCCTTCTGCCATACAGACTGCTTCTCCTCCACACTGTATCCAGGAATAGATAAGATATTGTGAATGTAGTTAAAGACTTCTTCCTGAAAAGCACAAGACAATAAAATTTATTCATTCATTCACTGAAGAGTATTTAGTCACTATCTACTATCTCTTGAGTGTCCCTTGGACTGGGAGATCAAACCAGTCAATCCTAAAGGAAATCAGTCCTGAATATTCATTGGAAAGACTGATACTGAAATACTTTGGCCACTGATGCAAAGAACTGAATCACTGGAAAAGACCCTAAGATGGGAAAGACTGAAGTCGGGAGGAAAACGGAACAACAGAGGATCAGATGGTTGAATGGCATCATGGACTCAGTGGACATCAGTTTGAGCAAGCTCCAGGAGCTGATGATGGACAGGGAAGCCTGGCGTGCTGCAAGTCCATGGAGTTGCAGAGTCAGACATGACTGAGTGACTGAACTGAACTGATCTACTATCTGTATTGGTCTTGGTAAATATCTATTATTTGGAGAAGGAAACCATTTTGAGATGGTTAATTGATGGAGTGAAGTGAAAATCACTCAGTCATGTCTGACTCTTTGCCACTCTGTGGATGATATAGCACATAGAATTCTCCAGGCAAGGATACTGGAGTGGGTAGCTGTTCCCTTCTCCAGGGGATCTTCCCAACCCAGGGATCGAACTCAGTCTCCCACACTGCAGGCAGATTCTTTAACAGCTGAGCCACCAGGGAAGTCCAAGAATACTGGAGTGGGTAGCCTACCACGTCTCCAGTGGATCTTCCCGACCCAGGCATCAAACTGGGGTCTCTTGCATTGCAGGCAGATTCTTTATCAGCTGAGTTACCAGGGAAACCCCTTAACTAAGGGAAGACTGACTTAAAAGAGAAAGAGTAACTGTTTAGGGTAGATTCTTAGAAGTTGCAAATGTGTTCCAATTAATTTCAGTCTCAATTTCATTAACCCAGAGTGAATATCATTCTTTTGCTTTGGTGGTCCCTGTCTACATTCTTAGTTTCACATCAAATCTGTCTTGCCCTTGTCCATTATGCTCCACTTACACTGCTCTTTGCTTCATTTATATGATCCGTATTCAGTTCCTTGAACACGTCAAAAAATTTTCCCACCTCAGGATCTTTGCATATACTGTTCCCTACCCTGGAACATTTTTTATATGGGCTCTTTGCTTGATTAGCTTCTCTCAAATTCTAAAACTCAGTTTCTATGGCATTTTATCTGAGATTCCTTCCTTGGCTGCTCTGTATAAGTTTGTTCTCCCATTATTTACTCCTGTGGAAACCAGTTTCTCTAATGCTCATCACAATTTGCAATTACTCTCAGTCTCCATCAATAAACTATAAGTTATAAAATTACAGGAACTATATATCTGTTTAAATTATCAATATACACTTGAGTTAATAACAGGCACTCAATAAACAGCTCTTGAATATTGAAGAAACATATGGCCAAATATTTCTACTGAATAATTATTTCTACTTGATAAGGTGAGGGGGAAACTGACTAAGAAAAACAGGTAAAGTGGTCTCTTAACTCACCTCTCTTAGTGGGTCACGTAAGTAGCAGTCAATAATTTTGTCATATTGGTGTTCTCGTTCATACATAAATTCACAAATTTGGTAGCTAGAACATAAAAGGAAAAACTTCAGTATACCAAACAGGCAGGTGGTTATCAACTTACTGCTTTAAGACATCTGTTCAGGCATATCTGTTAAGGCATCTGTTCAGGTTAGAATTAAGGAAAATGAATATAGTAGATGTGATTTCTACCATTAAATCAAGTTATCGTATCTAAGGAATATGAATATCTGCCATTCCTTTGAATATAGGTTTTAAGATGCTGCTGAATACTATGTTTATAAGAAATTTCAAAGATGTGTATAAAATACATGTTAAAGCAACAATGTATCATATAAAAAATAGTTACTGTATTAGAATCATACAATGCAATCAATAATATGAAGTTTCCCTGTTCAGAATTAAACATGTCAAATGAAATATTTAACAAACTAGATAAACAATAGTGCTAACATGTTGCATCTGTTTGCTATGTTAAATTCTACATTGTTTATAATATATATGTAAGTTAACTGACAAAAATCTATAAA
This sequence comes from Budorcas taxicolor, assembly GCF_023091745.1. Lineage (NCBI taxonomy): Eukaryota > Metazoa > Chordata > Mammalia > Artiodactyla > Bovidae > Budorcas > Budorcas taxicolor. The sequence continues at coordinate 146,704,925 of NC_068910.1, forward strand.
TACTACAGAAATTTTAAATAAAAAAAACCGTAAGACTGATATTTCATTTTTACACTAAAACAAATGAACAAGAACTTCAAATTTACTTGCTATTAATTTCTGCAAATTAAACTAACTTCTAGACTTGAAAGGCAAAAACTTTTGCATTTAGGTTTTTTTTTAATTATTAACATGCATAGCTTTTCTTAATTTAAAAAAACTTACAATTCTGCTTTCTCTGCCATACGGATGAGTCGACTCTCTTCAAACTGAACTATGCCTCCAGCCTGCAGCAATTCTAAAAGGACCTGAATATTTAAAATAAATGAGTAAAAACACTTTGGAATCTACTTTTATTGACTAGCTCTTCAGGAGTCCATTCAGCCACATAATCATATGACCTTACGGCAGAAAATGAAGAAGAATGAAAGAGCCTCTTGATGAAAGTGAAAGAGGAGAGTGAAAAAGTTGGCTTAAAGCTCAACATTCAGAAAACTAAGGTCACAGCATCCGATCCAATCACTTCATGGCAAATAGATGGAGAAACAGTGGAAACAATGGCAGACTTTATTTCTGGGGGCTCCAAAATCACTGCAGATGGTGACTGTGTCCATGAAATTAAAAGCCACTTACTCCTTGGAAGGAAAGTTATGACCAAACTAGACAGCATATTAAAAAGCAGAGACATTACTTTGCAACAAAGGCCCATCTAGTCAAAGCTATGGTTTTTCCAGTGGTCATGTATGGATGTGAGAGTTGGACTATAAAGAAAGCTGAGCGTCAAAGAATTGGTGCTTTTGAACTGTGGTGTTGGAGAAGACTCTTGAGAGTCCCTTGGACTACAAGGAGATCTAACCAGTCCATCCTAAAGGAGATCAGTCCTGGGTGTTCACTGGAAGGACTGATGCTGAAGCTGAAACTCCAATACTCTGGCCACCGGATGTGAAGAGCTGACTCATTTGAAAAGACCCTGGTGCTGGGAAAGATTGAAGGCAGGAGGAGAAGGGGATGACAGAGGATGAGATGGTTGGATGGCATCACCAACTCAGTGGACATGAGTTTGGTTAATCTCCGAGAGTTGGTGATGGACATGGAGGCCTGGCGTGCTGCAATCCATGGGGTCACAAAGAGTCAGATGTAACTGAGTGACTGACCTGAACTGAAGCAGCTGAATAAAAAATTAATCTTTACCACACTAAGTATCTGAATATATGACTGGGCTATGAGACATATTTTAAAATAAGTCTTAAAATATAACACAATCACTACTTAATCATTAGAGGAGTATCAGAAAGCGCTCTCCTATATTTAAGTTCAAGATCCAGAGTAACATGCCCTTTCTCAGAACTTCAGGAAGCCATTTAACAAAACATTTTTCAAACACAGGAAATTACTTTCAAATTAATTTTTTTTTTACAAAGGCAGAAAGAAATAAAACCTAGCCTACCTTTCTACTTCAGAACTCTAATTTAATCCATCTAAAGTATTACAATGCACTGCTATATAGGACAATGATGGAGCGAATGTATCTGCTGGAAGCCTCAGTTTGAAATAACATGATCAACTGCCAGTGCTGGAGGGAGTCTGAACCAAGTTATGGGAGTTGAAGCTAACTGTCAACTTTCTAGGAATTTTTAGGCTGGCTGTTAAATACAGGTATTGTTAAAAATAAAATTATATAAACTTACGATTAAATAAATTAAAAACAAAGGTAATACCCAAACTCACCACTTCCTAAGTATTTTACTGTGTATGCTCTCCAGGTTAGAGATTGTAGCTTATTGCATGGTGGGCTTCCCTGATGGCTCAAATGGTACAGAATCTGCCTTCAATGCAGGAGACCCAGGTTCAATCCCTGAGTCAGGAAGATCCCCTGGAGTAGTAAATGGCAATCCACTCCAGTATTCTTGCCTGGAGAATTCCATGGACAGAGGAGCCTGGGCGGCTACAGTCCACCCGGTCGCAAAGAGTCAGACACACTGAACGATTAACACTTTCACTTTATCTGTACGGTGGAAATATTATGTAAGGGTGTGTTATGGTACATCGCTCCCAACTTCACGTGCACTATGATATCATGCTGGAAAGTTGAAATCAGCCATGATGGGAATACTTACATCATGGAAATTAATAAATGCTATAAATCAGGGCTTGTTACATTTTTAAAGGATTATAAAACAAACAAAGAGTATGTGACAGAGACTATATATGATGCATAAAGCCTAAAATATTTACTCTCTGGCCCTTTACAGAAAAACTGTGCCAATTTCTGGCTAAGATATTGATGGAGATAAAGTTAATAAGAGAATCAAAGTTAAAAGTGTGTTTGTCGGAGTCATTACACTAAAAATATCACAAAAAATTTTTCCAGTATTAGAAAACTGTTATCCAATTCAGCAAAGAAGTCACAACACTGATCAATGAGTGAAGTTCTGACATGCTTTCATTACTGCACTTTCATCTTATTCATTCTAATAAATGAAAGTATCAATCAACATTCACATCAGTACAAAATTTTGATATATGGAAAACAGCTTAAGAGAAAGACTGCTGGATGAGAAGGGAAGGAACCAAGCTCTGATTTTAGTTATGACCTTCAGCAATTTATGTCATCAGTTTTCTACTTTCTAAAATGAGTGAGGGAAAAAAATTCCCAGGTAATCTCAAAAAGGATTCTCAGTAACAGATTACTAACTATGATTACTTTTAAAGGTTTGGCTTTTACATTTAGGTTTAGTTTTTATTTCTGTTTTATTTAGTAATTTACATAAAAGGTTTTTATCATTTTATACAGCAACACCATGCATAACATGATTCACTTTTCCTGCCAATAGAGAAATAGGGCCAAAATGAGGGACCCACATTACTGTTTGTATTCAGTATAATTTAAGAGAAACAATCAAAATTTTAGGAGCTGTTCTCTTTCCTAAGATAGTCTGCAGCAGTCACGGGGCCACAGCTGTGCAGAGAAAGGGTTCACTGTTGCGTTCCTATGTTCTTTATCTGAGTCTCAACCTCTGGCTGGGAATATATTACCATAAAAACATCAGCATTGCTCCAGAAGTACTTAATTTTTGTAGCTTACTTATCTGACAAAATCTTGTCATCAGTTATAAACAGACAGTCTTAGTGTTCACAATTACAGTGGCTAAGGTTTTAAGAAATCCTACTCCTAGAAAGCACCCTCAAGCAAGTGGCTAAGTAGAAGAAGTGGTGATCAGTTTTTTCTCACAGTGATTAGTGGAGGGACAGACGGATTCATGGTGGAGAGTTCTGGTGGCTCAGACGGTAAAGCGTCTATCTACAATGTGGGAGACCCGGGTTCGATCCCTGGGTCGGGAAGATCCACTGGAGAAGGAAATGGCAATCCACTCCAGTACTACTGCCTGGAAAATCCCATGGACAGAGGAGCCTGGTAGGCTACAGTCCATGGGGTCACAAAGAGTCCGACATGAATGAGCGACGTTCCTGTTCCATAACCTGTTCTGACAAAACGTGGTCCACTGGAGAAGGGAATGGCAAACCACTACAGTATTCTTGCCTTGAGAAACCCATGAACAGTATGAAAAGGCAAAAAGATAGGACACTGAAAGATGAACTCCCCAGGTCGGTAGGTGCCCAATATGCTACAGGAGGTCAGTGGAGAAATAACTCCAGAAAGATTGAAGAGATGGAGCCAAAGCAAAAACAACATCCACTTGTGGATGTGACTGGTGATAGAAGCAAAGTCCGATGCTGTAAAGGGAAATATTGCATAGGCACCTGGAAATGTTAAGTTCATGAATCAAAAGCAAATTGGAAGTAGTCAAACCCGGAGATGGCAAGAGTGAATGTTGACATTTCAGGAATCAGTGAATTAAAATGGACTGGAATGGGTGAATATAACTCAGACGACCAATGTATCTACTACTGTGGGCAAGAATCCCTTAGAAGAAATGGAGTCGCCATCATAGTAAACAAACTTAGTTAACGAAATGCAGTACTTGGATGCAGTCTCAAAAATGACAGAATGATCTCTGTTCGTTTCCAAGGCAAACCATTCAATATCACAGTAATTCAAGTCTATACCCAGACCAGTCATGCTGAAGAAGCTGGAGTTGAACGGTTCTATGAAGACCTACAAGACCTTCTTGAACTAACACCCAAAAAAGATGTCCTTTTCATTATAGGGGACTGGAATGCAAAAGTAGGAAGTCAAGAGACACTGAAGTAACAGGCAAATTTGGCCTTGGAGTACAAAACAAAGCAGGTCAAAGGCTAACAGAATTTTGCCAAGAGAACACACTGATCATAGCAAACACCCCCTTCCAACAACATAAGAGAAGATTATACACATGGACATCACCAGATGGTCAATACCAAAATCAGATTGATTATATTCTTTACAGCAAAAGATGGAGAAGCTCTATACAATCAGCAAAAACAAGACTGGGAGCTGACTATGGCTCAAATTATGAACTCCTTATTGCAAACTTCAGACTTAGATTGACAAAAGTAGGGGAAACCACTGGACCATTCAGATATGACTGAAATCAAATTCCTTATGATTATACAGTGGAAGTGACAAATAGATTCAAGGGATTAGATCTGATAGGCAGAGTGCCTGAAGAACTGTGGACGGAGGTTCATGACAATGCACAGGAGGCAGCGATCAAAACTATCCCCAAGGAAAAGAAATGCAAAAGGTTGTCTGAGGAGGCCTTACAAATAGCTGAGAAAAGAAGAGAAACTAAAGGCAAAGGAGAAAAGGAAAGATATACCCATCTGAATGCAGAGTTCCAAAGAATAGCAAGGAAAGATAAGAAAGCCTTTCTTAGTGATCAAATGCAAAGAAATAGAGGAAAACAATAGAATGGGAAAGACTAGAGAACTCTTCAAGAAAATTAGAGATACCAAGGGAACATGTCATGCAAAGATGGGCACAATAAAGGACGGATGGTATGGACCTAACAGAAGCAGAAGATATTAAGAAGAAGTGGCAAGAATACACAGAAGAACTGTACAAAAAAGATCTTCATGACACAGATAACCACGATGGTGTGATCACTCACCTAGAGCCAGACATCCTGGAATGTGAAATCAAGCAGGCCTTAGGAAACATCACTATGAACAAAGCTCGTGGAGGTGATGGAATTCCAGTTGTGCTATTTCAAATCCTAAAAGACAATGCTGTGAAGGTGCTGCACTTAATATGCCAGCAAATTTGGAAAATTTAGCAGTGGCCACAGAACTGGAAAAGGTCAGTTTTCATTCCAATCCCAAAGAAATGCAATGCCAAAGAATGTTCAAATGACCGCACAATTGCACTCATCTCACATGCTAGTAAAGTAACGCTCAAAATTCCAAGCCAGGCTTCAGCAATACGTGAACCGTGAACTTCCAGATGTTCAAGCTGAATTCAGAAAAGGCAGAGGAACCAGAGATTACATTTTCAACATCTGTTGGAGCACTGAAAAAGCAAGAGAGTTCCAGAAAAACATCTATTTCTGCTTGATTGACTATGCCAAAGCCTTTGACTGTGTGGATCACAATAAACTGTGGAAAATTCTGAAAGAGAAGGGAATACTAGACCACCTGACCTGCCTCCTGAGAAATCTGTATCAGGTCAAGAAGCAACAGTTAGAACTGGACATGGAACAACAGACTGGTTCCAAATCGGAAAAGGAGTACATCAAGGCTATATATTGTCACCCTGCTTATTTAACTTATATACAGAGTACATCATGTGAAATGCCGGGTTGGATAAAGCACAAATTGGAGTCAGGATTGCCAGGAGAAATATCAATAACCTCAGATATACAGATGATACCACCCTTACAGCAGAAAGTGAAAAAAAACCAAAGAGCCTCTTGATGAAAGTAAAAGACGAGAGTGAAAAAGTTGGCTTAAAACTCAACATTCAGAAAACTAAGATCATGGCATCCGGTCGCATCACTTCATGGGAAATAGATGGGGAAACAGTGAAAAAAGTGAGGGACTATTTTCTTGGGCTCCAAAATCACTGCAGATGGTGACTGCAGTCATGAAATTAAAAGATGCCTGCCCCTTGGAAAGGAAAGCCATGACCAACCTAGACAGCATATTCAAAAGCAGAGACATTACTTTGCAACAAAGGTCCATCTAGTCAAAGCTATGGTTTTTCCAGTAGTCATGTATAGATGTAGAGTTGGACTATACAGAAAGCTGAGTGCCGAAGAAGTGATGTTTTTGAACTGTGTTGTTGGAGAAGACTCTTGAGGGTCCCTTGGACTGCAAGAAAATCCAACCAGTCCATGCTAAATGAAATCAGTCCTGAATATTCAATGGAAGGACTGACAGTGAAGCTGAAGCTTCCAATACTTTAGCCAGCTGATGTGAAGAACTGACTCATTGGAAAAGACTCTGATGCTGGGAAAGACTGAAGGCAGGAGGAAAAGGGGACAACGGAGGATGAGATGGCTGGATGGCATCACTGACTCAACAGACACGAGTTTGGGTAAGCTCCAGAAGTTGATGATGGACAGGGAAGCCTGGTGTGCTGCAGTCCATGGGGTTGCAAAGAGTCGGACTCGACTGAGCAACTGAACTGACTGACTGAGACGGATGCCAGTCCCCAGAAATGGTGAGCACTAGTGCAGTGGAACTACAGGGCACTCCCAAAAGCTGAGTGTTCCAGTACTCAAGATCTTGAAATGTTTCTGGTTCATGACCATAGCAACTAGGTATGGTTACTAACTTAACGACGCTGGCAGAAAGGAGCATACAGTAGGTGCCAACTATTGCTCATAAAGGGGAAGGATAAAGTTTTTATTCTCTTTTGATGTCACATTGAATGCAAGACAGGTGCAGTCTGCCTATAAATTTATTTGTAGTTTGATTGAGGCTCAAACTAACAACCATCCACACTATTTCCTGGTTGCCACTATCTCACACAGTATTAGGGTTAGACACAAGTCTTTCTGCCCTTACACCGTCAGGTCTAGTACAGAAGGTTGTTTCTGGTTCACTCTGTCTTCTTTCCCATTCTTTAGCAAGATGAGCTCTAGCAGTTCATACCTGCTGTCTTTCAGAGTGTCGGGAGTCATCATCGGGACTACAAAGGAATTCAAGGACCTGGTCAAAGAAAAGGTATTTTTAAATTGGATACCAGCATGCATGCCATAAGGAAAATCATAGTTACTCTTTCTATATCACCAATTCATTCACATCCAGCTCAACAAACACCACAGGGATATGGTAGCTTCCCAATTGGTTGGCCCAATATATGACACAGCAGGCTCAGTTATGCTAACAATTTAATGTATACCTTAAACATATTTCTTTACTATTTAGAAACATGACTAGAATCTGACATCATATATTCCTTAAGATCCCCAATACCATGGACCAAGCTAAGTATGGACTTTGGAATCAGGCCACTTGAATTTGAATCCTAACCTTATTAATACTTAATAACAGCATTTATTGCTGGTAATAACACTTCTTAAGTGACTTGGATGAGTGACTTAACCTCTCCAGGCTTTAGGAGCCTCATCTGCAAAACAGGAGTAACGACTATACCAAGTTCAGAGGTACTGGGAGTACTGACATGTAAAATTTTGAAGCAGAGCATGGCACTATGAAGTGCTCAATAAATGCTGGTCATTATTAGCAACTTTCTCCAGGTAAAGAGTATTTTCTTCGTCACCCGTGGCTTTGTAGAAGATATTTAACTGGGATTTGGAAATACCTTCAGAGTGTTTAGTAAGTAAATTCGGATTTTCTAAAAGTAATCTCTTCCAGATGATCAACATCATAGTCTTACTACCAATGAGACGGCTAATTACTTAATTGAAAAATTCTTAAGTCAAAAATTCTAGGCAAATTTAGAACAGAATAATTGGGAAAACAATCTCTGTAAATCAATCTCCACAAATCATACTCCCATGACACCAAGTTACTGAACAGTCACACAATCCAAACACAACACTAAAAAACAAAAGCTAATTCAGATCCAAACTGAAAGATGAACAAGCCTCTACCTCGTAGGACATTCACCTGGTAGGTTATTCTATTAAGAAACCATGTAATCCGGTGAATTTTTCTACAAACAGTAAATAAAAACAATTCTACTTCTTATGGTTAAAGACACTCACCTGATCAAAAAGAGTTCTGTTTACAAATAAGGTGTTATCAGGCTTTGCAAGTTGCCGAGCAAGGAAGGTAAAGAGACACCCTACCTGTGAGGGCGTAAAATCTGAATTCTCCACCATAACCTATGAGTAAAAGAGACCATTTATTCAATATACCATCTGGTTTGACACAGAAAAATATACAATTAGAGGCAGGGGTGGGGAAGCCTCAGTATGAAGGACTCTATAAAAAGATTCGTCTTTTATCAGCTGTGTGACAACTGAGTTCAACACCATTCAGAGAAGAAGCACAACTACCTGCACTCCCTGAAAGCATTTTAGTGATTTCTGGCATATTTATAGGCACAAGTTCGATAAGAACTGAATTGTTAGAGGTAGATTTCCTATATATACATATATATAAAAATTATGTTTCCTTCTTGAATTCTTAAAGGAGAATCTAAAATTAAAGTAACCCTATTAAAAATCTGTCCACCAACACAGCAAGAAGGGAGCTGCTTTCGGGTTTAAAGGTAAGGCAGCTTGAGAATGAAGGTATCCCAGAAAAGAAGTCAGCTAGCCTATGAGTCAGTGAAGTGAATGGCTTCTGCCTTGACTATAAGCAGTTCAGTGAACAGATGGTTTCATATAACATGCTCTTTACAACCACACACAGTTATCAAGTCATAATCTCTCCTCTGATTTAAGTGAGCTCTCATCTCCTGAGTAGCTACTACTATGCCTAAGATGCTTATGGGAGAAGCCTTCAAGGGAATTGTGAACCAGAAAGCAAGGTGAGACAGGTAAACAAATCTTAAATAAAAAGCATAATGTAATCAGCACTTATAAAGGAACAACTGACAATGGAAGCACAGTGGGGGAAATTTAGTTAAACTGATCAGAGAAAAAATTTGAAACCAAAAAATGAGAAAAGTAGCCTCTAAACTAAGCTTTAAAGCCCATGTAGAATCCATGACAGGGGAAGAAGTGTCAGGAGAAAGAGCAGTCCAGGCAAAGAGAAGAGTTGGGGCAAAAACATGAACACAAGGAAATATAAGTTTGTCTGGAGAAATGCTATGTTTCATTAGAATGCAGCAGTATGCATGAGGAGAGAAAAATCAGACCAAAAGAAAAACTTAGGGCTCCAATGCCATTCCAAGGAATCCAGAATTTATTTGTTAGAAAATGGAGGAGTCACTAAAGGTGCAATGAGGAGAGCTGATTGTGATCAACGCTATGCTGAGGAAAATTACCCCAACAGCAATGCTTAGGATATAGTAACAGTAGCAAGAAATAAAGGTAGAGAGACCAAGATGCATGGGACTGCAGAGGTCCATGGGAGAGTCAGAGGAGTTCAGAACATGCAGTGATGATGAACAGGGAAGGAGAAACAGGTGCAAAAGTCACCGCAGAGAGAGAGGAGACAGGGTGGAAACGTGTGGCTAAAGGAAGAATGAAAATTGACAGGTCTTGAGCCTGAAAGGCAGGGAGGAGAACAATGCTATTAACAAAGAGGGAGATGGCAGAAGTCTGAGAAGGAAGACCAGGCATTGTTTTAAACTAACTGAACTTAAGGAGGCAATTCTACAACAAAGTAGGGAACAACAGCCCATCTCATCTACAAACTCTCTCCTTTCATTTTCCCTTCAAAGATAAAACATTCCCCTGGGGCCCATTTTTGGCCTGCCTTTTCTCACTTTGCTAAGCAGTTTACCCCTGTCTTTTACTGTCCCTGTCTTTTACTTAGTCCAGCAATCACAGCTTGTTCAAGTGCATAAATATCATTACTAGAATATGAGGATGTTTCAAGTTGTAATCTGTGTATCTAAATTCCAATTTATAATATTCAAAGAGCTTTCTATAGCTTTAAAATACTTAATTATCATTTCCTTTCCGTGTGTGGGTCCTTTCCGCATGTGGGTCCTTTCCTAGGATTCAACTCTCAGGGCCCAACTAGTGCTCTTCTCTGCTTTTAGCTCTTCCTTCTGCTCTACAAGTGTGAACTACTCTCTCACCTGTCTGATCCTAAAAACGTCTTCTAAGGAAACAGTTCTAACTCACAGCCCCATTCCCTTGCCACCTCAGCAAGTGTCCAACTAGGTGTTATCCCAGAAATTTTAGCTTCTTTCCATTTCTTCTCTCTGATCAACTTCAGAGACCATGCTTACAAAATTTTCTGGGCAATCTTATACAAAGTCACAAATTTACAGCTTTCCTGCTCTATGTCTGCAGCCATTCTGCACGCATGATAATGCCTGAGGTTTGATGCTCACTCTCCTGTTTTCTGGTCCTTGCCTGTGCTCCCTCAGAAAAGCTACATACATGGTGACTACAACTCTATCACCAGAAATGAGAAAATAATCTCAAACTTACCATTTGAGATAGGGTCAGTCTTCACTGACCCTAGGTTAAGTACTATCAAAATAACATACAAGATGCAGCCGCTGTGTAAAACAGTATGGAGGTTCCTTTAAAAAAAACTAAAAATAGAGCTACCATATGATCCAGCAATCCTACCCATGGACATATATCCCAAAAAGATGAAAGTGTTAATTGCTTGGTCGTGTCCAACTCTTTGCGAGCCCATGGACTGAAGCCCACCAAGCTCCTCTGTCCATGGAATTCTCCAGGCAAGAATACTGGATTGGGTTGCCATTTCATTCTCTAGGGGATCTTCCTGACCCAGGGGTCAATCCTGGGTCTCCTATATTGCAAGCAGATACTTAACCATCTCAGCCACCAGGGAAGCCTGTATCAATGAAAACTCTAGTTCAAAAAGATACATGCACCCCAATGTTCACAGCAGCACTATTTACAGTAGCCATGACATGGAAGAAACCTAAGTGTCCATCAAGAGACAAACGGCTTTAGAATATGTGGTTTATATATATACAATGGAATATTATTAAGCCATAAAAAAGAATGAAGTAGGGCTTCCCTGGTGGCTCAGTGATGAAGAGTCTGCCTGCCAAAAGCAGGAGACATGGGCTAGATCCCTGGTCTAGGAGGATCCCACTTGCCGATCAGCAATTAAGTCCATGTGTCACAACTCCTGAGCCTGTGCTCTAGAGTCCGGGCACCACAACTGCTGAAGCCGTGCACCCTGGAGACCGTGCTCGGCAACAAGAGAAGCTACTGCAAACAGAAGCCCTGCAACCGCAGCTAGAGAGTAGCTCCTGCTTGCCGCAACTAGAGAACCGCCCACGCAGTACAGACAAAAATAAATAAATAAACGAATGAAACAATGCCACTGGCAGCAACAAGGATGGACCTAGAGAATATTATACTTTAGTGAAGCAATTCAGAAAGAGAAAGACAAATATCATATGGTATCACTTACTTGCTGGAATTTAATAAGTAATACAAATGAATCTATATATATAATAGAGATTTACAGATACAGAAAACAAACTTATGGTTACTAGTAGGGAAAAGGAGGAGGTAGGGGTCAATAGGAGTACAAGATTAACAGATATAAATCATTATACATAAGCATAGGGAACTGTGCTCAGTGTTAAGTGACAACATGGATAGGAGGGGAGTTTGGGGGAGAATGGATACATATATATGTATGGCTGAGTTCCTCTGCCGTTCACCTGACACTATCACAGCACTTTAATTGGCAATAGTCCAATATAAAATAAAAAGTTTAGAAAAACCAAATTAGTATAATAAAACAGATAAGCAATAAGAATTTACTGTATAACATGAATTTAAAAAAAAAAGAATTTACTGTATAGCACAGAGAATTATATTCAGTATCTTCTGATAACCTATCATGGAAAATAACCTGAAAAAAAAATATTTATGTATATATATGTGTGTGTGTGTGTATATATATCTGAATCACTTTGCTACATACCTAAACTAACACAATACTATAAATTAACTATACTTCAATTTAAAAAAACAATATACAAAAGCAATAATTCACCAGGAGTAACAGTTTAACGACTTTATGGAGTTTTATTTCCTTCATTTGGATCATTTTCCCAACTTAGTACAGTTTTAAAACTTACATTCTAATTCAATCAACTTGCAAACATTTCTTGAACATCTACCAGATTGCAGGCATCGTGCTAGACGTGTTAAAATAATGACAAAAAAAAAAAACATATCCCTACAGTCTCTACCTACAGGAAACTCATTCCAGGTAGGAAAAGACACACGTAAACAAATCATACAGTGTGTCAAGTGTGGCACGAAGTACTATAAGATCCCAGAGAAAAGGCGACAAGTCAAACTGGAAGTGTGAGAGAGTGTTCTGAAGAGTTTCTCATGGATGATATTTGAGTTATATCTTGGAGAATGGCTAGGAATTTGCCAGGCAGAGAAAGTGAAGGAAAACACATCATGGGATAAAAGAAAACTCACACAAGGAACATAAGCCAAAAAAGATGACAAAGAAAGTTCACTGATTTCCAACAATTTAAAATTGGTGAAAAGGGAGTTCCCTGGTAGCTGAGTGGTTACGATTCCAGACTTTCACTGCCATGGCTGGGGTTCAATTCCTGGTCGAGGAACTGAGAACCACAAGCTGCTCAGCATGGACAAAAAAAAACCTGTTGAGTTGATAATACAGACTGGTGGGGCGAGAGGGAAGGTCAGAGAGAGGAGCAATTATAAAGATGTAGTCAGGGACCAGAAAGTATGAAAGGATCTTGGATACCATGTTAAAATTTACATGGGTATGGCAAAAACTACTACTTGTGCTCCAACATCTGTTCCTTCCATCTAATTTAGAAACAGAACTCCTCATTTTTAGCTAAACACATGGCCACCCACCATACAGAGTACACTTCACAGTCTCCCTAGCTAAGTGCTGATCTACATGATATAAGCAGAATTGCGGTGCACAACTTCTAAGAAACTCTGAAAGAAAGAGAACATTTTCTACCTCATCTCTTTCTGCATTCAGGCTGGTTAGAATACAGAGGTAATACTGGAGCCTGAGCAGTCATTTTGGACCGAACGACACAAACCATGTACTAAGAAACAGCAATAAGATGGAAGTGTTGTGCATCCTGGACAACTCTGTGAACCCACTCTACTAGACCAGGCTGCCTACACTCCAGACTTGAAGGGGAAAATTAAATTTCCACAACAAAGTATTATTATTTTGAACTTTCTGTCACAGAAGAACTTAATTTCAACTGCACCAATGGGAAGCCAGAGAAGAATATTACCTAGAAGAAAGGTAAGATCACAAATGAAAGAAGGAAAAGATAAGACCATTCGGGAAGGTATTTTGAAACCTAAGTGAAAATTCTCCATACTAGCCACCAAGATCAAACTGGCATTATTTGGGAGCTCTCATATTCATCACTGCCTATTTTACAAGGCTAATAAATGGCTCAAATGAGATCGTGTATACAAATGAGCTTTGAAAATTATAAAGAACTACTATAAATGTAGTTAATGAATTAATATTATACACAAAGAAAATATTTCAATTTCGGTCTCTTCTCCAAAATAACCTAAAAGTCACTAAGAGGAAGAAACTACCATTTTATAGCCAAATGAACAGGATAAAAACTCTAAGCTTTTAACTACAAGAAGAAACTGGCCTGGGTGAAGTTGTGCAGATGGACAGGAAAAGAATCTGTCTCCGCAGTCATTCACTAGCAACAGCGTGAATCTCAAAATAGTTTTCAATTGAATCCAGATGGACTTAGATTGGTATGATCATCTCTGCATGCCTCAAATCTTTCCTAAGTTACCCATCATCTCAGTACCATGGCAAAACTACATATGGCACTACCGTAGCAACACAGTGATGCAGGTATGAGACAGGCGACTCTTGAGAACATTATTTTCTCAAAGCACTCTGAAGTCAGTCCCATTACTAAATGTAATCATACTAACATAGCAATTATCACAATATGCATTTCTCAAGAGTAGCACTCTGTATCCAATATCCAGTCTAAAGCTGAGATACATTATATTTTTTGAATGAATGATTAGTACTTTAGCTTTTGAAGACAAAGACATCATAATAAAATTTTTAAATGATTGCAACATAGTCCTTTATTAAACAAGATTATTTTAGGACTTGCTATAAAGTAATTCACTTTTATAAATATCAATACAAAGACATTCTAGGGATACTCACCTTCAACAAAATATCCACAATACGTTGTTGATATTCTACGGCTTGCTTATCATTTTTAAAATCTTCAAAAGTCTAAAAAGGAAAAACAAATTTTAAAAAGGTAAGTATTATTTGAAAATTTTAGAAGGAAACAAGATATTAAATTCTTATTAATAGGTAAATCCCCAAATAAGATAACCACTCCTCAATAGGTTTTTTCTTATATAACTTTAACAAGTTATTTTTAGTGAGTTTAACAGAAGGCTACATTATTCAATATTATATGGTATTCTGAATAAAAAGTATAAAAATAAAGTGATTGTTATACAACCCAAAAGTGATTCACCCTGGTGATATGGTGGATAAGAATCCACCTGCCAATGCAGGGGACACGAGGTAGATCCCTGGAGTTCAATCCTTGGTCCGAGAAGATTCCACAAGCCGTGGAACCACTAAGCTTGTGCACCACAGCTACTGAGCCACACTCTAGAGCCTGTGCTCCGCAACGAGAGAAGCCACTGCACCGCAAAGCCCATGCACCACAACTAGAAGGCAGCCCCTACCTCTGCAACTAGAGAACACCTACCCACAGCAAGGAACACCCACTACAACCAAAAAGAAAAAATAACTTTTAAAAGTTATAAAAATTAAACAAAGGAAGGCAAAGTTTATAGGCAACAAAAAAGAAAGAATACTGATGGGAAGAGGCAATTTGTGAGCAAGAATCTGAAAAGGATGAAATACATGTTACATGCTCAGCCATCATCCCATCCATGCTATTTGGAAACAATAACTGAAATACAGTTGTTAACTGTCATGAAAAGAAATTTCCATGACAACTAGGAAAAAATGATGTTCAACAATAGATACTTTAAAAAATTACTATGGTAAAACTGTCACAACATTAAAATCCTCAAGAATACATACAAAGAATAGGTATTCTATTTTCACTGCCAAGTACAGCATTTTTTATGTTCCTGCTCAAGTAGAGCCAAATACATTTTGAATAGAATTTGCACCCAAGTAAATGACAGCACTGGATTCTGGAAATACATAGAAGCTATAGGATGCATATATGAAGAAACTGAAGGGAAGGAATGGAAATGCAGGCTTGTGGACACAGTTTGGGGAGGGAGAAGGTGGGGCTAACAGAGAAAGTAACATCAACATATATACACTACTATGTGTAAAATGGATAGCTGGTGAGAAGCTGCTGTATGTAACACAGGGAGCTCATTCTGGCGCTCTGTAATGACCTAGAGGGGTGGCAGGGGGGACGGGAGGAAGGCTCAAAAAAGAGGGGATATATGTATAATTATGGCTGATTCCTGTGGCTGTCTGGCAGAAACCAACACAACACTGTAAAAACCAAAAAAACAAACAGAAAAACTGAAATGAAAATGCTTATTGAGTAAGAGTGATAAAAGCCTTGAAGATCTTCCTAAGGCTTTCACTTAGGACATTCGGCCCTTTGTTGTTGTTTAGTAGCTCAGTCATATCTGACTCTTTGTGAACCCATGGACTGCAGCACACCAGGCTTCCTTCCCTGTCCTTCCCCATCTCCTGGAGCTTGCTCAAACTCATGTCCATTGAGTCAGTGATGCCATCCAATTGATAGCTTATGGTGAACAGTGTTGGATTTGTGATCTCTGAAGATTTAACTTTGGGACCAGGGACCAGGTTTGATCACTTAAGAGGTTTTGTATAGCAGAGTTTTATGAAAGAAAAAAAGGGACAGAGAAAGCTTCTGACATAGACATCAGAAGGGGGATGGAGAGTGCCCCCCCTGCTAGTTTCAGTAAGCTATTTTATGTCTGTTAGAAAGTTATTAATCAGATAAGAGAGACAGGTAGGCTGATGGAGTTTCACCAGGCCCCTCTCCCACAATATGCATTATTGAAAGAGTATGGCATGAGGTATGTCATCCCCCAGCCATAAAGCGATTGATATGAATACTGGTTTGTTGAGCCATTAGCAGTCAAAACTTAGTCTTAGGTGGAACCGTTTTGAAGAAAGGCAAATTCCAAAGCAAATACATAATTTCATTAACATAGCTTAAGAAAAACATTTCCATAAGAAAAACATTTCCATAAGAAAAACACATTGGATAGCTCAAGATTTGAGAAAAGTTCAGTTCAGGTAGAACCAGGTGTCATCATAGCAACATAGAATTTTAAGAGACACTTGCAGTTTATTTCCTCAGTTTGGAGACCCCTGGCCTTCCTGCCTGTTACCCTCTCACAATCCATCTCATCCTCTGTCGTCCCCTTCTCCTCCTGCCTTCAACCTTTCCCAGTATCAGGGTCTTTTCTGAGTCAGCTCTTTGAATCAGGTGGCCAACGTATTGGAGCTTCAGCTTCAGTCCTTCCAATGAATATTCAGGGTTGATTTCCTTTAGGATTGATTGACTGGTTTGATCTCCTTGCAGTCCAAGGGACTCTCAAGAGTCTTCTCCAATACCACAATTCAAAAGCATCAATTCTACGGCGCTCAGCTTTCTACATGATCCAACTCTCACATTCGTACATGACTACTGGGAAAACCACAGCTTTGACTATACAGACCTTTGCCATCAAAGTAATATCTCTGCTTTGTAATATGCTTTCCAGGATGATCATGGGTTTTTATTTCAAGGAGCAAGCATCTTTTAATTTCACGGCTGCAGTCACCATCCACAGTGATTTTGGAGCCCAAGAAAATAAAGTCTCTCAATGTTTCCACTGTTTCCCCATCTATTTGCCATGAAGTGATGGGACTGGGTGCTATGTTCTTAGTTTTAGAATGCTGAGTTTTAAGTCAGCTTCTTCACTCTCGTCTTTCATTTTCATCAAAAGGCTCTTTAATTCCTCTTTGCTTTTTGTCATAAGGGTGGTGTCATCTGCATATCTGAAGTCATTGATATTTCTCCCAGCAGTCTTGATTCCAGCCTATGCTTTACCAGCTAGGCATTTCACACGATGTACTCTGCCCAAAGGTTAAATAAGCAGGGTGACAATATACAGCCCTGACGTACTCCTTTCTTGATTTGGAACCAGTCTGTTGTTCTATGTCCAATTCTAACTCTTGTTTCTTGACCTGCACACAGCTTTTCCAGGAGGCAGGTAAGGTGGGGTGGTATTTCCATTTCTTTAAGAATTTTTCAAAGTTTGTTGTGATCCACACAGTCAAAGGCTTTTTAGCATAGTCAATGAAGCAGAAGTAGGTGTTTTTCTGGAATTCTTTTGCTTTTTCTATACTCCAATGGATGTTGGCAATTTGATCTCTTGTTCCTCTGCCTTTTCTAAATCCAGCTTGTAGATCTGGAAGTTCTTGGTTCATGAACAGCTGAAGCCTAGCTTGAAGGATTTTGAGCATTACCTTGTTAGCATATGAAATGAGTGCAACTGTGTGGTAGTTTGAATATTCTTTGGCATTGCCCTTCCTTAGGACTGGAATGAAAACTGACCTTTCCCAGTTCTGCGGCCTCTGATAAGTTTTCCAAATTTGCTGACCTATTGAGTGCAGCACTTTAACAGCACTGTCTTTTAGGATTTGAAATAGCTCAGCCGGAATTTCATCACCTCTACCAGCTTTGTTCGTAGTAATGCTACTAAGGCCCACTTGACTTCACATTCCAGGATGTCTGACTTTAGATGAGTTACCACACCATCGTGGTTATCCTGGTCATTAAGACTTCTTTTGTATAGTTCTTCTGTGTATTCTTGCCATCTCTTCTTAATCTCTTCTACTTCTGTTGGGTCCATACCATTTCTGTCCTTTATTATGCCCATCTGTGCATGAAATGTTTAAATCTATAAAGCAATAATTTACTACTGACTATCCTGAAGCAAGGAAATAGACTACATATTGTACCAACAGATTAAAGAAGAATTTCCAAGCCACAAACTTTCAAGACTATATCATAGTTAACATTCAAACCAGAATATCTGCTGTTCTTTAAACTGGCCGCAAGCTTCCCCAACTTCTCCAAGGACCCTCTGCTCATACTCTTCTCTACTAGCGTGTCCTTCTTTCCCTTTTCTTGTCTGACACACAGTAAGCATTTTAAACAATGACTGCTGATTTGTCTAGTTAATTACAGAGGAAAATTAAATCTTTATAAAAAATTTTTTCTTCACCTAGAACGCTTTGCTGCTGGTTAGTTAAGAAAAGCTGAAATGAGTTACCAAGGGAACTGTAAGAACTCTTATCCGAAAAGCTCAAACAGAGGGTATTTTGGTGTTTACATGAGTTAAACATGATCCAGTCTGAAGAGGGAAAGACAGTCGAGAAAGTGTCTCAGTTCTAAGGCTAAGGAAAACAACAAATATACACACGTTCAAACAAACACAACTTCCCCCTCACATTCAGCCTGCCAAAGTGAGATGTCACTCCACAAGTTAACATAAAATCATGGAGAATTAGCATACGTATTAAATAACTACAGCATTGATAGCAAGTAAAAAAGAACTGCTTTATCCACTTGCCTTTTGGTAACATGTATTTACTGCTTTGAAACACACACTGTAAGTTTACTACTATAAACATAATTAAGTGGTGAAATACTTTTATTACAAATGTTGTGATATACACAATGACATATTTTGACTGTAGTTAACAGCTGCCACCAAAATGGCACATTTATGTTAAAACATTATCACTCCACAAAGATTCTTCTAATTATACAATGCTTATTAGAGGAATAATATGTAAAGACATCCTAATGGAGAATGACAGTTTGTGAAGTGCAAAAGTAGACCTAAAATTCAAGTCCAAAGTCACCTGTGAATTTGGTCATAAAAACTTCTTTCTGTAGCCCCTTAAAATTATTACAGAGCTTTGGTAAGATAATGATAGTTGGCTAAATCCTGATCCAGGGGTCAAGAAACGTTGTAAAGGACCAGAGAGAAAATATTTTAGGCTTTGTAGGATACATGTGGTTTGCATGACATATTCTTCTGTTTTTATAACCTTAAAAATAGAAAAATATTCTGTCTCACCCAAGCCAGAGGTCAAATGCAGCTGGATTTGGTCTACAGACTGTAGTTTGTGAACCCCTGTCCTAATCTCTTCACACATCTCCCAATAAGATCCACGCATATAGAAAAGAAGAAAAAGAATAACCCATAACCCAGACTAATGGGAAAACTAGAAGGACAACACATCTTAAAAACTGTGACTTACACCACAGTGGGAAAGTAAACATTTCCAACTAGCAAAGTTGGCTCCAAAGCCCATTTAAAAAAAAAAAAAAAAAACCGTCAAGAGAGAATTGGGTAGAAGAAAGGAGGGTATGACGAGGTTTCAGCAGGCACAGAACACATATAGTATCAAATGGAATTCACCTCCAAAAGAAAAGGAAGATCCATCCTGGGTGAGTAACTACTGAGGCCAGGTCTGCAACCCAGTGGATCATAGCACTGGCTGATAGGAAGATCAAAGGAAGGAGTCTGGCAAGTATGAATCAGAGGTCTTGGTAAGATACAGCCTTTGAGATAGAAAAGGGAAAGGAAACACATTCCTTAGAGGCCTATGGTAAAGAAGGAAGAGCTCAAGAAAAAGATCCTACTAAAACAAGAGACTTGTCAAACATTGAGAAAACAGACTACACCCCAAAGACACTATTTAAGAAACTGCACTTAGTTATAACAAATAAAGCAGGTACTTGAATGTGGAAAATAGTATGCAATCTTCCCCCATGATCCAACAAGATCACCAATTATTGCTAGTCCAGAAAAATCCATTAAAAATATGACCAAAAAAACAGAAAGTGAAGGCACTCAAGAATAAAAATAAGAACTAGCCAAAAAATAGAAGTAAACTATAAACAATATCTCAACATACATGAAATATATTTAAACATACAATTGCAGATTTGAAAGAACATCACAAACCAGAAATTTAAGAATTCAGAAAAGAAATGAAGAGTAGGGAAATGTGAAATAAGAGCTAACTGAACTCAGGAAAAAAAAAAACCTGAAAGAAAAAAAAGTCATCTTAAAAATGAAGACAGAATTACCAGCTACCAAAGGGAGAACAGATATGACCAAAAGTATAGTTAACAGAAATAGAGAACGTAAATAAAAAGAACCAAGAAAATGAAATTTAAACAAAGAAGGAAATAAAAAAGACCAAAGAAAGGTGACAAATATAGAAGACAAAGAAGATATAATATACAAATAACCTAAGTTTCTGAAGATGAAGCACAAAACAATGGAGCAGAAAAAAATATTTAAATCTGTCATTCAAGAAAACTTTTTTAAACTAAAAAGACTCAAATTCACATATTGAAAAGGCCCACAGTACATATATGGCAAAGCTGACCGAAAATAGTCAATTCTAAGTACTACCTTAAACTATTAGTCTTTAAATATTAATAAAAGGAAAAAGGTATTCTGGTACTCTAGGAAAAAATTAAGTCTCTGGTAAAGTTAAGAAAAGTCAAGTTGACACCAGTTTTCCTTATAGCAGTATATAAGAGCAAGATAAGTGGGAGGCAACTATTATTTCACTTCAAAAAATTTTAATTGTATAATAGTAGAGAAAACATTACATTGAATCCTATCACTTAGAAAACTACATTGAAAACTACAAAATATTTCTGAGAAAAATTGAAGAAAATCTAAATTAATGAAACAGTATACCTTTTCATGGTTCACAAAATTTAGTATTGCTAAGTCAATTCTTAAATTGACTAAATACTAAACACAATCCTAATCAAAATCCAGGCAGGCTTCTGCAGAAGTTAAGAAGATAACTTAAGATTCATACTGAAATGCCAAAAACAACCCCAAAACTATAAAATACAAAGTAATTTTGAAGAAGTAAGAAGATATAACATGATTTTCATACTCATTATAAAGCTACAGTAATCAACGCAGTGTGGTACAGGCATCAAGATAGACAAAGAGATGAGGGGCATAGAATGGAGCTCTGAAATAGACCCAGTATACATAGATGATGTATCTCTGACAAAGTACAAAGACAATCCAGTAGAGAAAGGACAGTCTTTTTGTCAAATGATGCTATAAGAATTAGATATCTCAATGCAAAAAAAAGAACAAGAAAAAAAGACCTTGCATCTAAACCTTGCACCACAGGCCAAAATTTCTTCAAAACGGATCACAGCTTTAAAGGTAAAACCATAAAACTTCTGGAGAATATCTTTGTGACCTTGGGTTAGGCAAAGATTTCACAGCTACAGCCCCAGAAGGATTCCTAAAACAAAACTAATAAATTAGACTTGATCAAAATTTAAAATTTCTGCTATTCAAAACACAGCGTTAAGAAAATGAAAAAACAAACTACAGACTGGGAGAAAACACCTGCTAAATTCATATAATCTCATTTTTTTAAACTTACCTAAAAAAAAATTCTCAAAACAACAAATACAATTTTTAAAAATAGGGAAAAATGGTCAAAGAGTGGATATTTTCACCATAGTGTATATGTGGATGGAGAATATACGAGTGGTAAACATAACTTCTTTGCTAATATATTTTAATGAAAAGATGTTTAATGTCAGTTGTCAGGAGGGAAATATAAAACCACAATGAGATACCAGCATACATGTACTAGAATGGTCAAATTAAAAAGATGAACCATACAATGTTTTGGAGAGATGAAGAAACTGATACGCTCATATACTACTGGAATGAAAACTGGCAGAACCACTTTAGAAAAGTCTTGTTAGTTTTTTATGAAGTAAAACAATACACTTCACAAAAGACCCAGTGGTTTCATTAGTTGGTATTTACTCAAGAGAAATAAAGATATATGTCCACACAAAGGCTTATATGTAAATATTCATGATAGCTTTAGTCATAGTAACTTGAATTGGAAACAATCAAAAAGTCCAACTATTGGTGAATGGATCAACAAACTGTATATCCATAAACTGAAAAATTACATAGCCATAAAGAGGGACAACCTACTGATAAAAGAAACAGTACAGGTAAGTCTCAAAAGCATTATTTTAAGTGAAAGAAGCCAGAAGAAACCACAAAGTTTATGTTTCTCTCTAAATGACATTTTAGAAAGGTGAAACCCTGTTTCCCAAAGCAGATCAGCAGTTGCCAGGGGCTGGGATTGGGACTCACTACAAAACTGCAAAAGTGACCACCTGTTCTGTATCTAGATTGCAGTAGCAGTTATAAGACTGCATACACTTGTCAACGGAGAAGGACATGGCAACCCACTCCAGTATTCTGGCCCAGAGAATCCCGTGGACAGAGGAGCCTGGTGGGCTGCTGTCCATGGGGTCGCACAGAGTTGAACATAACTAAAGCGACTTAGCTTTGTCAAACTCTTCTCTTGAAATGGATGAATTTTGTATACACTGTACCCTAATAAAGCTAAAAACTTCACTTGAAAAAATATTCCTACATTTTAAAAAGTGAGAAAATATGATTTAAAAGTCTGTCATCTAAATTCTTTAGTGCCTCCCTAAAAATGTTCTTTTTATTAAGGCATATTAATTAGGAAGGTCACAGGAATAATCAACTATAGTAGACAAATAGATAGTGAATCCAGGATTTAGGATCCTAACTCTTATCAATTTCTCCAGCTGTAATACTTGGGGATGCAGCCAACCTTTGATGCACACACACAGGTAAACCTCTGCTTGTCTTTTAGGCATTTCAAATTCATTAAGTCCAAAAAAGAAATAATTATCTACCTCCACCATACCTCACCACTACTCTGCATGCCCACTCTCATCCATCTCCTAATAAAACTGTTTCTCCTCTGATTTCCTGTTGAATCTACAAATAAACCACTATACATTCAGTTCATAAGGTCTAAAATGTAGGAATCTTTGATGCTTCCCTATTCATCTTACCTTTCACATCGAACTGTACAATAAACTCTAAATTTTAGGCTGATTTACCTTCTAAAATATCTTTCAAATCCTTTCATGTCTTAGAACCCCCACTGTCACTGTCCTAATTCAAGCTGCCATTATCTTTTATCTGGATGACCACAAAATTTTGCTAACATCTTCGTGCCTCCAATCTTATCTTATTTCAATCCATTTTCCATTCAACAATCAGAGGGAATTTTTCTAAACTACAAATTATGACATTTTTCTATTCAGACAGAAAAGAATCTATCTGCAATGCCGGGAGAACTGGGTCCAATCTCTGGGTTGGGAAGATGCCCTGGAGGAGGAGGGCATGGCAACACACTCCAGTATTCTTACCTAGAGAATCCCCAAGAACAGAGGAGCTACGGTTCATGGGGTCGCAAAGAGTTGGAAGGACTGAGCAATTAGGTAAGGCAAAAAGCTTCAGCGGCTATAAAGTCCAAACTTCCTACCATGGATAATAAAACTCAGTCTCTACCTGCCTCTCTGGATTTCTCTCTCTCCACAGAATTCCTTAAAGATGTGGCCATACTGAATTTTTTTCAATTACCTTAACACACACTGCTCTATCTTATTTCCAGGTCTTTCTACATACTCTGTCCTTTGACCTGAAATACTTTTCCCTATCCTTAACCAGACTTCTACACATCCTGTGACACTCACCATCGACATCATTTCATCCAAGACACCTTCCTGACCCTTCCATTAGATCCCCCTCCTAAATGCTCTTACAGCATCCTGCGTATCTCCAGTGACATGTTTTATACCATGCTATAGTTACTAATCTACAAGCTGGATCCTCTTCCTCCACAAAGGCAAGGTTTATATCCTGTCAGCCCAGGGTACACACACAGTCAGTACAGTATGTGTGACATACTTGGTAAATATTTGTCAAGTAAATGACAGAGATTTCATCGCAGTCTTGCTATCAATGTCAATATCATAATTTAGACATAAGCATAATCCCAAATGATCTTCAGCGCCATGACAGCCCTTTAAAAAATGAAAACTAGGTAAAATTCTTTGTTGCTCTCTAGGATGCTTTCTGAACCCCTGCCCCACCACTTCTTGTTTCCTCCAGGCCAGACACTAAGTGCACTTACATTGTATCCTGGACATCTAAGGTCTCCTAAACCAACTAGATTTGACTTTCATTTTCTAAGTTTCTTTTCCCTTCTTCTTCTGCTATTTAAGTTACTACTTCTGATATCAGATTTTCCAATTAAACTAATGCAAAACGTGAGATGAGTGTAATCTCAATCTTCTCACAGGCACTTTTAAAAAATTTAACAGTTTATTATTCAACTTATAATAAGAGTACTATATGTTCATTAAATAAATTTAGTTCATCTCACAGATATAATCACTATTAACATTTAGATATATTTCCTTCCTATTTCCTTCACATTTTTTTTTTAGTCAGTCTGCTGTTTCACTAGATACTAAAATATAAGCACTGTCCACATTATCAGAAGCCTTTTAAAAAAGCAACTACAATATGGCTTAATTAGGAAGATATATCATGTTTTATATAATTATTCCCCTGGGGGCATTTTCACAGCGAATCTGGCTTACCCAGACCTCTCTTTAATAAAAACAGGTATAAGGATATTTTTTCAGCAGGAAGCTTCCACGTTCCATTTCAACTCTAGCTACTTCCACTATCATCATCACCACGTCATTCAGAGCAATCTGCCATCTTTAGTATGCAAACAACAACAATTTACGAAATAAAGGATGTACCACATCTAACTCTGCTTTAACTTTTTAATAAGGATGTGTCAGAAAGAGACATACAGACAGACACAAACACTCAGGGAGAAAGGAAAGAGAGGGGAGGAGAGCAGGAAAGGAAGGGTAGGAAGGAGAAAAAGAATTAGAAATTATGGATGGCACAACAAAATTAAACATTTGAGACCCTGACTTACTGCTAGAGCATAAAAATTGTATCTGTGTAAGGACTATTATTCATCTTTCTATTAAAAATAATTAACACCCCAACTCCTTTTAAGAATACCTTAGAATCACAGTATTTCTTACCAGCGCCAATACATTTAGAAATTCTCGTGTGTCGAAATGCAGCAAAGTCCGAATATAGGGATAGATTTCTTCTTCAGGGGGAGCTTCTGTTGAATGCAGGCGAATTAGAAATTCAAAAACCTGCAAGTTGAAAAAAAAAGAAAGTTGATTCTTTTCTCACAAAGTATCTTGCTGAAGCAATGATTCCCATTTGTATAAAATAAAACCAGGTTGAATTTAGTTTAAATTGCCACTGGGTTATAACTTCTCTAACCTCTCAGCTATAATTACTGGCTCCAGGGATGGTGTGCAGGTTCTCTCCTGTCACAGCAGATAGCTCCGGACCCATGCGCAACCCTCAATTACAATTTGTCTTTACTGCATTTTAAGAGAGTAAAAATGCTATGAAAATGTACCAACCTGGTTTTTAACCAAGGGAACAAGATCTTCAGGGATGTCACCCAGCGGATAGGCACGACCTGCTAGACAACAGCTAGAAGAGAAGAAATTGAGCGGATTTGGTGACTCTTAATGGGCTAACTTCCTGGGAACACACTGTTCTCAAACCCAAGATACTAGTCTGATGTTTAAGCAGGCTCAGCTCTTGTCAGTTAGGTCAGGTCCAAATTCAGATTGAGATGATAACCAGTTCAGAAAACATGGGTAACAGAAGGTGGTGGTGAAATAACATATCCTGTGACTGAGTAATGACTTTCGTTTCTTTTTATTTTTCCTAAAAAAAACCCAAGCTGCAGTAAATGAACAAGAAGGAATAAGGACAGATTACCTAAAAGTCTCACACCCAACATCTGGAAAGAATCTGACAGCATCATTATACTGTTAACAGGTAAAAGCCTCAGGTTCGCAGAGACTTTTAAATCCAGTGGTTTTAAGAATGGTGAATAAAGATGAGAAATGAGCTAGGCTAAAAAATATTTGTAATCGGACAAGCCTTTGGGGAGAATTAGAATCTCACGAGAAATTAACTGTACAGTTTTAGCTCTAAACCAGACCTTCCTAATGGCTAATGACTAGCTCTGGGGGCTGAGTTATAAACTGTCTTCTGAATATGTCCTTATTTTGGTGGCAGGGGGTGGGGATGAGTAAATTTTAAACCTCTTTGAAGTAGTCATCAATTTTGAATGTTACAGACAACTGGATACCAGTATATTCTAAAAAGTTTAAAGTGCAGATGATAAAGAGCAAGGCAAATGCTACATATGTTCTTCTATACTAAAGAATCGAGGTAACAAATGTGAAAGAGGTCTCAAAGTTAATAATTCTGATGCATACAGAAGCTAAAATGATGTGCCAGCAGGTTCTGCCACCTTCCTGCCTACCTGCCAGCCACTTATTTATGTAAAAGCCCTATTAGGACACAATTCTGAGCTTGCATAGTCTATCAGAAGAACTCTGATCCAGGAATAAACAGATAAACATTTCTGCTTACTTCAGTCACTAACTTTGTTCATGATGCCAACTAATTTCTTGCCCTTATACATAAAATATGGACAAAAACATATCCCATAGACTTGGTAGTAAAAGTAAAATACTCTGTATCAAGATTTCTCAACCTCTGCCCTACTGATATTTCGGTATTCTTTGCTGTGGGCACTAACCTGTTCACTGCAGAATGCTAAGCAGCATCCCTGGCCTCTCTGCATTAAATGCCAGTGGCATCTCTCCCGACCCCAGTTGTGACAAAGCAAAATGTCTTTAGACATTGCAAATACATGGCAGAGGAGAGCAAGGGTGGGGGACAGAATTACTGATTGTTCAGAAGCACGGCTATACATGAAAGAATGCTGAAAAATGAAAGCACTCTACAGATTAAGAGATGACAGTACCTCTGAGAATATAAGAGATGTTTTTTAAAAGAAGCATACACACATAAATAAATTAAAAATCTCTTACCTAATATATACAAGAAGCTTGTTGCCCATAACAACTTGCTCATCTAAAATAGAAAAGTATCTTTAGCAATTCTCTCTCAAAAGCTTTTCAGAAGTATAATCTTTATGTGGAAACAACTAACAACAACAACAAAACTTTGGCATTTAAGGTGCTCTAGGTTTACTCCCAAACAATAGAAAAGTGAGATAAGACCACTTTAATTAATACTTTTTTTTTTTTTTTAGAATTTCTAATAGATTCTTTTCACAGACACAAAATCAGTCAGTCATTCAAGGGTACACATACAATAAAAGGTGTAAACCTTGTATAGGGATCTATGTATTGTTGGCGTAACTAATAGCTTGGGCCAAGAAAAGTGTTGAACACGCAATGATTTGACAGATCAACTAACTAATATTAAGGTATAACTATAATGCCTTCTCATTTGTAACATGGACTCTTACTACCTACAATATTCTAGGCTAGAAAGGTCATTGTTCACAAATGTTTAAGAAACTGAAGACTAAACACTCTTTATGACCTTTTGTATCCTAAAGTTATGTCTAGGATGTAACATTCTGTCATCTGGTAGTATAAATTTATTTCTTGGTTAAAAGAAACTGGAAACATAATTAGACCAAGTTTTAGGCCAAAAGATCAAAGTTAACAAAGAATAGTATAAGAGCATCAAGAAGGGGTGAAGTGATCAGCAATCCTTATGGCTGATAGGAATTTACGGTTGGTAATACTGATGAACTGAAATTTTTGACAAGAATACTGGAATAATGCAAGCAAGTGTACATATCTTAATCAATAATCCTTTATAAAGACTCCAAGTCTGTGTTGTTGTACATGCAAATAAACTTGAACTGCTCAAAATTACATGAATAATTACATTCTGCTTCAATTCCAAACATTTTTTCCAATCAATAAACTTTTACTTTTGTAGAGAAGTTTTAATCATGTTACAGCAAAATTGAGATGGAGGTATAGAGATTTCTTGTATATCCCTCATTCCTACACCACACAACCTCCACCACTACCAACACCCTGCACCAGTGAGACCTTGTCATCAATGAACAAACATTAGCGTATCATTACCGCCTAAGTCCACAGTTTACATTAAGGCTCACTTTTGCTGCTGTACACTCTATAGTGTGTCATTCGCTCAGTTGTGTTCAACTCTTTGCGACCCCATGGTCTGTCCATGGAATGCTCCAGGCAAGAATACTGGAGTGGATTGCCCATTCCCTTCTCCATGCGACCTTCCTGACTCAGGGAACGAACCTGGGTCTCCTGCATTGCAGGCAGATTCTTTACCATCTGAGCTACCAGGGAAGCCCTGTACACTCTATGGGTTTTGACAAATGTATACTAACATATACCCACCATTATAATATCACAGAAGAGTTTCACTGCCCTAAAAATCCTCTGCTCTACCTATTTTGTCTGTCCCTCCATTCCCTTTAACCCCTAACAAACGCTGATTCTTTTATTGTCTCCATAGTTTTGCCTTTTGCATCATGTCATATAATTGGAATCCTAAGTCATCGCCTTTTCAGACTGGCTTCTTTCACTCAGTAATGCATTTAATTTTCCTCCACATCTTTTCATGGCTTGATAGCTCATTTATTTTTGGTACTTAATGATATTTCATTGTATGGATGTACCAAGTTTATTCACTCACTCACCTACTAAAGAACATCTTGGTTGCTTCCAAGTTTAGGCAGTTATGAAGAGAGCTACTATCCACATTTGTTGTGATGCCTTTGTGGAGATAGATTTTCAACTCCTTTGGGTAAAGGAGTGCAGTTGCTGGATCATACAGTAAAAGCATGTTTAGTTTTATAAGCAATTGCCAAATTGTCTTCCACAGTGGCAATACCATTTTGCATTTCCACCAGCAATGAGAGTTTCCATTGCTCCACATCCTAGCCAGCATTTGGTGGTGTTGGTGTTTCAGATTTCAGCCATTCTAATGGGGGTGTGTGCTGGCATCCCATGGCTGTTTTAATCTGTAATTACTTAATGGTGCTGAACATCTTTCAATATGTTTACTTGCCATCTGCGTATCTTCTTTGAGATGTCTATTCAAGTCTTTGTTCAATTGCGTTGTTCATTGTTTAATTGCATTATTCATTTTCTATTGTCAAGTTTTAAGAGTTATTTATATATTTCGGATGAGTCTTTTGCAAATATTTTCTCCCAGTCTGGATTACCTTCTCATTCTCCCGATGTTGTCATTTGCAGAGCAGAAGTTTTTACTTTTAAAGAAGCACAGCTTATCAATTACTTCTTTCATGGATAATAATCTTTCTTTCATGGATAGTGCTGTATCTAAAAATTCATTACCATGACTACAGTCAACTAAATTACTGCCTGTGTTGTCTTCTAGATATTTTACAGTTTTGCATTTTCCAATTACGTCTATGGTCCACTGTGAGTTAAGTTTTGTGAAAGGTGTAAGGTCTGTGTCTAGATTCACTAGATTCACGTTTGCTCCTTGGAAGAAAAGCTATGACCAACCTAGACAGCATATTAAAAAGCTGTCACTTCGCAGGTGGATATGCAGTTTTTCCAGCACCATTTGTTGAAAAGACTATCTTTACACCAAAAGCTTCTTCAAAGATCAGTCAACTATGCTTAGAGAGTCTATTTCTGAGCTATTTTGTTCTACCGATCTATTTTTTTATTCTTTTGCCAACACCACATTGTCTTGATTATAGTGAAAGTGAAGTTGCTCAGTCGTGTCCAACTCTTTGTGACACCATGGACTGTAGCCTATCAGGCTTCTGGATCCTTGGGATTTTCCAGGCAAGAGTACTGAAGTGGGTTGCCATTTCCTTCTCCAGCGGATCTTCCTGACCCAGGGATCAAACCTGGGTCTCCTGCACTGCAGGTAGACACTTTACCCTCTGCACTAGGTCTACATTAAATCTGAAAGTTAGGTAGTGTCAGTCCTCCAACTTTGTTCTTCTCTCTCAATACTGTTTTAGCTATCCTGAGTCTTTTGCTTCTCCATATACATTTCAGAATAAGACTATTAATATCCAAAAAATAACTTGCTGGGATTTTGATTGGGATTGCACTGAACCTATAGATCAGTTTGGTACAAAATGACATCATGACAGCATTGAGTCTTCCTATCTATGAACACAGAATATCTCTCCATTTATTGAGTTCCTTGATATCTTTCATCAGAGTTTCGTAGTTGTCCTCATTTAGATCTTGTACATACTTTGTCAGATTTATACATAAGGGTACTAATATATATGGTATTTATACCATGAAATACAATGAAATTAAAAAGACTCTTGCTCCTTGGAAGAAAAGTTATGACCAACCTAGATAGCATACTCAAAAGCAGAGATATTACTTTGTCAACAAAGGTCCGTCTAGTCAAAGCTATGGTTTTTCCAGTAGTCATGTATGGATGTGAGAGTTGGACTATAAAGAAAGCTGAGTGCCGAAGAATTGATGCTTTTGAACTGTGGTGTTGGAGAAGATTCTTGAGTGTCCCTTGGACTGCAAGGAGATCAAACCAGTCTATCCTAAGGGAAATCAGTCCTGAATATTGACTAGAAGGACTGATGCTGAAGCTCCAATACTTTGGCCACCAGATGCGAAGAACTGACTCAGTGGAAAACACCCTGATGCTGGGAAAGGTTGAAGGCAGGAGGAGAAGGGGACAACAGAAGATGAGATGGTTGGATGGCATCACCAACTTGATAGACATGAATCTGAGCAAGCTCTGGGAGTTAGTGATGGACAGGGAAGCCTGGCGTGCTGCAGCCCATGGGGAGGCAAAGAGTCTGACACGACTGAGTGACTGAACTGAACGGATAAATGGCAGTGTGCTTTTATTTTCGAATCCCACTTGTTCACAGAAGGTATGTAGTAAAGTGACTGCCTTTTGTATATTAACTTTGTATCTGCAAACTTGCAACAACTGCTAATCAGTTCCAGGAGTTTTGGGGTCAATTCTTTCTGACTTTCTACATAAATGATCATGTTACCTGTAAACAGTTTTATTTCTTCCTTCCCAATCCATATACCTTTTATTTCCTTTTCTTATCTTTTTGCACTAGCTAAGACTTTCAGTATGATGTTGAAAAGCAGTGGTAAGAAAAGGACATCCCTGCCTTGCTCCTCACCACTAAGTGTCTCACCAATAAATATGACATTAGCTGTAGGTATTTTGTAGATGTTCTTTATCAAGTTCCACAAGTTTTTCTCTATTCCTAATTTGCTGAGAGTTTTTATCATGAATAGAAGTGGAACTTTGTTAAATGCTTTTTCAGCATCTACTGATATGATCATGTGATTTTTCTTCTCTCATTCTCAATGTGATGAAATACATTGACTTTCAAATGCTGAAGCAGCCTTGCACACCTGGGATAAACCTCACTTGGTTGTCGTGTATAATTCTTTTTATAACTTGACAGATTCAATTTGCTAATATTTTGTTGAGAATTTTTGTTTTTATATTCATGAGAGATACTGGTCTATAAGTTTTATTTCCTTACAATGTCTTGGTTTTGGTATCAGGCATCATAGAAAAAGACAGAAAATATTCCCTGAGTTCCGTCTTCTGAGAGATTGTAGACAATTGGTATAGTTTCTCCCTTAAATTTAAGTTTAGCGAAATTCATCAGTGAAACACACTGGACCTAGTGTTTTCTGTTTTAGTTACTGGCTCAATTTCTTTAATAGGTATAGGCTTATTCAGATTATCTATTTCTTCTTGTGTGAGTTTATCTTTCAAAAAATTGGCCTGTTTCATTAGGATTATCAAACTTATGAGCATAGAATTATCCATAATACTCTTTTATTATTACTCTTCTAATGCCCATAGGATCTGGACAACTATCCCTTCTTCCATTTCTGACATTAGTAATTTTGTGTCTTTTCTCCTTCTTATCCAAGCTAGCCTGGCTAGAGGCTCAGATTTTATTGATCTTTTCAAAGAAAAAGCTTTTGGTTTTCACCAACACCCCCCCGCCCAACATAAACAATTTTCTCAACTGATCTCTTATTTTCAGTTTTATTAATTTCTCTTCTAATTTTCATTACTTTTCTTTTGCTCACTTTGATTTAATTTGTTCTTTTTCTAAATTCCTAAGGTAGAAGCTTAAGAGTATTGATTTTAGATTTTTCTTCTTCTCTAATATATGCATTCAGTGTTGTAAATTTCTCTTGAAGCTCTGCATTAGCTGCATCTCACAAATTTTTTAAGTATTTTCATTTATTTCAAAATACTGTTAAATTTCTCTTGAGATTTCTCCTTTGTCCATGTATTATTTAGAAGTGTGTTGTTTAATCTCCAAGTATTTGGAGACTTCCCAGCTTTCTTTCTGGAGAAGGAAATGGCACCCCACTCCAGTACTCTTGCCTAGAAAATGCAATGGACAGAGGAGCCTGGTAGGCTGCAGTCCATGGGGTCGCTAAGAAACGGACACGGCTGAGCGACTTCACTTTCACTTTTCACTTTCATGCATTGGAGAAGGAAATGGCAACCCACTCCAGTGTTCTTGCCTGGAGACTCCCAGGGACAGGGGAGCCTGGTGGGCTGCCATCTCTGGGGTCACGCAGAGTCGGACACAACTGAAGTGACTTAGCAGCAGCAGCAGCTTTCTTTCTCTTAGTATTTTCTAGTTTAATTCCATTATGGTCTGAGAGTAGGATTTACATGATTTCTATTCTTTTAAATTTGTTGTGCTTTATGAACCAGAACATGGAGTTTTTTATATTCTGCTTTCATTTTTGCTACATATATACATGAAAGGTAATATTCAAGTTTGTTTCAAAAGGATTAGTTTCAGGGCTACTGAAAAGGGACTAAGAATAAAGAGGGATTAAGACTCTACCAAATGATCTTCCCTGTTCCTGTCCTTACAGAAAGAAAAAACTACAAAACCTAGACATGATATGAAAAGCTACCTGAAGATACTGAAAAGGGAACAGAAGTAGTAGACAAATCTGGTGGGAAGTTCACATTCTCTGGGAACAGGACAGACTGGCACCCACACAGTAACTGCACACAGAGGCTGAAACAGAAGGAAAACTAATCTTTCTGGGAGAAGGGAGCAGAAAAGTGAAGGAAACCATGAATGCGGAAGAGACTAGTGAAATCTCAAAATAGAAAGAGTCGAAGAGGGGATCTTCAAACTACCTACCCATATTAGTGACTGATCCCTAAGCTACTGTATATGAACAACAGTCAGAGCAGCTCATCCAGAAAGAAAAAGTCAGAACCAAGACGAGAGTTCACCCCTGAAGGTCCTAGAGTAGTTGGTTTCAGTGTGGAGTTCGTGTGCTCAGAGGAGAGGAGACAGGGACGTGCACAAGTAAATTACCATCACTGGAGGTTTGCAGTCTGAGACGAAGTGCAGTCTGTGTGCCAAGCATAGTAGCAGCTGGGGGCTCACGTGGGAAAACCAGCAATCTTTCTGGTTGGGGAGCTCAAGAAGTTAGGTGATGTGAACAGTCAACAGACTGGCAGAATCTTATAAAAAAGTAAGCCAGAAAGAGGATCTTCAAACTTGATTACCTTCATTATTGACTGACCCTTAAACCACACAGATGGAACAGAATCAAAGCAAACCAGCTAAGGACAAAGGACCTTTTGAGAAGGGACTGGAGCCACAACAGAAACAAGAGTTTGCAATTCAAGCCCAGCCAAGAAAATTACCTGATAAAACAATGAGAAAAAATTATTGGTGGAAAAAATAACAGAATCCAGAATCTCCATAATGTAACATTCAAATATTCAGGATACAATCTAAAATATTTCATCATATTTCATGTGATGAGACAAGAAAATAAAACATATTATGTTTTTCTTAAGGGAAAAGAAAATCAAGTCCAAATCTGAAATGAACAAAATGTTAGAACTGATAAGAATTTTAAATCAACTATTATATTTATCCTCAATGAAACAAAACAAAATATGTTTCATCACATGAAAATCTGAACAGATAAATGAAGAGATGCTGGAGAGAAACAGAAGCAATAAAAAAGAACCTAATGAAAATTACACAACTATAAAATATGATCATGGAAGATAAATATTCACAATGGATTTAACAGCTGAGTTGACATGAAAGAGAGTGAATCTGAAGGAAGAACAGAAACCATCCAAGGACAAGGACAGAGAGGAAAAAGGCCAAACCCAACAAAAACAAAAGCCAGAGGGACTGACCTATAAGATGATGGAGGGAGAACCTCCAATAATCTGCTCCTCCATGAAACCAAAGAGAACACTGGCAGATATGATCAAAATCAACTTTTCCAGAACTCTCGAAATTACTTAAGGCTTCCAATAATCCTAGGAATGTTTAATTCAAGGAAAATGCCTGAATGTCACTAAGAACAGTGAGCTTCGCAGTGGTTTAACATTACCTAGTCCCACTCGCTTTTTCCCAGCTTCACCGTAGCTTTGAAACCAACAGTCTTGCGACTGTGGGAGCTGTGAAAACCAGCACCCATGCAACCATTCAAGGGGGCAAAATGGGTTTGGAGTGCCCCGAAAGCCCATCCCTTAGAGAACTATCACTGTTTAACCTATTTGGCAGCTCACTTAAAAGCTGCATTCTAGGGCTTATCTTTTTCTGTCCTGACTCAGAGCTTACTCAAAGCAAACAGCACTATCCTCAAAGGATATTTAACTTTACAGGTACCAGAGGTAGTGCACCAGAAGGAACTGATTAAAGACCCACCAGAAAATTTAAAAGGAAAAACTGGAGAATGGAGGTCTTCAGGGGCTTTTAAAATTTTCAAAATATTTCTGGAACTCTAGAAGGACATGAACATGTACAGGTAAAGGGCTGTGGACACATGCAGGAAAGACCTGAAAAGACTTACAACCTATGCCTGACTTTGAGGATCTGCACAAGCAGGAAGTAAACGCTAATAAGGCAGAATTGTAAAGTGTCTACTGCAGCATCAGAACTCCAAAATAAAATAAAAGCTGACAGACCTAAAATAAGAAATAGATATTTCAACAATAACATTTAGATACCTCAATACTCATTTTTCAATAATGGATAGAACAATTAGAGGAAGATGAACAGGAAATAGAAGTCTTGAACAAAACTATAAGCCAACTAAATCTAACAGACATCTATGGAACATTCTACTCAACAACAAAACACATTGATTATTTTCAAGTGCACTTGGGATATTCTCCAGAATAGGCCATATATTAGGCTATAAGTTTGAATAAATGAAAAAAATAGAAACCATACAAAGTATGTTCTCTAAGTACAATGGAAAAAAGTGAGAAATCGGTATCAGAAGGAAATGTGAAAAATCCAAAAATATGTGGAAATTAAACAACATACTTCTAAATAACCAATATCTCAAGGCAAATAATTGGAGAAGGAAATGGCAACCCACTCCAGTGTTCTTGCCTGGAGAATCCCAGGGACAGGGGAGCCTGGTGGGCTGCCATCTATGGGGTCGCACAGAGTTGAACACGACTGAAGCGACTTAGCAGCAGCAGCAGCAGCAAGGCAAATTAGAAAATACTTCAAGATGAATGAAAATAAAGATACAACAGACACAACTTACAGAACACAGCTAAAGCACTGCTTAGAGATATCTGCAGCTATAAACACCTATTTAAAAAAAAAAAAAGGAAGAAAGAGTTCAAATCAATAATCTAGACTTTCACCTCAAGAAACTAAAAAAACAAAACAAAAACAAAAAAACCCAAGGCAAGAAGAAGTAAATAAAAAAGGCTAAGCAGAAATAAATTAAAGAGCAAAGAAAAATAATACCACTAAGATCAAAATTAGTTCTTTGGGAAAAAAACAATAAAATTGACAAACCTTTAGCTAGACAGATCAAGAAGAAAGAAGACTCAAATTACAAATATTAGTAATAAGAGACATCACTATAAACCTTATAAAAACAGAAAGAATTATAAGAGAACACCATAACCATTATATGGTAACAGATTAAATGGACACATTCCTAGAAACATAAAAACTACCAAAACTGATTCAAGAAGAAACGAATAATCTGAACAGACTTAACAAGCAGAGACTGAACTAGTAATTTAAAAACTTCCAACAAGAAATATTCCAGGCTCACATGGTTTTATTAATGAATTCTACCACATATTTAAAGAATTAACACCAATCCTTCAAAACCTCTTCCAAAAGACAGAAGAGTGAACACTTCCCTACTCTTTTCATGAGCAAGTATACCAAGATATCAAATATACTTGATACTAAGACCAAAAAAGAAAAGATATGAAAAGAAAATTATACAACAATATCTTTTATGAAGACAGCCATAAAAAATTATCAGAAAAATTTAGCAAACTCAATCTTGAAACATGTAAAAACAATTATATTGTGACCAAGGGAGATTTACTCCAAGACCATAAGACTGACTTAACATATAAAAATGATATAAACCATATCAATAAAATAAAGGATAAAATCCACAAGATTATCTTAACAGATGCAGAAAAAAGCATTTGATAAAATCCAACCATTCCATGTTAAAAATACTCAAATTAGGAACAGAAGGCAACTTTCTCAAAACAATAAGGCCATCTACGAAAAACCGACAATTAACATCATATTCATGGTATCTGGTCCCCTCACTTCATGGCAGATAGATGGGGAAACAGTGGCTGACTTCATTTTGGGGGAACTCCAAAATCACTGCAGATGGTGACTGTGTCCATGAAATTAAAAGATGCTTACTCCTTGGAAGGAAAGTTATGACCAGCCTAGACAGAATATTAAAAAGCAGAGACATTACTTTGTCAACACAGGTCCGTCTAGTCAAGGTTATGGTATTTCCAGTAGTCATGTATCAATGTGAAAGTTGGACTATAAAGAAAGCCAAGCGCCTAAGAATTGATGCTTTCGAACTGCGGTGTTGGAGAAGACTCCTGAGAGTCCTTTGGACTGCAAGGAGATCCAAGCAGTCATCCTAAAGGAGATCAGTCCTGGGTGTTCACTGGAAGGACTGATGTTGAAGCTGAAACTCCAATAATTTGGCCACCTGACGCGAAGAGCTGACTCATTTGAAAAGACCCTGATTTTGGGAAAGATTGAGGGCAGGAGGAGAAGGGGACGACAGAGGATGAGATGGTTGGATGGCATCACCAACTCGATGGACATGGGTAAACTCTGGGAGCTGGTGATGGACAGGGAGGCCTGGCATGCTGCAGTTCACGGGGTTGCACAGAGTCAGACATGACTGAGCGACTGAACTGAACTGAAGTTAATGGTAAAAAAACTGAATGCTTCCCCCGTAGGCAGAAAAAAGCTAAGGATGTCCATTCTTGCCACTTCTGCTCAACACTGTATTGGAGGTTCTAGACAGATCAATTAGGGAAGAAAAATAAAAGGAATTCAGATCAGAAAGGAAGAAGTAAAATTAACTTTATTAACAGATGACATGATCATATAGCTGAAAAATTCCAAAGAATCCACTTTAAAAATTAGAACTGGTGAATGAAGGATGCAGATATAAGATCAATATAAAAATCAACTTTACTGCAAATACCCTGGCAGTCCAATTGTTAGGACTCAACACTCACTTCTGGGGCTGGGGTTCAAATCCTAGTTGGGAAATTCAGATCCTGCAAGCTGCTGGTTTAGCCAAAAAAACAAAAAATTAATTTTATTTCTATACACTGCCAATGAACATTCTGAAAATGAAATTTTTAAAAAATCCATTTATAATGGCATCAAACTAAATAAACTAGGAATAGATTCAGCAAAAGAAGAAGTATATGACTTGTACACTGAAAACCGCAACACTGAAAGAAATTAAAGAAGACCAAACAAATGGAAAGATAGACTGTGTTCATGGAACTGGAAGACTAATAATGCTAAAATAGCAACACTCCCCAAATTGATCTATCAATTCAAAGCAATCTTCTCTCCAAATTGATCTATCAATTCAAAGCAATCTTTATCAAAGTCTCAGCTGTCTTTCTGCAGAAGTTGAGAAAACAAACTGATTTTAAAAGACCAAAATAAATGGAAAATATATATCCATAGGTTAGAAGACTCTACATTAAGATGGCAATCCCCTCCGCCCCAAAACTAACCTATAGAATCAATGCAATCCCACACAAAATTCAAGTAAGCTTTTAAAAAGAAACTGATAAGCGGATTTTAAAGGTCATTCAGGAAGGCAAAGGGCCTTTTATTCTGAAAAAGAATAAAGCTGGAAGAGTAAAGATACCTTATCTTAAGACCTACTACAAAGTTATAATCAAGACAGTATATTATTGGCATTGGGCTTCTCAGGTGGCACTAGTGGTTAAGAACCTGCCTGCCAATGCAGGAGAGGTAAGAGACACGAGTTCGATCCCTCGGTTGAGAAGATCCGCTGGAGGAGGACATGGCAACCCACTCCAGTATTCTTGCCTGGAGGAATCCCATGGACAGAGGAGCCTGGTGGGCTACAGTCCATAGGGTCACAGAGTTGGACACAACTGAAGCAACTAAGCACTGACATACAGGCCAATGGAATGTAACAAGAAGTTTGGAAATAAACTCATACAGTCAGTTGACTTTTGACAAAAATCAATTTTTTGCAAAAAAAAATTTTTTTTTCCAAAAAAGATGTACAGATAATTCAATAGAAACAAGATAATCTTTTTCAGAAAATGGTAGAGGAACTGATAACTATAGAGGGAAAAGTCCCTGAACTTCACCTTGCATCATATATGAAAGCTAACTCAAAATGTATTACAAAACTGAACACAAATACTAAAACTATTATATCTCTACTGAAGTCGCTCAGTCGTGTCCGACTCTGCAACCCCATGGACTGTAGCCTACCAGGCTTCTCCCTCCATGGGATTCTCCAGGCAAGAGTACTGGAGTGGGTTGCATTTCCTTCTCCAGGAGATCTTCCTGACCCAGGGATTGAACCCGGGTCTCCCACATTCCAGGCAGATGCTTTCACCTCTGAGCCACCAGGGAAGCTCTAGAAGCAAACAAAAGATAAAATCTTTATGATGCTGAGTTGGACAAAGATTTCTTAAACAGAACACCAAAAGTCGAAAACTAAAGAAAAACAAAATAAATAAAATGGACCTCATGAAGACTGAAAACTTTTGTTCTTTGAAACATGGTTAAGAAAACAAAACAGTAAGCAACAGATTGGGCACAAAATTTTGTGAAACACATATTTAAAAAGGCCTTATATCCAGACTACACAAGGACTCTAAAAGGCTCTGATGGAGATTTCACACACCCAGAATTCAATAATATGAAGTCAAATAACATCTCTTCTCTACCTTTCTAGAAAGTGCTAAAAGATTTAAATGGATGATTCATACAAAAAAAGATAAGTGAATGGGCAAAAGCACGTGAAAAGACGCTGAACATCACTAACCATGAGGGAAATAAAAATTTAAACCACAATGAGATACCATTATCCACCCACTTAGAATGGCTAAATATTTTAAAAGACTGACAATACCAAGCGTTTGCAAAGATATGGAGCTATCAGAAATCTCATACTGCTGATGGGAATGTAAAACGGTATACTCATTTTGAAAAACCAAACAGCAATACTTCGGAAAGTAAAACATATATTTACTATACAATCCATCCATTTTAATTCTAGATAGTTGTCCAAGAAGAATGAACACATGCCCAAGAAAACTTATTCACAGCTATGGGTCAGGAATGGGGGATAAGAACAACATAAGGGATACGTGTGGTGATGAAACTGTTCTGTACTGTGATCAATGTGAATATTTGGTTGTGATACTCTGCTTTAGTTTTGCAAGATGTTGCCACTGAGGGAAAATGGGTAAACAGTATGCAGGATCTCTGTGTCATTTCATACAATTGCATGTGAATCTACAATTTCCTCATAATAAAAAGTTTAATTAAAAACATAACAAAACTCATTCACAAATGGAGCAGCATTACTTATAATAGCTCCAAAACAGAAGCAACTGGGTCCTTCAACGGATGAGTAGATAAACCAGTGACAGTATACCCAACCCATGGATCACCATTTTCAGCAACTAAAGGGAACAAAATCATATATGCAACAACATGGGTGAGTCTCAAATACACTGTGCTAAAGTGAAATAAATAAAACACTGAAACTATGTAATTCTATTTACATGAACAGTAGTTAAAAAAAAAAAGCACAGTAAAAACCGTAGGTCAGAATTGCCAGGGGATGGGACGGTGGGGAGTCGAGTACAAGGGACAGAAGGAAACCTTGTAGTGTGGAATTATACAGCTCCTTCTACAATTTGAATATGTCAGTTGTTACATGACCATGTACAATTATCAAAATTCACACTGTACACATAAAATTGGTGAAATCTATGTTATTTAAATAATGTTTTTAAACACAAAAAAGAGAAAAACATTAAGGCTTAGAAAATTAATACCTGTTAGCGTCTTTCCTGCATTCAAAGGAGGTGCAATGACTCTGAGAAGTTTCTGCATGAAAATTAATAGAACAATCAACATCATCTTTAAAAAAATATTTCAAAAAATAATTAAAATCTTATGCTATAATCACCTTTCCCTGACTGAATTAGTCATTTGCTATTAAGATTAAATATAAAAACTTTTAATGTGGACATAAACTGTTTCAGTAGGATCACTAAGAAATAATCATTGCTGTCATATTCCTCACTGAAAGAAACCATTTAACAAATACCAGTTAGACGAAAGTCTTTGTTGAGAGCATTATTCCTAATATAAGCTATCCTTAGACTCCTAAAAGAGCTTTATTTTTAAAAAAAATACTAAGCAAATCAAAGGATTAGCAGCCCACCAAAACAGTAAGATTACTGTAAGCTGAAAACATGTGAACAATCAGCAGCCACAGAAAAAGACGTCGAAATGGAAGCAGAGCCTATGAAAATACAAGATTAATGGCAAAACTACACTGGCCTTCCTGGGAGGGATTTTACTGTTTTGGGAGAGGACAGGCCTTTAGCACTGGGAAGTGGGGGCAAATCCAACTATTCATTAGTACCCAAAAGCCCAATAAAGCTCTTCATATTTTCCAAGGAAACCTAAATCCCTCCCCCCTCACACCCCAAGTTTCATTAAACTGGTAGATAAGCCTCTCCCTCTGGCTGTGTAGTGATTCACTCATTTCTGAGTTCTCCCAGTACAAGTGTGAAGAAACCTTTTCCCCTGTCAGTCTGTTCATTGTCAGCTAATTCACAGTCTTCTCCCCACCATTCGGATTTCAGTTGGTAGAGGAAAAGTTTTCCCTCCCAACACAAGGCACTATTATATCAGAAGCAGCCAAAACTAGAACTAAGGAAAGATTTCAGAGACTATGGTAATCAACTCAAATATGATGACACTGTCATTCTAGAAAAACTAGAAAATTTCAAAAGGCAATACAGTTCCTCTTTTTTTTAAGTTTTTAGTTCACATTAGCGAATAGTTGATTTACAATGTTGTGTTGAGGGAAGAACATGCTGAGCTGACTCATCTTGAAAAAAGAAGGAAACTCCATCTTGCACTTCC
Organism: Budorcas taxicolor; assembly: GCF_023091745.1. Taxonomy (NCBI): domain Eukaryota; kingdom Metazoa; phylum Chordata; class Mammalia; order Artiodactyla; family Bovidae; genus Budorcas; species Budorcas taxicolor. The sequence continues at coordinate 146,746,340 of NC_068910.1, forward strand.
AGTGAGCTTTGGACTTCTGTGCCTGGTAGCCAAGGGGATAACATACCTATGGCCAAACTGGCCTCCTGGACGTGATAAACACCAGATTCCAAACCAAGATTTCCTGTTGCCAGAAAGAATGTAATAATCCCCTTTGTAGTCAATCACCTTTGTAATCTTTATGGTGCCCATTGGTGCAGGCTACAAGGTATAACTAGCTGACCCTTCTGATTATGAATCATGGCTGTAACCTGATTGTATCTCCCTTTAACACTTTCCAGTCTAGGTTTAAGGAATTTGGGGATGTGGGCTTAAACAGTACACTTAAGGTATATAAGGTTTTCACAAAAAAAGTCGGTCAGGGTCCTTGGCTAAGAGGAGAGTCTGCCTTGGGCCCACTGGTGTAATAAACTGCACTCCACTATCTGCACTGTCCTTCTGAGTGAGTTTGCTTCTCGGAACGCGTGGCAACAACAGTGTTAGTTTCAGGTGTACAGAAAGGTGATTTAGTTATACATATACATATATCTATTCTTTTTCAGATTCTTTTAATTTGGACCTCTTTAAACTGAAATAACTAAACTTTAAACACTGAATAGTGACTTCTTTACAGGCAGAGAATTATAAAAGGGCAATCACAGGATGCCTCTAACTTCCCACTGCTAAAATCTCCAAATAACTATTTAATAACAAACACCAAGCTCCTGCTGAAAGTCATTAAACTTGAAAACTACTCAACAAAAAACAAGGCAACCTCAACAGTAAAGTGTTCCATCTGAGATGCATAGCTATAAATACAAACCAGATTCTGAGCAATAAAAAATCCACACAAAACAAAAACTTCAAAAGCAGCAATAACAAAACCCCACAACCATTTTTATCAACATAGAATGCATCAAATCAGAATCTGTTTACAGGGATTATTTTGAGAGAAACTAGACACTGCATTAATTATTCCTAATTGTGGTTTAATAGTTTAATTGTGGTTTAAAAATGGAGAACATTTTTGCATGCACAGAGGTCATGGACCTCACTGAAGAGGCAGCTGAGAGGTGTTCAAATGTTAAGAATACTTATTTGAAACACAGACAATCAAAATCAAAACTAGTGCAGGAAGGCTGTGGCACTCATCTGGAAAATGACCAAGAGAAAAGAAGTACACAAAACTTAAGGAGTTATGAACTAAAGGGATATTCACCTTCCAAGTGAAAAGAAATCTGAAATATCATGGAATGACTGCTGACTTAAATAATACTGTAAATGCTTTCGGATGTTCATTAAATATGCAAAAATGTTGACTGGACGCCTTCAAGAGACGCCTGGATCTTCTGACCCAGGTAATGCAGTCACTGTAATAACACAGTGGGCTGGCAGGGCACTACATGCGTGCTAAGTTGCTTCAGTCGTGTCTGACTCTTTGAGACCCTATGGACCGCAGCCCACCAGGCTCCTCTGTCCATGGGATTCTTCAGGCAAGGATATTGGAGTAGGTTACCATTTCCTCTTCCAGGGGATCTTCCTGACATACCCACAGTCCATAACCCTTAATTCTGTCTTCAAATTTAAAGGAACTAACATGATGGAGACAGGTTTGTTTCTTTTAAAAATAAACCCAAGTGCTTTTTAGGTGCTCTTTTCTAATGGTAAGGATAATAAGAAATTCTAATGAATGCTAGAAAATTCTGAAATGGGAAAAGCAACTTAGCTATTAACAAATAATGACTTCTCACCATTTTTAGGAGTTTCCCCTAGCAGAATATAGCTACAAAACAGCAATACTCAATAGTACCATTACTCCATATAGAGTAATAGAGTAGTACTCTGTTATAGAATTGAATATTCATTAATAATTAATAAATAATTATTCCATAGTATAGACTAAATTTCTTATAACTTTTGGAAAAGCTACAATAATATGAAAGTCTGTTAGAAAAAAAACTTAGAGTCTCACAGGCTTTTATTTATTGTTCCCTGGGATTTAAACACCTACTTATGCAGATAAAAAGAATGCAATGGCATGTAGGTATATGAAGGTATAAAATTATAAAGACTATCTAAAGTCCTGAACAACAATGGGTGCAAGTCTAATAAACCTACAAGACAATTTAAAGTGAGTGGATGAAAACAAACTATTCAAAGCAAATGGAGAGAAGCAAAAAAACATTAATAGATAATATTAAATATGTGTACAAATTAGGAAGAATCTTACCTCCATTGGACTAATAAATTCATTCATGCCTCTGTTGTAGACATAGATCATAGCATCATATAGTCGATTTTCCCAACACATGAGAACTATCTGTAAAAAGGAAATGTTGCTTGGTCCATACAATTCAGTAAGTCTCACCAATTATTTTCCTCAAAGCTTTAATTATGGGGAAGATTTTGAATTCCCTTTCCTAATTTTTCTTATTCCTTCTCTGAAAAAGAATCTGAAATTAAAGTACTCAAACACAATGCCAGGGTAAGAGCTGTTGTAGGTTCAATGTTACTTTAAATAGTATAATAGCTACTTTTAAACATCCTCCAATATATGATTTTATTTCTTCTCTATCCTCCCCCTTTCCATATCCATTCTACCTCTGGTCTCTAGTTCTACAAATATTTACTAAACTTTTGTATTCAGTTCCTCTCCTCGGCATTGGGATAATACGTAAGACAAATCCAGATCTAGTCTCTACCCTGAGAGCACTTCCATTCATCCTGGACACTCACCAAAAGAAGGGGCACAAAATAGTATGTGAATTATGATTTGGGGAAGATACTCAATTACGCAAATAGTTCATTTACAAATGTGGTAAGTCTATACAGGAACCTGTCTTGGTCTAGTGTATTCAGAAGGTCATCCCTGAAGGAGCAATATTTAAGTCATCTGTAAAGCCCTGACTTGAAGTATGGAGAACATCATACTCTGTGCCTATGAGAGCTAAATTATAGTACTGAGTGACAGGAGAAGACTGAAGTAGAAGAGCAGAGGTCAAAGAAGGAGAATGCTAAGGGACAGCCAAAGAGGTTCAGAGGACCTAACGAATGCATGATATTAAAAGACGTTCGCTTCTTCAAAGAAAAGCTATGATAAACCTAGACAGCATATTAAAAAGCAGAGACATTACTTTGTCGTCAAAGGTCCATATAGTCAAAGCTATGGTTTTCCCAGTAGTTACGTATGGATGTGAGAGCTGGACAATAAAAAAGGCTGAGTGCCAAAGAATTGATGCCTTCAAAATGTGGTGCTGGAGAAGACTTTTGAGAGTCCCTTGGACAGCAAGGAGATCAAACAAGTCAATCCTAAAGGAAACCAACCCTGAATATTCACTGGAAGGAGTGATGCTGAAGTTCCAATACTTTGGCCACCTGATATGAAGAGCCAACTCAATGAAAAAGACCCTGATGCTAGGAAAGACTGAAGACTAGAGGAGAAGGGGCAACAGAGGATGAGAAAGTTGGGTGGCGTCACTGATTCAATGGACGTTAAGTTTGAGCAAACTCTGGGAGGTGGTGGAGCACAGGGAAGCCTGGAGTGCTGAAGTCCATGGGGTCACAGAGTCAGACACGACGGAGTGACTGAACAACAAGAGATACATGTATGTAAGCCAAAGGCAGAGGAGGAAATGAGGGGTTTTGCAGGCAGAAGGAGCAGAGAGGATGAAAGGAGCTTGAAGTGGTTAAGGATGAAGAGAAATCCATTTGAGAAAACAGGGAAAGGAACAGAGATGACTGGAAGGATCAAGTTCCGTTGCTCAGTGGTGTCCAACTCTTTGCAAACCCACGGACTATAGCCTGCCAGGCTCCTCTGTCCATGGAATTTTCCAGGCAACAACACTGGAGTGGATTATTTCCTCCTCCAGGGGATCTTTCTGACCCAGCAATCAAATCCGTGTCTCCTGCACGACAGGTGGATTTTTTTTTTAACACTGAGTCACCTGCAAAGCCCTGCCTTGAAGTATGGAGTACATCATGCTCTGTTCCTATGAGAGCTAAATTATGGTACTGAGTGACAGGAGAAGACTGAAGTAGAAGAGCAAAGGTCAAAAAAGGAGAATGGTAAGGAAGAGCCAAAGAGGTTCAGAGGGAAAATGGAAGTGAGGTGTTATGGCAGAGTTTTCCCAGACAAAGGCATGTTCAGGGTCCTCTCCTCTTCCTCTCAGCCAGTGTGAAGGTCATACATATTTTTATAGCTTCCCTAACTTCCCCTCTTCCAATACCCTCTTCCAACAACACAAGAGAAGAATCTACACATGGACATCACCAGATGGTCAACACCAAAATCAGATTGATTATATTCTTTGCAGCCAAAGATGGAGAAGCTTTATACAGTCAACAAAAACAAGACCAGGAGCTGACTATGACTCAGATCATGAACTCCTTATTGCCAAATTCAGACTTAAATTGAAGAAAGTAGGGAAAACCACTAGACCATTGAGGTATGACCTAAATCAAATCCCTTATGAAGATACAGTGGAAGTGAGAAACAGATTTAAGGGACTAGATCTGATAGAGTGCCTGACGAACTATGGACGGAGCTTCGCGACACTGTATAGGAGACAGGGATCAAGACCATCCCCATGGAAAAGAAATGCAAAAAAGCAAAATGGCTGTCTGGGGAGGCCTTACAAATAGCTGTGAAAAGAAGAGAAGCGAAAAGCAAAGGAGAAAAGGAAAGATATAAGCATCTGAATGCAGAGATCCAAAGAATAGCAAGAAAAGATAAGAAAGCCTTCTTAGGCTATCAGTGCAAAGAAATAGAGGAAAAGAACAGAATGGGAAAGACTAGAGATCTCTTCAAGAAAATTAGAGATACCAAGGGAACATATCACGCAAAGATGGGCTCAATAAAGGACAGAAATGGTATGGACCTAAAAGAAGCAGAAGATATTAAGAAGAGGTGGCAAGAATACACGGAAGACCTGTACAAAAAAAAATCTTCACAAGCAAGATAATCACGATGGTGTGATCACTCATCTAGAGCCAGACATCTTGGAATGTGAAGTCAAGTGGGCCTTAGAAAACATCACTAAGAACAAAGCTAGTGGAGGTGATTGAATTCCAGTAGAGCTATTTCAAATTCTGAATGATGATGCTGTGAAAGTGCTGCACTCAATATGCCAGCAAATTTGGCAAACTCAGCAGTGGCCACAGGACTGGAAAGGTCAGTTTCCATTCCAATCCCAAAGAAAGGCAATGCCAAAGAATGCTCAGACTACCACACAACTGCACTCATCTCACACGCTTGTAAAGTAATGCTCAAAATTCTCCAAGCCAGGCTTCAGCAATACGTGAACCGTGAACTTCCAGATGTTCAAGCTGGTTTTAGAAAAGGCAGAGGAACCAGAGATCAAATTGCCAACATCTGCTGGATCATGGAAAAAGCAAGAGAGTTCCAGAAAAACATCTATTTCTGCTTTATTGACTATGCCAAAGCCTTTGACTGTGTGGATCACAATCAACTGTGGAAAATTCTGAGAGAGATGGGAATACCAGACCACCTGACCTGCCCCTTGAGAAATCTGTATGCAGGTCAGGAAGCAACAGTTAGAACTGGACATGGAACAACAGACTGGTTCCAAATAGGAAAAGGAGTACGCCAAGGCTGTATACTGTCACCCTGCTTATTTAATTTATATGCAGAGTACATCAAGAGAAACACTGGGCTGGACCAGCACAAGCTGGAATCAAGATTGCTGGGAGAAATATCAATAACCTCAGATATGCAGATGACACCACCCTTATGGCAGAAAGTGAAGAGGAACTAAGAAGCCTCTTGATGAAAGTGAAAGAGGAGAGTGAAAAAGTTGGCTTAAAGCTCAACATTCAGAAAACTAAGATCATGGCATCTGGTCCCATCATTTCATGGGAAACAGATGGGGATACAGTGGAAACAGTGTTATACTTTATTTCGGGGGGCTCCAAAATCACTGCAGATGGTGACCGCAGCCATGATTTTAAAAGACGCTTACTCTTTGGAAGAAAGTTCAGTTCAGTTCAGTTGCTCAGTCCTGTCCGACTCTTTGCAACCCCATGAATCGCAGCACGCCAGACCTCCCTGTCCATCACCAACTCCCGGAATTCACTCAGACTCACATCCATCGAGTCAGTGATGCCATCCAGCCATCTCATCCTTGGTCGTCCCCTTCTCCTCCTGACCCCAATCCCTCCCAGCATCAGAGTCTTTTCCAATGAGTCAACTCTTCGCATGAGGTGGCCAAAGTACTGGAGCGTCAACTTTAAAATCATTCCTTCCAAAGAAATCCCAGGGTTGATCTCCTTCTGAATGGACTGGTTGGATCTCCTTGCAGTCCAAGGGACTCTCAACAGTCTTCTCCAACACCACAGTCCAAAAGCATAAATTTTTCAGTGCACAGCCTTCTTCACAATCCAACTCTCACATCCATACATGACCACTGGAAAAACCATAGCCTTGACTAGACGGACCTTAGTCGGCAAAGTAATGTCTCCGCTTTTGAATATGCTATCTAGGTAGGTCATAACTTTTCTTCCAAGAAGTAAGCGTCTTTTAACTTCATGGCTGCAGTCACCATCTGCAGTGATTTTGGAGCCCCAAAAAATAAAGTCTGACACTGTTTCCACTGTTTCCCCATCTATTTCCCATGAACTGATGGGACCAGATGCCATGGTCTTCGTTTTCTGAATGTTGAGCTTTAAGCCAACTTTTTCACTCTCCTCTTTCACTTTCATCAAGAGGCTTCTTAGTTCCTCTTCACTTTCTGCCATAAGGGTGGTGTCATCTGCATATCTGAGGTTATTGATATTTCTCCCAGCAATCTTGATTCCAGCTTGTGTTTCTTCCAGTCCAGCATTTCTCATGATGTACTCAGCATACAAGTTAAATAAGCAGGGTGACAATATACAGCCTTGACGTACTCTTTTTCCTATTTGGAACCAGTCTGTTGTTCCATGTCCAGTTCTAACTGTTGCTTCCTGACCTGCATACAGGTTTCTCAAGAGGCAGGTCAGGTGGTCTGGTATTCCCATCTCTCTCAGAATTTTCCACAGTTGATTGTGATCCACACAGTCAAAGGCTTTGGGATAGTCAATAAAACAGAAATAGATGTTTTTCTGGAACTCTCTTGCTTTTTCCATGATCCAGCAGATGTTGGCAATTTGATCTCTGGTTCCTCTGCCTTTTCTAAAACCAGCTTGAACATCAGGGAGTTCATGGTTCACGTATTGCTGAAGCCTGGCTTGGAGAATTTTGAGCATTACTTTACAAGCATGTGAGATGAGTGCAATTGTGTGGTAGTCTGAGCATTCTTTGGCATTGCCTTTCTTTGGGATTGGAATGGAAACTGACCTTTTCCAGTCCTGTGGCCACTGCTGAGTTTTCCAAATTTGCTGGCCTATTGAGTGCAGCACTCTCACAGCATCATCATTCAGGATTTGAAATAGCTCTACTGGAATTCAATCACCTCCACTAGCTTTGTTCTTAGTGATGTTTTCTAAGGCCCACTTGACTTCACATTCCAGGATGTCTGGCTCTAGATGAGTGATCACACCATCGTGATTGTCCGGGTTGTGAAGATCTTTTTTGTACAGTTCTTTTGTGTATTCTTGCCACCTCTTCTTAATATCTTCTGCTTCTGTTAGGTCCATACCATTTCTGTCCTTTATTGAGCCCATCTTTGCATGATATGTTCCCTTGGTATCTCTAATTTTCTTGAAGAGATCTCTAGTCTTTCCCATTCTGTTCTTTTCCTCTATTTCTTTGCACTGATAGCCTAAGAAGGCTTTCTTATCTTTTCTTGCTATTCTTTGGATCTCTGCATTCAGATGCTTATATCTTTCCTTTTCTCCTTTGCTTTTTGCCTCTCTTCTTTCACATCTATTTGTATGGCCTCCCCAGACAGCCATTTTGCTTTTTTGCATTTCTTTTCCATGGGGATGGTCTTGATCCCTGTCTCCTGTACAATGTCACGAACCTCCGTCTATAGTTCATCAGGCACTCTATCAGATCTAGTCCCTTAAATCTATTTCTCACTTCCACTGTATAATCATAAGGGATTTGATTTAGGTCATACCTGAGTGGTCTAGCGGTTTTCCCTACTTTCTTCAATTTGAGTCTGAATTTGGCAATAATGAGTTCATGATCTGAGCCACAGTCAGCTCCTGGTCTTGTTTTTGTTGACTGTATAAAGCTTCTCCATCTTTGGCTGCAAAGAATATAATCAATCTGATTTTGGTGTTGACCATCTGGTGATGTCCATGTGTAGAGTCTTCTCTTGTGTTGTTGGAAGAGGGTGTTTGCTATGACCAGTGCATTTTCTTGGCAAAACTCTATTAGTCTTTGCCCTGCTTCATTCCGCATTCCAAGGCCAAATTTGCCTGTTACTCCAGGTGTTTCTTGACTTCCTACTTTTGCATTCCAGTCCCCTATAATGAAAAGGACATCTTCTTTGGGTGTTAGTTCTACAAGGTCTTGTAGGTCTTCATAAAACCGTTCAACTTCAGTTTCTTCAGTGTTACTGGTTGGGGCATAGACTTGGATAACTGTGATATTGAATGGTTTGTCTTGGAGACGAACAGAGATCATTCTGTCATTTTTGAGATTGCATCCAAGTACTGCATTTTGGACTCTTTTGTTGACCATGATGGCTACTCTATTTCTTCTGAGAAGTTATGACTTCTGGAAGACAAGTTATGACCAACCTAGATAGCATATTCAAAAGCAGAGACATTACTTTGCCAACAAAAGTCTGTCTAGTCAAGGCTATGGTTTTTCCAGTAGTCATGTATGGATGTGAGAGTTGGACTGTGAAGAAGGCTGAGCACTGAAAAATTGATGCTTTTGAACTGTGGTGTTGGAGAAGACTCATGAGAGTCCCTTGGACTGCAAGGAGATCCAACCAGTCCATTCTAAAGGAGATCAGCCCTGGGATTTCTTTTTAAGGAATAATGCTAAAGCTGAAACTCTAGTACTTTGGCCACCTCATGAGAAGAGTTGACTCACTGGAAAAGAATGATGCTGGCAGGGATTGGGAGCAGGAGGAGAAGGGGACGACAGAGAATGAGGTGACTGGAAGGCATCACTGACTCAAAGGACTTGAGTCTGAGTGAACCCTGGGAGTTGGTGATGGGCAGGGAGGCCTGGCGTGCTGCGATTCATGGGGTCACAAAGAGTCGGACATGACTGAGTGACTGAACTGAACTGAACCTCCTCTCTGACCCACGTATTCAACCACTGACTTGATATTTTCACCTAAATGTCTATGTCAAGTAGTATCTCAAAATAAAACTGTAAAATATACCTCCTGATTTTGTCTCCTACACTCAGACCTATCCCAGTCTTCCAATCTTCTTAAGGGAATTACTATCCACATTGCTTCTCAAGCCAAAATATTAGGCAAGAGTCTTAAATTCTCTCCTTCCACACCTTCAGGTCTGATTCATCAGAAAATGAGTTCTACCCCTAAAACATACCCAAAGTCACACCATCTCTCTTCACCTCACCACCACCATCTCTGGCCAGTATACCTCCTTTTGACTAGCTCTTAACCAATTTCCTTGCTTCTTCTCTACTTGGTACCCATCTCTCATTCTGCTGCTGCTGCTAAGTCACTCAGTCGTGTCCGACTCTGTGCGACCCCAGAGACGGCAGCCCACCAGGCTCCCCCGTCCCTGGGATTCTCCAGGCAAGAACACTGGAGTGGGTTGCCATTTCCTTCTCCAGTGCATGAAAGTGAAAAGTGAAACTGAAGTCGCTCAGTCGTCCGACTCTTAGCGACCCCATAGACTGCAGCCTACCAGGCTCCTCTGTCCATGGGATTTTCCATTCTGCTACCCATAAGCAAATCAGTGTAATCTCATTTAAAATCATTTGATGAGTTCACTTAACATTCAGAATAAAATAGAGAAATCTGTACCCTGCCCTGAAAGGGCTACCTCTCTTTTTCAATCAAGTTTTTCTTTCATTTGTAACTTTAACACCAAAGGGCTTCCCCTGTGGCTCAATGATAAAGAATCTGACCACAGTGCAGGAGACACAGGAGACTTGGGTTCAATTCCTAGGTCAGAAAGATCCCCTGAAGGAGGGCATGGCAACTCACTTCAGTATTCTTGCCTGGAGAATCCTATGGACAGAGGAGCCTGGTGGACTACAGTGCATAGGGTCATAGAGTCAGACATGACTGAGTGACTAAGCATGTTAATACCGAAGGCATATCTTTTTTTCTTTTGCTTTTTTGCATCAGCTGTTGCTTTTACTCATAACAATCTTCTCCTCCAAGATCTTTGCATTACTGATTCCTCTTGCCATTCAGATTCCAGAATCAATCAGACTCAATGCTACTTTCTCAAGAAAGTTTTCTATAATAATCTAAGACAGTCTCTCATTCTCTCTTTACCTATTGCCTGTTTGGCTTTTAACAGAAGACTTGTTTTGGATATTTTTGGTTTGTTTACTTGTCTTTTACTGTCAAACTTTTTTTTTTTTTTTTTTGCTAATGTAAGCCTTATGAGCCTTGTCCACTAGTTTCATGAAAGCATACTCAGAGCCTGTCATTCAATAAATTCTTCTTGAATTAATGAATAAATGCTATTGAAGGAATTTGGGAAATACCATTTGATATAGTGGACATGGAGGTCATTACAGACTAGTGAAAGCAAAGTTGAAGAATTATTAGGATGTGAATGAAATGGAAGAAGCAATCTAGAAAATACTTTCAAAGTGTGGGAAAGAAAGGAGAGAAAGAGTGGGGGAAGGAAGGAATCTGGCTGCAAGGGGGAAATGAGATATGGTGGTAAGGCAAGAGCAAGAAGGGGAAGGTTTGATACAGAGAGAAAGGAATCTGAGGGGGAGATTGCTTAAACTGCTTTTTTAACATGAAAAAGAGTAGATATATTAACCCAGTTTCAGAGAAAAGCTAAAAATGTTGGAAGGAGAAGAAATTAGAAATTTCTCTTGTATCAGTGACAGGTAAATAAAGCTAGAAAGATAACATGCTCTCAAATCAATGGACCTAATGTCAGGTGTGACGATTATGCCAACTTGCCCACGTGACAGAAAGGCATATATAGAAGAGGAACTGGTTTTTGCAAACTCACAGGCATTCATACAGATCTTCCAGGAAGAAAACAACAATCATTTTTCAAACCCTTCATTTCCATGTGATTTTGCACATTAAAAAAAAAAAAAACCTATTGGTCCCTCTAACTTTGTAAGTCACTCATATTTTAGATCATAGGGCTCAGCCTCTTGGTATCTTTGTGCCTTTGCTCATAATTGGACTAACGCGAAACTGAAGAGTTAAATGAAGAGTTAGTAAAGTGTCTTAGGTCAGATACATACTTGCTCCTTAATTAAGGACTTAAAACTTGTTTTGGAGAGCTCAGATATACTAAAAGCAGGTTGGCTAATCAAGCTAAAATGTCTGAAAATTTGCTTCTTATACTATGCTCTGTATTTCAAAACAAAGTATGAAAGTTATCAACTCTGGACATATAAACCAACTTTTCAAAAAAATGGCTTCATACTCTCTAGAGTAAAAATATTCTATTATTCATGTGAAAGTACTTATAGTTGAAATTCATTTGCAGGATGAAAACTGTAGTAGTGAACAAATTGATGAAGGAGGATCAGCCAATAATTATTTATTGAGCAACTACCAAATATAAACTAAGAGGTCTGGGGGCTGTCAAAGAAACCAAAGGCTTGCAGGATTTTCATATCTAGCTCTCAATAAAGAACACTTCAAAGAAATATACTGATAAATAAGAGGTCTCATACACTTGTATTACCAAAAAGTCCTCAAAAATAATTGGGGTTGATAGAGTGAGGCCTAATAAAATCAGATAAATATAATCAATAAAGGAATGATGTCTATTCCATTATTTAGTAGACTGCCTATAAACTCACCTGTTGAATATCTAGGCTGGTGATATCCATATGTACAATGAGGGCTTCCACATTTTCCATTAACTTTTTATCTTGGAAATGAACAATCAAGTCTTTCATTACCTGGGGTGTGATCCCCACCAATTTATCACTTAAAATATATGGTTCAAGGCACTCCAGAAACACTCCTTTGGCCACTGAATTCTCACTTAATTTGTCATACACCTGGCTAAATAAAAGATCCCTGTAACAGAATGGGGAAAAATACTTTTAGGAACATTCCAACCATCCATTAAATTCAGTCTACTAAGTATATCTCATCTTTCTCCTATTTCAACATCCAAGTTTATTAAAAATAGCAACAATATTTGCATAGAGCTTTATGTTTAGGAAAATCTATTATATATACTATCCTAATTAATTTGCCCAATACTTTTTACACATAAAAAGTGCTGAGTAAGTTAAATAATTTGCTGGAAGTCAGTTAGCTAACAAGGGGATGAAGTCAGAATTTGAATCAGTCTTCGGGCCTAAACTCTGTGCTGAATCCCTTACGACACACTGCTTCTTAAAGACAATACCAATACGAGAGCAGGTAGTACAGAGACTATGATGACATAGAAAAAAATTAAGCGAACTATTCACAATTTATCCTTTCCTCTTTCCTGGTATCTAAATCTTCCCATCTGATCTGCATGGCCAATTTGCTTCTTTATCTAGTTCTTGCCCCTTGCTTCCCAAAGGGTTTAGGTAGTGATAATTGAGGGAAAGGAAAAAGAAAATGTTCAATATTTTAAAAACATGGCTGAAAACTCTTATTGCAGAAACAAACAAAAAAATGTAATTAATCAAATGCTGCCACACTCAACTGTTTTATTTATTTTGCATTTCTGCAAAAAATAAGTTTACTTTTTTTTTAAGATTTTTTATGTGGACCATTTTTAAAGTCTTTATTGAATTTATTACAATATTGCTTCTGTTTTTTATTTTTATTTATTTATTATTGGATTTTTGGCCAAGAGGTATGTGCGATCTCACCTCCCTGATCAGGAAGTGAACGTGCATCCCCTGCACTGGAATGTGACATCTTAACCACTGACCCACCAGGGAAATCCCCAGGAATAATTTTAGAGTTATAGTCTTAATTTTGTTTTCATGCAATTATATGATAAGCATTATTCTAAGTTTCTAGTCACTTTTTAAATTATCATTTTGTCTGTGTCAATATGCCGAAACATCAGAATTTATTTAGCTATTCCTGTAGGATAACACTTATTTCTACTATTTCACTATTATGAGTAACGCCACAATGAACATCTCCTCATGTAGTCTTTCCACTTGGGGTACTTATTAATAATTCCTTAGTCATTCTACTTTTAGAAATTTATTTAAAGTCAAAAGATACCAAAAAAAAAGTGTGGCATTTAAATGGTGCTAGGAAAACTGGACACCAAAGTGTAAAAGAATGAAATTTGAACACTTCTAACACCATACACAAAAATAAACTCAAAATGGATTAAAAACTTAAATGTAAGGCCAGAAACTATAAAGCTCTTAGAGGAAAACATAGGCTGTACACACTTTGACCTAAATCACAGCAAGATTCTCTCCAACCCACCTACTAAATTAATGAAAATAAAAACCAAAACAGACAAATGGGACCTAAAAAAACCTAAAAGCTTTTTCACAGCAAAGGAAACTATAAACAAGGTGTAAAGACAACCCTCAGAAAGGGAAAAAATAATTGCAAACGAAGCAACTGATAAAGAGTTAATCTCCAAAATATATAAGTAGCTCATATAGCTCAGTATCAGAAAAACAAACAACCCCATCAAATTAAGGGCAGAAGACCAATAAACAGCATTTCTCCAAAGAAGACATAAAGATGGCCAATAAACACATGAAAAGATGCTCAATACTGCTTATTATTAGAGAAACGGAAACCAAAACTACAATGAGGTATCATCTCACACTAGTCAGAATGGGCATCATCAAAAAATTTACAAATAAATGCTGGAGAGGATATGGCGAAAAGGGAACCCTCCTGCACTGCTTTTGGGAATGTAAACGGATACAGTCATTAAGGAGAACAGTATGAAGATTCCTTTAGAAACTAAGAATAAATCTACCATATGACCCAGCAGTGCCACTACTGGGCATATACCCTAAGAAAACCACAATTCAAAAAGACACATAAACCCCAATGATCACTGCGGCAACATCTTCAATAGCCAGGACACGGAAGCAACCTAGATGTCCATCAACAGATGAATGGATAATGAAGTTGTGGTACAGTTAAACAATGGAGTATTACTCAGCCATACAAAGGAATGAATTTGAGTCAGTTGTAGAGAGGTGGATGAACCTAGAGTTTCTTATATAGAGTGAAGTGAGTCAGAAAGAGAAAAACAAGTATTGTATATTAACACACACACACACATATATGGAATCTAGAAAAATAATACACTGATGAACCTAGTAGAGAACAGACCTGTTGACACGGGAAGGTGGGGGAAGGTGAGAGTGGGGCAAATTGAGGAAATAGCACTGACATACATAGACTATCATGTGTAAAACAGATAAAGAGAAGTTGCTAAATAATACAGGGAGCCCAGCCTGCCACTCTGTAGGTGACACAGGGGAGGGAAGGGAGGAGGGGGATATTTTACATATATATAATTAAGGCTGATTCGTGTTGTTGTATAGCAGAAACCAACAAAATTGTAAAGCAATGTTTCACCAATTAAAAAATAAATAAATTTTTAAAAAACTAAATTATCTCCAAAAAGCATCACAGCACCAATCCACATAGCCATCAGCAATGTATAATTTCAACAGTGTCAATGGACAATTGTCTTTAGTTTTTTTCCCCATATAATTTAATTATAAATTAAACAATATCACTGTTTTCAGTTCTCTGATGACTGGCAATCTGTGTTTCTATGCATACAATGTACTGACGTATATAATTCACTGATTCTTTAATTCTCTCTTTTTTTAAATAACTGTGCTAATTCTATTTATCTGTTAGGATTGATTGATTACTTATTTGCTAAATGTGTAATTTTACATATGTGCCTCACATCAGCTGTGAAAAGTGGTAGATGGTTCATCCACAGATGTGGTCTTTTATGACAAGTTCCACAAAAAGGACAGAGTAGATTCTGAAAGTAATGGGATGGGGACTTGCCTCACCTGAAGTCCTGGAAAGGGACAAATGATAAATGGACTGGCTACAACTGCACAGAACCCCACATTGCTTTCTTTTTTTTAACAGTCTTTTATTTTATTGATTTATTTTCATTATTTATTTTGCTGTGCTAGGTCTTAGTTGCAGCATGTGAGATTTAGCTCCTCAACCAGGGATCAAACCTGGGCCCCCTGCACTGAGAGTGCAGAGTCTTAGCCACTGGACCATCAGGGAAGTCCCAATAGGCTTTTATTTTATTTTTAATGGAAAATAATTACTTTACAATATTGTGATGGTTTCTGCCATATATCAACATGAATCAACAATAGGTATACATGTGTCCCCTCCCTCTTAAACCTCCCTCCCCATCCCATCCCTCTGGGTTGTCACAGAGCACCAGCTTTGGGTTCCCTGTATCATACAGCAAATTCTCACTGGCCATATACTTCACATATGGTAAGCATGCTTCAGTGCTACACTCTCAAATCATCCCACCTTCTCTCTTCCCTACTGCATCCAAAGTCTGTTCTCTATGTCTGCATCTCCACTGCTGCCCTGTAGGTATGTTCATCAGTACCATCTTTCTAGATTCCATATATATGCATTAATATATGGTATTTGTATTTCTCACTTACTTCACTTTGTATAATAGGCTCTAGGTTTGCTTCATGCTGCTTTTCAATAAACAGTATTTGTAATATTGGGGGGGTCTGTATCCATTAATTTTTTTCTCATAGCCACAAATGTAATTTTTGCATCACTTTCCCCTTTGCATTTATTGGAGTATTTTCCATGTTAGTTTCATTTTAAATCAATAGTCCATTACATTTTTGTGATTACCAACTACTAGCCAAGTAAAAGAAACTGAGATTAATGAAGCTTTACTATAAGAAAGGTAAAATAAGAGTAACAAAGTAACTCTAATGAATTTAAGGAAAATGTCATATTTGCTAGCCCTTGCACTCTGTAATGGGTTGTTAAAAACAACAAGCTAGGAAAGATAATTATATATTTCAGCTCAGCACAAGAAGTCTGGGGGAGGAGAATTAAAGAGCTAAAAATTCAGTAACCAAAGCATAAAAGTTGACAAATAAGGCACTCCTGTGACAAACTGCAGCATGCAGGGCTGGTAAGATTAATGGCAAAACTATGTTTCTTTTTTAACCAGTAAGAGGCTATAATAAAGAAGCAAGAAAAATATAACTCAGCAACTCCTATCTGCATCTCTAACTGCAAATAAAAATAAAACAAAATTCTAAGACATCTTCTCATCATCCTGGGAGAATATTTATTAGAGCATCAGAGAAAGAGGGAGAAAGAAAAGTACATACAAAAAAAGTTTTTGGCTCTTGTGTTTCTCTCTGTACTTAGGCATTACTCTTCAGGGTGCGGACTTTGTTTCCTGGAAGGGCTAATTTCAAAACAGAAGTTTATTACTTCAAACTTAGCTCCCTACAGAGAGTGTAGCAGAAAAAATCCATTCTGAATAACAGAGGGCCATCAAAAAGGTCTTCTACATAACTTTTAATACTCGTATTAAAGATTCTATTTGGAGTTTATCATTCATAACTTCAAATTGACAGAGAAAATTAGTAAATTCACTTTCTGAACTATCAATTTAACGATTAAAAAATGTGAAGAACTCAGCTTTGATGATGCGATAATGACAAATTCAGAGACTGTCTGAAGGCAGCAAGAGCATCAATCCTAACACTGGCCAGTGTACACTGAAGATATAAACAGAACCAAACAACACCCCACTAGATATAAGAGAAATATCTTCCATGGGTCTTTATAAAGAAGACAATATAATGCAAATGTAAATACAATATAATGTATAATGTAAAACAACGTTCTCAACAATACCCCAACCGTGAATACAATATACCTCACTGGATAATTACATTTAATGTTATAGCTAAAACACTGGAATGAATGAGCCCTAAGTAAACAGAAGCTAGAGCCCTTTGTGACTTAACTGAAGGTCTGACACAGCAAATAAATGTCTTCTTGATAACCTTCACTGATCCTTTCTAGCATGATCCAACTGTGTATGATTTAGGCAGCCTGAACAGACATCAATCCATGAGTCAAGACAGCACTGCACAGGGTTTGGGGAGTGTCTGCCCTGGATCCTCAGAGGTGTCCTCCACTACCGAAGAGGCAGCGCAAGCTGACGTTAAGAGCAAAGCCCAGGAGCCAGACCGCCTGCATGAGAACCCTACCTTTGCTCCTCAAAAGAGGCATGAGTAAGCTTTGCAAGTTACTTAATCACACACTGCTTCTGGAACCTCATGTGTAAAATGAAGATAATGATACCTACCTCATTATTATAAAAGTTAAATTGATACCTACGTCACTATTATAAAAGTTAAATAACTTGTTATAAAAGATAGACAAATTAATGGAAAGTACTTAGAACAAAATCTGGAATATAGGATGCTAACTATTATTATAAATCTGAAGAATTATGAAATAGCACAGGCTGGTTAATTTACACAGTTATTATTTAAATAAACAGAATCTAATCAAGAGTTTATTTACACTGATTTCTTTTAAACAAAGAGGCTCCAAAAACCAACACTGTGGAAACACAGTAAAGCCTGCCTTTTTTTGAATGGTATGAAATACTGTGTTTTAGTGATGATTCATAAAAAAGCATATATATATATATATATATATATATATGCTCTCTTATATATAGATATATATATATATAGTGCATGAATCATACACTTTTAAGATCTTTAAGTAGTACTGTTCTTTTGCTATGTTCTTCATCTCCACTATTCTGCCACATAAATTTACAGATGATATACCCAACAGCATCTATATTGGACAAGTTAGTTTTATTAGGTAAATGGACTGAAAATTTTTAAAGAATCAAATTTCTGTAAATTCATTGTTTTAAAAAACCATTCAGTCAAATTCATAGCAGTATATTATAATATAAGCAAGAGGCAAGTAGGATTCAAAATAATTGAATCTGACAGGCAATGTATACTCACTTCCGCTGTAGCAAAAGGCAGTAATCAACTATGACCGGTACCATATCCTGTAGAGAAACAATAAAGAAAGCATCAGAACCACATCTCTGTCCAATGGCCCCCTGGATAGACACAACACAGAATAAAAGTAGTCTGTTTCAGATACTGGTAAACTGTTGGGAGAATATAACTTGGCACTATACTTTTGGGAAGCAATTTGGCGTTCTGTGTCAAAAGCCTTAAATATGTGAAAACACTTTTACCCAGTAGTTCTGTCTGGAAATATACCCTAAATACATTTAAGAAGAAAAAAAAATGTATTAAGGTATTCTCTACAGCTCTATACTAAAAGAAAGGGGAGAAGGAGGCAGAGGGGAGGAGACATTGAAATTAAATATACAACATGGGAAAACAGTTAATTTGCTATTTAAATAAAATATTATGTAGATATTGTACGTTAATAAACAGCATACAACATTATAACAACATTGAAAATATGTAATTATCTCACACTTTCGTAAAGAAAATCTACAAGGAAAGAAATAGATCAAATTAATAATATAATACAGTTAGTTGGTCCCACTGGTGGCTCAGGTGATTAAAGTTGTCCATATTTTGCCACAATCCTCCAAACCAGCTATTTTAAGGTTGATTTAATTTCTCAGTTTCAAAATATTCTGATTTTTTAAAATTCATCATGTATAGACTCACATCAAGCAAATGGCAACCCATAATTTTGGCCTTTTTAAAGAGAAACCGTTTGAGGAAGGAGCAGTAGCTAATTATGACTAGAACTTGTCAAGTACTCAAGCATTAACATTTCAGCAGTGCTCTTTCATTTTCTGTTAGCTGAGGAGCAATGGTTTCCTTTAAACATCCTGGAAGGCTTAGGTTATGTGCAGAAGAAGATCCTACAGAAGAGAGGAGACACTATGTGAAGAGAATACCACATGCTTAACAACCCTTTGACAAAAAGAACAAAAGCTAAGGAATCCTTATTATCTGTTGAGAAGTAAGCGGAAGAAGGACCTACGATTCTGAAAGGCTATTCTTGCACCACCATCCTGCTTCCTTTAGTTATCAATATTCCTCCTGACTACATTAGAACCTTACTTAGGTTCTTCAAAAACAGAAACTAAAACCATAGATTTGAAACATGTTAGAGCTGTATTAAGTCTAAACCCTGCGTGAGAATACAGAGTGAGATGAATAATCTCCAGGAGAAAACAAAACAAAAAAAACTTCTTAGAAACATTGGGGAAATTTAATAAACACTCTTTAAAATACATAGTTGAGCTCCCCCTGCCCCCAAATAGGGGCAATACCCAGGGTTTAAAATTGAAAAGGGAACTGCAAACCAAAACAATAATGCCTGAGCTGTCACTCAGACTGCCTTATAAATTTGTTATTCATATAAGAGCTTGGGTTTTAATGTCAGAAACAAGCTGAGGCCTTGATTCTTGCAACATAAAGAAGTGAAACAAAGACCCTCCTAAAACCAGGATTCTTAAAAGATGCCTCCTTAGTGAAAGAAAATTGCGGGGATGGGGGTGACAGGGAATAGAAAGCATAGAGAGATCACAAGAAAAGCTGTCTGTCTCTGCCTGGATGCCTGGACTCAGTAGGGATAAATTTGTACTCTCTGAAAATTTATAATCAAGATCCTGCCTACAGGTGGACTTGGGACTTGAATTTACATTATTTCCCTAGTAATGAACATCTCTATTACCCAAGAAATAAACATAAAAGATGATCCTGAAAAAAGGATACTCCTTGTGCACTTCAAAGAAGAAAATTCCAGAAACAGTATTTGACACAGGCAAAATAAGACCTGAAAAAGTCCCACTAAAGATGTGCTCAAAATAAAAAATTTTAAAAGCACCTACATTTGAATCGGTTCTAATGAGGTGGATGAAACTGGAGCCAATTATACAGAATGAAGTAAGCCAGAAAGAAAAACACCAATACAGGATACTAACACATATATATGGAATTTAGAAAGATGGTAACAATAACCCTGTATACGGGACAGCAAAAGAGACACAGATGTATAGAACAGTCTTTTGGACTCTGTGGGAGAGGGAGAGGGTGGGATGATTTGGGAGAATGGCATTGAAACATGTATAATATCATATAAGAAACGAATCACCAGTCCAGGTTCAATGCAGAATACAGGATGCTTGGGGCTGGTGCACTGGGATGACCCAGAGGGATGGTATGGGGAGGGAGATGGGAGGGGGGTTCAGGATGGGGAACATGTGTACACCCGTGGCGGATTCATGTTGATGTATGGCAAAACCAATACAATACTGTAAAGTAATTAGCCCCCAATTAAAACAAATAAATTTAAATTTAAAAAATAAATAAAAGCACTTCATGAAATAATGTGCCATAAGTAAATGGCAGCAGAAAATACAAACAACAGGGGGAGACCCATAAAACTTCAAATATTATAATTACTAGGTAGAATTATTAAAGTATATTCAGAATTATTAAAGGCCTAAATAAGGAATTAAGTGCCTAGCCTAGTATTAAGTACTAAGGATAAACTACAGGGATAACGGAGAGTGAAACCACCAGATTAATACATGCAGACAAATCATTCTGCTGATTCTATAAAGGGAGGATCTCAAAAACCAAGACTGAAGATAGATGGCCATTATAGTCCAAGATGGAAACAGGAGATTAAACAGGAGATTAACAGGAGGGGTAATGAGAGGAGGCATAAAAAATGGCAGATAGAATCAGTAACTATAAAGAAAAACCAGAGAGGCTGGTGACAGACTGGTTGTGGGTAGGAAGGCATAAGGAGTCTATGAAACTGCTAAGTTTCTAGTTTGAGTGATGGTTAGATGACTATGTCATGAAATGAGACAAGGAATAAAAGAGGGAGTGTCAGAAGAAGAAGCTAAATGTAGCCTGGGCTATCATAATAGCTTTGAGGAACATCTTTACTTAGATGTTGAACGGTAAGCAATTGGATATAGTAATCTAAAACACGTGGGTAACAATTACACACTTCTAAGTTACGAGAGGAAATATTATACATGAATAAAACTGTCCAGCAATAACAGGGGGAAAAAAATCAGTGAACAGTGAACTACATCTTGAGGACGACCAATATTTATGACATGGTCAGAGAATGGAAACAAAATCCAACTCAGGAACAGTCACAAAGGTTTAAAAGTTAGAAGAAAAGAAAAAGAACAAAAAAAGAAGAGCATACAATCATAGATATCTACAGGATACAGAATTTTAAAAAGGAAAGAGTGATCATCACTGTTTAATACAGCACTGGGGATGAAAAAAGATGAACATTTTATTTTATTTATAGATTAGGATATCATCAGTATCAGTAGTAAAAAGGTGTTTTATCTTCGTGATTAGATGGTAAGCACAGTAATGAGTGAGAACCAGCTTGCAGAGAATTGGGGGGAGTAAGGTGAGAAGGGAAGGAGGAGGAGAGGGGGAGGAAGACGAAGAGAAAACATCAATATATGCGTAACTGAAACCCCTGAATAAGAAAACTAAAACAACGGAATAGAACAAATAGTTCAAGATACAATCCAAGAAAACCTTCCTGAGATTTTTTTTTTTTTTTTAAAACAGCCATCAATCTACATATTGGGCTTCCCTGGTAGCTCAGAGGTTAAAGCATCTGCCTGGAATGCTGGAGACCCGGGTTCAATCCCTGGGTCGGGATGATCCCCTGAAGGAAACGGAACCCCACTCCAGTACTCTTGCCTAGAGAATCCCATGGAGGGAGGAGCCTGGTAGGCTACAGTCCATGGGGTCGCAAAGAGTCGGACACGACTGAGCGACTTCACACAATCTACATATTAACAGTGCAGGAAAAAAAATGGCCTAGGATGATTATTCTGAGACTCAGTAAAATTACTGGGTTACCCAAACTAAGTAGCCAGTAAAATAAGATGAATTTTGAGAGAGGACAAAAAACCACCTGGCCAGCCTCAGATTTCCCCACAGTAGTATTCAATGACAGAAGATAACAGAAAAACATTTTCAAGATCATTAAGGAAAGGCAAAATGCTTTTCAATATAAAAGCTAGAAACCAACAATTTGAAGACTCAACAACTCAAAAATCATTGTTCTCTTGAGGATTCCCTTTTTTTTAACCTCTTCCATATTATTTTACTTTTGGCCAAATCTTGACCAAATAGCCTCCATATCTGGAAAAAAAAGATGTGTCTTTTATTAAACATTTGTCCCTTCTGTTTAGAAGCCTATCATTTTATAGCCAAGAATGTGAAGCATGATATTCTTCTTCATGAAATATGAATTCAAAGAACATTTGAAAAATACATACAGACATTTTAAAAGATAAAATGCCCTCTGTAATTTTACCACTAAGAGAAAATAAAATATTATTTAAAATGATTATATTTCTTTGCCTTTTTCTAATCATTTAGCATAATTAAGATATCAGTTGGCTCTCAAAGTGTGACTCATAAGAGGACCACAGGAGGTCTTCAAGACTCAAGAGTTTTGTGAAGTCAAACATTTTCATGATATTATAATCTTAATAATAATACGAAGATTTCACTTTTATTATTCAGCATGTTCACATTTGCAAATATAATACCACAAGGGTCAGTTAAACTGCTGTCTTCTTAGCCGGAGTCCAAGCAGTGGAACCAATCTATACTAGCAGTCATCATATTCTTCCCAGTCATACTCTCAGAGGAGAGGGAAAAAATGCCATTTTCTCTCAAGACTGCCCTTAGGGGGATTCCTCGGTGGTTCAGCGGTTAAGAATTCGCCTACCAATGCAGCTGGACATGGGTTTGATCCCTGGTCAGGAAAGATCCCACATACTGCAGGACAGCTTAGCCCACCGCTGTAACAGGAGGAACCACCACAATGAGAAGCCCACACACGGCAACTACAGAGTAGCCCCACCTCACCACAACTAGAGAAAGGCCGTGAGCAACAACGACTCAGCGCAGTCAAAGAAAACAAAAAAAAAAGACTGTCTTTGATGAAGCAGTGCTTTTTATTAATTTTATTAAATCTCAACCTTCAAGTTACATTAAAAAAAAATGTGTGATGAAACAAAAAGCAGGACTAAAGCACTTCTGTGGCACAGCAAAGCACTATAGCTGTCTCAACAAAAGCACTCGTGCAGCTGTTCAAGTTGTGAGCTGAACCAATCACTTCTATCACGGAGTACGATGATTGACAGAAAATGATATATGTTCAGACTTTAGTGTATGACAAAAACTTTCAGAAATGGAACACAGTAAAGCTGTCACTTTAAGGGAAAAAAAGGAACATGTTGCTAATGATTAAAATTCAAGATTTCAATTGAAAATAAGAATTTTGGAAATCATACAGCCACTACTGTGAGCTTTACAGCTTCAGGGTAGTTAAAGACTTTACTGATGAAACTGGAGGTGATTCATTAGCCCTTGGTTTTTTTGGCCTCATGGTGTGACTTGTAGAATCTGTTTCTCTAACAGGAATTGAGCCTGGGCCCCCTCGACAGTGAGAGTGCAGAGTCCTAACCAATGGACCACCAGGCAATTAGCCTTTCTTGAAGGAACTGATTCAGCAGCCAAGAAATGACTGGGGAAACTATAGCAAAAGCACTGGTGATCAGCAGGAACTATATTTAACTAAAAAAGTAAGCCTAAAACAAACAGATACCCTGACAGTAAGGAAAAGACTTCTATGAAGGCAAATTGGGAGGAGAAAGAAAAAAAAAGGTTGGAGGGAGATTAAGTGGCCTCATCTGCATATTGGTAGTCAAAAGATATCCTTTAAAACTCACAAACTTAGAAGTAGAAACATTTTTAACACTATAAAAGATAATGGTTAAAATCTGGTACAGAGGAGGGGTTCAGGAGGAAGAATAAAGAAAATTATTTAAAAAAAAAAAAGAAAGAAAATTATGCTAAGGAGGAAGAATAAAGAAAATTGTGCTAAATTCAATAACAGAAAGGACCAATGCCCTCCCACCAAAAAAAATAGAGGATGACAGGAACTATACAATACCATAATTACAAAGGTAATCACTGGAATAAAAGACACAATCTTACATATCAGAAGTACAGTAAAGTGGTAAAAGGTTTTCTTTTAAAAAAATAAAAACAAAAAATATTTGTTTTAATTCACCTAAGATTTTCAGATTGAAATCTGAAAAAACCAAAAATCTAAAATCTTAAAAAAAAGCCAACCCTCAAACTCCATGCAAAGAAAAACAGGATTGTGATCAGATTAAATGTTGTTTATCAGCTAAAGTAAAATTGAGGCTAAAATGATATTGAGTAAATAAACCATCATGAATATCAATTTCCTATTTCTATATGCCAAATTACAACATGGTACATTCTATATTAGACAGTGCTAATGCTCCTAAGGCTTAGAAGATGGAACGAAAAAGAGAGAAAAGAGCACTGTAACAGGGCACTTTAATTCACTTCTCACTGTCCACGAGAAACTGGGTGGACGAAAAAAGGGCAAGGATTTAGGATATCTAACAATTTTTAAAAATCTGACTGATAATCAACTATTTATTCTCTGTGAAAACACACAAAACACTATATTTCAAGCACTGATGGAACACTAATAAAAGTGATCATACATTGGGCCACAGACACACCAAAAAAAAAACCTTAAATAAACTCCAAAAAGTAGAATTAGTACAGAAAACATTATCTGATTCCCAATACAAAAAAAATAGAAAGGAATCATACATCAGAAAATAAATGTTCTTTCCACCTAAAAAATAAACTTTCTCTAAAACTCTTCAAAGAAGGAATACTAACCACATTTGAAGATTATAAAGTCAATAATGACAGTGGTACACACTGAACTGACTCTTTACTGACTCAGCCACCAGGGAAACCCATGAATACTGGAGTGGGTAACCTATCCCTTATCCAAGGGAACTATCTTATCCAGGGGAACTACCCGACCCAGGAATTGAACCAGGGTCTCCTGCATTGCAGGTTGATTCTTTACCAGCTGAGCTACCAGGGAAGCCCACTGAATTGATAGCTTTAAAGAAATCTATAAATTGACATTTTTAGAACTCCAACATCAGCAAAGCATACATTTTTCTTAAAAACACAGGACATTTACTAAGATAAATGATGTATTTTAGGCCATAAAGCAAGTTTCAAATTTAAAAAGATTCAAGTCATACAAAGTATGTTCTCAGACCACAATGAAATTAAATCAGAAATTAACAAAATAAGTAACAACAGAGATGACATCGCTATAGATTCTCCACATATGAAAAGGGTAATGAAAATGTCATGAGTTGATGCTGAATGATGAAACTTAGATGAAATGACTGAATTTAAGATAGAAAATATCAATGCTCACTCAAATAGAAACAGAACTACATAATCTTCTAAGAAAATGTGCTTTAAAACTTTCCTACAAAGAAAACTCAAGACTTTGATACTTTCAATGGTAAATTTTATCAAACATTTAAGAATAAATGATATTAAGTGTTATAATAATTATTAAATTCAACTCTTCCATAACACTTTTGAAAAGGAGGTAATAATTCACAACTAATTCTATGAAGTCAGCATAACTCCAACACCAAAACCACACAGGTATCACAAGAAAACGAAAGTGATTACCATTCTGTATGAACACAGATATTCACATTAGAAAGGATAATATCTTATAACCAAGCGGATTTACCTAAGGAATGTCCGGTTGAGTCCAGTTCAGTCGCTCAGTCGTGTCTGACTCTTTGTGACCCCATGAATCGAAGCACGCAGGCCTCCCTGTCCATCACCAACTCCCGGAGTTCACTCAGACTCACATCCATTGAGACAGGGATCAAGACCATCCCCATGGAAAAGAAATCCAAAAGAGCAAAATGGCGGTCTGGGGAGGCCTTACAAATAGCTGTGAAATGAAGAGAAGCAAAAAGCAAAGGAGAAACGGAAAGATATAAGCATCCGAATGAAGAGTTCCAAAGAATAGCAACGAGAGATAAGAAAGCCTTCTTAAGTGATCAATGCAAAGAAATAGAGGAAAAGACCAGAATGGGAAAGACTAGAGATCTCTTCAAGAAAATTAGAGATACCAAGGGAACATTTCATGCAAAGATGGGCTCGATAAAGGACAGAAATGGTATGGACCTAAAAGAAGCAGAAGATACTAAGAAGAGGTGGCAAGAATACACAGAAGAACTGTACAAAAAAGATCTTCACAACCCAGACAATCACGATGGTGTGATCACTCATCTAGAGCCAGACATCCTGGAATGTGAAGTCAAGCGGGCCTTAGAAAGTATCACTACGAACAAAGCTAGTGGAGGTGATGGAATTCCAGTTGAGCTGTTTCAAATCCTGAAAGATGATGCTATGAAAGTGCTGCACTCAATAGGCCAGCAAATTTGGAAAACTCAGCAGTGGCCACAGGACTAGAAAAGTTCAGTTTCCATTTCAATTTCAAAGAAAGGCAATGCCAAAGAATGATCAAATGACCACACAATTGCACTCATCTCACACACTAGCAAAGTAATGCTCAAAATTCTCCAAGCCAGGCTTCAGCAATACATGAACTGTAAACTTCCAGATGCTCAGGCTGATTTTAGAAAAGGCAGAGGAACCAGAGATCAAATTGCCAACATCCGCTGGATCATGGAAAAAGCAAGAGCGTTCCAGAAAAACATCTATTTCTGCTTTATTGACTATGCCAAAGCCTTTGACTGTGTGGATCACAATCAACTGTGGAAAATTCTGAGAGAGATGGGGATACCAGACCACCTGACCTGCCTCTTGAGAAACCTGTATGCAGGTCAGGAAGCAACAGTTAGAACTGGACATGGAACAACAGACTGGTTCCAAATAGGAAAAGGAGTACGTCAAGGCTGTATATTGTCACCCTGCTTATTTAACTTATATGCAGAGTACATCATGAGAATTGCTGAGCTGGAGGAAGCACAAGCTGGAATCAAGATTGCCGGGAGAAATATCAATAACCTCAGATATGCAGATGACACCACCCTTATGGCAGAAAGCAAAGAAGAACTAAAGAGCCTCTTGATGAAAGTGAAAGAGGAGAGTGAAAAAGTTGGCTTAAAGCTCAACATTCGGAAAACTAAGATCATGGCATCTGGTCCCATCACTTCATGGGAAATAGATGGGGAAACAGTGGCTGACTTTATTTTGGAGGGCTCCAAAATCACCACAGATGGTGACTGCAGTCATGAAATTAAAAGACACTTACTACTTGGAAAGTTATGACCAACCTAGATAGCATATTCAAAAGCAGAGACATTACGTTGTCAACAAAGGTCCATCTAGTCAAGGCTATGGTTTTTCCTGTGGTCATGTATGGATGTGAGAGTTGGACTGTGAAGAAGGCTGAGCGCCGAAGAATTGATGCTTTTGAACTGTGGTATTGGAGAAGATTCTTGAGGGTCCCTTGGACTGCAAGGAGATCCAACCAGTCCATTCTAAAGGAGATCAGTCCTGGGTGTTCATTGGAAAGACTGCTGCTAAAGCTGAAACTCCAGTACTTTGGCCACCTCATGCTAAGAGCTGACTCATTGGAAAAGACTCTGATGCTGGGAGGGACTGGGGGCAGGAGGAGAAGGGGACGACAGAGGATGCGATGGTTGGATGGCATCACCGACTCAATGGACATGAGTCTGAGTGAACTCTGGGAGATGGTGATGGACAGGGAGGCCTGGCGTGCTGCGATTCATGGGGTCGCAAAGAGTCGGACACGACTGAGCGACTGAACTGAACTGAACTGTAAAACTTAAAAGAACACACACAGGAAAAAATCTTCAGGATCCTAGGTTAAGCAAAGAGTTCTTAGACATGATGCCAAAGCATAAAAGAAAAAGAAACTGGACTTCATCAAAATCTAAAACTTTTGATCTTCAAAAGGCCCTGCTAAAAAGTGTGAAAGGGAAAGTTACTGACTGGAAGAATCATCTATTTGACAAAAAACTAGAATGTAGAATACATTTTTTTAAAAATCTAAAATTATCAAAACTCAACAGTAAAATGGAAATCTCATTAGAACATAGGCAAAACACAGGCACAAAATTTGACAGAAGTTAAACCACAATGAGATATCACTACACATCTATCAGAATAGCAAAAATAAAATTGAGAGTGACTTCACCAAATACTGGTGAGGACATGGACAAACCAGATCATTCATATATTGTTGCTGAAAATATAAAATGGTACAACCACTCTGGAAAACAATTTGGTAGTTTCTTAAAAAAAAATTAAACATGTAGCTATTGTATAATCCAGCAACTGCACTCTTGAACATTTCTTGCAGAGAAATGAAGAAAGCTTATACAAACTTATATACGAAAGTTTATAGCAGCTTTATTTTTAACAGCCCCAACCTGGAAACAATGTAGATGTCCTTCAGCGAGTGAATGGCTAATCATACTGTGGCATGTCCATCCATACTATGGAATACCACTCAGCAATAAAAAGCAACAAACTACTGACAGATACAACCACCTAGATGAATCCCCAAGGAATTAAGTTGAATTTTAAAAGGTCAATTCCCAAAGGTTACATACTAAAAATCCTATTTACATAGCATTCTTGAAATGACAAAATGATAGAAATGGAGAACAATTAATGGTTGCCAAGGGTTAAGAAATGGGGTGGCAGGGAGAGAGTAGTCATGGCTACAGAAGGGCATAATGAGGGATGCATGTGGTGATGATGCTGTTTTTTGGTATCTTTACTGCACTGGGTCAATATCCTGGTTAAATACTTGTACTATAGTTTTGCAAAATGTTCCCACTCGGAAAAACTGAGTTAAGAGTATAATGGATCTGTTTACATTAATTTTTGCAACTAAATGTGAATCTACAATGATTCAAGAGCTTCCCAGGTGGTGCTAGTGGTAAAGAACCCCCGTGCCAATTCAGGAGACATAAGAGATGAGGGTTCGATCCCTGGGTCTGGAAGATCCCCTGGAGTGGGGCATGGCAACCCACTCTGGTATTCTTGCTTAGAGAATCCCATGGACAGAGGAGCCTTGCAAGCTACAGTGCACAGGGTCACACAGAGTTGGACACAAGTGAAGTGACTTAGCATGCATGTACAATGATCTAAACATTTAAAATTTAATTAAAAGAACACTGCTAATTATTATAGAAATGCAAATCAAAACTACAGTGAGATATCACCTTACTCCAGCCAGAATAGCTATCATCAAAAAAATCCGCAAACAATAAATGCTGAAGAGGGTGTGGAGAGAAGGGAAATCTCCTAAACTGTTGGTGAGAAAGTAAACAGGTACAGCTACTATGGAGAACAGTATGAAGGTTCCTTAAAACTAAAAACAGAACTGTCATATGAACCTACTGGGCATATATCTGGAGAAATTCATGATCCAAAAGGATACATGCCCCCCAGTGTTCACTGCAGCACTGTTTACAATAGCCTAGAAATGGAAGCAACTTAAGTACCCATCAGCAGATAAATGGCTTTAGAAGATGCGGTTTATATATATAATGGAATACTACTCAGCCATAAAAAAGAACGAAATAATGCCATTTGCAGCAACATGGATGGACACAGACATTGTCATACTGAGTGACGTCAGACAGAGAAGGAGAAATAATGACATCCTTTGTATGTGAAGTCTAAAAAGAAATTATACAAATGAACTTGCACAACAGAAAGGGACTCACCCACTTAGAAAATGAACTTATGGTTACCAGAGAGAAGAATGAGAGGAAGAGATAGTTAGGACGTTTGGGGTGGACATGTACCTACTGTATAGCACATGGAACTCTGCTGGAGAAAGACCACTTGCAACAACAAAGACACATCACAGCCAAAAATAAACAAACAGATATACATAATTTAAAAAGAAAAAAGAAAAAGACCAGTTCTTCTACTGAAGCAAAACCCTCAGTCCATCCAGCCAGACCTGTCTACACATGCCTCACTATGAGATATTGGGAGATCAAGGGCCGACATGCAGACTCCAAGTCCTCCTGCCTGTGCTGTGTGCTGCTTGCTTATTTGATTGTCTTGCAACACAGATACTGTGAGCAACATCTGCTTTAAGCAGGAGATTCCTCTGAGTCTCAAAAGCATACAAGGCCATCCCTGAGAAACAGCTGAATTTTTGGTCTCCAGAATTTTTAAAAAGTAAACGTTTTTCTAATCTCTTCCTCAATACACAGCCCTATAAGTGATCAGGTGACCAAAGAAGATTGTTCCTCTTGTTAGATATCTGTGTATATTTAAGATTAATTTTAAAAGACAATATGGATATGTGACTTACATGCTGAGCTGACACAAGACCTAAATTTAAGCATGTCAATTGTCTGAGTGACTGAATAGATCATTTTATTGCATTGTGACTGTCTTACCATCTGCCGACTAAAGATAGAATCTCTGGCTTTCCCTATTTCATGGGGATGATGTGAAAAGAAATGATATAGTAGATGCAGATTCCTTTGCAATATAACTAGAGCAATATAATTCTCATAATTTATATCCTAAAAATCAATCAGGCAATAAAAAATGCATTGTTTGATAATGATTCAAAATCTTAACGTCTAGAATATATATGTACACCAAAGCAGATACACATACCTAAACACACACACATCTGAGATAGATAGATCAACAGATCAATCCATCTCTGCAGGTGCTCAGAATTAAACAGCTGGTATTCCAATATTAGTACACAAACACCGTGAACAGCTATATATAAATAGCTCTCTGTATGCATAAGTGTGTATATGTATTTTTCCTTCTTTTTTCTTTTCAGATATCATTATAACAAAATAATCTGGTAAGGAAAAAAATCTGACTCCCTACAACCAACATTTTTAAACAAGCCTCAGAGATAAAGCAGTGTGCTGGACACCAGTACTGTTTTTCCTTCTTCAAATCATTTCAGGGAAGCATGAATTAGACAAGGAAAGCTCTCCTGCTTCATCCTACATTTAGCTTTTAGTCCCTGTCCACTCTTTGGCATGAACTCTTAATACAAAAATAAATGCCAACGGCTGCAATAACAAAGGCCTTGAACGTTCTTATTGACATGGAAATGTAAAATGAAACCGGGAAGGGAGCCTGGTAATGATTAACGTAAGGTTTCACTTTAAAGATATTTTAAAATTGTATAACTTTTCAAATCTTTTTAAGGTTGATTCATATTTTTTAAATGCTTTGGGTTTATTTAACCTCTACTCTGTAACATGAACAAACAAAGATAAATGTAGCAAGATAAAATAACCAAAAATACATGAAAATGCTTCCACAGTTCACTTGGCAACTCAGATACCAGAAAAGCCAAAGGGACGGACTGTTTCTGGAGTTGTTAGCTATGTTGACTACTACTGAGGACCAATAAGATGAGGAATAAAAGGGCCCAAGATCATTCAAATATGATTACTATGATTACCCTAAAATGAATTCATTTGTATTTTCACTTTTGTATATATTTTAGTATCTTCCTAAAACCACATTATTATTTAGGTCTTCTTTATTGCAAAGTGACCTAGCTGACAACATACTGGTCTGAAATTTTCAAAGAATAAACTGCAAGGTGTATAGAATAGGGTCAATGCTCCCAAGTCAAAGAGGCTGGATGCCTACTATGGTTTAATTTACTGTATGATACTACGCAAGTTATTCAACCTCTCTCTGCGTCTGTTTATACTTGTAAGCATCTGTAAAATGGGGATAAATAATAATACCTAATCCTCAAGTGTGTTATCAAGATTAAATGAGATACCTGCCAGGCATATAGCATACAGTAATATTAATCATGACTATGGACATCTGTGCTGCAAAGGCTAAGTTTTATTCTCAGTTCAAACCTCCCAGAGTTAGACTGAAGACAGCTAGGTTTAAAATATATTTCTTAAGGCAAACACAGTATACAAGATAAATTCATGTATTTTTAAAAATTCCTTCAACAAATACTTATCAAAATCAAGGGCACTAAACCAGATGCTGGGAATACAGTGGTGAAAAGATTAAAAAATGGTCTCTGAACTCATACAAGTCCCTAGCCTTACAAAGTCTACCTGGGGAAGACACACTGAATGAGTGATTTAAGTGACAATTTTTACAAAGAAATGAATCTGACAATCTGGAAGTCAGAGGAAGTGATGTTTAAGCTGGCCCCTGAGAATACACAGTAGCTAAAAAAAAAGGGCGGGGGTAAGCATTTTTTATGCATAGAACACACCATGGGCAAAGGCTCTGAGTCAACAAAGAACAGCAATACCAAGGATCTGACAAGAACTCTGAGGTATGAAAGGGATACAGAGAATTAGGGGAATACAGGCAGGGATAGATCACACAGAGCCCTAGAAACCGCCTGGGAATTCAGTCTTTACTGTGAAATGAGAAGCCCTTAAGATATTTTAAAATCCTGAGAGTCTCATGTCTAAACGTAATACATTTCTCTCTGGCTGCTGTGTGGAAAAATGGTCTCTAAAGTACAATAAGACTATGTACAGCAAGATCAGTGCAGAGGCTATGGTAATATACCAAGAGAAGACTGATAGTGATGTGGAACAGGCCAGTGGCAGACTAGACAGAATGATTAAATTGGAGAAATAGTCAAGACGCAGGAAAGGGAACAAGTCAAAGACAAGAATCATTCAATTTACTTTAGGTGGACATGGATCCAATCACTAAAACAGGGGTCATCAGATAAGGTTTTGAGAGGAAATGTTCAGAGCCTGGTGGGCTGCCATCTATAGGGTCGCACAGAGTCAGACACGACTGATGTGACTTAGCAGCAGAGGCAGTTCATGAGTTTGAAAGTGAAAATATTAGTCTTCAGTCATGTCTGACTCTTTGTGACCCCACGGACTGTAGCCGACCAGGCTCCTCTGTCAATGGAATTCTCCAGGCAGGAATACTGGAATGGGTTGCCCTTTCCTTTTCCAGGGGATCTTCCTGACCCAGGGATCAAACCCGGGTCTCCTGCACTGTAGGCAGATTCTTTACCATCTGAGGCACCAGGGAAGACCCTCATGAGTTTGAGGCACCTATAAAACATCCAAGTGAAGATGTAAATGGACAACTTAACTATAGGGATCTTGGAACTCAGAACAACTTAGGTTGGAGGTAATAGTAAGATAGCTATTTACCTATGTCACAAGATAAAGTAATGATTCTTAAACTTCCAACATGCTGATGAATCATCTCAGGGGCTGATTTCAAATCCTGGTCACCAATTTCAGAAAGCCTAACTCAGCAGAACAGGGAAATAACTCAAGAAAGGCATTTTTAACAAATAACTCTCGAGTGACAGACAATACCTTGAGAATGAACACAGAAAGACATTAGTAGCAAGACAGAGAGGAAGAAAAACCTGGAATGTATGATACCAGAGAAGCCAGACAGACAGACTTGTTTCCAGAGTTGTAAACTGTGTTGACTGCTAATGAGGACCAATAAGATGAGGAATAAAAGGGCCCAAAGAATTCATAGACAAGGAATGAGAGGGAGGTGAGGAGACGAAGACAGCTATGTGTGGCTCTGTTGAGACTGTACAAACAAGAGGCATAATAAGACTATGGGAGATGGCATGGGGCAAAGAAGGGATTTGTTTGCTGTCTGACTTTGTTTTTAGGAGCTTCCCTGGCAGCTCAGACAGTAAAGAATCTGCCTATAATGTAGGAGACCCAGGTTCAATCCCTGGGTCAGGGCAACCTACCCCGTATTCTTGCCTGGAAATCCCATGGAGAGAGGAGCCTGGTGGGCTACAGTCCACAAGGTCACAAAAAGGCAGACACGATTGAGCAACTAACACTTTCACGCTTTGTTTTGGGGATAAGAAAGACAGCCTGAAGAAAAGGCAAGGTTCAAGATGTATGAGACAAGAGAACACTTTAATTCTCTTTGATCTTACTAGCTATTATACAAATAAATGATAATTATAGGTTCGAACCTTTCTTAGACAAATAAAAGCCAAAGCCTGTCAAAAACATCATGAGATCCAAAAGCTATCTTCTGTAGTTAAGATAGGGCAAATATTGATTGATCTTTGGAGGAAAGCAAAAACACTGAATGGCATTATATATTCTGATTCTAAGGAAAAGGTGAGGCTCCTCCTCAAAGGTAAAGATTAAAACTGAGACAGCAGGCATGAGTGCCACCTGCTGGTAAAATGTAAATGCTCAGTTTGTTTCTTTTTTTTGGCCATGCCACAGGGCATGTGGGATCTTTGTTCCCCAACCAGGGATCAAACCTGCACCACCTGCATTGGAAGTGTAGAGTCTTAACCAATGGACCACCAAGGAAGTCCCAATGCTCAGTATTCTGACTGAGATAGAATCTAGTCTTAGGAATTTCAACTAATTGGATTACTGGTTACCTGTTTCCAATGAGTTTCTTGATAATGATACTGAAGTCTCAGATCTTCCCACCCAGCAAAACAAAGTCTTTTATAAACACTCCTGTTTCAATGTTATTCTCTCAAATCATCCCACCTTCGCCTTCTGAAACATGTACATTACCTTATGTAAAATAGATGACCAGTGCAAGTTCTATGCATGCAGCAGGGAACCCAAAGCTGGTGCTCTGGGCCAACCCAGAGGGGTGGGGTGGGGAGGGGGATTGGAGAGGGGCTCAGGATGGGGGACACACGTACACACGTGCACCTGTGGCCGACTCATGGTGATGTGTGGCAAAAACCACCACAATACTGTCATAATCCTCCAATTAAAATAAATTAATTAATCAAAAAAATCTCCTAGTTAGCTGGTCATCATCCTTTTACTTCAACATTTGACAGCAGGAGGCACACAGTCCAAGACTTATTACATAATCATTAGATCATTTAAAACTGAACTAGACCTTCTCCTGATTTCTACCCACTTATGGGTTCCCTGACAGCTCAGTTGGTAAAGAATCTGCCTGCAATGCAGGAGACCTGGGTTGAGAAGATCCCCTGGAGAAGGAAAAGGCTACCCACTCCAGTATTCTGGCCTAGAGAATTCCATGGACTATACAGTCCATGGGGTCACAAAGAGTCTGACACAACCGAACAACTTTCACTTTCACATTCTAGCCTTGCCTCTGCTGCAGTACAATAAATCTCCCTATGATAGTCCTTCACCATCTGAAAGCAGCCACGTCTGTACTTATTTTCTCCCCAGATTAAACAACTCCGGTATTTAACTGTTGTTTTTAAAACCTCCCACCAGCCCAGTTGTTGGATAAAAATTGGTCTGTTAACAGTCCATAAACTACCTTATTTAGAGTTTTATTTTCAACACATAGCCCAGTGGCTATCTGGGTCTTAATACACAATTGACTCATACTAAGTTTATGGTCAACTAAAATCCTGTCCAGCTAGATTTTCCCAACCCAGGATGCATTCTACTTAATTATTTGAATCTAGTGTGAGTCTTGATGTCTATCTTTGCTAAATTTCACCTCATAACAATTTTGATTGCACTCTGTCAAGATCATTTTGGACCCTGATTCTTGGTTCTATCCAAATTCGACAAGCCACTCAATAAATCTTCATCCAAATCAATGATAAAAACTTGGATATGAAAGAGCTCTAGAAAGTAATTAATACTAGGCCTGCAAGAATACTCTTTGGGGTAGGAATGTTCATCATCTATAAATCTACTATTTACTAATCCATCTCAGCCATGAGGGTAATGGAAAACTAAGGCAAATGCTTTAACAAAATCAAGATGTTACGTAATAAGCATTGCATGAATGTAGTGTCCTCAAATTCCTTTCAAAAGTGCCGTTTTTATGAGTTCAGCAAGGTTGTTCTTAAGTGAACTCATGGAAAATGTTCACAAACCACAGTGGGGTTACAGTGGATAGTGCCTACATCTACTTTTCTTCTACAAAACTACACTGTAAGAGTTAACCTATTTTACTATTTTATGATTAAATATTTACGATTTAACACTTAGAACAGCAGATTTGTGGCCATTTGTGCATGTATTTTACGCATCCTAATGGGCTAAAGATCACCTTTTTCAAAAGTATAGTCCTCCTGAGTGAAATAAGCTATGTCTTCTCTGCTTAGGCATCCATGCTTAAGCAAGCGTGCCTTATTTGAAAACTGATCCAAAGTTACTTACAAATTATTTAGATAGCTCTGACTGTTCAAATAGGACTATGGGTTATAATTCCACTGGGTCGTGAGATTTGAACAATCATAATGTAACTATGTGAAACATATGCTGGGCTTCAGCCTGTTTCTTTAATATATTTATCTGGACTTTTCCATTTTAAAGACCACTCTCTGTGCTCATGAAAAGGGAAGCAAAACCAGAAATGTTGCTCCAGGGTAGAGTGTAGCATTCCAGATGTGGACTCCGAAGTCCCAGTACTGGATTCTAATCCCAGCGCTATTGTTCACTAGCTATGTGATCTGCAACAGGTGATATAACCTCTCTGTGCCTCGGTCTCACTCATTAATGTGAATAATGACAAAACCTACCTCACAGAGTTACAGGAATTAAATAAGTTAACATGTGTAGATGGTTTGTAACAGTGTCTGCCACACAGTAAGCACTGAATACTTTAGATGTCTGTTATAATTATCATTCCTGATCGTCTACTAATATCTCCCCTTCTCACACATCCTTTCCCTGAAGTTGCTCTGAAAACAACAATACAGTACAATGGTTACTTAAGAGCTGGGTTTTGAAGTCAGAATATCCTGGACTGGAGTTCTGACCCCAAACTTAATCAGCAATATTATCTTCAGAAGTCACTTAACCCCTCTCAGCCTAAACTTCCTCTTCTATAAAATGAGGATAAAAACAGGATCTACTTCACGGGGTTGTTGCAGGAATTAAACAAAAATGATTGCCACACCCTTCACGTAGTACTTGGCATGTAATATATGTATTAGGTTAATCTTTGTCAAAATCCCTCTGTGTCCTTTAGTATTTTGGTAGGTACAATCTGGACCATACGAGTCTCTTTTCTGATAGTCATATAGACTTTTCATGCTTTTGACAAGTATCTTTGGTTATCCACCTCTCTCCAACTTTGGTAGAGGTTTTGTGTTTTATAGACATACTTCTCTCAACGTTCTTCCCCATGTCCTTTCTCTTTGGATTGTTTGTGGTTATTGCATCAAAATTTAGGAATTTCCTGTTCTTCGATCTCATGGTTGCCGGGGGGGAAGGACGGGGAGAAAGGACAGGGAGTTTGGGATGGGCATGTACACACTGCTATGTTCAAAGTGAATAACCAACAAGCTCCTGCTGTACAGCACACGGAGCTCTGCTCGATGTTCTCTGGCAGACTCGATGAGAGGGGAGTTTGGGGGAGAATGGATGCATGTGTATGTATGGCTGAGTACCTTTGCTATTCACCTGAAACTGTCACAACACTGTTAACTGGCTATACCCCAATACAAAATAAAAAGTTTTAAAAAAAAAAGTCCTGTTCTTTGTGAATCTTTTAGTATTTAGGGGTATGTTAGTATTTTGGCCTATAACCATGAAACTGTGCCCGTATTTTTTTTCCTGAAATATCTGCTTTCTAAAATACAGGATTCGCAATGTTATTTTTCCTCATGAGATGTTATTATAATCTTTAAAATAAAGAGATAATTTTTCTATCAATAGTTTATCTCTTCTACTTCCCCAATCATTGGTAAAAAGTAAATTCAGAATAATGATTCCCACCACTGTTTTCTTTACCACCTATGAGGCTAAGTGATTAATAAATCAAAATTTTATTAGACACTTTTAGCAGAATTAAATTTTTGACAAGTATCTAGATGGTTAATTACTACCATAATTTGTTTCTCAGTAAATTTTAAAATCTGTTTTAGAAACCATCATCTACAGTCCCTGTCATGCCGAGATTCCTTAATATTTCTCTGTCAGAATATCACTTTTGTTTCCTTTTTTTTTATAGCTCTCTACCAGGTTCTTCCCCAACAAAGTGGTTTCTACCTTATGTGTATATTCACACACATGCCATGTGTACACACGCACACACACATATCCTCCTCATTAACCCCTCTAAGCATTCCCTATTGGATGTTTCTTTTCACCAAAGTACACCTTCCAACAACCAGAGTTCTTACATGAGTACCATCCTACCACTTTTTTTTTTCTACCACTTCTTGACAACAGATATTCTCTTGTTAAAATACTGAGTTTTCTTTTCTCTATATACTGCAGTGATCTACAAAATCATTTATATACCAGGTACTATTTCTAAATAGTTCTGTCCCCAAATGCTTTCTTTCTGCCATATGTTTTCCTCCTAGCTTATCTATTTCTATAACATTATATAAGCTCCTTTCTCTTCTTCACTTCAAATTTAATGAGCCTCTAGCCACAAGGTAATAAACGTTATTTTGCTAGAAGCCCAATACTATGGCATTCAATAGTACAGTTCAGGAAACCAAATCCTGCTCTGATACCCTCCAACTGTTTACTGCCATATCTACTCTTGTCTTCCAAAGTTAAGAGCATCAAATGGAAATATAAAAAGATATGAGCTGTGTCTGCTCCTCCAACTCCAAAACCCTGTATTTCTTCTAAACGTGTCCACTAATGTGCACAAGAAAAGTTGTTTTGACTAGACTATTAACTTCAAGATAACAAGGAGCACATATCTTTTGCACACTATCATCCAGTGCCTAGAACATATTAGACCAGAGGTTGCACACTTTGACCCATGGGCCAAGTCCTGTCCACAGCCTGTTTTTGAATGGCTCCCAGCTACGAATGGTTTTTACACTTTTAAAGGGTTGTTTAAAAACAAGTTAAAAAAAAATCACATGGACGAATGTGTGACAGGGACCATATGTACCCCACAAAGCTTAAATTTTACCATCTGGCCCTTTTTAGAAAATGTTTGCTGACTGCTGTACCAGACCCTCAAATATTTGTTAAAAGAGTGAAGAAGAAGAAACAGATTCCCAACAAATATACTTTGAGATGATTGCAAATGGTAAATACTCTCATAATAAACACTGTGCAGATCTTTAAATCATTCCTTGACTTCTATTTTCACTGAGTTTCAAGAGAAACTAAAGGTTTTTTTATTAGTGTATTTAAGAGATCATAATTTTTTTGCATGTACCTATTCTTGAATCACAGGTGCTCCTAAGAGAACTAAATTTAAACCTTGGTAGTCCACTTGTCCAACAAGTCAACAAAAGTGTTAGTCATCAACAAGGTGTAAGGTGTCAATTCACAGGTATGTACCCTCATACACACATCCGTTCCTTCCATGAAGCACCAAGTACCTAAGCACTGACACCCGACAACATTTACTCATCTGTTCCCACGTGTCTGTACACCTGTTACTTCAAAATTTAATAACTGAGAATGTTCCATAAACCCTGTAATAAAGCTCTGAATACTGAAAAATGTTTAAGCAAAACATGTAAGTTCCATTCTCAAATAATATCAAAGACCAGTACTAGACCTGTTCATAGTAATGTCTATTAGAAGCACTTGCAAATGTGTACCTGAAAATGTTGCTCCATCACTTGGATTTTTCCCTGGTCTGGGCACTTTTTTAGAGCTCGGTCTGCATAATGCAATAGGATTTCTACCATCTGTAAGGAAAATGGTAATTAAAATATGTCTCTAAAGCTTTTTAATACTTAATATATGTCATCTTAATATATATGATCTTAAATAATACAGAATCAGGCTTGGTTATTTTATGAAAAAAATACAATTTAAAATTTTAGTGGCTTTATTTCCCCATTTTTTAACCCCAGCCTAATTTCTTTCAGGCTCAGTGTTAGTAACAATTTGCTAATCTTTCCGAATAAATACCTCCAGGTTCCAGATGCCATTAGTGTGAAATAAAAATGAAATAAAATGTTGATGTTTACCTCTTCAGTTATCCTCTGCATAGATCTTTCCCTAAAGAACACATACAGGCAATTCTTTCTACCAGAAACTAAGAGAATCATTTACAAGTCTTGGGAATGACCAGTTTCTATATATGTTTTCTAAATGTTTATACTAATTTGGAATCTAATTTTTACCAATGCATTTGCACAATAAAAAGGGGGACAAATGACAACAGTATATGAATTCAGGCAAGCCTAGACTAGGAAAACAAAGCTAGTATTAAATATTAACATTAGCCATATTAATGCTAATTAACAGCTTAAAGCTCAACATTCAGAAAACTAAGATCATGGCATCTGGTCCCATCACTTCATGGGAAATAGACATGGAAACAGTGGCAGACTTTATTTTGGGGGGCTCCAAAATCACTGCAGATGGTGACTGCAGCCATGAAATTAAAATACAATTACTCCTTGGAAGAAAAGTTATGACCAACCTAGATAGCATATTCAAAAGCAGAGACATTACTTTGCCAACAAAGGTCCGTCTGGTCAAGGCTATGGTTTTTCCAGTGGTCATGTATGGATGTGAGAGTTGGACTGTGAAGAAGGCTGAGCACCAAAGAATTGATGCTTTTGAACTGTGGTGTTGGAGAAGACTCTTGAGAGTCCCTTGGACTGCAAGGAGATCCAACCAGTCCATCCTAGGGGAAATCAGTCCTGGGTGTTCATTGGAAGGACTGATGTTAAAGCTGAAACTCTAATACTTTGGCCACCTGATGCGAAGAGCTGACTCATTTGAAAAGACCCTGATGCTGGGAAAGACTGAGGGCAGGAGGAGAAGGGGACAAGAGAAGATGAGATGGTTGGATGGCATCACCGATTCAATGGACATGAGTTTGGGTAAACTCCAGGAGTTGGTGATGGACACAGCGTGCTGTGGTTCATGGGGTTACAAAGAATTGGACATGACTGAGAGACTGAACTGAACAATAATAATAATAAACATCAGCCATCTTTGCTACCTCAGGCAATACCAATACTTGCACCATATAGTATTTCTAATTATTACTTATCAGTTTATAATAAATGTCAACATCCTATGGGCTACAATTAAGTTCAGAAACAATCCAGATCCCTGGGTTTTCTTCCTCCTCCTGTCTGCTGTCTTCTGGCTATTTCACTATTTATAATCTTCATTAAAGAGTGAGCAAGGGAAAAAAGAAAAGGCGATAAGAAGGAATTTACAAAAGCATTCACAGTAACACCAAGGAATTATCATCTGATTTGCTTTTTTATACACTCTCTCCTTGACTGTAGTCATTTACCTAATCACGTCCAAGATGTAACCCAGTAAAGACCCTATTAAAATACTCACCCGATCTGCAACAATAGCCTTTCGCTTACTGGCATCCCCTGATAATCCTGCAGAGAAGCAAAACCCAGCATTAAATCCGAAGTTAATCCACCTCTTCAGGAGTGAAACTGCTCTGGTCTTCTATTGATAACCTATGCTAACAATAGATACAACAAATCTAGGTAGCAAAATGTTGCATAATATGCCATAACAGGAATACCTCCCATCGACTGGACCAGATAGCATGTCAGTGTACTTTCCTTTTGTTCTAACAGTTTAATTTTCCTTATGAAATGAATTTTAAACGTGACATTTAAAATTCTATATCCTGTATTTGTCATTAACCTTTTTTCCTGAAAATCTGCTTATAACATCTTGCTTATAAGGCACTTGAACACTAAATAAAGTGTTCTGTGAATGATTAATATTATTCATTTTCTCTGCTCCAGAAAAGCAGTACCTACTACACCAGTGTTCTGTTGACTTACCTACTACTGCTTTTGCTTTTCCTTCATGGAAAGACCATGCCAGAGCCAAAGCTTCTGTAAGACAGTCTTGTTTCAAGAGGTGATCCACTCTCTAAAATGAATAAATGAGAGAAACCACACCCCTTTGTCTGACCAATCACCAGTAAAAATTCCTACTCTACCTAGTGTCTTTACAGAAGTTGTTGCTTATTAGCTAAAATTATAATAACCATGTGACTATCTTATTTCCAAGGAAAACAATTTCATAAAGTACTGGATAGTACAGTGACTGTATAAGTTGGTACAAGGCGCTACAGCCTAAACCTGAAAAGAGGAAACAGCTAGAATGTTGCTAGAGCAGAAACAGCTAGTTGCCACGATATCCATTCAATCCCTCCTCCTTCATAACAAATTCCAAGTTTGTTTGAGATAGCAATAAACCTTTAGACAGCTAAAGGACATTTCTAAGACTCTCCTGCGGTCACTTGGTGCCATGTGACTAACTTCTGGCCAATGATAAGAGGAAGTGTTATTTGGACATTTCTGGACTGTGACCTTAAAAGGTCAGGGCCAGCCTTCTCTTCTGTTTCCTCCTTCCTGGAATGTGGACTTAACAGCTGGAGCTCCAGCAGTTATACTGGAACATAAAATGACCTTGAGACTAGAATCCATACAGAAGAATGGTGAAATATCTTTTTTTTGAAATAGGGTAGTATGACAAAACCATGGAGCTGCCATATTAGCCACAGACTGTGTACCTCCAAGACAGCTGTTACATGAGAGAATGATCTTTTATACCACTGGTATTTTGAATTTTCTATATACACAGCCAAACCTTATCGTGAGTTAGTTTTATCAAATCAAGTATATGATAGAATGGCTTTGATATATGCTTCTGAAATTAAAAAGCACAAATCCAAATAATCTTTTTCTAAAACAAAAAATGCTAAGATGTGTGCAATTCAATAGCGCTAATATATAAAATTACTCTGAACTCACCTCCCTCCAGCTCCTCAGCATCATCACATAAACAGACTAGAAAATGAGAAGGAAATTAGACTTATCATCTCCAAGAGACTTATTTGAGAGACACATTTGTCTCAGTTCTACATCTCATTTTACATCTCTTTAAGTAAAAATATTTCATATTACACTTAAAAGTAAAGGGTCGTTCAAGAGCCCACATTAAAAAGTAAAACAGGGACTTCCCTGGCAGTCCAGTGGTTAACACTCCATGCTTCTACTGCAGGCAGGTTTGCTCCCTAGTTGGGGAACTAAGAACCTACATGCCATGTGGCGTGGACAAAAAAAAAAAAAGAGTACACCAAACATTTAAAAGTGAGTAAGTCTATAGTCCAAGGAGTTCATTCCATAGACAAAGAAAAAGGAAAATCCAATCTCCCAACATGCTAAGTTTTTCCATGCTAAGTTTAAAAAAACAAGGAACAAACTGATAGGTAAAAAGCTTTAAAAAACAAAAACAAATTGATAAACAAAAAGTTCAAAAAAAAGGGGACAAATTGATATACCAAAAGTTCCTATTCTAAGTCAAATATCTCAGTGCATTTGATTAATAATATATCCTAAGCTGATCTAGGGCTTCCCAGGTGGTAGAGTGATAAAGAATCCGCCTGCCAAATGCAGGAGACACGGGTTCAGTTCCTGGGTTGAGAAGATCCCCTAGAGGAGGGAATGGCAACCCCACTCCAGTATTCTTGCCTGGGAAATCCCATGGACATAGGAGCCTGGCGGGCTACAGTCTATGGGGTCACAAAGAGTTGGACACAATCGAGCGAGTGAGCACAAGCTGATCTAAGCTAAAGCACATCTTAATTACATGACAAATACATATGATAAAGTTATCTTTCTGGTCATGAAAACATAAATGCGAACGAAGACTGAGAAAGTATACCTCTGAATAAAGAAAATAAGCATCCTATTGTTAACCAGAACCTAAGCAAAGGTGAAAATATAGTATGTCTAAAAGTAGAGGAAATTAATTAGTTGTACAGTACAGAGAACTATATTCAATATCTTCTAATAACCTATAATAAAATTAAGGGGCAATCTTTTAAAAAATTAATTAGTTAAACATCATGATCATCTAACCCTTCAAAGTTTTCAATTACTGCTGATCAGTATTCACTCTGTAATGGACTGCTCTCTTTACCAGCAACCTCCTTCAGCCCCAGCTCTCCTGACACAAACAAACGCCAAGTCACAAAGTGGAAGAACTTACTTTTGTTCCCAAATAAAAGATCTGACCACCATAGCTACTTATGGATTGATAGCAAGCCTTCTCTCCAACCAAAGCCTAGAAAAAAAAATTTTTAAGGTAAAAAACTATATGCATTAGAAATCTCAAATTTTCAAGAATGTGGATTACAGAGACAATATAGTTTCATCCTGTGAGTGAGTTGGGAAAAAATGTCGGCCCAGTGCCACTCTGGCTGTGGAAGTGGCAGAAAAGACAAAGTGCAAAAAGTAGCTCTCTGCTCGTAATATGGTCTTTTTATCTTTCAGAGTAATGCAAAAAAGGGAGGAACATGTCAACTGCTAAATCTGAAGAAAAACCGTTGCAACCTGCCCACTACTG
This sequence comes from Budorcas taxicolor, assembly GCF_023091745.1. NCBI lineage: Eukaryota > Metazoa > Chordata > Mammalia > Artiodactyla > Bovidae > Budorcas > Budorcas taxicolor. The sequence goes on from NC_068910.1 coordinate 146,790,542, forward strand.
GATGACAAGTAATCACTGTTTCTGGCAAAGAATAGGGCTAATTGAAATGATACCTCCAAGTTCTTTGAAATAAATATCAACAAAACACACAAAAGCAAACAGGAAGGTAAAGCAGCACAGTATATGAAAGTCAGCACAACCCAGCAAATAGAAACAAGACTTCCTGCCTGATAAATCTGGGTTGCAAATTTAGGCTCTGTCACCTACTAGGTGACAGAGTTTAAACAAGTTTCAAAGTTCTGACACTGTTTTTTCATCTTTGAAACCCATGCAGTTTCTGAGAGGCTTAAATACAGTAGCATTTATAAATCTTTCAAAATATATGTGGTCAAGAACTGGTAACTAGTCATTTTTCTTATGAAATTATAAAAATATATACAAAGGTAGACAGAATAAAATAATGAACCCAATGTATCCAGTAACTAGCTTCATTAATTATAAGCTCAATCTTGTTTCATCTATAATTCCCACTGACTCCTCTATAACACGGTAATAATTCTGAAATGAATCTCAGATGTTGGACACCTCATTTACAAAAATTCAGTATATGCATAATAAATCCTTTTTAACGCAACCACACAATTTCCTTGACAGAGTTTTAAAAATTAACAATCATTCCTCAATATCAAATATCTGATCAGTGTTTGGATTTCAAATTGCCTCATAAATGTCAAACGTTACTGAGATTTTTATTCTTTGTTTCTACATTTCATTTGTTTAAGTCAAGACTCAAATAAGGGCCACACACTGAAGCAGGCTGATACATCTCTTAAGAGTCAGTGTGCCTCTATCTCTCACAGTCCTTTGCTTTCCATGAAGTTTATTTGTTGAAGACACTGGAACACTTATTCACTGGAGCTTCCTAATATCTGAATTTTGCTAATGGCATCCCAGTGGAATCTTAACATGTTCCTCTGCTTCTGTATTTCCTCTGGAAGATCAGAATCAGGGTTTTGCACTTTTTCGTCAATCTGGGTTTCTGGCAGTACCACTTTAAATTTAAGTACAATGTTAGTGGTAGGATTTTTGTAGATGTTCTTTTTAATCAAGCCAAAGAAGCTCCCTTCTATTCCTAGTTTGCTAAGAATTTTATCAGAAACGGATACTGAATTTTGTGAAATGCTTTTTCTACGTCTTTTGAGATGGTATTATGACCTTTCTTTTACAATAAACTAATATAGTGAATAACATTGACTTTTGAATGTTAAACCAGCCAGGCGTGACTTGGATAAATACCATTTGATAATGATTCTGCTTTTCATACATTGCTGATTTCTATTTACTACTATTTCACAGATTTTTGCTTCTATGCTAATGAGGTCATTGGTCTGTATTATACTTTATTGCAATGTCTTCAGTTTTATTATCAGAGGTAAGCTGATATCATAAAAAGAATTATGTGCTCCCTTTTCCTCTATTTTTAAAAAGATTTTTATGTAAAATTGGTATTTTTTCCTTAATTATAATAGACTTTACTAGTGAAGCTATCTATGCTTGGATTTTCTTTGTAGGAAATCAAACTAACATATAACCCCTTAGATTTTCATTTCTTCTTGGTCAGCTTTAGTAATCTGTACCTTTCAAAGAATTTTTCTACTTCATCTAAAATTGTTTAATTTTTAGGCATAAAGTTATTTATATTATCTTTTTTTTTTTTACTTGCCACAGTCTTTATTCTAGAACAAATAATTTCAAGATTTGTATGGAAATACAAAAAACCTCGAATAGCCAAAGCAATCTGGAGAAAGAAGAATGGAACTGGAGGAATCAACCTGCCTGACTTCAGGCTCTACTACAAAGCCACAGTCATCAAGACAGTATGGTACTGGCACAAAGACAGAAATATAGATCAATGGAACAAAATAGAAAGCCCAGAGATAAATCCACACACATATGGACACCTTATCTTTGACAAAGGAGGCAAGAATATACAATGGAGTAAAGACAATCTCTTTAACAAGTGGTGCTGGGAAAACTGGTCAACCACTTGTAAAAGAATGAAACTAGATCACTTTCTAACACCGCACACGAAAATAAACTCAAAATGGATTAAAGATCTAAATGTAAGACCAGAAACTATAAAACTCCTAGAGGAGAACATAGGCAAATCACTCTCCGACATAAATCACAGCAGGATCCTCTATGATACACCTCCCAGAATTCTGGAAATAAAAGCAAAAATAAACAAATGGGATCTAATTAAAATTAAAAGCTTCTGCACAACAAAGGAAAATATAAGCAAGGTGAAAAGACAGCCTTCTGAATGGGAGAAAATAATAGCAAATGAAACAACTGACAAACAACTAATCTCAAAAATATACAAGCAATTTATGCAACTCAATTCCAGAAAAATAAACAACCCAATCAAAAAATGGGCCAAAGAACTAAATAGACATTTCTCCAAAGAAGACATATGGATGGCTAACAAACACATGAGAAGATGCTCAACATCACTCATTATTAGAGAAATGCAAATCAAAACCACAATGAGGTACTACTTCACACCAGTCAGAATGGCTGCGATCCAAAAATCTGTAAGCAATAAATGCTGGAGAGGGTGTGGAGAAAAGGGGACCCTCCTACACTGTTGGTGGGAATGCAAACTAGTACAGCCACTATGGAGAACAGTGTGGAGATTCCTTAAAAAATTGCAAATAGAACTGCCGTATGACCCAGCAATCCCACTGCTGGGCATACACACCGAGGAAACCAGAATTGAAAGGGACACATGTACCCCAATGTTCATCGCAGCACTGTTTATAATAGCCAGGACATGGAAACAACCTAGATGTCCATCAGCAGATGAATGGATAAGAAAGCTGTGGTACATATACACAATGGAGTATTACTCAGCCGTTAAAAAGAATACATTTGAATCAGTTCTGTTGAGATGGATGAAACTGGAGCCAATTATACAGAGTGAAGTAAGCCAGAAAGAAAAACACCAATACAGTATACTAACACATATATATGGAATTTAGAAAGATGGCAATGATGACCCTGTATGCAAGACAGCCAAAAAGACACAGATGCGTATAGCGGACTTTTGGACTCAGAGGGAGAGGGTGGGATGATTTGGGAGAATGGCATTGAAACATGTATACTATCATGTAAGAATCAAATCACCAGTCTATGTTCGATGCAGGATACAGCATGCTTGGTGCTGGTGCACAGGGATGACCCAGAGAGATGTGGAGGGAGGGAGGTGGGAGGGGGGTTCATGTTTGGAATCTCATGTACATCCGTGGTGGATTCATGTCAATGTACGGCAAAACCAATACAGTAATGTAAAGTAAAATAAAGTAAAAATAAAAATAAAAATAAAATATTTATATTATCTTTTTAATATTTTCAGACTACACAGTGATTGTATCTCTCTCATTCCTGATATTAGTAACTGCACCTTTTTTCTGAATTACTCTCACTAGTGTTTTATCAATTTTATTTATCTTTTAAAAAAACAAGCTTTATTTTCTTTGATTTTCTCTACTGTTCGTCCATTTCCTACTTAACTGATTTGTGTTCACTTTTGTTATTTCTTCCTTTAATATACTTCCAATTTATTTGCTCTTCTCTGTTTAAGATAAAAACTTAAAGAAACTTAAATAAAAATCTCAAATTTGAGATTTTTTTAAGGTTATTTAAAGCTATAGTGAAAGTAAAAGTCGCTCAGTCATGTCCAACTCTTGGTGACCCCATGGACTATACAGTCCATGGACTTCTCCAGGTCAGAATATTGAGTGGGTAGCCATTCCCTTCTCCAGGGGATCTTTCCAACCCAGGTATCGAACCCAGGTCTCCCTATTGCAGGCAGATTCTTTACCAGCTGAGCCACCAGGGAAGCCCAAGAATACTGGAATGGGTATCCTATTCCTTCTCTAGGGGATCTTCCTGACCCAGGAATCAAACTGGGTTCTCCTACATTGCAGGTGGATTCTTTACCAGCTGAGCCACCAAGGAAGCCCATTTAAAGCTATAAATTACCCTCACATTGACTTATAGACCCCAGATTTTTGTTAAAGTTAATTTTCAACGTTATGTTAGTTCAAGTGTACAGCAAAGTGATTCAGTTATTTTACATATATACATTCTTTTACAGATTCTTTTCCCTTATAGATTATTATAAAATACTGAATACAGTTCCCTGTGCTATACAGTAGGTCCTTGTTGGTTATCTATTTTAGATATAGTAGTGTGCATATGTTAATCCCAAATTCCTAATTATCCCTCCCCACTCTCTCATTTGGTAACCATGTTTGTTTTTTCTATGTCTATGAGCCTGTTTCTGTTTTTGTAAATAAGTTTATTTGCATCTTTTTTTTAAATTCCACATATGAGTGATATCATATGATATTTGTCTTTCTCTGGTTTACTTTAGTATGATAATCTCTAGGTACATTTATATTGCTGTATCTGGCATTCTTATAGCTGAGTAATATTCCACTGTGTATCTCTGTGTGTGTATATATATATACACACCACATCTTCTTTATCCATTCATCTACCGATGAACATTTAGGTTGCTTCCATGTATACACAACAAGTCGTGGCTATCCATCGTAAATAGTGCGATGAACATTAGACTGCATGTATCTTTTTGCATGATATTTTTTTCTGGATATATGTCCAGCAGTGGGATTGATGGATCATATGGTAACTCTATTTTTACTATTTTAAGGAATCTCCATACTGTTCTCCATAGTGACTGGACCAATGTACATTTCCACCAACAGTGCAGGAGGGTTCCTTTTTCTCTGACTCTCTCCAGCACCGATTATTTGTCAGTGCTTTGATGCTAGCCATGCTGACTGGTGTGAGGTGATACCTCGTGTTGTTTCGATTTGCATTTCTCTAGTAAGGCGCAATCTTTCATGTACCTATGAGCCACCTGCATGTCTTCTTTGGAGAAACGTCTTTTTAGATCTTCTGCTTTGTTTTGTGTGAAAATGCTGAGCTGTATGAGCTGTCTGAGGCCACAGATTTTCATATGCTGCATTTTCACTTTCATTTAGTTCAAAATATATTATAACTTCCTTTGAGATTTCTTCTTTGACTTACGGGTTATTAATAAAGGTGTTACTTAATTTCCAAATATTTAAGTTTTCTCCAGATTTACCCAGATGATTCAATAATTTACTGTTGTTTGCTTTATGGCCTGGCATATAATTTATTGGATGCTCCATTTGCACTTGAGAACATTTGTAATTTGCTTTTGCTGGGTGGAATACTCTATAAATATCAGTTACGTCAAGTTGGTCAATAATTCTTTTTAAGTCTTCTATATACCCTTGATGGTTTTCTGTCTGCTTATTCTATTAATTAGTAATAAAGGAGTTTTGAATTGTCCAAACTCTAATTGTGGACTTGTCTGTTTCTCTTTTTAAATTTGTTATCGTCTCATATATTTTGAAGGTCTGTTATTGGGTGCTTAAGGCTTTAAGATTATTATGTCTTCTTGATGAATTAATCTTATCAATTTGAAATTTCTCTTTATCTCTGGCAACATTCCTTACTCAGAAATCTACTTAATCTGATATTAAAATAGCCATTTTAATTATTAGTATTTGCACAATATGTCTTTTTCTTTCCTCTTACTTTTAACTTATCTATGACTTTGTATTTAATGAGAGCTTTTTGTAGACAGCATAGAGTTGGTCCTGCTTTTTTTAAATCCAGTATGACAATCCCTGCCTTTCAACTGAAATGTTTAGACATCTTCCATTTCTTATAATTATTGATATAGTTGGATTTAGATTATCTTATTGTTTTCCACCTGTACTACCTCTTTTTTAATGCTTCATTGAATTTAATATTTTTTAACATCCATTTTTTTTGCTACTATTGACTTATAAAGGGATACTTTTTCAGTGACTACTCTAGTGTTTATAATATGCAACTTTAACTAATCTCAGTCTACATTTATAATATACAATTTGATGTATAATGTTAAGAACTTTAGAGTAATATACTTCCTTCTCCCCACTCCCTGCTATGTACTATTTCTGTCATCCTATTACTTCTACATATCATTAAGTATGTACCACAAAATATCATTACTTTTGTTTTAAATAGTCAACTTCTTTTGTTAAATGACAATATTAAGATAATTTACATACCATAAAATTCACTCATTAAGTATACAATAACATTTTGGTAAATGTACAGTTGTTCAACCATTGCCAAAATCCAATTTCAGAATATTTCCATCACTCCACAAAGATAACTTTCACCCACTTCCAGTCAATTCTCATTCCCACTCTTAGTCCTAGTTCTATTAATCTACATCTGTCTCTATAAATTTACCTTTTTTGGACATTTCATATGAATAGACTCAAACAATACATGGTCTTTCCATATGGCTTCTTTCACTTAACACAGTATTTCAGAGGCTCATCCATGCTGCAGCACGTGTCAATAGTTCATTTCTTAAATTGAGGAATAGCATCCTACTACATAGACATGCCACATTTTGCTTATCCATTTATCAGCTGGTGGACATTTTTTCTGACTCTTTGGCTATTATGAATACTACTGCTATGAACATCTGTGTACAAGTGTTTTTGTGGAGATATGGCTTCATTCCTCTTGAGTAGCTAGCTAGGAATAGAACTGCTCTATCACATGGAATCTTCAATATTTTGAGTAACTGCCAAAATGTTTTCTATAGTGGCTGCACTATGTCCAACAAGCAAAATATGAATGTTCCAATTTTTCTGCATTGTAGTCAACAGTTGTTATTGTCTCTTTGATTACAGCTATCGCGGGAGGCATGAAGTGGTATCTCATTGTGATTTTGATTTGCATTTCCATAATGATTAGTGATGCTGCATATCCTGTCATCTGCTTTTTGGCCATTTGGTATATCTGTCTGGAGACTACTGCAGATTATGGCAGATGAGAAATCTGCTCTTGCACTTACTGCTGATCCTCTGCACTTAATGTGTCTTTCTCCTCTGCCTGCTCTAATATTTCCTCTTTCCAAGTCATTTGAATCAATCTGTTCATTTTACTTGTGTTTGGGTTCACTGAGCTTCTTGAAATTCTGTGTTTATTGTTTTGGAAAGTTTCTGACCATTATTTCTTCTAATTTTTTCTCTCCTCTCCTTCAGCGATTTCTACCACACATTAGGCTACTTCTCGCTACCTCACTGGTCACTTTTTTTTTTTTTTAATTTTTTTCTGTTTCATTTTGGATAGATTCTATCATTCTATTTTCAAGTTCACTAGTCTCTTGAAAATTACTGTTTTTGTTTTTTTTTTCCTTTATTTTTCTTTTTTTCCCAGACAGGAGAGCAAATCCAGTCCCTACTATTCCATCATGGCTGAAAGCACAAGTTCAAAGTCTATCAATGTTTTTAATAATCACTCTTCTGACTGCCACCACCGCCACTGCTGCCGCAGTTGCTAGGAGTCAGGGAGAGCTGATTTGGGGGCTTCCCTGTTAAGATGGAAAAGAATCTGCTCTCAATGTGGGAGACCCAGGGTTGATTCCTGGGTCAGGAAGATCCCCTGGAGAAGGATATGGCTACCCACTCCAGTATTCTTGCCAGGGAAATTCCAGACAGAGGAGCCTGGTGGGCTACAGTCCATGAGGTCACAAAGAGTCAGACACGACCAAGTGACTGACACTTTTACACTTCCAGACCAAAGAAAACATCTAAGTGTGGGATAATAATTATTCTTAACCTAGTGAATTCTATTGAATTACCATTTCTTCTTCTGGATTTGCCTAGTTTCTAAATTCTGAAAATACTGGAAGACTCTTTCACATATATTTATGCTCTGAAGTTCTAATATCTCAGGGAGATTTGAGCAAGATACTATGTGTTCAGTTCAGTCCGACTCTTTCTGACCCCATGAATTGCAGCACGCCAGGCCTCCATGTCCATCACCAACTCCCAGAGTTCACCCAAACTCATGTCCATCGAGTCGGTGATGCTATCCAGACATCTCATCCTCTGTCGTCCCCTTCTCCTCCTTCCCCCAATCCCTCCCAGCATCAGAGTCTTTTCCAATGAGTCAACTCTTCTCATGAGGTGGCCAAAGAATTGGAGTTTCAGCTACAACATCAGTCCTTCCAAAGAAGACCCAGGACTGGTCTCCTTTAGGATGGACTGGTTGGATCTCCTTGCAGTCCAAGGGACTCTCAACAGTCTTCTCCAACACCACAGTTCAAAAGCATCAATTCTTCGGTGCTCAGCTTTCTTCACAGTCCAACTCTCACATCCATACATGACCACTGGAAAAACCATAGCCTTGACTAGATGGACCTTTGTTGACAAAGTAATGTCTCTACTTTTGAGTATGCTATCTAGGTTGGTCATAACTTTTCTTCCAAGGAGTAAGCAACTTTTAATTTCATGGCTGCAGTCACCATCCGCAGTGATTTTGGAGCCCCAAAAAATAAAGTCTGACACTGTTTCCCCATCTATTTCCCATGAACTGATGGGACCAGATGCCATGGTCTTCGTTTTCTGAATGTTGAGCTTTAAGCCAACTTTTTCACTCTCCTCTTTCACTTTCATCAAGAGGCTTTTTAGTTCCTCTTCACCTTCTGCCATAAAGGGTGGTGTCATCTGCATATCTGAGGTATTGATATTTCTCCCAGCAATCTTGATTCCAGCTTGTGTTTCTTCCAGTCCAGCGTTTCTCATGATGTACTCTGCATAGAAGTTAAATAAGCAGGGTGACAATATACAGCCTTGATGTACTCCTTTTCCTATTTGGAACCAGTCTGTTGTTCCATGTCCAGTTCTAACTGTTGCTTCCTGACCTGTATATAGATTTCTCAAGAGGCAGGTCAGGTGCTCTGGTATTCCCATCTCTTTCAGAATTTTCCACAGTTTATTGTGATCCACACAGTCAAAGGCTTTGGCATAGTCAATAGAGCAGAAATAGATATTTTTCTGGAACTCTCCTGCTTTTTCCATGATCCAGCAGATGTTGGCAATTTGATCTCTCGTTCCTCTGCCTTTTCTAAAACCAGCTTGAACATCTGGAAGTTCACGGTTCACGTATTGCTGAAGCCTGGCTTGAAGAATTTTGAGCATTAGTTTACTAGCATGTGAGATGAGTGCAATTGTGCGGTAGTTTGAGCATTCTTAGGCATTGCCTTTCTTTGGGATTGGAATGAAAACTGTTTTCCAAATTTGCTGGCATATTGAGTGCAGCACTTTCACAGCATCATCTTTTAGGATCTGAAATAGCTTAACTGGAATTCCATCACCTCCACTAGCTTTGTTCATAGTGATGCTTTAGACACTCATAAATAAGACCTTCATTACTATTTTTTTCCAGGAAATTATACAGAGAAGCTCCACAAGAGTCTAAACTTCCTGCTTAAAGATTACTGACTTAGCAAACATGAGATCACAATTTCAAGTAATTTAACTGTAAACTACCTATGTAAATGGGCTTCCCTGGTGGCACTAGTGGTTAAGAGTGAAGTGAATGTTGCTCCATCCTGTCCAACTCTTTGTGACCCCCATGGACTATACAGTCCATGAAATTCTCTTGGCCAGAATACTAGAGTGGGTAGCCTTTTCCTTCTTCAGGGGATCTTCCCAACCCAGGGATGGAACCCAGGTCTTCTGCATTGCAGATGGATTATCAGCTGAGCCACAGGGGAAGCCCAAGAATACTGGAGTGGGTAATCTATCCCATCTCCAGTGGATCTTCCCCATCCAGGAATCGAACTGGACCCCCCTGCCAATGCAGGAGACATAAGAGGTGTGGGTTGGGAAGATCCCCTGTAGGAGGGCATGGCAACCCACTTCAGTATTCTTGCCTGGACAATCCCAGGGACAGAAGAGCCTGGTGGGCTACAATCCATAGGGTCGCAAAAACTTGGCACACACACCTGTGTAAATAGCTAAATGCCACTGTCATTGCTTAAAATATAGTAAAATTAATATTGGAGAAGGAAATGGCAACCCACTCCAGTGTTCTTGCCTGGAGAATCCCAGGGACGGAGGAGCCTGATGGGCTGCCATCTATGGGGTCGCACAGAGTCAGACATGACTGAAGCGACTTAGCAGCAGCAGCAGCAGCAATACTAAAATAACTTTTAGGTCTTCCTTCTCTGCAGACTCCTACATTTCATCTATCTCCCATTCCTAAAGAATTTTTCTCTCAAAGCTCTCTTTGCCTTTCAATGACCACAGTCTTCATACCTGTTCAAGTCTTTAGCAATTATCCATATACTTCCAAAGCCTCACAAGCTACCTGTCTCTGTAGTCTTTAATTCCTTAAATCTATCAGGCTTGTTGTCACCACATAAAACTTTCTAAAATATCTTGCTTTTACAGTTTCTTTCTTATGAACTTTAAATTTCACGTCATTATTTTTAGTATAAAAGTTAAAATTTCTTTGGTATTAGTTACATTTCTGAATAGCAGATAACAGGAATTACTGTTTTAATTCACATTCTTGAATACTTACAAATAAATTCACATCCACTTCAACCTAGTTAGTGGTTTTCAAAGAAACATCAAGACATAAAAACTCCTCAGAATTCTTAAAATAAAACAACAAAATATCAAGTTTATCAAAACAATGCTAAAATAACAGATTATTCTTACCAGAGCCTGGCTCACGTTTCCTCCAGTGGCTAGTGATTTGAAATGGCTGCTATTATAGACCAACTGAACTTCTGAGATCTCCACTGTTTCCAGCTCCTCCTGAGTTTGCCGATCAATCACATGCAACTTCTCTACACTGTCCAAGAGCACAATTGTGCGTGAGTTTATCCACTGTAATTCAAGCACACAGAAACACAAAAGTGAGGCCCATCCCACATCATCATCCAGGAAGAGAAGAAAGCTTGGCCACTCAGTGAAATGACACTGAGGACCTTAACCATTTAATCAATCAGGTGATGATAACACAATCACAGCAAGAACTACTCAGTACCAGCCCAAAGCACAGCAGGTGCACAGCACAGTATTGAGCTCTGATGGTATTAAAGTGATTCATAATGTAAAAGAAGGCTAACTGAGAGCCCTAATAGATATTATGGGATAAACTGTTTATCAAATTTTTTTTAAAGGTAGTACATTGACACAATAACTTAAAAGTGACTAACTTTGCATTTCTGCTATTTTTGACATTAATCAAACAAAATGGCAGTGAAACCTCATAAACCTAGCTGGTCAAAGAATGATCATTAGCATTTAAATATTACATATTTCAAAATAGAAACTATTTTAAAAATATGTATTTCCTTCACCTACAAATTATGGCAGAGTTCTTTGCTCTATTTCTCTATATAGTCTGAATATTTGTTAATGAGTACTATTACAATTTTAAAAGTAATAATGTTAAAATCTGCTAAAGGATGTCATTTTGATTAAATTTCTTGGGTTATATATCAAATTTATTTTCAAAATATTTTTTTGAAAATTCTCAATTCCTCAAGAAATAAATGAAGTCTTAAAATCTGTACAATTAGAATTCCAAATTAGCCAGAACAAAGTATTTCCCCTGTACTTTCTCTGATACTAGTTTTGGTTTATTTATATGATCTCTTTCCATGCTCAGAAATTATCTGCATAATCAAATAACAACCAAAACCAATCAAGTTGAGAATGGATCAATTTTTCTCTTTTAACTATGCTACACGTGTATATACTTTATCACTGCAGTGGTTGCTGTAAGGGAAAGGTTTGGTTTTTCAAAAAAACATTGTCTCTCAGAAAACAGAGTTTGACACTCAAACCATTTACAAAGAACTTTTGTAATGTGCTCTCTTGATTACTTTGAGAAACAAAGTACCAGTCAGAAAAGACACATTATTTAGCTTTGTACAAACTTTAGTGCTAGCTTTTACAGGCTTTCAAAGGTCACCTGGTTAAGAGAAAGAATGAGAAAGAATGTTAGCATGTTTAGCTATTATTCTTGGGATTAGACTCTCACTATTTTAATTGTTGACACATTGTAAACAAGCCTTTTAAAGGTAACTTACAAAGCAATGCGGTTAGGGGTCATATCATGAATATGTCACAGGACAAATGAAAAACACCCACTGTCCTACTATTAGAATGGCTACTTGTGGTTGGGAAGTTTTTTCCAGGGACAGAATCATATGCAGATGTTTACAGAGATGTACCTCAAACATCTTAAATGCAAGTGATAATGATGAATTCTAGACAAATATGTTAGACAATTCCACAAGGGATTCTGGTAATGACAAAACACTGATGTCTAATAAACATGGGAAGAGGTTGAACAAAATTATTTCATGAAATGTATATGGGAAAAAAGTGTTATTTCTAAATCAAGTCTGTAAAATTTAAAAAGCAATGTACAACTAAATTAATAAATCATCTATTATAAAAATTGATACGAAAGGAAATAATCTTTTCTAAAAAAACCCCAAAGGTTGCTCAGGACCGAGATACATGGTAGAGAGAGAACTCTGCAGTTTTTAGCCACAAGAAAATAGTATCTCCTGAACCAATGAGGACATACTCAGAAGTACCAAGATGTGTTTACAAAGAAAGCCCGGCAATGATCCTGAAGAAATTATTCTGATCTACCCTTCGAGCTATTCAAGATATTAAAGAAAACTTTTGGTGATCTTGCCAGTGTTCAGCAGGCTGAAGGACAATAAAAATGATGTGTGGCATCACACCAATGTCAAGACTGTTTTCAGTACAAGCAGGACTTCACTTCTGTCCACATTTTATATGATCCTAAAGGTCATGGTTTATGGCAAAAATCCTGGGAGCCTTAACAGAACATGGACTCAGAACAATTATACAAAGTAAATGGGGGTATTTCATTTCAATAATACTCACAGTAAAGTTGATGAGGTCATAGTATAGGTGAAGATGCTTTTGCTTAGTAACATGTATCGCTCCAGATTCATCTCTCTTAACCTGATGATGAAATAAAAACAACCTGAATATCAGCTACTGTTTGAGAGACTTTAAAAAGTTTCTCACCTACTCAATCCACCTAGAACATGATTTCCATTCAGAATATGGGTAAAACAAATACTGATAACTAAAGAAACTATTAAACAAATGAAAAAAATCACTCACAAGTGTATGTAGTATATCTGGTATAATCCATGGTCAGTGGTCAAGCTGTCAGTTTAGGCATACCATTGTATTATGTGCACTTCACTTTATTGTGCTTCCAGATATTGTGTGTTTTACAAACTGAAGGTCTGTGGCAACCTTGAGTCAATCTATTGACACCATTTTTCCAACAACATTTGCTCACTTGCTTACTGTCTCTGTGTCACATTTTGGTAATTTTTGCAGTAGTTCAAACTTTTTCAGTATTATTTGTTATAGTAATCCGTGATTAGTAATCTTTGATGTTACTATTGTAATTGTTTTGGCTTTTTTTAAGCAATGAAGTATTTTTTAATTAAGGTATGTACACTGCTTTTTTTTAAGAGATAATGTTATTACATACTTAGAAGACTACAATGTAGTGCAAACATAACTTTTCTATGCCCTGGGAAACCAATCAACTTATGTAACTCACTGCACTGCAGTATTTGCTTTATTGCAGTGGTCTGAAACAGAACCAGTAATATCCCCAGGGTATGCTGTACTGGCAAATGTAATATTCACTCCGTCATACTCAGAACAAACTAACTTCATCACATCAATAACTGTATTTAGCCAGAGTTAAAGCATAAAATAGGATTAGTGGTATGGTGTTAAAAAAAGTAAAACAAAAGTACATTAAAAGGAAAAAAAGGTGCTGCAGTGACCAAAACTAGGCTTTTCTGAAATATGACACAAGTATAGCTCAAACAGCCAGAAATGCAATGTTTTGTTTATGTCCTTCAGTCCCCCTGAAAAGCCTTGTCTTTCCTTCAAAATGCCATCCCTAACTCTCACTGCAACCATCCTTGTCTAAAGACCTCACTTGCTTTATTACAAGAGCAAAACCCTTCATTTCCCTCCAACCTCCTATAATCTGTTCTTTTTGCTATTTGTACGGTGCTATTCCTAAAATGTCACTTTAATCATATCACTTTAATTACCTAAGAACCTGTGATGGTTTCCGCTTACCAATCTAGGGCAATTATTACACAGTCTAGATCAGAGGTTAGCAAACTTTTTCTGTAAAAAGCCATACAGTAAATATTTTCAGATCTGCAGAGCATACAATTTCTGTTGTAACTACTCAACTCCGCCACTGTTGTGCAAAAGCAGCAATAAATAAGACATAACCAAATGCACATGAAATAATACTTCACAAAATCAAGTAGCCAGCCACGTCTGGCCCACAGGCCATAGTTTGCCAACCCCTAATCTAGATCCATGCCATATATTCAACTTTATTTTCAACAATAAGCTTCACCCCGTTATTAATTCTAACATTTATTACTGACTTTCTATATATTTAAGTACTGTCCTAGTAGTTGGAATACAGCAGTAGGGTTGGTTTTAGACTTATGGAGCTTTCAGTCTAGCGAAGAAGAAAAATGTTAAATAAGGAATTTTAGAAGTGCTGAATGTTATAAAAGAAGGTATTATCGATGTCTGTAGTGGGAAATGCTAATTGAGGTCAGTAGGTCAAGGAAGGCAATGCTAATCATGAGCTAGGATAATGTTGAAGAGAGCACAGAGCTTTCCTGGCAGAGACATTGGCATATGTAAAGACACCAAGGCCAAAGACATGGAAGCATCCTAAACGTCCATCAACAGATGAATGGATAAAAAAGATGTGATACATAAATAAATGCAGTGTTACTCAGCCACAAGGAAGAATGAAACAATGCCTTTGCAGCACCATGGATGGGCCTAGAGACTGTCATACTAAGTAAATCAGACAGAGAAAGACAAATACATGATATCGCTTATATGTGGAATCTAAAAAAATGATACAAGTCAACTTACTTACAAAACAGAAACAGGCTCACAGACATAGAAAACAAACTTAGGGTTACCACGGGGAAAGAGGGAGTGGGATAACTTAAGAATTTGGGATAAGCACATACAAACCATAATAGATAAAAGATAAACAGCAAGGTCCTACTGTAAAGCACAGGAAATTATATACAATATTTCATAATATCTACAATGGAAAAGCTGGAAAAGAATATATATATATATATATATATATAAACTGTCATAATAAACTGGAAAATTCGTCAAGAGATGGGAATACCAGACCACCTGACCTGCCTCTTGAGAAACCTGTATGCAGCTCAGGAAGCAACAGTTAGAACTGGACATGGAACAACAGACTGGTTCCAAATAGGAAAAGGAGTACATCAAGGCTGTATATTGTCACCCTGCTTATTTAACTTCTATGCAGAGTACATCATGAGAAACGCTGGGCTCGAAGAAGCACAAACTGGAATCAAGATTGCCAGGAGAAATATCAATAACCTCAGATATGCAGATGACACCACCGTTATGGCAGAAAGTGAAGAGGAACTAAAAAGCCTCTTGATGAAAGTGAAAGAGGAGAGTGAAAAAGTTGGCTTAAAGCTCAACATTCAGAAAACTACGATCATGGCATCAGGTCCCATCACTTCGCGGGAAATAGATGGGGAAACAGTGGAAATAGTGTCAGACTTTATTTTGGGTGGCTCCAAAATCACTGCAGATGGTGACTGCAGCCATGAAATTACAATACACTTACTCTTTGGAAGAAAAGTTATGACCAACCTAGATAGCATACTCAAAAGCAGAGACATTACTTTGCCAACAAAGGTCCATCTAGTCAAGGCTATGGTTTTTCCAATAGTCATGTATGGATGTGAGAGTTGGACTGTGAAGAAAGCTGAGCACCGAAGAATTGATGCTTTTGAACTGTGGTGTTGGAAAAGACTCTTGAGAGTCTCTTGGACTGTAAGGAGATCCAACCAGTCCATCCTAAAGGAGATCAGTCCTGGGTGTTCATTGGAAGGACTGATGCTGAAACTGAAACTCCAGTACTTTGGCCACCTCATGCGAAGAGTTGATTCATTGGAAAAGACTGATGCTGGGAGGGGTTTGGGGAAGGAGAAGGGGACCACAGAGGATGAGATGGCTGAATGGCATCACCAACTTGATGCACATGAGTTTGAGTGAACTCCGGGAGTTGGTAATGGACAAGGAGGTATGGCGTGCTACAATCCATGGGGTCGCAAAGAGTCGGACATGACTGAGCAACTGAACTGATACATAAACTGAATCACTTTGCTGTACACCAGAAACTAACTCAATAATGTCAATTTAAAATATGTCAAATTAAAATATGTCAATTTAAAAAAGAAATAAAAAGACACTGAGGCAAAAGACTAGTTAGGAAGCTATTTCAGAGCCTGGGTTAGAAATGCCTGTGGTTTAGGCTAGGGAAGCAGCATAGGGGAGACAAAAAAAGGAAGTAAATTAGAGTCAGCAGGATGTGTGATAGAGCAGGAATAGAGAGAAAAATGCAACTAAAACGGATCTCCTAGATCTCAGGCTGGAGAAACTAAGTGGACAGTGAGGCACTTGCTTCACTGAGCTAGGAAACTCAAGAAGAGATTCCACAGGCACATTCTTATCTCTGTATCTTCAGTTCATCTTATTTTCCCCAATATGTATATCCACCCCTCTTGCATTATTTGCCCTGTACCCTTCATAAAGTCTTCCACAGCCTCTGTAATCCATACAAATCTCTTCATACTCCAAACTTACATCAAGTTTTAAATTCTCATCACATAGTAGAGTCCTTAAACTGTCCTCACTAGTAGCAACGAACATACTGGTTTTGCCTTTCAAACCATATTTTAACCTATTTTTAAAAAGAAATTAAGTTTTATATGTCCTCCAATTGCCTCATGTCCACTACAATGTAAAGGACATAGTAGGTGCTCAATGATACTTGCTAATAAACACACTACATGTAGGTAGGTAAGCCATTAATACAGACATATGTACATTCAAATATTTACACATACACATAAACCATTAATTATTTGTTAGTCAAAGGAGATGGAAATAAGAAATATACCATGAGGCGGCATGGAGCTGAGGGTTTACCATGTTAACCACTAAAGCCTCAAAAATTAAATAGGTCATTCTCTCTCCAAAGAATTACAATAGTATATTTCTTTGACACAACATTAAATTACTGGTGAATCAGAATGATAACCTGTGACAAAGGACTTCAGCACAGATGTAGCATCATATTAGGACTTACCAGGAGAAAATGAACAACATCTCCTCTGCAGAAGGCAAGCATGGGATTCACGTAATTATGCACTGCCACAAAGTGCCAGGCCAGCAACGGAACGCTGGAAGGATCCATCTGGGTAAGAAGGAAAAAAAAAAAATCATTGTTAATACAAGAAGAATAAAGAGAAAACTCTGGTTTAAAACAGCAATGGACTGGTGTTCCTTGGTAAAAACTTCTCCTAATTTCTCATTAAAATTCCAGCAGAGTAGGGATTGACTAGGAAGCGTCAAGAAGGAACCTTCTTTGTGGACAGTAATGCTCCACATCTTGACAGAAGTTTGGGTTACATAAGTATCTATATTTGGCAAAGTTTAGCAAATGTACACTCAAGATCTGTGTGTTTTGTTGTATGTAAATTTTTCTACCAAAGGAAAGACTTTGAATACTGAACTGTACTTAATCATATGCATGTTGAATATTTAGGGGGGAAAAAAGAGTACTAATTTCTGCAATTTACTTGGAAGCACATTAAAAAGAAAACGATTTGATGAGTGACAATAAACAGGTATATAATGAAGTATACAATAAAATACCAATGGTAGGTATATAGATGTTTAATGTAAAATCCTTTCAACTTCTCTATTTATTTGAAAATGTTCATAATAAAATATTGGGGGGGAAATCAACAAAAACAAAGATGCAAACACATACCATGATAAATCTCAATTAGCCAATGAAGGTCACCTAAGAACAGTTAATGGTAATCTGAGCAGGCTCTACCATCTGAAAGGGCAGGACTGCTTCCCCTGGGGCCCAGAGATAGAGTACCAATAAGAAAACTGAAGAGTGAGCTCCCTCGTTACAGGGCCTACTTTCTGGACTAGTCTTGGTTCTACACCGTCATTCTCCATCCCATCCCATCCACGCCTCTCCTTACATATTCACTGGAAGAAAACATCACTTTGAAAGCATCCAAGCAGGAAGGAAGAGATACCAAGGTGTGCACAATACATTGCGAGAAGCATCCCCCAAAATGAAATATCACAGGCAGAAGAAACCCCAGAAAGAATACGTCAGAGCAATTCACACTATATTACGGTGGGGTGCTCTCCCTCAGTAGTTCAGTATCAAAGCAGCCGCTGTTCATGAGAGAACACTTAACAGAATAAAGGAAGGGAAGTATAGATCTTGTGATCCCCAGGACACTGCTCTGGTCGCCAGCTGACAGTTTTGGTCACATCAAGGTAAGCAGACAGAGAGCTGATTTCCACTCTATCTAGCTTTCTGACAGCCTCACAGAATTCACCACTCATGAATCATCTTCCCCAACCTCCCAACATGGTCTTTTTGCCCATAAGATGGAGATTTACTCACCCGTCCATAAGGAAAAGTCATCCACACTTTCAAGGATGGCTTCAATCCAATGACCAGTATCTTTAGGGAGAAAAAATACATTTTCACTATTTACCCTGCAATTTTCAGATTTTT
This sequence comes from Budorcas taxicolor, assembly GCF_023091745.1. Taxonomy (NCBI): domain Eukaryota; kingdom Metazoa; phylum Chordata; class Mammalia; order Artiodactyla; family Bovidae; genus Budorcas; species Budorcas taxicolor. Next base: position 146,809,148 of record NC_068910.1, read on the forward strand.
GGTATTCAAAGTCTCTAAGTTATAAGCTTCATCTTCTAAATACCTTTGTTAAGGATGCCATGGCCAATAAGGAAAACTGTGTGATGGGATGATCTTTCAACTCGGGCTTAGAGTGGAGAGGTTCAATACAGCAAACTTCACCCTTGGAACCGCTAAACAGGCATCGAGATTCACAAGTTCTCACTCCCATCACTCTCCTGAAAATGTAACCCAAAATGCAGAATCATCTTAGCAATGATCCAAGGCACTAAATCTCTACAGCAGATGACTACAAAAGCCTCCTGATTCCTACTCCTGCCCCCAACAATCCAAACTCCACATAACATCAGCGTGTCCTTTTCATCGTAGGGTCAGATTTACCACCTTCTCCTATGGCTTCTCCCTCTCCAATGGCTTACCACTGTACACAAAATAAAATCGACTCTCACCAGGTTTAAAACATCCTGTACGATTTTATATGATCTCTCTCCTGCCTGCACTCCTCTCCCCCTGCTCACGTGCTCCAGCCACAGTGGCCTTCTGTCCGCTGCTCCAGCAGGGCACGGTGTGCCCACCTCGAAGTTTCTGTGCTCGAATATCCCTCTGGCTGGAACACTTCTTCCAGGTCTTTTCATTTGTTGACTAGATTATCATCCAGGTTTTTGTTTAAATCTCACCTTCAGAGAGAAGCCTTCCTAAATGATTCTCAAATGCACTCCAGCACACTGATCTGTCTTATTTTCTTCACAGCACTCATACTTAAAGTTATTTATGTGTTGGTTTATTGACTGTCTCCCCACCCCCACCCCAACTAGAATGTAAGTTCTACCAGAGTAGCAACCTTGACCGGTTCACAGCCATAACGCTGGTATCTAGAACAATGCCTACACATAGGGGATAGCCAATAAACATCAGCTGAATAAATCAACAGTGCTGCGCTAGGTGCTGAGAGAGGGCATCAAAGGCCAGACAGGCAGAAACCACAATCACAGAAAACTAACCAATCTAATCACATGGACCACAGTCTTGTCAAACTCAATGAAACTGAGGCATGCCGTGTAGGGCCACCCAAGACAGACAGGTCGTGGTGGACAGTTCTAACAAAATGTGGTCCACTGGAGAAGGGAATGGCAAACCACTTCAGTATTCTTGCCTTGAGAACCCCATGAACAGTATGAAAAGGCAAAAAGACAGGACAATGAAAGATGAACTCCCTAGGTCTGTAGGTGCCCAACATGCAATGGGAGAAGGGTAGAGAAATAATGACAAAAGAATGAAGAGACAGAGCCAAAGCAAAAACACCACCCAGTTGAGGATATGACTGGTGATGGAAGCAAGGTCCAATGCCATAAAGAACAATATTGTATAGGAACCTGGAATGTTAGGTCCATGAATCAGGGCAAATTGGAAGTGGTCAAACAGGAGATGGCAAGAGGAATGTCGACATTTTAGTAATCAGCGAACTAAAATGGACTGGAATGGGTGAATTTAACTCAGATGACCATATCATACCTACTACTGCGGACAAAAATCCCTTAGAAGAAATGGGAGTATCCATCATAGTCAACAAGACAGTCCGAAATGCAGTACTTGGGTGCAATCTCAAAAACAACAGAATGATCTCTGTTCGCTTCCAAGGCAAACCATTCAGTATCACAGTAATCCAAGTCTATGGCCCGAGCGGTAATGCTGAAGCAGCTGAAGTTGAATGGTGCTGTGAAGACCTACAAGACCTTCTAGAACTAACACCCAAAGAAGATGTCCTTTTCATTAAAGGGGACTGGAATGCAAAAGGAGGAAGTCAAGAAACACCTGGAGTAACAGGCAAATTTGGCCTTGGAGTACAAAATGAAGCAGAGCAAAGGCTCATAGAGTTTTGCCAAAAGAATGCACTGATCACAGCAAACACCCTCTTCCAACAACACAAGAGAAGACTCTACACGTGGACATCACCAGATGGTCAACACCAAAATAAGACTGATTATACTCTTTACAGCCAAAGATGGAGAAGCTCTATACAGTCAGCAAAAACAAGACTGGGAGCTGACTGTGGCTCAGATCATGAACTCCTTACTGCCAAATTCAGACTTAAATTGAAGAAGGTAGGGAAAACCACTAGACCATTCAGATATGACCTAAATCAGATCCCTTATGATTGTACAGTGGAAGCGGGAAATAGTTTTAAGGGAGTAGATCTGAGAGAGTGCCCAATGGATGGAAGATAGTGACACTGTATAGGAGACAGGGAGCAAGACCATCCCCAAGAAAAAGAAATGCAAAAAAGCAAAATGGCTTTCTGAGGAGCCTTACAAATAGGTGTGAAAAGAAGAGAAGTGAAAAACAAGGGAGAAAAGTAAAGATATACCCATTTGAATGCAGAGTTCCAAAGAGTAGCAAGGAGAGATAAGAAAGCCTTCCTCAGCAATCTGTGCAAAGAAATAGAGGAAAACAATAGAGTGGGAGAGACTAGAGATCTCTTCAAGAAAATTAGAGATACCAAGGGAACATTTCGTGCAAAGACGGGCTCAGTAAAGGACAGAAATGGTATGCTTCTAAAAGAAGAAGATATTAAGAAGAGGCCACAAGAATACACAGGAGAACTGTACAAAAAAGTTCTTCACAACCCAGATGATCACAATGGTGTGATCACTTACCCAGAGCCAGACATCCTAGAATGTGAAGTGAAGTGGGCTTTAGGAAGCATCACTATGAACAAAGCTAGTAGAGGTGATGGAATTCCAGTTGAGCTATTTCAAATCCTGAAAGATGATGCTGTGAAAGTGCTACACTCAATATGCCAGCAAATTTGGAAAATTCAGCAGTGGCCACAGGACTGGAAAAGGTCAGTATTCATTCCAATCCCAAAGAAAGGCAATGCCAAAGAATGCTCCAACTAACACACAATTGCACTCATCTCACATGCTAGTAAAGTAATACTCAAAATTCTCCAAGTCAGGCTTCAACAATACGTGAACCGTGAACTTCCAGATGTTCAAGCTGGTTTTAGGAAAGGCAGAGGAACCAGAGATCAAATTGCCAATATCTGCTGGATCATCAAAAAAGCAAGGGAGTTCCAGAAAAATATCTATTTCTGCTCTATTGACTATGCCAAAGCCTTTGACTGTGTGGATCACAAGAAACTGTGGAAAATTCTGAAAGAGATGGGAATACCAGACCACCTGACCTGCCTCTTGAGAAACCTATATACAGGTCAGGAAGCAACAGTTAGAACTGGACATGGAACAACAGACTGGTTCCAAATAGGAAAAGGAGTACGTCAAGGCTGTATATTGTCACCCTGCTTATTTAACTTGTATGCAGAGTACATCATGAGAAACGCTGGACTGGAAGAAACACAAGCTGGAATCAAGATTGCCGGGAGAAATATCAATAACCTCAGATATGCAGATGACACCACCCTTATGGCAGAAAGTGAAGAGGAGCTAAAAAGCCTCTTGATGAAAGTGAAGGAGGAGAGTGAAAAAGTTGGCTTAAAGCTCAACAGTCAGAAAACGATGATCATGGCATCCGGTCCCATCACTTCATGGGAAATAGATGGGGAAACAGTGGAAACAGTGGCTGACTATTTTTGGGGGGGCTCCAAAATCACTGCAGATGGTGACTGCAGCCATGAAATTAAAAGACGCTTACTCCTTGGAAGGAAAGCTATGACCAACCTAGACAGCATATTAAAAAGCAGAGACATTACTTTGTCAACAAAGGTCCATCTAGTCAAGGCTATGGTTTTTCCAGTGGTCATGTATGGATATGAGACTTGAGGACTATAAAGAAAGCTGAGCACCAAAGAATTGATGCTTTTGAATTGTGGTGTTGGAGAAGACTTTTGAAGTTTCCTTGGACTGCAAGGAGATCCAACCAGTCCATCCTAAAGGAGATCAGTCCTGGGTGTTCATTGGAAGGACTGATGTTGAAGCTGAAACTCCAATACTCTGGCCACCTGATGCGAAGAACTGACTCATTTGAAAAGACTCTGATGCTGGGAAAGATTGAAGGTGGGAGGATAAGGAGACGAAAGAGGATGAGATGGTTGGATGGCATCTCTGACTCAATGGACATGGACAGGGAGGCCTGGCATGCTGCAGGCCATAGCGTCACAAACAGTAGGATAGGACTGAGCGACTGAACTGAACTGGTATTTTTCAAACAATTACTTTGGACTTGATATTGTCAGGAGGCGTGTGAAATGTAAGAAACATAGTCCTTACTTTGAAGAACTTTGGAAACAAAATACACATTGAATTTTTTTGTCTTTTTTAACTCAGATTTATAAATGTTCTTACACAGAATCTAAACAGTCTTTCCCTTTATTTAAAGAGTAAACAGGGCAATTCGAAGGCAAAAGGAACCTTGTACACCTGGTCATTATGGTTATAACCAACTGGGCCTGGGGTCTAAACTGAAATTACTGATATACTCCAGGATAATGGTTCCCAAGATTGACAGAGTTTAGGAACACTTTGGGGAGGAGGAGTCTAGAATCCCAACTCGGATGTACTGAGACAGAATTTGGGGGGACCAGGCATGGTGCTCCGTATGTTCTATAAGCCTCCCCAGATAAGTGTAATACACAGCCACAACCAATTTACAATCACTTGGGTTTTCCAGACCTCTTCATATTCAACTTCAAGTCATTAAATTGGAGCTAATCTTTTCATTTGTCTACAAATGTCCAATAGTCTTACTTAAATGTCAATTCAAAAACAGAGCCTCCGCTGTCGTTGCAAATTGCAAGAGTTGGATCATCTGTAAACTAAACAGAGAAGGAATTTATTTTCTTAATGATTTTTAAACAACCAGTCAAATGTTAAAAAGGGGAAAAATTATAAAATTTTAAAAATACAAGACAAACACATTTAATAGCATTTGAAATCACCTAGACTGACCTCATTACTCTAAACATACAAACTTACCCATATTTAGAATAAAAATGGTTCAATATCATTAAAAACTGAGACTTTAGAGAAGTAAAACCCTCTCAAAAGGATAAAAGAAAAATACAAACTATGATTCATAAAAGCCCTAAACTTCTCTAATTGGGTTCTTATATTAATTTTTTCAAACTTGCTATAAAGCTAAATAGGATACTTCGGAAATACTTACAGCTGCCTAGCTTTCAAGAATAAAGTCACAGTAAAAGATATTTGATGTCTCTGGGAAATAAGCTTGTTAGAATATGTTTTCTGAATAACTGAAGAGTTAATCTACTATATTTAAAAAGAGTTTAACTTTTTATGCAACTCTTCCTAAAATGTGCTGCCCCTTCAGTCTTCTTCAATAAAGTATACTTTAGTTACTATTATCTACCCTAGAAAACGCAATAAATAATGTTCACAATGAGACTGTCCTAAGGGCTGATGTGGCCTGATAGATGTGCATGCCAATAGATACAAAATTGAATAACTTAATTTATATCACTTCCTAACCCCAAAGGTTGTAAAACCATCCTAACTGGCATGCCTTTGGACTCTTCCGGAATGGCTGAGGTACAGGAGGCTACTATGAAATGCATCTTCTTCAACCACACACAGGCAAAGTACAGAAGTCCTACACCGTGGTTCTCAAAGGCCTAGCTGAGCAGTTGCAAAAGTGGAGTGTAGAGAAAATAATAGCATTCATAATTTTTATTTATTTTCTACTTCCTGTGTATGTGTTTTATGATATACTTAGATTTAGTACAGCAGTACATTTAATTTTAAATAAATATTTTATATATATATATATACACACACACACACACGTGTGTGTGTGTGTGTGTGTGTATGAATTAAAGCCCAAATTATTATTGATGGGATGTGTAGAGTTAAGTCTGGAGAATAATGAATAAGAGGTTGACAGCATAAGTAGCCTTTGTCAATAGCAGGCCTCAGAATTACTGAGAAGTGTCTATACTTGTGGCATTCCCAAGCAACACAAGTGTGCTTTCAATGTCAGCTACATTCTTCTGCTTTTATTTCTTCTGCCTTTTTCTGTCTTTACCGCTTCTGTTTCTTATTGTTTCTCCCAAAGATTTTGCTTTTTTCTGCAAATGGATTGGATTTTCATAAACCATCAAACAAACATTTACTGAGCAACTACTACATGTAACACACAGAAATAAAAGAGAAACAGATCCTGGTTTCAAAGACCTTAATCTATTAAAGGAGATAAGGCATAACACAAACAATAACATATTAGAAGTTGGCTCATGCCATATGAAAACAGGTCAAGAGAAACTGCCATGATGTTCAGAAAGGGGAGAAATTCTCTCTACTTGTCTTGGTTGTTTTCATTGTTACTAAATGCTTCAATGCTGCTTTGTCACAAGACTTTTTATGTAACTGAGATGCAGACACATAAACTCCAGATGCTCCCAGACTTTAAAAAGCATATGTATGGATAAGAGAGGTCTGCACAGCTAACTAACCAAATGTGTACATGATTAAAATCCAGATCTGATTTTAGACTTCCCGTTATAATCCTGTACGTTTTATACTTCTGAACATGGACTTGACAGCATACGAGAACCAAGGTTCACATTGTATTTATAAATTAAATGTTACCTAAGGTGGTTTATTTTTTTCAGGCATGTAAGGAGAAAGTCAAGATTCGAACCTTGATGCTTTTCCTTTGAAGGCCTGAAAGAAAATAAACCAAGAAATTCGTCTCTAAACATAATGCAAACCTTGGTTCTTTCACAACCGGTGCCTTGAACCTTCAAGTAATTTCCAACAAAGTGTGACAGGGCACACCACTTCAGCAGTAAAATCCTGGTGGACTAAGCAAAAAGTAAAAAGACCTTTTAGAATTTGCATGTGAGTTTTCAGCAGCGTACTGCCTGTGTTTGCTGCCAATCTTTCATCTAGGATCACTTCAATTTACTCTCTTTCCTGCTGTGTCTACTAGACGTCAGTACGACTTAATAGCTGAATGTTACCATGATAGCCTAGCTCTGGATTGTGCGTGGGAAAACATCTTGTTGGGCCAGTCACATAAAAGACAGCTCACTTCCAAGGATTCTGTTTATAAAGAAATCTACTTTAAAATGGATACAAGGGCATAATAAGAAAGATTATTAGAAAAAGAAAATAAGAACTGTACCTTAATATGTAATATTGCTGTTCCCGGAGGATGAGCATCTGTTATTGATCTTAGAAGCTTTCCACTGGCCAAATCCCACATAGTGATCTATAAGACAACTAAATGCTTTAAAAACAAATTTATTGCTCTTTTTTGGACTTAAATATCTTGGCTTTTGGCTGAAATAATCTATTTCTGGCCTATAAACATTGCAGACAAAGAACTATAAAGTTAAAACATAACTGAAGCTTGCAGATCCACGAAAGCATGGGGCCCTTATTTCATCTTCATCCTCCCCTCATCCTACCCAGTCTACTTTTCCCTTCAGATTTTAAATCTTATTCTTTTACTGAAAGGTAAGAGAGATTTCTTTAATGAGTCAATCTCTTTAGCACTGGTAAAAATTATAAAAAGGGCTTACTGCCAAACGAATTAGTGACATGTAAGTCAGAAGAAGAGAAGAAACAAAACTTATTGCCCGGTTTCAGAAGTAAAAACAAATACCAAATTTGTGTTCAGGGACACAGTCACAAAGCAGAATATACTGTACTTAAAAATCAACAACAATCATCCTCACTACAAAAAGAAAGTACATTTTGTATAACAGCCTGGTTGGTTTATAAAAGCTATTTACATATAGGGACACATGAATTGAGATATTAAAAATCATAGACTCTGGCTCAGTCAGTAACTTAATTTAAAAATTTGGACAAAAGTCAGACCAAGCAAATTCAGGTTAGCTCTACAGACAGACATATCACTTTATAACATGTTTTTGTCTTCAAGATACTGATGTAGAGTTAACAGGTTTAATTCATTTTACACTGTCTTATAGGTAAAATAAAGTTCCTATTTACCTGTCCCTTAGCAAAGCCACAGAGAAGTCTTGAGCAGTCGTTGTTGATACTGAGGGCAGAGATAGCTCCATACTGACCTCCAACACTAGTGCTACCCAAGCAGAGTCGCAAAGCTTGATTCTGATCTAAAGAAAGCAATTGATAAAATCAAGTGAAAGAAATAAAGGGGTGACTAAGTATGTACATAGCATAAGCTTGTTTTCAAACACTTTGAGGTAGTAAGAATCAAATGAAATTACGTTCATCTGAAAATATATTTATTGAGCATCTACTAGACAATGGGCATTGAATTAGACACTAAGAATGCAGAAAAAAACAATTACAAGGAAGCATAATACAAAACTTACTAATGTTTAAAAAAATACTAAGAAAACTATCTCTTGGAAAAACCAACTAACTTTCATTCTAGAATTGTATTTTTTGCCATTTTTAGAATGCAAGGTACATGAAATACCACCTTTTACAGTAGCTTTAAAACTTCAAAAATCAAAATTTATTTACAGTTTAGCTAAAATTTACATTTATATTATCCCTGAAGAAAAGATTTACCAGTCAAATGAACAGTATAAATAAAATCATAGGGTATGTTTAAATAACTTAAGGAAATTCTTTTCAAGCATCAACAGCTGATATGTTAAAAGCAAATAATTCAAATCGCTACTAAATAAAGTTACTTAAGGGCAAGGATTCTGCCATAATCACCTTTGATTTCTCTAGGAAGCATTTGGATATTACTAAACTTTATTATCTAATAACTAGAAGAAATTCCTCTAGGGCTTCTCCTAGGCAGCGCTTATTTTATATTATATAGAGCTCATTATTGTACCCACTTGAAAACAATAAGATAAAAATTTTAAACATAAAGCATGTCTACGAACTTTAACTGTTTGTTTTTTTTAGTTGGGCGGGGGGAAACACCATACTTGCACAATCAGGAGTTCTCTTAACTCCCCCAGCAATTGTTTGTGCTTCCCTTCACTATCTATGTGCTACGTTTGGGAGGTAAATACATCTTACCCCCACTCCTAGACTATGACCTATCTAAGGGCTGAGATCATGAAGAGAATTAACATCCCCAGAATGCCTAGGGCAGTGCCTTGCACACAGAAGGCACCTGACAATCATCTTAATAGATGCCATATTTGCAAATCTTCCTCCCAAAAGGTAAACCCAGTTATCATCAGGAAGAGCCTAAAGACATTCATTCCCAAATGCAGGGAATACTACTAGGTAAGCCCTTTGGCCCATCCAAAGTGAATACTGTAAGAATATTGTTCTATGTTCACAAGCAGGCTCAAATAGCAATCCCCACCTCCCCAGGAGTTCTGACACAATTAAAGTCAGAATTAATTGTCTCAGTTCTGACACAATTAGTGGCTGTATCCAGCACACAGAAAATATTTGATGTTTTATGATGTCACTTTAGATCGTAGCCTTCCAAGATGAACATTTGAAATGGAATAAAATTCATAATATACAAGGTCTGATGTACTTTAAAGGTCCTATGTTTATTCACATCTAAAATTATCACAAGAACAGATTTTTTCCTTATTTCCTTCCATCCTTACATACATTTTCCTCCCTTTTTCAGTTTAATCCAAACTATTAAAATTGCCTTTTTCCTGACTTTAAATATGACATCACATTTTACTTTGTTCAACTGAACTGCATGCCTAATGGTGTTTTTCATGATCTCAGGGCTACGTTATACAGTTAGTAGATGATCCTTACACCCTGTTCTGCAAATTGTCAAGACTCATAGATTGGGTAACAGTGTTGTACACATACTACCACTGTGGGTCATCTGAGTAGTCCAACCAATAGACTGAAAAACTAAGAGGACAAAGACAGAAATTCTGCACCAGCCTCAAAAAGTCCATTTAGCCTGGTTGTCTGCCCTCGAGGCAAGAGTAGTGTTGGAAGTCTCTCCTTTGATATCCAAACTAAACAGTTCGGATTGACTAGTACTTAAAGACACCTACTACTGCTTTAACAAAGTCCTCACTTTAAATTTGACTATTTAAGTACTCTTATAACTCAGGGATCACCAACACAATGGACATGAGTTTGAGTAAACTCCGGGAGTTGGTGATGGACAGGGAGGCCTGGCGTGCTGCAGTCCGTGGGGTCACAAAGAGGACATGACTGAGAGACTGAACTGAACTGATAACTCAGGGAAAGTAAGCGTAGGAGAATTTAAGGAGTATGACAAATTAGAGAATAAGGGTACAATTAAGAAAAAGGAAGTAAAGAGGGAACGAAAAAGACACAACTAACCTCTACATTAAAAACACAGACATGACTTTTTTTCTGACTGTGTACTAAAAACTAGCTAAGACAGGGACCAAATTATCAACAGTGGTCACTCCTAAAATACGTACTAAATTTATATCCCACAGGACTCTGTTAATGAAAGCTGTCAATGTTTTCCCCTTGACTTTTACAATGTATTCATTATCTTTATAATGACCCTTTATAAGGTAGCATGGCTGTGAGGTAATGCACAGTGTATAAAATGTAATATAGTTTAACTCCACAAAGATACTGATCAATTCTTACTGGTGTCATTATACATTCTGTATTTATGATACCATATTAATAAACCTATACAATTTAAACTAAAACCAGAAAAGATAGAATTTCTGCGGAAAGAAGAAAGCAGGGTCTTATTGAAGAGGTTTCTTCTACTAGAACATTCTGTAGTCCAGATTTTTCTAGACTATTCTGAGGAAAGGCACTTGGTGAAGACAAACATAAAACCTCTCTCAAACAATTTCTATATTTACACAGAAGGAAGAAAAGGACCCGAACAGAAGTAAGAAAGGTGAAAATCAGAGCTTTCCATGTTCTCCTCCTCCAAGGGGGCTCCTGATTTGGGGGGGCAGGGGGGAATGCAATGAGACTATCATTTTTCCCATAAGCTTCCCAGAGTTGGTACAGGGCTTAAATTTTGTAAATGCCTATGAAAAATATGAAACTATCCAATGATACACATGCAAAGAATTATTTTAATAATACGTAGCTTATCAATTAAGAGAACTCAAAGCCCAGATACCACAAAAAGCACATCTAAATTGACAGTGCAATGAATTACATCTATTTCTTTATTAGTATATCTTTCAAAATACACTTTACTTAGGGTCCATCTCAGCATATTCCAGGCTTATGAGTAATGGACTAAGTAACAAAGAAAAGCCATAAATAATATATAAAGTCTACAATAGCCATAAAATCTAAATTTGAACATACTTCAAGAATTTCTGCTCTTTCCACATACCAAAATTAACCTAATGCTCTATTTCTTCACCCCTAATTTAACTACACCCTAAAGACTATCAAAGAAGGAAATACCTAGATCCTAGAATCAAAATCAAATTATATGTGTACAGCTCTACTTTTATCGCCAGTATTCACCATTCTTCAATATTACTCCTTTGGCAAATTAAAATATTCTCTAAGACCAAAGAAGAAGAAGAAAAGGGAGATTAGGAAACATTTTTCATCAATGATCATAAAACAGCAGAAGCACTTTATCTGACCTCCTCTAACACACACACAATTAAAGCTCTCCATTCCCACTAAGCACGGCCAAGAGGAGCTAACCCACATCCGAGAGCAGGGGCAGAAGCCGGGAGGACCCCATGCCCAAAGGGCGGCGGCCAAGAGGAGTTACCCCACTTCCGAGGTCAGGGGCAGCGGCTGAGTGTGCCAGGCTGCCACGGCACAGGAATGGCCAAGAAGAGACACCTCGCATCCAAGGTCAGGGGCGGCGGCCGGGAGGAGCTACCCCATGTCTGAGGCCAGGGGTGGCAGCCCAGAGGAGCTACCCCGCGTCCAAGGTCAGGGACGGCAGTCGGGAGGAGCAACCCCATGCCCGAGGAGCTGTGCCTGCACGGGCATAGGAGGGCCTAGAGGAGCTATCCCACGTTGAAGGTCAGGAAGGGCAGCAGTAAGGAGATACCCCTTGTCCAAGGTAAGGTGCAGCAGCTGCGCTTTGCTGGAGCAGCCGTGAAGAGACACCCCACACCCAAGGTAAGAGAAACCCAAGTAAGATGGTAGGTGTTGCAAGAGGGCATCAGAGGGCAGACACACTGAAACCATACTCACAGAAAACTAGTCAATCTAATCACACTAGGACCACAGCCTTGTCTAACTCAATGAAACTAAGCCATGCCCATGGGGCCACCTAAATTAGATTGAACACCGAAATTAGATTGATTATATTCTTTGCAGCCAAAGATAGAGAAGCTCCATACAGTCAACAAAAACAAGACCAGGAGCTGACTGTGGCTCAGATCATGAACTCCTTATTACCAAATTCAGACTTAAATTGAAGAAAGTAGGGAAAACCGCTAGACCATTCAGATATGACCTAAATCAAATCCCTTATGATTATACAGTGGAAGCGAGAAATAGATTTAAGGGCCTAGATCTCATAGACAGAGTGCCAGATGAACTATGGAATGAGGTTCGTGACATTGTACAGGAGACAGGGATCAAGACCATCCCCATGGAAAAGAAATGCAACAAAGCAAAATGGCTGTCTGGGAAGGCCTTACAAATAGCTATGAAAAGAAGAGAGGTGAAAAGCAAAGGAGAAAAGGAAAGATATAAGCATCTGAATGCAGAGTTCCAAAGAATGGCAAGGAGAGATAAGAAAGCCTTCTTCAGCGATCAATGCAAAGAAATAGAGGAAAAGAACAGAATGGGAAAGATTAGAGATCTCTTCAAGAAAATTAGAGACACCAAGGGAATATTTCATGCAAAGATGGGTTCAATAAAGGACAGAAATGGTATGGACCTAACAGAAGCAGAAGATATTAAGAAGAGGTGGCAAGAAAACACAGAAGAACTGTACAAAAAAGATCTTTACGACCCAGATAATCACAATGATGTTATCACTCATCTAGAGCCAGACATCTTGGAATGTGAAGTCAAGCGGGCCTTAGAAAACATCACTACGAACAAAGCTAGTGGAGGTAATGGAATTCCAGTTGAGCTATTTCAAATCCTGAAAGATGATGCTGTGAAAGTGCTGCACTCAATATGCCAGCAAATTTGGAAAATTCAGCAGTGGCCACAGGACTGGAAAAGGTCAGTTTCCATTCCAATCCCAAAGAAAGGCAATGCCAAAGAATGCTCAAACTACTGCACAATTGCACTCATCTCACAAGCTAGTAAAGTAATACTCAAAATTCTCCAAGTCAGGCTTCAGCAATACGTGAACCATGAACTCCCTGATGTTCAAGCTGGTTTTAGAAAAGGCAGAGGAACCAGAGATCAAATTGGCAAAATCCGCTGGATGATGGAAAAAGCAAGAGAGTTCCAGAAAAACATCTATTTCTGCTTTATTGACTATGCCAAAGCCTTTGACTGTGTGGATCACAAACTGTGGAAAATTCTGAAAGAGATGGGAATACCAGACCACCTGACCTGCCTCTTGAGAAATCTATATGCAGGTCAGGAAGCAACAGTTAGAACTGGACATGGAACAACAGACTGGTTCCAAATAGGAAAAGGAGTACGTCAAGGCTGTATATTGTCACCCTGCTTATTTAACTTGTATGCAGAGTACATCATGAGAAATGCTGGACTGGAAGAAACACAAGCTGGAATCAAGATTGCCGGGAGAAATATCAATCACCTCAGATATGCAGATGACACCACCCTTATGGCAGAAAGTGAAGAGGAACTAAAAAGCCTCTTGATGAAAGTGAAAGAGAGCGAAAAAGTTGGCTTAAAGCTCAACAGTCAGAAAACGAAGATCATGGCATCCGGTCCCATCACTTCATGGGAAATGGATGGGGAAATAGTGGAAACAGTGTCAGACTTTATTTTTCTGGGCTCCAAATCACTGCAGATGGTGACTGCAGCCATGAAATTAAAAGACGCTTACTCCTTGGAAGAAAAATTATGACCAACCTAGATAGCATATTCAAAAGCAGAAACATTACTTTGCCAACAAAGGTCCGTCTAGTCAAGGCTATGGTTTTTCCTGTGGTCATGTATGGATGTTAGAGTCAGACTATAAAGAAAGCAGAGCACCGAAGAATTGATGCTTTTGAACTGTGGTGTTGGAGAAGACTCTTGAGAGTCCCTTGGACTGCAAGGAGATCCAACCAATCCATCCTAAAGGAGATCAGTCCTGGGTGTTCATTGGAAGGACTGATGCTGAAGCTGAAACTCTAGTACTTTGGCCACCTCATTTGAAGAGTCGACTCATTGGAAAAGACCCTGATGCTGAGAGGGACTGGGGGCAGGAGAAGGGGACGACAGAGAATGAGACGGCTGGATGGCATCACGGACTCGATGGACATGAGTCTGAGTGAACTCCGGGAGTTGGTGATGGACAGGGAGGCCTGGCGCGCTGTGATTCATGGGGTCGCAAAGAGTCGGACACGACTGAGCGACTGAACTGAACTGATTCCCTCTTTAATCTTACTGACTAAAGCCCAGGATACACTGACTCCCCACAGATAACTGGCTATTCTCTAAAATGCAGATGCTTAGGAAAAGTCAACTGTGTTCATTTCCAAATCTGGTTCATGCCATTATAAATACTACTGCACTTAAAAAAATGTTAATTAAACATTATGTCAACTGAGGAAACAGAGTGGAAAAGAGCAAGCTGCTGTTTCTATGACAGCTAAATGGATGTTTTAGAAAAACGTGGTAAAGATGAGTTGCTCTAAATAACTGTCATGAAGTAAGGTATGGACAAGATAACTGCAGAAAACTGAAAAGTTCTACGAAAATCTAAAATTTTGCACACCTCGGGTGATTCACAGGTACCCAAGCTTTTACCTCTTTTATTTAATTAAAAGTATAAATTTTGCATGACCCATCATTGATGCAGCTTGTGCCAGAAAAGGATGCTGCAGACCTCCAACTGGCAGAAAAAAACTCAAACAGTTTTGGACTGTATCAAAAGATTAGGGGGGAAATGAATATTTATTTTCATTTAAAATAAAATATTGAAGGTATGCATATATTTGTAATTTTTAACAATGCTCTAACCAATTTCAATTAGCTGGTTCTTTTCAATAAGCATTTCAAAAGAGAGTGTCAACTGTAATTGATAACATTCTCCTTCAACAATAAAAAGGTCAAAAGAAATAGAGTCACTCATGCAAATCAAAATTACTATACCTTTTCCTTTGAATCCATGGAGAAAAGATCAAAAGAAAGAGAAAAGCAAGAAATCAGTTCAAAAGTTCAGAGAAAAGACAGGTAAAATTTCAAGAGTATAAGTGGTAAACTTTAGTTATCTGTGAGAATGATACTAAATGTGATTAAATGATATGTCTAGCATTTATATTTAGGTATTGGTAAATAGAAACAGAAAAAATTCATAATATCCAAATTTTAGCATAGCAAACCCAAGTCCATTAAATTTGATAAAAACAATTTCAAAAAGATAATCCACTAAGGTGTACTAACAACTCAAAAAATGAAAAACTAAAGGGCCTTACGACAGGGATAGATCTCTAATAAGAGTCAAATTTTTTGAGATCCTATAATTAGGTAAGAACCAAGATATATAACAAATAACACATACCTTTACTTCCTTAAGAATAGGAATTTTACATCATGCTTAAGAAACTTATGATTACTATTCTAATGACCCAGGCCTTCATTCCAAAGAGACTCTAATGGTACTTAAGTTCTTCCTGCTCCACTTTTTCCTATATCAACAAAGATGTTTAAAAGATCAGATTTAATCCAGACCTCAAATCTAGATACTTCTTAGCATTATTACTCTGCCATTTGTTCCTGACTTTCAAGCAAATTTTAATCCATTTGTTAAAACTCATTGACCAGATATCTGATTCCTACAAAAATAATGAGTAAAATTTATTAACTGCATGATTAAAAATCCAAACCATAACTAGAATGTTATGATTCTTTCTCAAAATGCTCATTATGGCATACTTTCTTTTTCATGAGACTTTAATTAAAGATTACTGTTTCATCAAATCCACGAGAAAGTTGCTTGGGTCTATAAAAAATTAGAAAGCAGGCCCAAGGAAATTGAGACAGCAATGAAAGACAATGTACTCTTCTTCTCCCCTGTTAGCTTTTTATCTTAAAAGACTTCATTTTAATTTGTTGCAGTGAATTCTACATGGGTTTGATTATAAGCAGGCACATATTCTTAGAACCTTGGTGGGTAAGGAAGAGATATTAAAGCAGATAGAGTTGAGAGTGAGTACTGGTAAGGGGGAACAAAAATAAACATGTTCTGCTGATAGATAAACATATGCATTATAGTCTATCCTTGTTCATCTTAGTTCTTGCATTCTTTCCTTTTTGTATCTTGGAATTTGCCTCCATTTCTCTCAGAACAGGTGAACAACTTGGAGGGATGGAAACGTACTAATCTTGGGATTCAGTATACTTGGATTCTGAATTTGGCTTTGCACCTGTCACTTAACCTCTCTGGTTCTCAAATACCTCATATGTAAATAAGGTGACTGACTAAAAGTCCTTTCAATATTTTTTCCCAAAGTTCTATCAATCTAATACCAACCCTGCCCTCATAGGAAAACAAGCATTCTTATACCTGATAGGAGAGCAAGTTGGTAAAACTTTCTAGGAGGCAGTTAGGCAATATACATCAGAAGCGTTTAAAGTGTTCATACCCTGACATAAGCAAGTCCACTGTTAGGAATTTGTCTGAAAGAAGTAATCATGTGCACAAAAAACTGCAGTTACAAAGATGGTCATCACTCTATATTTTTGTTTAGAAACAACCTAAATGTCTTATAGTAGAAAATGACTGACTAAATGGTGAATCCATTTAACAGGATACATATAGCCATTAAAAATGATGTTACACAGAAACAGACACACAGAAAACAAACTTATGGTTACTAAAGGAGAGGGATAAATTAATAGATACAAACCACTACATATAAAATAGATAAACAACACAATCCTGTATATCACAGGGAACTATATTCAATATCTTGTAATAAACCACAATGGAAAAGAATATGAAAAAGAATATATATGTGTGAGTATGTGGGTGGGCATGTGTGTGTGTGTATATATATATATATATATATATATACACACACACACACACACACAGGACCTGTATCACTTTGATGTACACCAGAAACTAACACAACACTGTAAATCAACCATACTTAAATTTAAAACAAAAAAGCTAATAACACAGGAAAAAAGATATTACAGATTATTTTAATAATTACATAGAAAAATGTTCATTATAATGAAAAAGCAGGTTACAAATTAACATGACCCAATTTGGGGGTGCACATATGTATACACATATGTACAGGAAAAAAGATTACAAGGTCATATAGAAATGTTAGGAATTATTTCTGGATGGCAGATTTTGGTGTATCTTCAATCTTTTGCTCATCTAAACTTATAATGAACACATATTGTGGAATAAGAGAAACAATTAAAGAATCAATTTAAAGTTTTCTCTAGAGAATTGTATTTTTTGTTTCCATTCTTCTCATCTCCAGAAAATAATTTGTATCCATCACCTTTGAAAAGATTAGATGTTAAAATCACATGACGAATAGGCTTCTAGTATAATGGAAAACTTGGAAGTCAAATTATTCAAAAACAAGGGAAAATGACTAGTTATTCACTCATGATAAAGATGCAAGGCCCACAAAGATCAAATTATGGTTCTGCTATTAAGGTGTTCCCCGGTATTCCATAAACAATATTCTGTAGCATCCTTACTAAAATACAGTGTCATCAGGAATTCCATTTGAGAGAGTTCCAAAAGCTTTAAAATCCATGAGAACACTAAAAATGACAGGAAAACATTTTCTAGTAGTATTTAAACAGAACAAAATGTTTTGCTCTTAGTATTGAGGGCAAAAGCAAAGAAAGATGAAAATCAGGGTTATTTAGTCTCACAGAGGAAAAAAAATGAAAAAAATACTTAGGATTATCACATACTATAAAAATAAAACTAACAAAAGTTCTCATCTCAACCCCAAAAATAAAGTGATTATGGGCTAAAAAAACTTTCAGTTTAGAGGGATTTACAATGTAAATGAAAAAACCTTACTATCAGTTAAGAGTTACTGAAAATTACTGAGAAAGCCTGGAAATCTTTCCCTGAAGATCTTTGCAAACACTTACTACTCAGACATGATTTAGAATAAAAAAATTACCACCACCACAAACCGGAGGCAGACAAAATGACAAACCTTATCACTCTCAACTTTACATTCTTTTTGTCTAGGTCTGCAGAGAGTCAAATGGTGTATGATATGATAGCTTATAAATTCACAGAGAAGAAAATAAACTTGCAATGAGCAACAAAATGAAGCTGAGTCAAGCAATTTTTAACTATAAAAATGCTCATTGGTACTCTTCAAGTTTTTCTGGCATTTTTCAGAAAAATAAAGTTTACTATAAAAACTGTGACTAAGAGACATTATCTTTTAAAAAACTCAAATACTTTATATTTAAAATAAGCAGCTAGAAAATTTACCAAATATTAAGGCCAGTCCATGAGATGTACCCACTGCTATCAAACTGGATACTGCCTGAGAACAAAAAGAAGATTATATTTTAAAACATTACATCAAGGATCTTGAAATAATCAGAATTAAATTTGTTGGTCTTCTTTCCTCTAGACACCAGATAACATACCAACTATTATAAATAAGGAAAATTTCATCTAGGAGGCAAAACGCAGAACATCTTATTTCTTGGCATCTCTCTAAATTTACTCTAAGGGTAACAATACTAAAATATCATATGTTCAACATTATAGGTAAAAACATGCCACTTAACTTCCTCTAAAGCAATTTAAAATAAAAAAAGTTCAAGGGTCCAAAGTAAAGGCACTTATGCTACCCAACCATGAGCCTCCTATGAGGTGTGGGAAAAGGACAGGAAAGACCTTCCCCAGCTCATTCACAACAGCCAAAAGGCGCCAGGAATATTCAAAACTCAGCCCACTTCCCTCACCAATTGACTGACTAATAAGAGAGCTACAGGAGGCAGCTGGTAATAGTTGAAAATAGAAGAGAGGGCACTAGTGTGCTTTCAATATCCCCCAGTTCTCTATAATCACCCCCACAGATTTACTATTTGGCAAGCTTGGCAATGGAGCTCAGAGCTGTTAAATGTACTATTTACCACAAAGTCATTTTACCGAACACTGTTTCCACTCCCTATAACCAAAAGGAGGTCAAGTCACAGAAGGAGCAAATGTACCTGGGTAGGATAGTACCACATTTAATAAATCTGGAAAAGGGCTAATCAGTATCCCATTAAATGCATCTCAAAAAACAAAACTGAAGAGTAACAATACACTAGAAACAAAGAGAATATTCAACATGAATAAATTTTAAATGATTGCTGGCAGTAAATGACATATGAATTTATTCTCATAAAATGTATGTAATAACTGAGTATCAGAAGAATAAATCTAAGAAAACCCGGTAAGAGAAAGCTTACCTTTAAAAGATTATTTAAAGTATACTTACAATTGCTGTAGGCAAGCCAGCATCTACTTTGTCCTAAATAAAATTTAAAAATAAAGTATTTGAAAAGATATTTCCACTTTTAAACCAAAAAAAATGGTAAAGGCCCTCTCTTTACATATATAATTCAGACAAGAGGTGGAGCCATCACTTTTGCCCCCAACTACAGAATTTTAGCACTGATGTTACAGCTTAGGATAGTGATTCTCAAAAGTCAAGGAGCATCAGAGTCACCGGGAATATCTGTTAAAATGCAGATCCCTAGCTACACTGCTAGAACTAGATTCCAAGTCAGCAGGTCTGGGATAGTGCCCAGGAATTTGCTTTTTCTTAGGAAATTTTTATGCAATGGACACATTTTACAAAATCACTATCTTAAGGTATCTCCATTATCTTAGGTGATCATAAAATGATAAATACACTTTAATTTGAGTCAATTTTAAATATAATCCCATGTCATATTACCTTGAGGAGGATTCCAAAATTAAACAACAAAGTTCACAACTCCAAAAGTTTCATCTCTCCTAAGTGTTCTCCAGGCATAGACTACAAGGCTATGATGGTCAACACCCTAGGAAGCCCTAATAACATCACTATCCACATGGCTGAAGGCATTACTAAACAGCCATTCAGAGGAGATACCCCAAAATATAACTAGCTTTACATGTTAATAAACCAACCATCACAGAAAAGCATACAATTTAAATTGAGCTGGTAATCCAAAATTAGAAAAACAAAGTATGAAGACTGTCACAAGAAAAGCAGTTTTCATTTTAACATACCAAAGGAGCTCAGCCATGGCAATGAAATAAGAACAGAATGCAAACACTCTGGGATTTATTAGAATTTTTCCCTCCTCTTCAAGAGAAAAGAGAAACCCTTTTAAATAACAGATTTATCTAATCATTGTTCAATGTCTGAGTTTTAGTTCAGTCTCCATTATTCAAAATATTTTTAAAACTGCACAGGTGGGTCAAATGACTGTTCTGGTTCATCTTGATTTTGAAAGGAATGAATTTCATCACCTACATAAGGATTAAATTCAGAAAACGTCATGGAAATGTAATCCTCAACAGGTGGTTCCTATTCTAGCAAATATGAGTTAACTCTCCACCTAAAAGAGGAAGGACAATTGCCTAGGTTTCCTCCATTGCTTGCCTATCTCTCTATTTAAATTGAATTCATGATATATGAGTTGGGCCAGGATATACCAAATGCCCACAGAGGACACTTTTTCCTTTTTTGTTGTTTTTGGGGTTTTTTTTGTTTGTTCTGGTTTGCAGGGGGCGGGGGGGGGGGGGGGGGGGGTAGGGGGTGGGTGGTTCTGCAGTAAGAGCTTTCACTGATAAACCTAAAAATTACAATGTGGCTATGGTGTCATGATCCACTTCTGTATCAATCTCTTACCCTCATAAAAAATAAAACTTTGTCCAAACTGACTGTGCAAAACACTGACTAATAAACTCCATGAAAAGAACATAAAAACATATCAAAGTTCCTGGGATATGAGTCACTATTCATATCAACATCATTATTATTTCTATTACTTATAGAATCTATATATTGAATTCAGAAAACCAAAACCGAAAGACTATGTAAAACTATAAGCCTCGAGGCCAAAGGAAAATTTGATAAACATACCAGAATCAGCATCTATTGTCTTAATGGACTATTAAATATTTTCACACTAATCCAGTGCTCCAAACGATTTTCAAAACAGACACAGATACTCTGTTCCAGCCATTACACACTGGCCACTTTCACCAATACCACCCCCGTTTCACAACAAAAGCAGCACTACACTTGGAGCCAAAAACCCCCAATTTTGAGTAATTGCTCTGCTATCTCCTAACCCAATGATGTAAGACAAGTTAATATCACCTCTGAGTCTGTCTTCTCATTTGTAAAATAGGATATGGCTTTCCCTACTTTCAAAGTTGTAAGAGTATATGAAATAAGGTACAGGAAAAGACTTTTGTGAATTATAAAAACATCACTCAGTTGTAAAAGATTCTGATCAATCATTCCTCCATATGAAAACACTAAAAAAAAAAAAAAATCGCTCTACCTCAACCAAATACACAAGATGGCAACTAAACTGAAAAGGAATTTAAAGAAAAGGCAGATAGTGTTTCTTTTAGGCTTGCTGCCATATTTCATTTAGGCACACCCGAGACTCCGGGCAGACCTTTATTTCATGGCTGCACTAATTTCTATGTCAAAATGTGTAGCTATGTCTTATGAGTCAAAAATAATCACACAAAACCCATGAAAGCCAGATTCTGTTTTTCTTAAGCCTCGGGCCAAGAGAAGTGCTGTGCTTTGTTTTGTGCTCATTCCTGCTTCATTATGCCATTGCAGGTTATAAAGCTGGGGGAAGAGAACAAAATACTTACAGCTGCAGACACTATCTGGGCAGAAATTCCCTTCAAAAGTGAATGTCGCATAACTGATCCATGGAGTGAAAAAGAATCAGGTAATTTCTTCTTTCTTTAAGAAAAAAAAAAAAAGGAAAACGTTCACGAACAGAAAATAAAAACTGAAAAGGCAAGGTCTTTAAAGCTTTGAAAGAAGAAAAAGTAAATAAAAACAAGAAAAGCAGAAAGCAATACTGTATTAATTTGTTAGCTCTGTTTTCTGAAGACTTATAAAGTCTAACAGTCTCACACTAAAATGTTACACTAAATTCACCCTGAACCTCCGAGAAGCACAGCAGGAAAATGAATAAAGCCACCATCTCTTCTTCACAGATTCAACCTATTCCTTGCTCACCTTAATAACTGCAGCAAAAGGCTGTGCTACTCATCAGAAGGTCACTTACAGAGAAGCCCTGCTTCCTGGTCTACATCACCTCTACCTGCCTTCCACCTTTGCAACCATTCTTGCGCTACTGTTGTCTGTAACGACCCTCTCATTCTCCCAACCAACCACCTCAAATTTCCTACTCATTACTCATTCTCTGATGCTCCTACTAACAGCTCCTTCCACTTACCCTACTCATCACTGTACAAAAAATACTTCTTTAAGCTTTTACCAAACATGGAACACCTACTCCCTTTCACTGAACACCTGGCTTTCATGACTAAAAGTATGTTCTGGGGATACAAATATAAAAAGCTCAAAGTTCCCACTCTCAAGGCTCTCATATCCTAGCTAGAGGGACTAATGAGTAACTCACTCAAATTAAAGGATAAATTTTAGAAAAGAAAAATGAACGAAGCATGATAGAAACAAAATAAAGAGTTTAAATCTTGTTTTTTAAGGGGATATCAGGGACAGCTATAGAAAAGAGAAGACATCTGATCTGGCCTTGATGGATAACTAGGAGTCTGTCAAACAAAAAAAAAGCACAAGCAAAAATGTGAAGATGTAATGGTGTACAGTGTGTGTGGGGAGTGTGAGTACACAAAAGGCATGGGCCAGGAGGCAGAAGTGGGAGTGCTCAGCGTTTCTGTCAAAATAGTAAGCAGGCTTCAGACTGACACCATACAAAGCAGTTTGGACATTACTATGTGGGCAAAAAGATGACACCACAGCTTTTAAGCAGGTTAGTGAGCAAATCATCAAAAACATTTAAGTTATTGTGATTCCATACAAATCTTAGGATTGCCTTTCTGTGAAAAAATGTCATTGAGATTCTGATAGGGACTGACCTAAATCTATACATAGGTAGGGGTAGTATGAACATTTTAATTAATCCATGAACATGGAAAAGCTTTCCATCCATTTGTCTTCTTTAATTTATCAATGTACTTTACCTTTCAGTGTACAACTCTTTCACCTCCTTGTTCCTAAACGTCTTCCTAAGTACTTCATTGCTTTTGATGCTGCTGTAAATGTGATTTTTATTATTTTTTATATATTTCATTGTTAGTTTATAGAAACACAACTGATCTCAATCAGCCAAAGTAATCTTAAGAAAAAAGAACAAAGCTGGAGGCATCACACTTTCTGATTTCAAACTATATTATAAACTATAGTAACCAAAACAGTATGGTACTAACATTAAAAAAGACATAGATCAATAACCAGAATAGAGCACAGAAATAACCACTTGCATATATGGTCAACCAATATTTGACAAAGGAGCCAAAAACACTCAATAAGGAGAGAATACTCTCTTCAACAAACGGTGCTAGGAAAACCGGGTAATCACATGCAGAAGGAAACCATATCTCTGTCTTATACCACTCACAAAGATTAAATGGCTTCAAGACTTAAACATAAGACCTCAAACCACAAAACTCCTAGGAAAAAGCAAACAGAAAACCCCCTGACAGTGGTACTGGCATAGATTTTTTTAGTTATGTGTGACACCAAAAGCACAAGCAACAAAAGTGAATATACATATTATATATATATATATATATAAATATATATATATATATGACTACATCAAACTAAAAAGCCTCTGCACAGCTAAAGAAGCAATCAAAACATAAAAGGCAACTATCAAACAGGGAAAAGTATCTGCAAACCCTTAACCCCATAATAACCAATATATAAAAAGAACTCTTACAACTCGGGAGCAAAAAAAAACAACAAATAGGTATTTTTCCAAGGAAGACATACAGATGGCCAATAGGTCCATGAAAAGGTGCTCAACATCACTGATTATCAGGGAAATGCAAATGAAAACCACAATGAGATATCACCTCATACCCATTAGTATAGCTATTATCAAAACAACAAAAGAAAAGAGTTGGTGGGGATGCAACAGTGTCCCTGGACACTGTTGGTACGGATGTAAATGGTGCAGCCACGATGGAAAATAGCATGGAGGTCCCTCAAAAAATTAAAAATAGAACTACCATGTGATCCAGCAATCCCACTTCTCGGTTGTACACCCAAAAGAAACAAAATCACTACTTTTTAAAAAGCAACTCATAGAAACAGAGACTAGAATAGTGATATCCAAGGGCTGGGGGAAATACAGAGATGCTAGTCAAAGGGTATAAACTTACAGTTTTTAGATGAATAAGTTCTAGAGATCTAATGTACAGTGTAGTGACTACCATTAACACTGTTATATACTTCAAAGTTACTAAGAAAGTATATCTTCGATTTTCTTACTCCAGAAAAAAATTATAATTATGTGAGGTGATAAAGGTGTTAAGTAACCTTTCTGTGCTAATGTTCGTAATATACACATATCAAAGAATTACACTGTATACCTTAAATCTACACAGTACTGTATGTCAATTATATCTCAATAAAGCAGAACAAAGTTCAGTTGTAGAAAAAACTGATGAACAAGTTAATATACCCAGCCATGGCCCATATTTCACAAGAGTTGACAACCTAAAGAATACAGCCCTGGTACGGGCAAAATTTAAAAAGTTGAAGAAAAATACACCGACAAGTTATCAACATTAAAGTTACACATGAATTCAATAAACCATTTACATTATGCTTCCTCCACTTCTCCTTCCTTTTCATGTGCTCTCCAAGAATGTGGAAGGTGAAAGCAGCCAAAATGAAGCTATTTAGGGTTAGAAGTCCTTTTCCCAAATCTTTAATCATCTTTGCAACTCTCCTCTGAACCCACTCCAAGGGAATGAAGAAATGCTGGCGCTGTCCTTAGACAGCGGGAGGAAGGTGGTGGAGGAAGGAGGGAGGGAACAGAAGGTGGAGGAAGGTGGTGGAGGGAACAGAAGGCTGGTGAGGTGATTCCCACCACCTTTCCCACACAGCTCCCCATTTCCACCACAGACACTGCTCCAGGTCTGATGTGTGCGCCCTCTAAAGGCTCTCCTGCTTCTGGGACTCCCTGGCTATACTTGGCTTCCTACTGGGGGCTTCCCAGGTGGGGTTAGTGGTAAAGCATCTGCCTGCCAATACAGGAGATGATCCCTGAGTCAGGAAAGATCCCTGGAAGAGGAAATGGCATGGCACTCTAGTGTTCTTCCCTGAAAATTCCATGGACAGAGAAGCCTGGTGGGCTACAGTCCATGCAAAGGGCTGGACACAGCTGAGTGACTGAGCACACAGCCTGGAGCTGCAGAACACTGGCATGGTACCCACCTTCTTATGCTCTCCTCTCAGCAGTACCAAAATCTTCAAGGTCTAACAAGCACTTCATTTCCACTACTTTCCATGCAGGGCTTCAGCAGACCATATTATATACAAGTGTGATGTAAACAAATACTTACCAGAGAGCCAGAAATAAACCCATATATCTACAGTCAGTTAATCTTCAACAAAGAAGGCAAGAATATAAAATGGGGGAAAAAAAGCCTCTTGAGCTTAGTGGTGCTGGAAAAGTTGAACAGATGTATATAAAGCAATGAAGATAGAACACACCTTTTCATCATGCACAAAAATAAACTCAAAATGGCTTAAAGACTTAAACATAAGCCACGACACCATGAAACTCCTAGAAGACAACATAGGCAGAACAGTCTATGGCATAAATAGTACCAATGTTTTCTTTGGTCAGTCTCCCAAGGCAAAAGAAATAAAAACAAAAATAAACAAATGGGACATAATCAAATGTACAAGCTTTTTGTACAGCAAAGGAAACCTTAACCAAAATGAAAAGACAACCTACAGAATGGGAGAAAATATTGGCAAACGATACACCCAACAAGGGTTTAATTTCCAAAATATATAAACAGCTTATACAACTCAAGAACAACAAGAAAAACCAATCGAAAAATGGACAGAAAACCTAAACAGACATTTCTCCAAAGACATATAGACAGCCAACAAACACATGAAAAGATGCCCAACATCACTAACTATTAGAGAAATGTAAACCAAAACCACAATGAGATAACACCTCACACCAGTCAGAATGGCCATCATTAAACAGTCTACAAGTGTTGAAAACAGTATGAAGGTTCCTCAGAAAACTAAAAATAGAATTACCATATGATCCAGCAATCCCATTTTGGGGCATACAGCCAGACAAAGCTATAATTCAAAAAGACACATGCACCCTTATGTTCACAGCAGCACTACTCACAAGACCCAAGACATGGAAACAATCTAAATGTCCAATGACAGATGAATGGATAAAGATGTGGTACCTACATACATTGGAAGACTACTCAGCCATTAAAAAAAAAAAGAATTAAATAACACCATTTGCAGTAACATGGATGCAATCAGAGATTATCACATCAGGTGAATTAAGTCAGAAAAAGAAAGACAAATACCAATATGATATCACCTTTACGTGGCATCTAAAATATGGCACAAATGAATCTATCTGTGAAACAGAAAGAGACTCACAGACAAGACAACAGATTTGCGATTGCCAAGTGGGTGGAAGGGTTGGGGAGGGATGGACTGGGAGTTTGCGGTTAGTAGAATTACATAAAGAATGGATAAACAACAAGGTCCTACGGTATAGCACAGGGCATTCACTCTCCTGGGATACTGGAAATATCCTGGGATAATGGAAAAGAATATGAAAAAATGTATGTATATGTATAACTTAGTCACTCCTGCTATACAGCAGAAATCAACACAACTCTGTATATCAACTATACTTCAACTTTAAGGAAGAAAAAAGAGAATACTTACTTTTTTAAGTTGGTCCTGTCACCACTATCTGAGCTTGCCACAGATGAAGTATCATAAGAGTGAGAATCAATAGTATCAATGTTTAACAATGTAGGATCTTCAAGAACAAAAGATTCATCTTCATCATCAGTCTAAATTAGAAGAACATGGATACATAAATTCAAAAGTCCAAATACTCTATAAGTCAAACAGGCATTAATGGGTTTCTCCAAATAAACATATGCTTACTCTGTTTTCCACCCCTTTTCTGTGCATTGCTATTGACCAGAGAAGCACAGTACAGAATTACATTTCAACTCTAGATATCTCTCCCTACTTTTTTCACTCCAAAAAATTATTTCTTGTAGCTGAAAGTAGGAGCAGTTATGCAGATTATACTTTTAGTTGCCAAATATTTCTTCATATTCAAACTTGTCTAGGTGCTTTACTAGGTAACTAACAGCCAATGGCTGACTGAAGAAAATAAATACCACCTGACTATAAATAGTATGCCTTAATAAACATGACAAACAGAAGAAAGGCATTCTGGGTTGGCAACAGCATGTGCAAACACAGTGATTTCATAATATGGATTGTGCCGATGAAAAAGGAAGTAGTCTAAGATGAGCAGAGTATACAAGGAGGAGTTGGAGATGCTCCTAGAAACATAAGCTGGGACCCACATTGTAAAAAGCTTTATATTTCATTTAGCTAGGTGACAGGAGGTCCCACATTCACCACTGCATTCCTAGTGCCTAGTACAATGCCGGACACACAATCAGTACTCATTTACTTAATAAATTAATGTACTGCATACCGCAGGCAGCTGGAAGGCAAGATCTCTAAGAAATCAACACATGATGAGAATCATGTTTAAGAAGATAAATGGGGTAGAATGAAGATGAATGAGAGTAGAGGGGAAGACTGGGGCACGGAGACTAATAAGAACCAGGAAAAGGCTACTGCAATGTCAAGGAAAGAGAGAAGAGTTCAGTCTAGGAATGCAGTCGAAGGGGCCAAGAGAAGGAATAAGGAGACATTACTGAGGTCATTAAAGATTCCTGCTTACCATTTAAACAGTGTTTTGCAGGGGGCAGAGGGGGTTAAGTTTAAGAAAGAAGTCAAAAAGATTCCAAGGATTCTAGCTAGAGCAACTAGGCAAAAGGTAAGACTACTAATTGAGATAAGAAAGAACAGGAAATAAAGCAAAATAAGTCTAGCTTCAAACAAGCTGACTCTAGGCAGCAGACATTAGAGAAAAAAGTTCTGATCATACCTTCGGTTTCAGCTGGACTACCTTCTCCCTTTATCCACGTTCTTAAGACCGCAGGCCACACTCCACTTTCTCGACCCATTACTGGCTACTGAGTACTACTCTTTAAGTTACCAGTCAACTCTGCCAGCCTATGTTCCTTCAGCATGCTACTGCCCCCTATGCATCAAGTAATACCACTGGCCAAGCCTCACTTGTGGCAATTTTCTCTTCCCTTAGTTTCCAATGCTTCTCTTTACTGTTCCTTCAACTTACGTGGTCTCTTCCATTAGTCATGTTCTCTACTTTCTCTTCAGTGCAACCTTTGAGTGATTTTGTTCCCCAGGATTATATTCTTGGATGTTGGCTCTTGCTACTTCACACACTTTCTGTATGAACAAGCTAATCCACACCTATAGCTTCAAATACCATGTCATGCTCAGGACTCCAAAATCTGTATCTTTAGTACCAACATTTCTCTTGAGGTTTAGGCCACATTTCCAACTGTTTTTCAGATATCTCCACATACAAATGGAGTGCTAAGAACAGGATGAAGGTTTGCAAGGAGCACTGTGTTACTTGAGAGCTGTGCAAGAATGGAAGGACTGCCTTAGGGAAAGGGAACGGAAACAACTCATAAATGAAATGCAGAACCAAGGTCTTAAGCAAGAGAGTCAGCCAGAATCTTATTTGATTTTCTTAAGCAGCCCAGGGATATAATTAAAGAAAATAGATTAGCTAAATTAAGCCAGGGTTGAGGGCTTACGGGATTAAGTAGGGGGGAAAAATGAGGAAGATAATGAAGGGTATCAGTGAGGCTGAATTTAAAATTACTAGCTTCACGGTGTGTGCTGTGCTTAGTCGCTCAGTTGTGTCCGACTCTTTGAGACCCCATGAACTGCAGCCTGCCAGGCTCCTCTGTCCATGGAGATTTTCCAGGCATGAATACTGGAGTGGGTTGCCATGCCCTCCTCCAGGGATCTTAGGAATCAAATCAGGGTATCTTGCATTGCAGGTGGATTCTTTACCAACTGAGCCACCGTGGAAGCTACACGGTAGAGATATCAATTCTCACAAACTGATGTGCAGAATCTACACAATCCTATCAAATTTCACCTGGTATGTGTGTGTGTAAACCAATAAAGTGATTCTAAAACTTACGTAGAAATGCAAAAGACTAAGAATAAGCAAGGCAATCTTAAAGAACAGCAAAGCTGGAAGATTGAACCTACTGGATATCAAGACCTATTATAAAGGTCCAAACAGACTGTGATATTGCGGCAAGTACAGAAAGACCAATGAAATCACACCCACCACATACGATCACCTGATTTAAAACAAAAAGTGACACCACAGGAAACAGTGCTCAGTAAGTGCTGCTGCCACATACCTCACACACACACACACATTTTACATGAACTGCGGATCTAATGTAAAAGGTAGAACAATAAAGATTTTAAAATAAGATGGCATCAACATAACCTTGAAATTTGCAAAATTTTCTTCAATAGGATGCAGCAAAAAGCTAACAAAAATGGAAAAACTTAGTAAGCTGAACTACTGCTAAGAACTTCTGCTCATCCAAAGAAACCATTAACTGAGGGAAAAAGTAACCCACAGAATGGAAGAAGATATTTGCAATACATACATCTAATAGAAAGCTTAGATACATCACATATAAAGAACTCCTAAAAATACTTTAAAAATCAACTCAACAGAAAAAGGGCAAAACACATGAAAAAGCAATTCACAAAACAGATATCCAAAAGGCTACAACATATGTCAAGGAACACAATTTCATCAATCTTAAATTGAGATTAAAACTCTGATGTGATGCTACTACACACCTATTAGGTATGAATGGTTAAAGTGAAAAAGAGAAAAATTAAAAAGTTGATGAAGATATGGTGTGTGTATATATATATATATAACCATATATGATATGGAAATACATATGATAATATCATATATAACCATATCAGGTTATACATATAACCATATCCATATATTGCTGCAGAAAGCATATACTATCACAACCACTTTGAGAAACGTGTAGCAGTATCTACCCAAGCCCATATCTGACCATGCCCATATCTAACGATGCAGCGATTCTACTCTGAGGAACATACCCAGAAGAAATGTGTGTGTGTGTACACGTTTGTAGGTACCTGAAGACATGAATAAGAGCATTTACAGCAGCACTTGTCCAAGTGGCCAGAAACTGCATATTATAAAACTTCCCATAAACAGCAGAATGAATAAAAAAATGGCATGTATTTTACACAGCAAAGGGAATGCATGAATAACTACATGCAGGAAAATACAAATGAATCTAAAAACACAATATTAAGGGAAATAAGTCAGATGCACAAAAGCATATATTGTATAATTCCATTTTTATGAAGTTCAAAGCCAGAAAGCCAATCAATGCTAGTAGAAGTCAGGACAGTGATTATCCTGGGTTCGATACTAAAGGAGCACAAGAGGAGTTTCTGGGGTGCTAGCAATGCTTTATTTCTTCAGATGGAATCCAGTTACAAGAAGAATTCTGTTTGTGAAAATTCACCAGGCTATACACTTATGACCTGTGCACTTTTTCTTTATGTATGTGATATCTCCATTAAAAGTCCAAAAGAAATATCCGGCTGCACGAGCCAACAGCAGAACTGAAGTCAGGGCTACTCTCAAACACTGGGGACTAAACAAAATCAAGAGATTTGGTCCTAAGGAGTGCAAAGAGGAGGTTTAATGGAAGGAAGAGAATGTAGGGATGGGGGAGGATTATTATTAGAGAACGGAATTTCAAGGTTAAAAACCTCAGAAGTAGCACAGTTTCAAAGGATGCCAAGGCCCAGTAACATTATTTCATGATTGAAGTTCTGAGATTTAGCATGTCTCAGTAATCTCTAACTTTCGTAAAATAGATGGCCACTTCTTCCCAGCATCTCTTCAGGTTTATTTATGAATTTTATAGGATATATGCACCCACATATCCTGGAGCAAGTGCTTATTTACACTTTCTACTTCTGTCCCTTTTCTTTCTTAAAATCACTCAATACTTCTTCCCTTTTTAGTCTTCATGTTCTACAATTTAAATTATTTTCACTTGTCCACCTGTTGAGCTCCCTGGTGGTGTGACAGCCAGCCAATTTCTAGTCCTATTTTTCTCTCAAAATCAGAGACAATCACACAGCACTTCATAATCGCAGTATTTAACACTGTGACCCAAATGCACAAGGCACCCAGATTAGTGAGGAAGATAACAGTATCATCATCTCAGTTAACCGCTAGTGATTATTATACTTACTGATACTAGTAGATATGTAAATTCCGCAAAGATAGCTTTCCTTCATTATAAACTACAGCCTCATTCATAAGAGCATTACTTTGACATTATTGTACAAAGATGTAGAAACAGGGCTTTGTACACATCCTCTAAGACTATTTTTAGTTCTCACTTCGTAACCGAAATAATTATGTGATTAACATCATGTTATGAAAACTGACAAATCTCTCTCCATCTCTAAATGAAAGATTTCCTCTCTATTAGAAAGCAATAAATAAATATGACTTTAACAGGATAGTCTCTCATTGACCAAAGCCTTCTTGGTCAAAATTATAAGTGCTCAAGTCTTCTTAATATAGATCGAGCATAACATTTAAAAATATATTCAAAGAAACAGCGATATCAAGATGATATTTTTAAAGAACAAAAGATATAATTCACAGAGAAAGTAGTTTGCATCCTAGATAGTACTGCCTATAAACCTAAAAGTATAGATAAAGAAGTAATAAAGGGGCCAGAGAAGAAAAAAAAGCAAACCAGGGCCCAACCCCACCTATGGGGCCAGTGGGCATTTCTGTTGAGGAATCTTTGCATCATCTTTTACAAAACGTAACTATGGATCTGAAACAGATTTTTTAAAATCTTTCTTAAATTAGGAGCTAAAACTTCCAATGGGAGTCTTAAGCAAGTTGTTAAAAGATCAAGAAGACTGAGTTGAAGAATTGTCAGCAGATGCAGGGTACAAAATAGCCAGCACACTTCATCAACATGTACTTCCAAAGAGCTCCTTTATAGACTTTATGATCTGCTAATTCAGAAAGTAACATCATTTCAGAGCTCTGAGAAACTTTTTAATTGAGATGGTATTCACAAGATAAACTATGGCGGCTTCATTTTCTTTATATAGAAGGGTGATGAAGTGCATTACAAGGCTGCGGATAAGCTTTTGTATCTCCTGAGGCCAAGCTATTTGAATATCACTGGTAGAGATGACATTATCAAAACATAATACAAATCTCAAAAGTGTCATGAATTTAGTATTTCAACTCACTTAATAAAACACTTCTTTAGTCGGCCCAAGTATGAGGTATTATCCTGGGCATAGAGATGAACAAGACATGGCTTCTGCCCCTGAAAAGCTCACAATCTAGAACTTTCTGCAATAAAGGAAATACTCTTGGTATCTATTCTGTCCACTACAATAGCCACTAGTCACATGTGACATGTAATTACTTGAAGTGTGCCTTGTACAACTGAGCAAATGGATTTTTAATTTTTCTTTACCTGTAATCAGTTTAAATTGCCACATGTGACTGTTGGCTCCCTTACTGGACAATGCAGATCTGGAAACATACACTATAACCCAGAAATATTCAAATCAACATGATAAAACAGCGACTGTTAATATATACTTACTTCATTTAGTATGCTTTCCAGTGTCGGAGGAGTATCAACCTGAGGAATATCGAACTCCTTATCATCAATCTAAATAGAGAAAAGAAATTAATACTCACATAATAATGCTTTCCCTCTTATAATTGGGAGGGTGTTTTAATTGAACCACTATCCATTAGAAGACAAACAGACCACCAAACTCTTCTCACGGAAAGCCAACTCAATAATTCATGACATTAAGGGTTGGGTCAAAAAACTACAGAACTGTTTCCTTTTCTATCCACATATTCAGTTTATCAAGGACAAATATGCACTGATGACAACATCCTAACAATCCTTTCCAGAAAGCTTCTGTTGAAGGGCTTTGGCATCTGCTTTCTTAAACAAAACAGCATTTCTTGCGACAAACCCTAAACTTCTAAGTCATAAGAGATAAACAAAGGTCTGACACTGAATTTCCTAATTATTTCATAAATTATGGTGGTGGATGATTAGGTCAAACAACTTGTTACTAAATATTCATATTGTCACAAAAACCTATTGATATCAGATCAATGAGGAAAAAAAATCACTGCACAAGAATTCTAGGTCTACCACTAGCACTATGATAGAGGTATCATTTAACATAGCTGCACTTCAGCCTCTTCCCCTGTAAAATGGAGTATCAGAGCATTGTGAAGCTCAAATGAGAAGATATATTAGTGTTTCATAAACTATAATCAGCTATAGAAATGAAGAGTATTATTTCATAAAACTGTATATAGATGCCTATTAATCTATGCAAAAATGATGAATTTAGAGTCTTTGAATTATAAAATGCACTCTAAGCAACATTTTG
Organism: Budorcas taxicolor; assembly: GCF_023091745.1. NCBI lineage: Eukaryota > Metazoa > Chordata > Mammalia > Artiodactyla > Bovidae > Budorcas > Budorcas taxicolor. The sequence continues at coordinate 146,842,830 of NC_068910.1, forward strand.
GTTAAACATCATCACTTGACAAAAGTTGAATTTTTACCAGATCATTTCTGAACTCCAGTTCCTTGTCCAGATCTATGTAAGAGAATTTTGAAAGTGAAGCTTCTAGACTGAAAGACTTGTTCAGATCCTCATCAGTAGTCTTGGCACAGAGGCTTTGTTCCACATTTTCATGGTCTGGTTCATTTTCCATGTTTACTTTTAATCACTGTATTCAGTCAATCCAAGCAAGTTTTTGTTTTTTGGCCTCAGATCATGACGAACTAAATGATGATCTCCTTTCAAAAAAGAAAAAATATATCACTTAGATTTCCTCAAATGGACATACCAAACACTTACTGGGTCAGACTTTTGTGGAAACTGATTTCACTCAATCATCTGATTATAGACAAAGAGAAATCATATCCTAGGGTACAAGCTATGATACAGAGGGGGAGGGTTTTTATGGGAGCACAAAGGAGGACTATCTGACTTAGGAGTCTGGGAAATGGCCCACCACCCAAAGTCCTAAATCTGGTGACAGTGATGACATAGGACAAGCTCAACCACTAGACCTGGTACCAACCAGATTTATGTACCTAAGAACAAGAGGGTAACTGGTGCCGAAATCTGCAGTTAACCCCTTCTTCACATTCCCAAACTTGAACCGATCTCCAGTTCTCCGTGAAGACAAGCAGATAGACCAGTTTCGTCATCAAAATCCAGACAGGGCCAGAGACCTCTAAGGGAAACTTCGTGTAGACACAGAGGGCCCAGAACGGGTGGCAAGTCACTTAACAGGACGCTAGCAAATCTAAAGGCTCAGCTCTATTAGGGGAGGCAACAATGACGCCAGTGTAAAATAACGCCACAGCTGACCAGAGATTTCCAGAAAGACGGCTAGCTAAGGGAATGCAGAGACAGTAAAGAAAAAGAAATGTATGCAAATTTTGTTTTCTCACAGCTCTAAATGATACACTACCATATCAAAAAGAAACAGAATCTGCTTTATTAAAAAAAAAAAAAAACTGTCTAGAAAACAACTGTCTGCAAAATTTCTGAAAAACTAAAAATATACTCAGGAAAAATATATATATAGTTTAACCATTAAATTTGCCCTTACATGTTTTTTGTTAATAATTAGGATACAAGTGACCAAACTTTAAAACGTTTATCACTTAGCTCTGCCTGTATACAATAAAAAAACCAAAAATATGAAAATAGAAACAATGCCGCAGTAATGATAATAATAAAACCAAAGGTAATTTTGTTTTCTAGGCTGGGTGTTTTCCAAGGTACCCCATGAGCACTAATTCTCAGGAGGAAGCTTTCTCAAATGATATACTACCCGCAGACGGCAAAAGGAAACAGCAACCCACTCCAGTGTTCTCGCCTAGGAAATCCCATGGACAGGAGAGCCTGGCGGGCTACAGTCTGTGGGGTCGCAAAGAGTCAGAGATGTGACTGAGCAACTAAGTGCTCATGTACCACCAAACTTCCCCACCAGACAAACTTCTCTTACTCTTATTCCTTACTGAAGTGAAGGCAGAAAAAAAAAGCTAACAACCACTGAGCCACTGAAAGAATTAATTTTCTTAAAAGGAGCTGAGGATTAGTTGTTGTTATTGTTCTTTTAAAAATAACATGCCCAAAACTCACTGACAATTTTATCTAGTTAGGCTCATTTTTCGGAGAAGGCAACGGCACCCCAGGCCAGTACTCTTGCCTGGAAAATCCCATGGACGGAGGAGCCTGGTTGGCTGCAGTCCATGGGGTCGCTAAGAGCGACTTCCCTTTCACTTTTCACTTTCATGCATTGGACAAGGAAATGGCAACCCACTCCAGTGTTCTTGCCTAGAGACTCCCAGGGACAGGGGAGCCTGGTGGGCTGCCATCTATGGGGTCGCACAGAGTCAGACACGACTGAAGCAACTTAGCAGCACGAGCTGGCTCATTTTTAAGTGCTTAATGTAAATTCCACTTCCTTCGATATTTCTTTTTATGATTTTTTAAAATGAATATCTACTATGCATAAGACATAGACTCATGAAGACTGATTTTCAAGAGCTGAAACCAATTTGTGTAGCTAGTATATTTGTGTATTACCAAACAGATTAATTCCTTTCACGTGTCACAGAAGACAGACTCTGAGGTTCTGGCCTACAAACACATGCTATCGACTACATTCCTAGAAGACATAACTGAGGGTCCTCTGTGTCTGGCAACATTTGAAAGTATCTTTCCAGTCTCGGGTACTAAATGTACTTCTCCTTTTGCAATAAGCCAAAGGCAGGACAATATTAGCCTTTATGAGCCTTTCTTCAAAGAAGACTGAATTGGCTCATGACAAATTACTTCTCAATAAAGTTCCCTCTTATTTGTACCACTTAGCAAAAATGATTTCAATTAGTCAAGGGATACTTACAAATATGCACAAATATTCACAATCAGTGTTTCCCGAAGACAGTTAAGTTTTATTCTTATACATTTTTAAGATAGTGGGAAAAGCCACATTATAAAAACAAAAACTTTAAACTCTATAACCTAGAACGTTTCATTCTTCACATCTGTGTCCCCAAAATAACTCTGAAAGGAAAATAATTTTTTCCTGGCTCTTTTTCTCTCTTCTATCTGGAGTTAATAAGAGGTTCTCAAAACAGCTCAGCATCTGTGAACTCCAATACCAGGCTGAAGAAGTTTCAAGAAATCAAGCATTCTCTGAAAAAAGAATGTCACCCTGCCATGCCACCCTACTTCATTTTCAACCTTCACTTCACCGAGCTCCTATTAGTGTAATATGGTGGCAAACTGGAAAGAATATAGAGCAAAGAGTCAATTAAAATCGTATCTGAATCTGGACTTTACCAGTTCCTATCTATGACCGTGGTCAATCAGTCTACCCTTTCTGAGCTCCTCTATTTCTATATCTGTAAGATGAAATATTGTGACCATTTGTGCTGCTTGCCCAGAGCATCACCTCTTGTTCTGGGGAGAGCTCTTTCAAACTATTTGCTTCCTGTGGAGGCTGTCAATAAAAAAAGCCCCTAGTAACAAAGACTGCACAATACAGCCAGGGTCCTTCACCAAGATGCACCAAAATGCAACTGGTAAGGAAGAGCCACTCCCGCTGTTCGTTAAACAATGTATAATAAGGCTAAGCAATATTCCCCATCTCTACCCCATCCCATTCTGCAGAAAAGGAGGTCATTTATTCAATACATATCAACACCAATTATGCATCTGTCACTGTCTCTACCAACAAAATTTACACTCTCGGTACAAATTTCATTCTTGCTCAAGAATGAAAGCAACCTATAACCAGAACCAGAGAAGAGGAGGAAAGAGTGTACTGTATCATGCAGGCCCCAGGTTCCCATCTTTTATGTAGGATGTTAGCTCCGGACATAGCTTTCCAGCATTTAGGCTACATAAGCCAACACAGTCCCCCAGTTTTTCTTTTTTTCTGGCGGCGGGGAGGGGGAAGAGTCACAATTAAGACTCCCAACTCTCAGGAATACAATTACCTATTTTGCAGAGTTACTGTGAAGAACATATGATATGATGACTGTAAAGCATTTAGAATAATGTCTGAACACAGAACAAGTATTCAAGAAATGTAAACCTGCAAGATTTCCAGATTCTTTTAAGGACCCTGAAACAAGATCTGGTACTTTTGTAAAAGTCTAGCCAGTGCTAAGTATATCGAAAGGTCACCTTACCGGAAGGCTATACTACTTATAATAACAATAATAGCAGTTTCCTCATGAACTGAATCGACTTCTCTGGTGACTTGGACAGTAAAGAATTCACCTGCAATGCAGGAGACCTGGGTTCAATCCCTGGATGGGGAAGATTCCCTGAAGCAGGAAATGGCTACTCACTCCAGTATTCTTGCCTGGAGAATTCCATGGACAGAAGAACCTAGTGGGCTACAGTTCATGGGGTCGCAGAAGAGTTGGACGCAAGTGAGTGACTAAACACAAACAAGCGAAACATAAACTGAATGGCAGAGGTTAGCATCTTGAGTTGGGGAGACTATCCTGGACTATCCAGATGAGCCCAGTGTAACCAAAGAGTCTTTAAAAGTGTGAGAAAGGGGCAGAAGACCATGTCAGAGAAAGAGATGTGACAAGAGAAGCAGGGTCAGAGAAGTGCTGTGCTGCAGGCTCTGAAGATGGAGGAAGGGTGCCAGGAGCCAAGGAATTTAGGCAGTCTCTTGAAACTGCAAGAAACAAGGAGATGGACTCTCTTCTAGGACCCTGGCCCTGCCACAGCTTGATTTTGGCCTAGTAAGACCAATGCTGGACTGGTGCACTATAGAACTGCAAAATAATAAATACGTGGTTCTTTTAAGCCATGAAATTTGTGGTAATTTGTTACAGCAGAAATAGAAAATGAATACACTAGCAAACTTCAATTGTTTCTGGCCATATCACCAGCATTCTGAAATACCTACCCCTCCCTTGTCACTTGGTATTGCCCATATATTTATTGAGCAAACTCTTCCAAATGCAGACTACTGATGAAACACTTAATACATAGTACTTGATATTACGCCTAAACAGCATATTAAAAAGCAGAGACATTACTTTGTCAACACAGGCCTGTCTAGTCAAGGCTATGGTTTTTCCAGTAGTCATGTATGGATGTGAAAGTTGGACTATAAAGAAAGCTGAGCACAGAAGAATTGATGCTTTTGAACTGTGGTGTTGGAGAAGACTCTTGAGAGTCCCTTGGACTGCAAGGAGATCCAACCAGTCCATCCTAAAGGAGATCAGTCCTGGGTGTTCATTGGAAGGACTGATAGTGAAGCTGAAACTCCAATACTTTGGCCAACTGATGCGAAGAGCTGACTCATTTGTAAAGACCCTGATGCTGGGAAAGATTGAGGACAGGAGGAGAAGGGGACAAGAGAGGATGAGATGGTTGGATGGCATCACTGACTCAATGGACTTGAGTTTGGGTAAACTCTGGGAGTTGGTGATGGACAGGGAGGCCTAGCGTGCTGAGGTTCATGGGGTCACAAAGAGTCGGACACGACTGAGCGACTGAACTGACTGACTGATATTATACACTTGATGCAAAACAAAGAAATGAACTATTAGTAATTTCCTCTTGAGATACAATTCTATAACTAGTTTTCACCCAACCATCCCATAATCTAGGGTTTTTATAGTTCTCAAGGGGATGCCATGCCAGACTGTACCTTCAAATTACACAACAGGTTACATGAATCAGATTAATCTAACAGAGAAAGTATATCACAGAATCATGATTACCCAGTATGTTGTCCATTTCTGAGGGCTGATAAACTAATAATTTAATAGCTTCAACCAAAGATTGTCTGACATCCTGAGAGCTCCCAAGGCTACTCCCTCTTAATTATTCCTGACCAATGACTAAAGGAGGCCCAAGAAACACCTGGGGGGAAAAAAAAGATGTGTACCATATAAACAGCAATGACCCCATTACGACACTGGCCAACTGAATAAGAACTCTAGAATGTGACCTATATTAAGCCAGGTTAAACTGGAATTCTACTAGTTTTTGTTTTTTTTTTTTAAACTTCAGCAGACATTCCCAACTGTTCAAGTTTCAGGATCCTGTTTAATTTGCTGACATTCTTTTCCTCCCAAAAGTGTTATATGAGACACTTACCACATTACACTGAAATCAAATCAAGTTGGGTTTTTTCCTACTACACTATAGCCTTTGAAAGACATCACAAAATCATGACATGAAAGCAACTTTACATGCCAACTTTGTTTCCGGTCTTTCCAATCCAAGTGTTTCTTTTCTATTTGTTTTGAGTTGTTTCCTTGTGGCTTGTTTTGTGAAGAAAAATGTAACAGAGAATGAACTTCTGTGAGGTTTTCTATTATCTTACTCTGGTAAATGGGCTCATTTTTAACAGTTCCCCAATGCCTACAGGATAAAATTTAAACCATTCCAGGAAGAATAATAGTTCCTTTAAAACTAACCTTATTATATGTATCCAGAGTCCCTCAAGAACAGCTTCCATTTTTCCTCCATGTCTGCTCACACTAGCTCACATCCCCTTCCTTTTCCTTCCATTTATCTAAATTCCCTCTTTCTGTCCTTCCTTCTGGGAGCCTTCCCTCCCTAAGCATCCTCAGAATCCAGAATGAACGCCTTTAGAATGGCACCTTCTTTATATTGATTCATTAGTTAATTTACCATGTGACTATCATCTTTTCTCCCCAACTATACAACAGAAATGGGACCAAGTGTCTTTGCATCACTGGGTTCACTAACTTGCGAAGCTACACAGACATTCAATAAATATCTACTGATCAACACAAGAATTAGAAGACAGGAATAACTCTTGTGTTGTGAATTAAATATATCAGTTTAATTACCTGTAATTGTTAAGCTTCAGAGGACACTACTTGACTCATAGCATATAGGAATCTACGCCGTAATACGCCAAGTTATAACTGAGTTCCATTTTTATGCAGTCAGGCCTGTCAACTACAGATGATCATATTCATCCTTCAGATATCAGCTAAACCTTTGCCTCCTCAAGTCTTTTTTTTTTCCCTGCTCAACTAGACTAGGTTCCCAGTAAATAGGTACCTGTAACATTGTTCTCCTTTTATTACACCTATCACATTACAATCACTTTTTTCACTGTCTGAACCTCTATTTCCTTCCCTCAACTGGAATGTGGGTTCCAAGAAAACAAAGATCACATCTGCCCTTTTTCCATCACTGTATTCCCAGTGCCTAATTACATCAATCCATGCATCTACTCGCCCTCCCCACAGAAACAGCCAAGCAATGCTGCATCACTGGCTTCTAGAGCCTTAAACAGCAGTTCTGGTCATTCAAAATAAAATACGGTTAGTCATTCTACTCCCCAAAAGCCCCCCACCTTGCAAGTTCCCCTCTCTGCAATTAAGGTTTTTTTTTCAATCTCTAACATTTTTTTAAATGACCATTTTGCTCACGTATGACATGACACAAACTCCATAATTTCAAACATTTTGTGCTGTTTTACATTAACTCAACCTATAGGCCAAGATGAAAATAGTAAAAATTATCATACATTTGGGGCTTTCCAGGAGGCATTAGTGGTAAAGAATTCACCTACCAATGCAGGTGGGGTTAAGAGACACCTGAGTCGGGATCCTTGGGTCAGGAAGATCCCCCGGAGGGCATGGCAACCCACTCCAGTATTTTTGCCTGCAGAATCCCATGGAAAGGGGAGCCTGGCAGGCTGCAGTCCATAAGGCTGCAAAGAGTGAGACATGACTATAGTGACTAAGCATGCACATCGTACATTCATTCAATTTACAGGAATTCAACCATTATCTTAGGCAAACAAAAAGGAAAAAAAAGAAATGATTCTCATAGGGGCTGGACTCTGCATACCATTCCACTCAATAATTACAAACTTCTGAGTGTGTGTGGGGAAGGGATGGGTATCTGCTGGCCTTTCATCAGTCTCACTTCCCACATGCCTCACACACAATCCATTTCACCTGTGCTCAAAGTAACACACAGCATGCTGTTCCAACATGGAGCAAAAACTGGCTATGACTGACTTCCTAAGAGATCATATGTCATGACTCCTTCACAGGGTACTGCGGTGGTACTCAATTTTCAAGGTACTTTTTCAAAAGTGATAGTCGCTCAGTCATGTCTGACCATTTGCAACCCCATGGAAATTCTCCAGGCCAGAAGAGTGGAGTGAGTAGCCTTTCCCTTCTCCAGGGAATCTTCCCAACCCAGGGAACAAACCCAGGTCTCCCATATCGCAGGCCGATTCTTTACCAGCTGAGCCACCAGGGAACCTTCTTCAAGGGCCTAGGAAAAACTGGAAAAATAAGATTTCAGAAACTAGCAGTAAAGATATTACACCACCAGTCACAGGTGATATGGAAATAAGTCACTTTAACCTTGAACTGCAACCAGATACTTACATGTAAGACAGAAAAAAAGTCTGAAAGTGTTTTCTTTCTAATTATACTGGTGTAGCGCTTAGAGCACAGGACTTGAAAATTTATACTCTGATCCATGTGAAGGTAGTTTTAATCAAGGATGATGTTATTTGTAGCTAACTGGGCATCACACTTGAGGGTACTCATTTCACTTTCCTCATGGACTTCAGAAACAGAGGTTTCAACCATGTAATTTTGGTAGTTCTGCCAATCAAATACCCTATCTTCTTAGCCAGAAGAATAAGTACATGACACTCTTATATCCAATCTGGCCAACCAGTGTCCTTTCCTGAAATTTATAAATATTAGAGGTAGGAGTTTTCTCTTCTCTCTGCGGTGCTTAAGGTTGCATGAAATAACAGAAAGGCTGTTACACAGAATGAAGATAATTCATACATTAAGATCCATTTAAGAATAGAACAGTTTGTTCTTACAAATATGTACAAATGACACCTGAAGCTGTAGGTTAAGATGATATCTAAACTCTTGTGAAAACTATAAATGTATCAAAAGTTAAATACACAAGTTCAACAGGCCTTACTTTTCAGTAACATACATAACTACATTTGATATCACAGCGGTTGAAATGTCTATAAAAGGGTGAGAAAGAGCTGAAAAGTCACCAAGATGTCCCAGTATTCTGGAAGACAGAAAACACTCATCTGCTGATACTGGTCCAGGTACAAAGGAAATGTATAAAGGATAAGCAACATACTATTCCCTTGACCCCTGGAAAAAATTTTTTCACCTATGTCTCTTTGAGATAAGAAACCCAAAAGATCAACCAGAATTTTTTTTCGTTTATCTTTATTCTGCATTCTATGGAATACACCAGCTATTACCAGAGATTTCAATATCTACTCTTCTTAAGTTTAACCATGAGTAAACCCATATCTTACACAAACACATGTAGAGTCTCCATCCCTATTTACATCAGATACCTGAAACCCTGATTCGTAACTGATCTCCTAATAGCTGACATCTGGAGTAAAGCTGGCACCACAAGTTAAGAACCACGTTTGGTTTGTTCTTTGGGGTGCCGGGAGTGTGGTAGTGGACACAGCCTTCCGGACCATTCTAGTATCAGTCTAATATTAGCAGGGTATGAAGGAGGCATGCCTGTTTGGAGAAGGGTCCCCAGCAGTTACTGAAAACCGGTGGCATGGATCCTCTCTTACTGACACTAATTTATCCCACCTTCTCTCCTTTGAAACATACCCAAACATTTTAGGCAACTCTGCCCTTCCCGGCCACCACCACTCCCCCCCACCCCCGAGTACCACACTTGGAGAACTAACCAGGACACAGGAACGGCTTCGAACATTAGAGACCCACGTGTCCCCTGCTGCCCTCACTCTAGGGCACACTTCGCAACCAGAGAGAAATGGACAGAACCTCACAGGGTGTGCACAAATCCTAAGAGGTGGACACCCCGCCTAAGCCTCGGCTCCACACTAGAGAAGCACACTCATCCCAGGCCTCGAGGGATGGAAGAGACTACACCTGTGCCCTAGGCCCCAAAGGCAGGTTACACACCTGTTCCTTCTGGGGGAGTGACTACCGGCCTCCAAGACTCACAATCTGGGTAAGCAAGTGCCTCTGGCACCTGAGCCTCTCATTCCATGAAACCAACAAGTGGAAACTAACCCATTTCCAGGCCAAACACAGGGTACTCCCCTCTGCCCCAGAAAAACCCCGCCCGGTCGGTGGGCCTTGGTCCAGTTAGCCTGTCTGAAGCCGCGCCGCTGTCGGAAACGGGCAAGGCTCGGGGACCTGGCCCGCGTTCTCTTGCCGCCCCGCGTACAGCCCCCGACCGGCGTCCTCACCCTGTCGGGCCGCTCTCCGGAGATTCCTTACCTGAGCTCTCTGCCGCGCCAGCCTAGGACCTCCCCCCGCAACCCTCGGACCACGTAACCCCGCCCCCTGGTCTAGCCTCACGCACGCGCAGTATATACCCGTTGGCCACGCTTCCGCTTTCTTTCTCGCTCCCGGGTCTCTCCTGGGCGGTCCGCCACGCTACGCCACGCCCCCATTTAAAGGGCCAGAGATACATTTAGGTCAAGGAATTTAAGGGGTAATTAGAAGGAAATGGCGGAGAAGGCAACGGCATCCCACTCCAGTACTCTTGCCTGGAAAATCCCATGGGCGGAGGAGCCTGGTAGGCTGCAGTCCGTGGGGTCGCTGAGCGACTTCACTTTCACTTTTCACTTTCATGCATTGGAGAAGGAAATGGCAACCCACTCCAGTGTTCTTACCTGGAGAATCCCAGGGACAGGGGAGCCTGGTGGGCTGCCGACTATGGGGTCGCACAGAGTCGGACACGACTGAAGTGACTTAGCAGTAGAAGAAAGTGGCAACCCACTCCAGTATTCTTGCCTGGAAAATTCCATGTACAGAGGGGCCTGGTAGGTTATAGTCCATGCGGTCGCAAAGATTCGGACACGACTTAGGGACTTCACTTCAGTTTAACATATTTAGGAACTAGAGAGTGGAAACAGGAGGAGCGCAGATCAATAAATAATAGTCCTCGAGATGAGAAGAGAAACCCTCCTCCAGGCCTATTCAGTGAATTTATCTAGCATTTAAGAAAGTGAACCTATCTTCAGCCAGCCCAGAAAGGGTAATTGATTCCCAGGCTTTCAGAGTTTGCAACCAGCAAATTTTAATCTTTTTAAAGAGCATAGAATTACTAGTTTTTTTATTTTGCCAAGTAAAGATAATTAGCACACACACACTAAAAGTCAACTATTATTTTCTAGTTTATCATCAACATTGCTCCATAAAAATACATCTTAACACCAAAAGTATAGGAGAGATAAGCTCTCAAATAAAGGAGATATCTTTAAAATGAATAAAAGCATATATTTCTTTCTTGTATTACTTCTCAAGGAAGATAAACACTTTCAGGACAGACTGATTTTTAGAGCCATCACAGTAGATAACAGGGACCCCAGGATCTTATGCCTGCTGGGGCCTACAGTCAAGAAAATAGAAGGAGGGAAAATACCAAAAAATGTTCCTGGGAGGAGATAAAATATTCAGTTGGGAAGACACTTATTGAGCATCAACCAGGTTCACTATGCTTCTGGGTCTTTGAAGTACTCAAAGGTGGGTAAGACACCATCCTGCCCTCCAGGTACTCTTAAGAATTTAGTGTACAAAGTTACAGTACAAGGCAAGCCATTTTGAGTGCTGTAAGAAACAAGCCTTTGGCTGTGTGGATCACAACAAACTTTGGAAAATTCTTCAAGAGATTGGAATACAAGACCACCTTACCTGCCTCCTGAGAAATCTGTATGCAGGTCAAGAAGCAACAGTTAGAGCTGGACATGAAACAATAGACTGGTTCCAAATAGGGAAAGGAGTACGTCAAGGTTACGTATTGTCACCCTGCTTATTTAACTTATATGCAGAGTATATCATGCAAAATGCCAGGCTGGATGAAGCACAAGCTGGAATCAAGATTGCTGGGAGAAATATCAATAACCTCAGATATGCAGATAACACCACCCTTGTGTCAGAGAGTGAAGAAGAACTAAAGAGCTTCTTGATAAAAGTGAAAGAGGAGAGTGAAAAAGTTGGCTTAAAGCTCAACATTCAGAAAACTAAGATCATGGCATCTAGTCCCATCACTTCATGGTAAATAGAAGGGAAACAATGGAAAGAGTGACAGACTTTATTTGGGGGGGGGGTGCTCCAAAATCACTGCAGATGGTAACTGCGGCCATGAAATTAAAAGATACTCCTTGGAAGAAAAGCTATGACCAACATAGACAGCATATAAAAAAGCAGAGACGTTGCTTTGCCAACAAAGGTCCATCTAGTCAAAGCTATGGTTTTTCCAGTAGTCAGGTATGGATGTGAGAATTGGACTATAAAGAAAGCTGAGCACCGAAGAATTGATGCTTTTGAACTGTGGTGTTGGAGAAGACTCTTGAGAGTCCCTTGGACTACAAGGAGATGCAACCAGTCAGTCCTAAAGGAAATCAGTCCTGAATATTCATTGGAAGGACTGATGCTGAAGCTGAAACTCCAATAGTTTGGACACCTGATGCGAAGAGCTGACTCATTTGAAAAGACCCTGATGCTGGGAAAGATTGAGGGCAAGAGAAGGGGATGACAGTGGACAAGATAGTTGGCATCACTGACTCGATGGACATGAGTTTGAGCAAGCTCTGGGAGGTGGTGATGGACAGGGAAGCCTGGTGTGCTGCAGTCCATGGGGTCTCAAACAGTCAAACACGACTGAGGGACTGAACTGAAGAAACGAGACCATCATTTCAGGATTACACCTGAGGGAAAATGGGGAACACTTCAGGGAGTATGCGCCATCTTATTAGGGCCCTGGATTTCAGTAGACAGCAGAGAGAATTCCTGGCTGAGGAACAGTGGGATCAAAGCAGTACAAAGCTATTTTAGAGACAAGCTGCTGACCCAAGGTGGCTCTGGCATGGGCAGTGGCTTTCAAATTTTTTTGATCATCACTCACAGTAAGAAATAGACTTCAGTTATGACCTATTGACTGTGTGGATATGTGTGTGTGTGCTTCCTGTGATATTAATTGCCTTTAGTATGTGCAATGCAACTTGGTATTTCTATCCTATTCTACTCTTTTTTATTATTCTGGTCAATAAATTGATTTCATGACACTAACACATAGCAACCCATAGTTTGAAAGCACAGATATACAGTGTGTTAGAGGTAGAAAAGGCTGGAACCAGATCCAGGAGGGCATTAATGCCAAGCTGGGGCGGGGGTGGGGGGGTGGGGGGAATCTGCTCTTCTGGTAAGAGCTTTTGGAAGTTCTTAAGCAGAGGAGTAGCATAATTGCAACTGTGCTTTAGAACTCTGGAGACCTGCTTTCAGGTCTGACTATCACATTTTTAGAGGAAACCTATTAAATAGGAGCCTGTCTGGAGCAAGGTAAGCAGGCTAGTGAGATCAGAAACCCTGTCTGACAGAGAACAGTTTGAAGTGTTGGGCAGAGAAGAAATTGACAGAAGTGGGGGTGGAGAGCTGGGTTATGTAGGTGGGAGGTGGGGAAGGTTGCTAACTGACCCTTTTGAAATATCCCTGCAGCAGTTGTGGACTTACTCTGTGTAACTCTAGAAAGTAAATCTGGGACCTGTGGATAGATATTGTAGGGAAGCAATTCCAGCTCATAATAAGGACTGTTTGAGCATGGTCCAAGCTGACATGCTATCCTTTACAGGACTGTTGACAGTAATTACAAAAACAAAACAATTGTATACTGATTATTCAAAACTTGAAAAAAATTGGGAACTACAAAAAGGTAAAGCATAAATTACTTACATTTCAGGTGGAAAAAGCATTTGTTGTTTTGGCTTATTTTCACTGGGTCTTTTACTTTGCATATTTACAGTTTTTTTACAATAAAACTATGTATAAAATACAGTATTGTATCCTGCTTTTTATTTTTTCTTCCGTGTTATATCTTTTTGTTTGTTCATTTGTTGTTTTTTAAATTTTACTGTAGTATAGTTGATTTACAATGTTGTGTTCATTTCTTCTGTACAGCAAAGTGATTCAGTTTCACACATGTGTGTGTATATATATATATTCTTTTTCATATTTTTTTCCAGTAAGGTTTATCACAAGATATTGAATACTGCTTCCTGTGCTATATAGTAAGACCTCCATCCTGTAGTCTGCTAACCTCAAACTCCCAGTCCATCCCTTCTCTACCCTCGCTCCCCCTTGGTAATCACAAGTCTCTTCTCTATGTCTGTGAGTTTATTTCTGTTTCATAGATAGGTTCATTTGTGTCACTTTAGATTCCTCATATAAGTGATATCATATGGTGTCTGTATTTCCTCTCTCTGACTTACTTTGCTTAGTACAATAATCTCTAGGTCCATCCATGTTCTGCCAATGGCCATATTTCTCAATGTTCTATCTTGAACACTATATCCTGTTATTCAAATTGTTCATAAATATTTGTAATGGCTACATAATTATGGATAATATAGTTGATGCTATTATTTTTGGACACTCAGAGGGGCTTTCTCATTTTTCACTGTTAACAAGAACATTGCATTGAATATTCTTATAAGGAAAACTTTGCCCACATTTCAAAAGTATTTTCCATAGGATAAAAGCCTGTAAGTGAAATTACTAATTGAAATGCTCTGAAAGCTCTTAAGTCTGTGAATACCTACTGCCAAATTTCTTTCCAGAAAGGTCAGGCCACTTTTCATTCTCAACAGAAGTGTTCAAGGGTGCCCATCACATATACCTACCAGCATTTATTTTATCCTTTTCAAAAGCTCTGCCAGTTTGATAATGGAAGTGGCTCTAATTTTAATTTGTATTGGATTACTGGTGGGGTGGAATATCTTTATATATTTACCAACCCTTTATAGTTATTCTGGGAATGCAATTTCACTGCCTCTGTTTGGACTTGTGATTGGCAAATAGCACTAAGTGAATTGTTGCAGGCATATGAGGAAAAAAAACAAAGAGGGATTTAAAAAATAAATGATGTGGTCACAACGAGTTATAGCCAAATTATATTGTGGTATACCATACAAACAAAGGTTAGTGGGAGAAGTGAGTCATCACGAGGTATGTGGTTAAATAGGTCTGTGCTATTGCAGTCAGTAAAATATTTATGTTTTGAGGGGCAATTTGGTTTCAGCAAAATACCATTCCTTATATTAAATCAACATTGTAAATTTTAATTTCCCCATTTTGTAGTTTTGTTTGTATTTAATTTATAAATTTGTTTTGGTTTTATAGATGTGTAAAATCCATAAAAATTAATCTTTTCCTTAGTGTCAAGTTTGCATATATACACATGGATATATATGTGTATGCAACATCATAAAAAATAATTTAAGCCAACTCTAGAGGTCCATGAGACTCTTTTTCCCCCACAAGGAAACTGAACATTATTTAAGTTTGAGAAACATTGGTATTAGAGGTTTCTTAAAATTTCATGTGTAATTATGTAAACATAGGCATTGGGATTTTTTAACAAAAGAAAAAAGTAAAAGTGGAATCAGCTTATATATTTTATATTTAGAGTTTTTCTATACAGAATATTGTTATGATTTCCTTGCCTTTGATAAAAGCACCAGAAGCTATACTATGTTTAGAGTTCAGAGAGTATGTTTTGGCTTAAAATGTACTATTCATCAAAGTTAACCTTGTACAGGTCATTAAGATCTAGACCAAAGAATGTTTGGATGTATTAAACTTGTCTTTTTAAGTAAGACAAAACAATAGCAATTAAAATGGAACTTCTGTGAAGCGGTCTTAAGAGAAATTAAATCTATGAGAAAAAAAAAAAGTCCCACACATGATGTAGGAGCCTTGGAGCATGGAAATCAGTGAGGGTGAGTTTCTCTGATGGCCAGGAGCTAGAAGGGGAGCACCACCCAAGGGATGCTTCAGGAGGAGGATGGCCTGATACCCAACCCTATTCATCCAGCTCTCCCCAGGGAGGATGGAAAGCATGATCCAGACATTGCCATCAGCATTACATCCAGAGTAAGCAACATCTATCCTGAAACAAAAAAGTCTGAGACCTGAGAACGAGAGGAAGAGGCTAAGAGGTAGATAGCTGTACCACTTTTCTTTGCTCTCAATCACAAAATAAATTGGTCTCTTTTCCTTTTTAAAAAAGGAACCTGGTGTACAAGCCAAACCACCCAAGACAGCTGGAGAAAAGTGAAATTGGTTGTCTATAAGTCAGTCAAGCTGGTCCAGATGTCATTCTCAGGTTCCCCCTGCCTGGAACCCTCTTCCTCTCAAGTTAACTCCATGGCTCACTCCCTCGCCTTCCTTGGGACTCGATTCAAATGCCACTGTGTTAGGGCAACAAAAGCAAAGCAGATGGGGGTGGAGTACTCGCCTCCATCCAGGACTCAGAGACTTAGGTTCTTCCCATCTGGTGACACTCAGTTGAACACATGCCTCTAAGTTCTCTGAGGAAGGTGGATAGAAAAGGCTTACCTACTCTGAACTGCGCTGGCCTGAAAATATGTACCCCTTCTGCTTGTAGTCCACTGACCAACACCAGCCACCTGGCTCTTCTTTGCTGCAGTGGAAGCCAGGAAGTATAGGGGAGCACTCAGAATATCTGGGGGTGGGGGGCACATGTGACTCTCGCACAGGCCACCTTCTTTCCCCCAGGACTCCCTCACCGCCCTTTCAGACTTTATTTTCTTCCATAGTACTCATCATCCTCCAAAATGCCGTTTATTCTACTTATTTATCGGTTAAGTTTCTGTCTTCCCCACTAGTACATAAGCACCATGAAAGGAGAGGCTCTGTTTCATTTATGTTTTCAACCTAAGCATCCAGATCAGTACTTGGCATATGGTTAAGAGCTCCATACTTGCTTATTAAATAAGTAAATGAATTCTGCAATAACAGTTTGTATTTGTGTGTGGAGGGGGTATTGCATGGAAAGCATCCTCTGACCTGAGGATGCTTCCTAAGAAATAAATTACCCCCCTTAGGCATACACAAGCATGTACTGAGTGCTTGAGCCTACTAGGTGTTAGGCACCATACTTGGTGCCAGAAACAAAGATATGAGAAATACTCCCTGATCTTCCCTAGGCAGGAAGAAACAATTAAAACGTAATGTTTATTAAGACCCATAATATGAGAGCTCAAAAAGCCAAATTCTTCTGACCTTTAGTGAGAATAAAATTATATATCCAAGTATTACTAGAATGGCAATGAAAAAAGGAATGAGAGTGAGAGGTGGGTAGGGAACTCAGGAACCATGAATTGCTTCCCAAAGTCATAAAGGAAGTAAGATCTGTATTCTCTACCATTTTGTATTCTTGACAACAGTTGCCTTTCCTTTTCATTCACCCATTCATTCTAGGGCCTTCCCACATCCTCTTTCTCTTCAGCCTTAGAGTACAGAGCAGCCCACATGCACTTAGTTGAGAAAAACCTGGAAGATCTCACTATTTTAAAATATCTCTTTCTGATAAATCCACAATTTCAGAAATAGCATCATTTGAAAGCTACTTAAAGTATTTTGTCTTCCAGCCCCACCCCTGCCACTCCTCCTATACTCCGGCAAGCAAATATGCACACACTTGTCAGACTCCTGATGGAAGTGGCATCACAAGAGCCCTGCTGGAATTCAATAGCAAAAAGAGAGTGAAGAGGGAAGTGTGAGGCTGGGATCTATTCTACTAAGACGGTCATAGGAAGGCCCTGACGACATGAACTGGGCATCAGACAAGGGAAAGAGCTAGAAAAGAGTAGAGAAGATGCAGGAACAAACAGGCGTCAAATGCAAATTTCACCTATTTTACCATTTTGCTTGGGATAGCCTTGCTTACACTATAAGGACACATACCTCTTTGAAACAAAAAGGGAAGAGTTGGGCTTTGCTGAAAATGAAAGAAAATTCAAAATAATAGTAATGTTCCACTGTGTCAGGCCCCAGACTCTGTCTATCTCATTTCTCCTCATGGGGGTCCTCAGTTCCCAAGTCTATATCCCGGTCCAAGTTGTCTTCTCAAACCATCAAACCACCTTCTGACTGGCAAGGGAGAGAGAACGAAAGGAGAAGGTATGTAAGTTATCTATTGTTGTGTAACTACTCCAAAAATTAGAGGCATAAGACAGCAACGTGTATCATCTCATAATTTCAGGAATCCAGGCATGGCTTAGCCAGGCCTTTTGGCTCAGGGTCTCTCACAAGTATGCCACCAAGGTGTTGGCTCACTCTGTGAATCTCAAGGCTCAAATTGGGAAGGACTGGCTTCCAAGCTCCCTCACGTGGTACTGGCAGGATTCGCTTCCCTGCAGGTCGCTGGACTGAGGGCCTTAGTTCCCTGTCACATGGGCTTCTCCACCCGCAATGTGGCAGCTTGTTTTAGTTGAGTAAGCATGCAAGAAGACACATCAAGAATGTGAGCAAGATGGAAGTCACAGTCTTTTGTAAGCTGATCTTAGAAGTGACTTCCCATCATTTTATGCTACATTCTATTTCTTATAAACACTGCTCCAGCCCACACCCAAGGGGAGGGAATTACTCAAGAATGTGACATCCAGGAAGTAGGATCACTAGGAACTGTTTTAGAAACTGCCAGCAAAGAAGGTTATGCCCATTTCCTTCAAAGACTCTTTCTTAGACTTGCCTATACGAGTCCCACCCACATCTAGCTGCAAGGGAGCCTGGGAAATATAGTCTTTATTCTGGGTGACTATCAGCCAAGCCAAAACGTAGAGACTCAGTCTCGAAGAGGAATTATAGGATTCTGGAGGGTAGAAGGCTCGGTTGTTCTGTGTGCCAGTCCCAGGCACGAAGGAGGAAGAGGAGCAATATGGTTGGGTAGAGTTGTAGAATCTGAGTTCAGATCCTGCCTCTGTATGCCCATGCTGAATGAATGATTTAGCCTCACAGAACCTCACTGATATTCTCAGACTAAATGAATGTGAGCATCTTACACTTGGTAGGTTCTCAATAATGTCCACTTGATCTGTTTCAGAGGTAGCTTAATATCCCAGAAACTTTTAGACCAGGCTCTGACACCCAACCAGCTTGCTGTGTGACTCCATGCCAATCACCTAACCTCTTTGCACACCAGTTTTCTGTTGGTAGAAGAGAATACAAATATCAACCTTACGTATATTATCAGGTTGTTATAAAGATAACGTGTGAATGTTTTGATTTTTTTTTTAATTCAAAATGCCATGCAAACTCACTGTGGCATTAGTGGCCACCAGGTGGCAGTGGAAGGAACGGGCTTGGGTTATGGCCCACAGCCACCAGATGGTGCTGGCATTCAGCGGATAGTACCCTGGCTTTGCTGGGAGACTGCAAGAGAACCGAAGGGCTCTTGAAGATGGCCAGTGCCACCCTTCATCCTACAGATGAGAGAAGCAAGACAAGGGTAGGGTGTGGGGAGGATGTCACACAGCAGTGGGGGCTGGAGCCCTGCTTTCCCAACTCTAGTGTTATCAGGGCTAAGGATGGCTCTTATCCATACACAGAGTGAGGTTCTCACTTTCTCTCTGGAGATCAAGTTATTCACTGTCTTGTTCATGGATTTACCAAATTTTAAAAGCCTGAAAAATGTCCACATACAGCACCTGTCTCACTGGCTGGGTAGTACAGTGGTTAAGAACATGATTTTGGTGTCAGATGGACCTCAATGTATATCTGTATAGCAGGCTCCTTACTACAAAGTTAAGATAATAATTTCTACCTGATAGGGTCGGTGTGAAGTTAAATGAGATGAAGCATGTGAAAATAAGAGGTATCATTAATTTCTGCACACTTATCTAAGCAGTTTATTTGTATTTAATTTATCTAATTCTCACCATAGCTTTATGTGGTATCTACTATTATTAAGTTCCTTTTATAGAGGAAGAAACTGAAGCATAGAGAGGTTGTAACTTGCCCGTACTTATAGCTGTAGGTAGAGGATTTAAATCTGTCTTCAGAGCCCATGCTCTTAACCATATTTATTACTAATTGTTTGGCAGAGAGTAAATGCCCAATGAGTGACAGATATGGATACACAGGGGCCAACCTGAAGATTCCAGCTGGAGGGACAAGGGTTTGGAATGAATGGTATAACCACAATGCACCTACACTTTCAGAGTGGAGAGAACAGTGCATAGTTGGAAGAAGAATGTTAAGTATCCAAGCTAATAAAACAAAGACAACTAACAATACTTTTTTAAAAGATTACTGAAACACACCACTTGGACTTTAGAGACAAAGAGAATAGGATTTGACTTTTGATCCTGCCTCCTGCTTGGACCTTGGGTAAGTTTAACATCTTGTTTCCTCATCCAAAACTTGAAGCTAATACTCTAACTTACAGAATTTTAACACTGTGAGTGTTAAAAACCATTGTGGTTGAAATACACATTTTAAAAATGTACACATTAGAGCAAACATTTGATTATTACAGTTATTATTCCACAAAAACATATTGATCTGGTTGAAAGCAATTCAAGATGTTAAGATATTGTTCCTCCCTTCAAGGAACTTATATAAGAAAGGTGATGTATGTACATACCACTTGGTAGGGGGTGTCTTAGGAGAGCTGAAACACGCAGTAGGAATTAGAAGAGGGCAAGATATTTTTCTAGCAGTGATAACTGGAGAAGTTTTCATGGCTATGATATTTAATATTAGCCTTGAAGGATGCAAAGAAAGTAAGGAGAATATTCCATAAACTTTACTGGCAAAGGTAAAGGGGCCAGAAAGAGACTATATGTTTGGGGGCAGTCCAGAGTAGAAATGTGAGTCAGGCTATAGACTGTGGCAACAGAAAAGGAAGGGAATTTCTTGTTAGACTTGGCACATTAAACATATGCATTTGACTCTGTTCCTAAAATGACAGTAAATAATAAAGTTTAAAACCACAAAGACTCCAGGAACAAGAGAAGAGACAATAGCTGATGGAAGATACTAAAAAATTTTGGAAAGATGAAAAGTAGTTGGGTGAGTATTAACTGATGAAGTAAAGACAAGAAAGCTGCCTGCAGGGCAGACAGAGGTGGAAAAGCCTTCAAGAAGGAAGCTAATTTGATATGAAAACCAAAACCAAAAAAGAAAAGAAAGAAAAACAAACAGAAAAAGCCACCAAACCCAGGAAAGTTTAGAAAATAGAGGTACCAGGTAACTCTGAAGCTAATGGGATGGAGTTGGGCTGAAAACACAGGAACAGTTAAAAGTCTGATTCTTCTCTCCATTCCTTGTAGCCAGATGGCTTTTCCATCCCACCCAGCAAAATGCAGGCCTCTGGAGTGGCCGAACGAGAGAGACTGTGGACTTGGGGAAGATACCAGGAAAAGCAGACAAAGCCATAAGGCACCATACTGAAATCAGGGGGATTAAGTAAAAATCTCCATCCTTAATATTACCTTAATTAAAAGTCTCCTCCACCTCCGACCTCCTTAGGCTACCAGAATTCAGAAAGCCTGACTTACCCTCTAGAGGAAAGAGTTTGGGCAAGTGTCTGCTGGATAAACTGAGATGTGGTCCACTCCTCCACTGTAGGCCTGGGCTCTGCCCAGCATGGGGGGCCTGGGGGAAAGGGGGCATCCCTGCCCCGCCCCGGGAACCCCGTTGTCCTAACCAAGCTTATCTGCAGGCATGAGGAGCCAGTCTCAGGCCAGCAGCGCTGGTCGCCTCTCCCGCCCGCTTTCCACCCTGGACCCGCCCAGTGCACTCAACCAGCCCAGTGCACACGCAAAGAGATTTCAGTGGGCTCAGGAGAAACAACCAATTCAAGAAAAAGAAATTTTAACAGCATTATTCATATCCTCAGAGGGAAATGAAACCATTGTACCCATGAAACAAGATTAGGTCTATAGAAAAAGAACCTTCAGAGATAAGAAAGAACTTTTACGAATAAAGAGAGTTAAATTTTTTTTTTATTGTATAAGTTTGGAAGAAAAAAATTTAGAAGGTCTCTCTAAAATAAAGCAACAAGAGATTAAAAAAAAAATTGAAGGAAGAAATATTAGAACACTAGAGAATTACACTAGAAAGTTCAATATAAGAACAGGAATTCAAGAAAGAGGACACTGAGAAAATTCTGGAGATTAATTGCCAAAGAAATAATTTAAAAATTTTCCAGAGTGGTATAAAAGATTATACTGACATCATTGTAATATTTCAGACATCAGAAATAGAAAGGCAGATCCTTAAAATCCCTAGAGAGAAAAACGGCCACATAGAAAGGATTGGGGTTCATTATGCATCAGACTTCTCAAAACAATGCTGAATGGGCAAGAGGAATCTTACTGGGGTGATTAAAATTTTCTAGAACTGACTTATGGTCATGAGCCAAAGATGACTGACTTCAGGTTGAGACGTTGACCATGTCCTAAATTGGATCTCTATTATGCCAAGTCATCAAGTAAATTCATTTAAAAATCAAAGATTTCCCTGGTGGCTCAGACAGTAAAGCGTCTGTCTTCAATGCGGGAGACCCGTGTTCGAGTCCTGCTTTGGGAAGATCCCGTGGAGAAGGAAATGGCAATCCACTCCAGTACTACTGCCTGGAAAATCCCATGGACAGAGGAGCCTGGTAGGCTACAGTCTATGGGGTCGCAAAGAGTCGGACACGACTGAACGACTTCACTTCAACTTAATAAAAACAAGTAAATGCTCTGGCAAAATCATGTGTTAACCTGACGAAAGCTTCATGTCTCTGAAAAATAAATAAATAAAACTCGTTTGTGGTGATGACTGTTCAAGTTGGTAATTTTGTGAAAAATCACTAAATTGTACACTTGAAATGGGTGAATTTTATAAATCCAATAATATATCTCAATGATGTCATAAAGTTTTTCATAAAATAAAAAACTGAAATTAATATATAAAGCATCTCAAATACAAAAATGTATAAGCATATTACAGAACAGCTAACAAAAACCCATGTATAAATATTAAACATATCATTCAAACAAATTACTATAGAAAGTAAAACAAAAACAAATAAAAGCATGGCTGCATGGAAGCTCGAAGACCACTGAGCTGTTTCTTCCTAATTCTGAAAGAAAATTATTTTATATCTAGACTTCTCTAGGCAATCAAACTGTTAATAAACATGAACAAAATTACTTGTAGACATGCCAAGTTTCAAAAAATGTGTCTGTGATGTACCCATTCTTATAAAGCTACTAACGGATAGAATGAGAAATAAACCAAGAAAGAAGACATGGGATCCAAGAAAGAAAGAGAATCTAATACATGAGAAAGACTAAAGAATTTTCCAGAAAGATGATCAAGGAAGCTCCGGGATGACAGTTGTACGGCAACCCAGGGGAGCCACTGATCCAGCCTGGGGCAGGAAAACCTCAGGCTCCAGGAGTGAAGTTTTCAAGAAGATAGTAGAACATATGTATAGATAATCCAGTTTATTTGAGTATTAGAAAGAGTTCTAGCCTATAAGAGAGTTTGGAGAAGGATTGGTGATAAGTGCATAGAAAACTAATTGCAGGGGAGAAAAGAAGCAATTATTAACTTTAGTGGGAAAAAAAGGAAATGTAATCATACATAGTTTATTATGTCAGTCAGCTGTGAGCAGTATTTACATAGTCATAGTCATATAAATGCTGAATGTTCATTTAACTAAAAACCAAGCTTCAATAATATTGAAAGAATGTGTGTGGGGGGCGGGGTATGGGTGTGGGGGTAGGTGTGTGCACACGCATGCAGGGAAAGAGCCTGTAAGAAAGATACATTCTTGGATTTCCCCAGAGGTAGACCCTGGGACTAGGACAGGTAGTTTATTTGAATCTGGAAGTGCAAGGGACACTCAGAGAGAAGCAGCAAAGCAACATAGGGAGGGGGAAACAACCAATAAAGAATGAGTAACTGGAACTTATTCCCTCTGGGAAAAGTCTGGAAAATGGGAGAAAACACAGAATCAGAATTATTCCACCTGAAAGGGAGGAAGCTGAGATATTTAGACACCAGTTCCTGAAAATCGCTGGTTAAGGACTGCTGCGGGTGGGGAAGGTGGCATATGCATTTCCCGTCAGCCTGCTGCATGTGAGGGCAGAGTCCCAGAGCCTTCAGCTACAGAGATGCAACCCTTGCAGTTAGAAAGGAGGAAGGATGCTGCATGGGACTGTCTAAGGGGCACAGGTGGGACACTGACAGCATCTGAGCTAGAAGTCAATAGATAATATCTGGAATAGAAAAAATCTAAAATTGCAACATAAGCATTTACTTCCACTAGAAATTTGAGATGAATAAGAAAAAGCAAAAACATGTTGAAAGTCATTACCTCTTGAGAAGCAGAAATCAGAGGTGAGGAGCAATAAACCAGAGAGCAATTGGTTTTTCATTATATTAATACTTGAAAAGTGAAAGTGGCTCAGTTGTGTTTGACTCTGTGACCCCATGGACTATACAGCCCATGGAATTTCAACATCAGAATACTGGGGTGGGTAGCCTTTCTTCCCAACCCCAGGATTGAACCCAGGTCTCCCACATTGCAGGTGGAGACTTTACCAGCTAAGCTACAAGGGAAGCCCAAGAATATTGGAGTGGGTAGCCGATCCCTTCTCCAGGGGATCTTTCTGACCCCGGAATCAAACCTGGGTTTCCTGCATTTCAGGCGGATTCTTTACCAACTGAGCTATCAGGGAAGCCCTATGTTAATACTTACTAGGACTATTTCACTTCCAAACACTATTAGTTTAATAAAAATTATATTTACAAAAACATGAACAGGCAGTACAAAGGAAAATGGGGTCATGAGACAGTCAAGTCAGGGAATTCAGGGGGCAGGATCACGACACATGTGAGAAGGAGACAGGAGACAGAGAGCAGATAAGACTTGGCAAAAGAAGTGTGAAGGGAAGTGTGAGGCGGAGGATCATATTTCAGGAGCAGCAGTCACCAGTGTTCCAGGCTGCTGTGCTGTCATCATGGAGGGTGAGATACAAACAAAAGCTCTTGCAGTTAGCCTGCGCTATGAAGTAGCAGAAAAGTCACGGCCTGAGAAGTCTGGGGACCTAACTTCTGGTCCTCTTTTCACCTCCAACCCTGGGCAAGTGACTGACCTCCCTGGACCTAAATTCTCACATCCGTGCAATTGGCCTGACAGTCAGTCAGCTGTAGGCACTGGTACAGTTATACATGCTTGAGAAACAGACATGCTTCTACACTGCTTGAGAAAAAGCCATTTCCCCGAGTCCAAATTGGCCGCCTCCCCAGCCCCTTCCTGCCTGGTCCCTCCTCTGGAGACCCTCCCCTCCCCAGACCTTCCTCCACTAACTAAGGGAGGATGCTTCCAGCCCTTGCCCAGCGGTATGGCCTGCATCCATTCCAATTGGTGGGCCCCTTGGATATTGGTTGTTAACTATTTTGACTATCACCCTTGCTAATAATACCTTTCCTGCCTACCTGACAGTGACCTGGTGAGGATCAAACGAAATAACAGATGTGAAAGGCCTTTGCAAATGCTCCAATTGCTGTCATATATTGGGTAAAATATTGTTTTAACATCAAAATGCAAAAGTAGTGCTGCCGAGAGACGCGGTCACAGAGGGCATGGACACAGAGCAGTGATGAATTGCAGGGCTGGAGATGGAGTGAGGGGGAGGGGGAGGAGAGAGCGGCAGGGCAGAGAAGGGAGAGAAGAAAGGAGAGGCTGAAAACCAGACAGATTGTGCGGCCTCCCTCCCTAAGTCATCAGGATGCTGTATATTAGATGCAGGAGATTTGGGTCCCCTCTGCCCCGTCCCAAGCCCAGAAGCCAAATCCAGCTCAGACTACATGTTGTGTTTTTACCCTTCCACTAGATTCTGTGTGTGTGTGTGTGTGTGTGTTGAGGTATAGGAAGAGGCAGGTGACATAAATCCTTATGCATATGTTCTTGCTCATGCAGCTTGATGTGGTCTGTCACTAGGAAAAGCCCCAGGACGGCAGGAACCCCAGATATTTTGGGGTTTGTGCCACCTCTAGGTGTCTGGGATTCCCAGAGCCAAGCCCTGCCCCTGAGGTCTTCCTGTAAGATCAATCCCAGTAATCTACTCTCTCTCGGACCTCTACAGTCTACAAACATGTTCAAACACCTTCCTTTATTCAATACTCACAACTGCTCTGTAAACTAGGTAACGTTACTCCTGTTTTACAGCTGAGGAAACTGAGGCTCAGAGAAGTTAAGTGACTTGTCAGAAATATGCAGAGAGCCAATGGCAAAGCCAAGACTTTGACCCAAGTCTCCTCCTTTCCTAAACAGACAGAGTTGCTGGAGGTCCTGTTTGAAAGGACAGCCTTCTTTTAAAATTCAGGTCCTTTGACTCCAAGTCCAGTGCCCATGACAGTGACCGTCCTGGAATAACTACTGCTTCACCGAGAGGAGGAATTCTCCAGAAGGATCCATGGGTATCTTCATGCCTAACAACTTCATTACCTCCATCTCTCTCCCATCCCCCTGCCTTCTGTGCTCATATGATCATGTGCTCCTCTCTTTCATAACCTTCAGGATAAAATTTAAAGTCCTGCCATGGCACAGCAGCCCCGTCAAAGTTCCATCTGAGTATCTAGCTCGAAGGCTGCAAACTCCAAGGCCTGTAGGAGCCAGGGAGGTTTGTTAAACAAATGGAAAAAGCAGGCAGGTGCTGGGAGTGGGAGGCAGTGGGAGGGAGCACGTGCCCACCTGAAGGAGGAAGCGGATCCTCGGCTCCCAGCACAGGTGGCCACACAGGAACGCAAGGCTAGGGTGATGCAGTTATCTTCCAGCATTTCAAGAAAAGCCAGAAGTCCAGAATTTTATGAGAAATTACTCAATTTTTAAATGTTAGGACAATTAAAAATACATTTATAGTATACAACTTACAAGTACATACTACATTTGTCTTCAGGTTGAATGTGGAGGGCGGGTTGCCGTTTTGTGATCCTATTCTGAAAAATCTGGTCCACACATTATTTCCCAAGTGAGTGAAGAGTGAGTAGAAGTCGCTCAGTGGTGTCCAACTCTTTGCGACCCCATGGACTATAGAGTCCATGGAATTCTCCAGGCCAGAATACTGGAGTGCCTAGCATTTCCCTTCTCCAGGGGATCATCCCAACCCAGAGATTGAACCCAGGTCTCCTACATTGCACACAGGTTCTTTATTAGCTGAGCCACAAGGAAAGCCCAAGAATACTGGAATGGATAGCCTATCCCATCTCCAGGGGATCTTCCCGACCAAGGAATAGAACTGGGGTCTCCTGAATTGCAGGCAGATTCTTTACCAACTCAGCTATCAGGGAAACCCTTATTTCCCAATTGCACTCATCTCACACCCTAGTAAAGTAATGCTCAAAATTCTCCAAGCCAGGCTTCAGCAATATGTGAACTGTGAACTTACTGATGTTCAAGCTGGTTTTAGAAAAGGCAGAGGAACCAGACATCAAATTGCTAACATCTGCTGGATCATGGAAAAAGCAAGAGAGTTTCAGAAAAACATCTATTTCTGCTTGATTGACTATGCCAAAGCCTTTGACTGTGTGGATCACAATAAACTGTGGAAAATTCTGAAAGAGATAGAAATACCAGACCACCTGACCTGCCCCTTGAGAAATCTGTATGCAGGTCCGGAAGCAACAGTTAGAACTGGACATGGAACAACTGGTTCCAAATAGGAAAAGGAGTACGTCAAGGCTGTATATTGTCACCCTGCTTATTTAATTTATATGCAGAGTATAGCATGAGAAAAGCTGGGCTCGAAGAAGCACAAGCTGGAGTCAAGATTGCTGGGAGAAATATCAACAACCTCAGATATGCAGATGACACCACCTTTATGGCAGAAAGTGAAGAGGAACTAAAAAGCCTCTTGATGAAAGTGAAAGAAGAGAGTGAAAAAGTTGGCTTAAAAAAAGAAGACTGTTGGCTCAACAGTCAGAAAACTAAGATCATGGCATCTGGTCCCATCATTTTATGGGAAATAGATGGGGAAACAGTGGAAACAGTTTCAGACTTTATTTTTTTGAGGGGGAGCCTCCAAAATCATTGCAGATGGTGACTGTAGCCATGAAATTACAAGACACTTACTCCTTGGAAGGAAAGTTATGACCAACCTAGATAACATATTCAAAAGCAGAGACATTACTTTGTCATCAAAAGTCCATCTAGTCAAGGTTATGGTTTTTCCACTACTCATGTATGGATGTGAGAGTTGGACTGTGAAGAAAGCTGAGCACCGAAGAATTGATGCTTTTGAACTGTGGTGCTGGAGAAGACTCTTGAGAGTCCCTTGGACTGCAAGGAGATCCAACCAGTCCATTCTAAAGATCAGTCCTGGGATTTCTTTGGAAGGACTGATGCTAAAGCTGAAACTCCAGTACTTTGGCCACCTCATGCAAAGAGTTGACTCATTGGAAAAGACTCTGATGCTGGGAGGAATTGGGGGCAGGAGGAGAAGGGGACAACAGAGGATAAGATGGCTGGATGGCATCACCGACTTGATGGACATGAGTTTGGGTAAACTCCGGAGTTGGTGATGGACAGGGAGGCCTGGCATGCTGCAATTCATGGGGTCACAAAGAGTCAGAGATAACTGAGCAACTGAATTGACCATATATTGTTCAAGGCACAGGATCTCTGCCCAAGCCAGTCCCTCCACTTAAAATGCCATTTCCTCCCTCCCCTAATCTCATCCCTTGGGCAAATTCCTTCTTGTCCTTCGAGACCCATGTCAACTGTCACCTTCTTTCTGGGAATGTTAACAACCACCTCTGCCCCCACCCCAACTCTAAGCAGAACCAACAGCTCACTCATCTGGTTCCCAACACACTTCATGCTAGTGTCTAATGGTGTGTCTTGTGCCCTCAGCACGTGGGGGCTTCACCAGCACGTGGTGGGAGTGCATGTGCTCATCCGGAGGTCTCACTCTGGGACACACCGCCTAGTTGAAATACCGGCTCCACCCTAGGTCAAGTACTTAACTTTTCAAAGTCTCCATTTTCTCATTTGTAAAACGGAAATAAAAATATTGCCTACCTCATAGGATTATATAATGGTGAGGAGGAAACGTGTGCAAAGTGCCTTCTCTAGTCTTTGAAAGGTAGTAAGTACTTGCTTGTATTTTAGCCATAAAAGATTATTCTTTTTCCCAAACACTTTCTGAGCAGCTGTGGCATCACATGCCAGGTTTGGGGTGGGGGTCAAACCTGAGAAGACCTTCATCTCCATGCTGTGAGAGGAATGGTTTATCTAACAGCAAGTTTAGGAGAAAGACCAGAGTATGCCAAACCCACCCCCTTCCTCTCCATCCCTCTCTCTCAGAGAAGCTCTGCCCGCAGGACACCGCTTCCAGGGTCTATGATGTGGCCCGCAGCAGCAACCAAGCTCTACAGGGTGGGGGCCAACATCAAGAAGCTCCCTGTGGACACCCATCAATCCTCATCTTCCACCCCAAGTTTGTCAAAGAAAAGCTGGTATTTCTATCTGCATGACTCCAGTTGAGAGGAGGAGTGTTGTTGACTAGTTTCTTCAACCAAATCCAGACTCTGGGAATACAGAGATAGAGGCACAGGCTCAGCTCCCATGTGGCTCATGGAGTAGTTTCTTTCTGGTCATCGGAGGGGAAGGAATTCTCTGAGATCACGTGGTATGGGGCGAAGAACCTGGGTTTTGGAGTCACACAGATCTGTCTGAATCCTAGTTCTGTCACTTATTAGCAGGGCAAGATTCAAACAAGTTATTCTGGCTCTGGGTTTTGTCCTCTGTAATTTGGGGTCATTGCAAGGGTCAGGGCCTATTACAGGGGAGGGCGGTTTTGCACATTCCCACGAGTGCTCAAATTAAAATGTTGACATTGTGCCCAACCAGTGTTGCCTCCTGAAGCCTTCTCTTTCTCAGCAAATAGCAATCTATTTTTCCATGGCTCAGGTCATTGTGTGCTCCCACCCCGTATCTGATCCATCTGCAAATTTTGTTGGCTTCATAAACCATATCTGGCATCTGACCACTTCTCACCTCCTCTGCTGACTCCCTTGTCAGAACTGCCATCACCCCATCTTGGTCACTGTGGTAGCTTCCTCAACACTCCCCTGCTTCCATTCTTCCCTTCTGAACTGTATTTTCAAGCCAGATGGAGCTCATTAAAAAGTAAGTCAAGTCATGTCCCTCCCCTGCTCAAAATCCTTCAAAGGCTTTCCCTATCACTCAGAGTGAAAGCCAAAGTCCTTCCAGTGTCTGGCCCCCAGCTGCCTTTCTGATCCATCTCCTACCCCTTTCTCCCCTGTGCTCCCTGCTCCAGCCACCTCTGCGCTCCAGCCACACTGGCCCCCTGGCTGCTCCTCAGAGATGCCAGGCAGGATCCTGTCTCAAGCCTTTGCACTGTCCGTCCCCTCTGCCTAGGAATGCATTACTCCCAGAGAGCCGCACAGCTTGCTTACTCATCCCCTTTGAGTCTTTGTTCAAGCGTCATTTTCTTTGCTGAGGCTTTCTTATGTTTTTAATTGTAACACCCCTTTTCCTTTACCACTTGCCTCCCTCATTTTATTTGTCTCCATCATTCAATTGGCATTCTTTCTAGGGCTGCCATGAAAGTTGTGTGGGTTGGACACCTGGCCAAAGAAGCAAGATCAGACCCAGGCTCTGCTCGCCAAGCTCTGTGACTAGCCACTGGCTGGCCTCAGCCCAGAGGAGTGGCCTTCCCCTAATTTCTGTGAAGATGCTCAGGTGCTTCCTGGTGGCTCAGATGGTAAAGAAGGCAGAAGACCTGGGTTCGATCCCTGGATTGGGATGATCCCACTCCAGTATTCTTGCCTGGGGAATTCCATGGACAGAGGAACCTGGCAGGCTACAGTCCATGGGGTTGCAAAGAGGTGGACATGACTGAGCGAGTAATATACTCACACATGCTCAGGTGGTGTAGTGAGCCTGCCAGTGCAGGAGAAGGCAGAACCTGGCTGCCGGTGCAGGAGATGCAAGAGACTAGGGTCTGATCCCTGGGTCAGGAGGATCCCCTGGAGTAGGAAGAAAATGGCAACCCATTCCAGTATTCTTGCCTGGGAAATTCCATGGACAGAGAGGCCTGATGGGCTACAGTTCACAGAGTCACAAAGAGTCAGACGCAACTGAGCGCAGTACAACATAGTAGCTCTGTAAGTTAGTTGATAACCCAAATATTACGTATTTCATTTCTTTTTTGTTTATCATTTGTCTTCCTACCCTCCCTTATCAGAAGGGAAGCTCCAGAAGGCAAGGATTTTTGTCTGTTTTCCTCACTGCTATATCCCTAGCTCATGTAAAGGTGCGTGACACACAGTAGGTGTTTAATAAATATTGACTCAGTGACTATGATGACTGTTCAACAAATTTCATTGTATTGGATAAAAGTTCACGCTAAAAATAAAAGACACTCAATCCTTTATCGAATTACCTCTTCAAACCACTTAAGGATTCCCCGTCTAGTGGAGTGAATATTCTGAGCATCCATTACCACCTTTGATCACTTTCTGCTGTGTCTAACAGAGTCTGGGTGTATTGCCATCCAACACTGACTTCATTTCTTCTGCATTAATCACACTCAGCCTTGCCAACTCCAGATTCCATTGTCTCATGTTTCCTGTCATTTGCTCCCAGGGAGGAACTGTCTGCAGGGTGGGACAGAGAAGATGGAACGATGGCCAACACCCATCTAGATCCTTGGATCCAATTGCCCACTGCTCTCTATGCATCTGTAAGTCCCTCAGGTGCCTCCAAAGCAGCGTGTCCGAAATTGAACTCATTTGGCTCCCTACCTTCACCTTCCCATAAACCTGCTCTTCCTACCTCAACTGGTAGCCATGGCAGTTTCCAAGCCAGAAACCCGGGATGCACCCTTACTATCTCCCCTTTAGCCACCACATGCAATCAACCTTCTAAAAATCATTTCAGAAAGATACCCCCTCTTTCACTGTTCAGTTCTTCATCATCTCACTTGCTCACAACAGCCCCCCAACCCTTTCCCCACTGCCATCACCCCAGTTCATCCTGCAGCCAGAGCGGTCTTTCTTAAAAGTATTTCTGACTCTGGGACTCCCTCTGAAAACCCTTCAAGGGTACCTCGTGACAAGAGGATGCTGTTTAAGCTCTCAGACCCCACATGGTCTGGCCGCTCCAACCTCACAGTCCACTGCATTTTTTTTTTTTTTTTGATGTGGACCATTTTTAAAGTCTTTACTGAGTTTGTTACAATATTTCTTCTGTTTTCTGTTTTGGGTTTTTTAGCCACGAGATGTGGAATTCTAGCTCCCCAACCAGGGATAGAACCCACATCCCCTGCACTGGAAGGTGAAGTCTTAACCACTAAACTGCCGGGGAAGTCCCTAGTCCACTCCATCTTGCTCTTATACTTTTTGCTCCTATGAAACTGAGCTACTCATTGCTCCCAGGACATGTCATGTGACCTCACTGCATTTCTCTCTGCTCGCAATGCTCTCCTCCACTTTCTCTCCAGGCAAGAGTCTCTTTCATCTACTGAGAAAGTCACTTGGATGTAGTAGCATCAAATCCTGCTTTCTTGCTTACTAGTTATGTAAATTTAGATCATTTAAAAAAGCCCTCCTTGCCTGTTTCCTCTTCTGTAAAATGAGAATAATAACAGAGCGTACCTCACTGGGTTTTTCTAATCACTAAGGGAATTAATTGATGGAAGGCCCTAGCAGTGTGTCTGGAATGTGGTAAACACTTAATAAATGTTTGCTGGTTTTTAACTATTTAATCCTCAAATCACCTGTTCCCTCTTTGATGCCACTTTGGCACCTTGTTCAAACATCTGTCGTGCATAGTTTGAGATGACTGGTCTACCTGTCTGTCCCTCAAACTGGAGTTACTAGACTGGGGGGCTCTTTAAGGGCCAGTCTTTAATTGTGGGCTCAGTATGGCAACCCACTCCATTACTCTTGCCTGGAAAGTCCCATGGACGGAGGTGCCTGGTGGGCTGCAGTCCATGGGGTCACAGAGTCAGACACAACTGAGCGACTTCCCTTTCACTTTTCACTTTGATGCATTGGAGAAGGAAATGGCAACCCACTCCAGTGTTCTTGCCTGGAGAATCCCAGGGATGGTGGAGCCTGGTGGGCTGCCATCTATGGGGTCACACAGAGTCAGACACGACTGAAGTGACAGCAGCAGCAGCAGTAAATACCGGTTCTATTCAAGTGACTGAAGGAAATAAAGACAAACCTTAAGTAAGATGTTCAGAAGGGCTGAACCTCAAGGGAATGCTATAAACTTTTATTCTAGTTTGAGGCTCTGGGGCAGTCGGTATTTCAAGGTGCCCAGTAGCCCTTCCGCCCTTGTGACCAATGCCCTATCTCCAGCTTCCACACCACCACTGGCCGTCCTCAGCATTGTCTTGCCCAGGGGAGCCTGGACAGGGATCCTCCCTCCCATACTGATGGTGGACAGGCAACATTCCAGAGCCTGGTGCTGACATCCCGGCTCATCATCTATTGCTAAGTAGCACTAACAGGAGCGCTCAGATGAACCTGCTTAGGAAGCTGGAAGCAGGGCTGTTGGGCAGGGGGTCGGGGGGGGGGGGGGTCCTACCAGGCAGCACACAGATACTCCTGCAGCTTGATGTTCCCTTAGCTCCAGGCTTGCCTGCCAGCCCCCCCCAAAGACTTCCTTCAGTCATTCTCACTCCTGTGGTCCACTCCATCACTGAACATCAATCAGGTACCTCCTGCCTCAATGGTAAAGGTTGGAGTGTTTCCAGGTTTTCACACCTACTGGCAAATGTGGGCTGCCTCCCCTGCCCCTCTCTCCACTCTGCCTCATCCCTCTCTGATTTCTTCTGTGATGCAGCACACATGAACCACTGCCTTCTGCAACCAAATCTGGACTTTCCATCCTCATTGCTGAACATCCATTGAGACACTTACTTCTAAGCGTTTGCTGACTATTCTTCCCATTGTTAGAGAAGCTAGCAAGGCTGTGGCCCAGCCACTCCCATCCATGCCAGCCCCTCTCTCAGAAGTTGTCCTGGTCCACTGTCACATCCCACTGCACATGCTGAATGGGCTGCCCAGGGCACCCAAAGCCATTTTTGGGACACAAAGAACCCACCACTTTGGAAGCATCTGCAAACCCTATTAGTCCCCATCTGTCTGGTATTTCTAATTAAACATCAAAAACATCCTCCCTGGCCTGGCTGTTGATATGAAGGAGAGGAGCACACCCACAACAACCCAGGGGTGGGGAGGAAGCGAGCAGCTTGAGTTTGCCAAGTACTTATGGACAGTAACGCAATAAAGAAATCGGAAAATGCACATATGTGTGTGTGCGTGCGTGTCCTGCTTTATACAGAAGGAAGCAGATTTGGGGTAAGGAGAGATGACAGCTCAGTTAAACTACCCTTAGCTGGGCTCTTCAGAACAGCTGGGGATGTGGGCTGCCTCCCATACTCTTCCTGGGGCTCCTTCTCTGGTTAACCTCTTCCCATGTCCCTCCTTTCTGACTCCTTTTTTTTAACTGTATGCTTTTAACATATATATATATATATATATATATATATATATATATATATATATTTTTTTTTTTTAATTTGGCTGCACCATGACTTAGTTGCAGCATGTGGGATGTGGGATCTAGTTCCCTGACTGGGGATCAAACCCAGGTCCCCTGCATAGGGAGCGTGGAGTCTGAGCCACTGGACCAGCAGGGAAGTCCCTTCTTTTTCTTTCTGAGAGCCTTAATTCTTTCTCCCAAAACTTCACCCACAGCCCTGACTGCTCCCTGCCCACCTTACCGTCCACCTCAGCTTGCCTTGCCCCAGGAGCCACTTCCTTGGGCTTGATTCTTTCATTCACCACCACTAGCTCCACCCCTCTTCTCTCTGTGCTCTCTTCCCGTCTCTCATCGATGCCTTAGTTTGCCATCCTCTTTCTGTTGTTTCCAGAGCTTCTGCACTGGCTTTAAATTCCACCAACAGCAGAACTACCAGAAAAATGTACCCTCCCCAAGAAACCTCTCCTCACAAAGGTCTCTGTGCTCTTTGGGGGAGACTGCCTGAGGAAGGTAAAGCAAATCCCCTATTGTTCAGGGCAATTAGCTGCCGTGGATGGGAGCCATTGAACGGCTGCCCACTCGTGGGAGGCTCTTGGCTACAAAAGGCCTATTCATGATAATACATTTTACAGACACCCCGGAGGCCTGTGAGAACCTCTGCCCAGACACCCTGCTCCACAGGAGAGAGAATCCCTGTCAGCTCGAAAGAAACAGTTTTCCTTCCCTCAGATGAACCATCAATTGGGAGCATCTCCTATGCAAATGAGCTTTCTGAAGCCTCTCTGCAGAAGAGACTTTCTTCTTCCATGAAGGCCAGAAGGGGTAACCTTTGGAAGAGTGTGTTCCAGCTTCCTCCTGTGCCTAATTACTGAGCTCCTTTCTTCCTAATCATCTTTATTTTAATGTAAGAATATGGTAAATGTCAGGATGTCATGAGATGAATGTATGATCTAATTTATTTTTGCAGGGAAAAAAAATGAGACCTGAAACATATATTTAAGTCAGGTGTTCTGAAAATGATTAAATAAGAGGAGTAAGAGGAGGACCTGAGTGTAAAATACAGCTCAAGAGGCCTGGTGCCACCAATTCAACCTGCTTATTACCCTGTACGATGTGAATAATTTATCACATTCTACCCTGCATTAAGCACTGTTGAGGATTAAGCTGCGGTTTATTTGCAGACCACATTAACCCCTACCTGTCTCGACCTGCCGTTTCGGGGCAGGGGGGAGCTGTGGGAACTCTCTCTGCTGCTCTAGTGTCCACGTTAGCGAGGGCTGGACAGCAGTAACTAGCCTGATTAACTAGCCCTCTCCAGAGAATTCATCTGGGAATAGAAAGTACCCATGTTGCCTGCTTCTGAGGCATTTTTCTCCTCCTTTCAAGTCCTCCCACTTGGCCTGTCTCCCCCACCCCCCACCATCATGTCCTTTCCATTATATTTCTTACGTATCCTTTCATCTCTAAGCCATACACACTGGTCCAGGCCCTTGCTTCTCATGCTGGACTCAGAGTCACAGCCTCTCCCTCCTGACCTCCTTGGCTGGCCCCCACCCTCCCATTTATCCTGCATCTGACCAACGTTCCTAAAATCCAATTTTCACCCAGCTTTTCTGGGCTTGGAAGCATTCAGTGGAGAGTCCTGCTCAAGGATGCAGACCTGCCTCCTTCACCCAGCACCCAAGAGTGTGGCACCATCATTTCTCCAACCTCATTTCCTTCTTCTCCTTCCCAGATACCCACCCTTCCAACAAACCAACCCCTCATCTCTCTGAACAAGCAGACTCTCTCCCACCTCCATCTTTGTTTTTTGTTTGTTTGTTTTGCCACACCACACAACTTGTGGGTTCCTAGTTCCCCTATGAGGGATCAAACCCAGGTCCCTGGCAGTGGAAGCTTGAAGTCCTAATCACTGGACTGCCAAGGACTTCCCTCACACCTCCACTTTGACCTGCCTTCCTCCCCAGAAGCCGTGCACCCCCTGCATCCAGCCAGCCCAAAATCCCTACTGGCTCACAAACTCATCACTCCCGGCTCCAGACTACTCTGAGCTTCTGTTTCCAGCCAACCTCAAACCAGTACCCCACTGAGCACCCCTGTAGTGGGAACTGTAGGCTCTGCCTGGAGAGACCCAGAAACTGCAATCAGCTTGAAAGCAAGATCTGAGGACCTGTCTCCAAGGTGTAGTGGGCATTCAGCTGAGTCTTTACAGATCAATGAAAATAGCAACTTTTCTTACGGGGCTTGGATTCACACTTTACATACACACTTCACAACATAATCACACTTTATGTTGATTACAACTTATGTAATCAACATAAGTTGATTTACAACAACTGCCCATGTTTTAAAAAATGTTATTTGTATTTAGCGCTTTTTGGAGGACTGCCTAATGAAGAGGAAAAGAGCAAAATAAACCTCTCCAAGCCACTCTTTGACATTGTACCACCCTTGAACTATTCAAGGAAGCATAAAAGGCCAATTCACAAGCAAATCTTTTGCATAGAAAAGCACAATTTACACAGCACACCTAGTAGGTGTCAGGATTATTCACAAAATGGGTGTGACCCCAACTTTTGGAACCGTTTATTTGCCTCATTTTCCGCCATCTTATTTGGTTTTCCAGATGTCCCTCCAGGACAGGGAGGCAAGCTCACATGGAATGCTCCTTTCTCATCCCCCAGTGAGCCTGCTCCAGGACTCTCAGGATCTGCCTCTGTATTCACTCTGCCTGCTCACCGGGCTCCACAGGACCACCCTCCCATCCACTTCCTTCACTCCCACTGGAGACAACCTCAGACCTTACCTAATACTTCAGGATCTCCACAGCATTTTCTCTTTCTCCACTTTCCAACGGGTCTCTTATCTCAGATCCCTTACAGAAGGAGATAAGCAACGAATGACTGGGAGAATGATGTCCCTTGCATGTCCTCGCCTGTGTAATAATATCAGTGTGGCCCATTACTGGCCCTTCACGGAGGTTGTATCGCATCAGCCCTGAGGCTCAGGCGCTAATGCACCCCATCTAGGTTACAGAGCTATCAGCGTATCACCCCTTTCTCCAGGACTTCTAGGTCACCCTGGAGGATCCCGTGTTTCTGACTGAGCCAGGCTCAAAGCTGAAGTTTACACAACACACACCCAGAGTAAATGACCTTCACTGGTCCTAACCTACATACCTATCTGAAGGACAGAACAGGGACAGGTTTGTGAGCCCAAACAGGATGGGTGGCAACTTTCAAGTAGTTTCTCTCAGTGGTGAGTAGCTCAGCCTCTATGCCTGGAATGCACTGGAGAATTGCGGTCCAGTCCTCCTCTCACATAGGGGCCTCATCAGTTTCCTCGTCACACGGGTTACTTCCCCATTCACTCCCTCCCCAGACGCAGGTCCAGGTGCAGCCTCAGCCCACAGACGAAGCAGGCACCTGGGAAGCAGCTGCTGGTGACCCAGATTGTCTTTGGTCAAGGCCAGCCCAGCCTGCAAGGAGCAACTTATAGAACCCAATTCAGAGAGTCCTAGGAGCTCTCACCAGCTGGCCAGAGAGACAGAGGCATGTGGCCAGTGGCCCTAGGGCCACCCTTCTCCTAGGGTCTAGGAGACAGTCAGTCCCAAGACTGCAGCCACCAGACTGACCGAGGGACACATCATCTCCAGGGTGGGGATTCAATCTGTGCTTGGACGGGGCCACTAGTTCACATGGGGCACCCTGGGTTCATTGCTCAGCAACTTAATTCAGCATCTGAACAATGAGAATCATACATAGACTAAGAAGAATTATTTACCAGCAAGGAAGGAAACTGGAGGAATCCAGAAATCTTCATGAATTCTCTGCACTGGAAGAAAGGATTAAAATCTAAGAAAGGTAGAGGACTGCAATAGGAGGAAAAAAAAAAAAGCCTCAAGTGTGGCAAGAGAAACTATAATTAAAATAGCAAATTACAATTTTGGGGTGGGAGGAGGGGATAGATGAGCTTAAAGACCAAGGGACATCTAGTGAAGCATCTGACAGAAATGATTCCCAGGGATGTTCTGAGGAGAAAAATCCATCTGGAAACAGAGAAAAGGAAATGAAACAAGAATTTGCTGCATTATTTAAAGCTTTCCATGGTGGGGGTCGGGTAGGGGACATTCAGGAGAGAGGAGGTTAAGAGAGAAGAGAATGGAATTGCTCTACTAAAAGGGATTAAAAGAATCATAAGGGCTTTTTAAAATGACTCAAGCCAAAAAAAAAAAAAAGGTGGGGGGGGATGCAAATAATTGTAGGCTGTGAAATTAATGGTGGCCAAGATTCTTAGTTCATTCTTTAAATCTGCTTAACAGGAAAAATGAAGGAGAGACATTTGTATGCTTGGGGAGTGATGGAGTCCTTGAAAAGGCAGTTCTATAGAACACTGACAAGACCAAATGCACAGCAGACAATATGTGTCCTGGGATAAGACTGAGCTGGCAGGGAGCTCAGACTCTGTGGCAGGGGCAATCTGCTTACCTAAAAATACCTGGTGCCCCCTCCCTTGAACATTTGTCTTCCCAAATATCTGACTCCTTCATGAACGTCTGCACATCATGTCCAGAAATTAGCAAGGTCTACAGATGTTCTTGTAACAAATCACACTGGAATTAGGAGGGGCCTGAGTTTGAATCTCAGTGTTGTTACTTTCCAGCTTTGTGACCTTGGGCCAGTTACTGAACCTCTCTGAGTCTCATCACCTTACAGAAGTATGGTGAAGATTAAACGGCATTAAATATGACAGAATAGCTGTTGTAATGTTGGGTCAGTGATAGGCTATCAGAGAAGCTTCATTAAATTTAAATCCTCCACCCCTTGTCAGTGTCTTTGGTCCGAAGGATCTTCTTCACTGAGTCCTGTCCTTGCAACACACTGCTTCCTAGGAGCTCCATTTTAGAACTCATTAGGAAACACACCGGAGAAGGCAATGGCAACCCACTCCAGTACTCTTGCCTGGAAAATCCCATGGATGGAGGAGCCTGGTAGGCTACGGTCCATGGAGTCACGAAGAGTCGGACAAGACTGAGCGATTTCACTTTCACTTTTCACTTTAATGCACTGGAGAAGGAAATGGCAACCCACTCCAGTGTTCTTGCCTGGAGAATCCCAGGGACGGGAGCATGGTGGGCTGCCGTCTATGGGGTCTCACAGAGTCAGACACGGCTAAAGAGACTTAGCAGCAGCAGCAGCAGGAAACACACAGGCCTAGAATCCTGGGGGAGGTACAAGTCACCCTGAGCCCCAGCAGAGTCTTCACATTGTCTCTCATCTCGACGTTGACACGCCCAGTAGCCTGCCCCGTCGGTGCAGCAGACCTCTGCACATGGCCCTCACACTCAAGCCTACCTCTATGCTTTACTACACTGAGGCTCTCTTCAGACCAGCCCCTTCCCAGAGGGCCCCCCACCCTTATGAGATGTCGTACTCCTGAGGCTCAGACTCATCCTGAGGGAGCCCAGCAGGTGTGCTTGAGGCACTGGTCCTGCCTGTGAGGGAAGCTGCGGGGAGAAGGGAGGGGGAGAACAGCTAGGAGATAAACCAGATTCTGAGCATAAATGATGAGACGCAGATCCTGGGGTAGCAGTAGGGTTGCAGAGACAGTCTGGGAAGGGAGTCAGCAGGACCTCGTGATGAACTAGTCCTGGGTCAGGAGGATAAGGGAGAAGTATGCTTGCCTGGAGAATCCCATGGGCAGAGCGGCCTGGTGGGCCACAGTCCATGGGGTCACGAAGAGCCAGGGCTGACTTGGCAGCAACTGAGCACACACGCACAGGAGGGTGAGGAGAGCCTAAATGGACCCGCATTGCCCCTCGGTCAGGAACGCTAGGTCTCTCTCTCCAGGGCGGACAGTGGTGGCTCATCTCCCAGTTAGCACTGCCTGGGCTGTGCCCTGCGGCCACTTGTCACTGTCACGGCCTGTTTCTAAGGAGTGCACTGGCTTTTCCACTCTTCTTTAACAAGGACCTGGGAGCTCCAGCTTGTGTGTGGGCATGAAAGACAAGGTTCCTCCTGGAGTTGTGCTCCCCACCCCGAGGAGGGCTCACCTTGCTGTGGCTCCAAGGATCTCATTCAGAGGGACATTCAGTGCTCACCCTGTGCTTCTGAGCTCAAGGCTAACTACGTGCAGGGGGCAGCAAAGAGGAATGAAACATCCCTTGTGTCCCTCACTTCCCAGTGTGTGATGAGAATGGGATATCATCACTGGACCCAGAACTCTCCAGTTTGTGTTTGCCCCATGAGGCCCACCAGGCCTCACTGTGCAGCTCTGGATGAACAGAAGTCTGCTTACTGAGGGTGGGAGAGAGGTGTTCTAACCTCCACCTTACCAACACCTTGGTGGCAGAGGTGGCCACCAATCCCTACTGGCAGCCCTTGCCTGGTATGCCCACCTCCCCCTGGATATCTGGTCCAGATGAAGCAATTTGGAAAGCGTACTAATTAAGTGAGTCAATTACAAGACTGTAACTTGGAGCAAATCGCTGAGCATCTGAGCCTCAGTGTCTTCATCTGTAAAACAAGGACTATCATACATACCTCATGGGACTGTCATTAGGATAAACTAAAAAATGCAAATGCAATCTTTTGGTAAACTATAAACTCCAAATAAATGAACCTTAATAACTGAGTGCTTATGCATAGCCCAAGAAGCATGTCAGCCCATACCCCTTAAGGAGTCTTTCTTAGGCTCCTTGCCTAAACTTCCTTTGTGCCCTACCCTTTCCTCATAGCACTAATCAAGCGGTGTTATAATTCTCCCTTTGCATGTCAATCTCCTACAGTCTACTGACCACTGGGTTTCCTGGCCCACAGCAGGGGGGCTCAGTACAAATTTGCTGAATGAATAGACTGAGGGCCTGGGAAGCGGGGGCTGAAGATGCCAGATATAGCCACCAGAGGGCAATCAAAGCCTTCCCAAGGAGGTCAGCTTGAGTCCTTGCTGAGGTCCTTCTCAGAGGAAGAGAGAGACCTCTGTTAAGAAAGGCTCTCTGATGGGTAAAGGCCAGGGCCTAGCGCTCGGGCTACGAATTCTCT
The DNA here is from genome assembly GCF_023091745.1 of Budorcas taxicolor. Taxonomy (NCBI): domain Eukaryota; kingdom Metazoa; phylum Chordata; class Mammalia; order Artiodactyla; family Bovidae; genus Budorcas; species Budorcas taxicolor. The sequence continues at coordinate 146,883,776 of NC_068910.1, forward strand.
CTTTGTCTGACATCAGCTCCGTACAAAGACAGGTCCATATCTACCATGGTGTTCAGACACCCTGTGTCTGCCAGAGCCTGAGTAGCCCAGACAACCCTGGAGGAACCCAGCTGTGCTGGGGGTGCAGGTACTGCTGACAGGGTCCAAGGGCCAGTGTATGTGTTGTGAGCACGTCTTCTTGCTAATCCCTGAATGGTGTGTTTATGAGGGCTCTTGGCCGCTCCATGGAGATCTGGCCACGCACCCACCCTCATAAGCAGCACTGCAGAAAAGTACCAGACAGCACCGAGACCCGGGATGTGGGTCTGGTCCACCAAGTGGCCCTCTGTGACCTCAGCAAGTAGATTCTCCCCACTGGGCCTTGGTTCCTCACCTGTGAAATGGCAAAGCTGGGCTAGGTGGCTGAGGGCCTCTCTAGCTCTGACCTTCATTCTCTGTGTCTCTGAGGTGAGGGTTGATTCAAGCTCAAGGGCTCCAGGTAACCTTGCAGATTCTTGGTCTGGGTCAGAACCTGAATCCTCAGGATGAGCCTCTGCTACGTCTGACTTCCTATCAGGATGGAACCCAGACTCACCGCAGTGGTCACATATTGAATGCTGCCCTGGGCTCACAGGGGAAAGCTTTCAAATGCCTGTGGGACGCTGTCACTTGTCTTTCCGCCTGTGGAGCTTTCCCAGGTGGGCAGCCTGAGCCAATCTCTGCTTGCCCTGTGCGTCCCTCAGTCCCCACCTCTCATTCTCAAACCATCCAGCTGGGAAGGTGAGCTGTGGTGACAGACCTGGTGGTCTGGGACACTGGCAGCTAGCAGAGCCTGGGGCTTCAGTCTCCTGGGCCTCTGCTCTCTGTGACCCCACCCTCACCCCCTCCCTTCACCTCCAGGCAGGACAGGCCAGACAGATGAAAATCTACCCAAGCACAAGCTGCTGTTGAAATAAAGGCAGAGATGTTTCTTTATAATTTTCCCCTTGAAATAAACCCAGACTTAAGAACAACAGAAACACGCAAAATGTGTTTTTAGTGGAACCCAGATGGAGGGCTGGAAGCCCAGCGGGCTGTCTCCATAGAGGGATCTTGTCTCAGGAATTCTATCCTTACCCCCCAACCCCCCTCAGGAGCACCCCCACCCCCCAGCCCTCGGCCTGGGGCTCTCTAGCCCAGGGCTGGCTCCCTCAGGCCAGCTCCTTGTGGCTGTTTCCAGGTGGGCAGAATGCTACATCCCCACATCACCCTTTGGACAAAAGGCTGAGTCTGGCATCTAGAAAAATCTGTGGTTTCAGAGATTTGGGGGAGGGGAGCAGGGACCAGGACCAACTCAATCCAAACACCTGGATCTGCCGAAATACAACAAAGAGAGTGAATTAAGACATCTGAAAAAAATACTCTGAGGAATTCCGCTCACCCACATGGCCCACTGCTTCTCATTAACCGGCTCCAGCACTCCATATTAACATATGCAAATCCAGCCCTGGGCTGGAAGACTTAGGATACAAAGGCAAGTCCTGACAACCCCCTTCCAACCCCCCACCCCACCCCAACGGTCGAAGAGTTCCCTGTGGGACGAAGAAATCTCACCAGTTCCATTTGGGTTTTGCTAAAGCAACAGTCTTGAGAGTTGCAGCCACAGGATGGTCACTCCTTGAGGAGAAAGAGATGAGAAGAGTTACAAGGGAAAACCACGAAAATAGATCCTATAGAAGCTGACTTTTCGATGAAGTAGGGCTGGTTGTTTTTCAACAAATATTCCTAGATGCCTACCATGTACTGTGGGCTGAACGGGACTCTGGGGACACTAACATAAACACACACAGGAGGACCAGCCTCAGACTGTTCAGCGGAGAAGGAGAAGGAAAAGGAAATCAGAGAGTATAATTATACAGCTGATGGGAGAGAGTGAGTTTGGTAATGGATGAGTTGCCTCTGCAACCTCCGGGTAAAGATAGTTGGATATGGTGGCGGGGGGCGGGCGTTGGTGTTTCTGACACTCAAAAGTGAAGTCTGGCAAGAAACACAGACTTCGGAGCTATCAGCATAAATTTTGAAGATGAGTTTCCTCGCAGAGAGACGTGGAAGATTGAGCCATTTGTAGGAACGGGCCGATTTGGGCTTCCCAAACCATTCATGGTTTTCTTTTTTAAAAAAATTTCTGACAGTCTGTTGGGTTTTTTTGCGGTTTTTTTTGGCTGTGCTGGGTCTTCACAGTGGCGTGCGGGGGCTTCTCTGGTTGTGGAGCACAGTCTGTAAAGCAGGTGGGATCAGTAGTTGCCAGCAGTGCATGGGCTTTGTGGTTCCATGGCATGCGGGATCTTAGTTCCCCAGCCAGGGATCAGACCCCCATAACCTGCGATTAGAAGGTGGATTCTTAACCACTGGACCACCAGGGAGGCCCCATAGTTTTCTATTTCACTTCCTCTTTGGGTCATTCCTGACTACACTCATCCTCCAGCAACTTTCTCTCTTATTTCTCCCTTTTCTCCTGTTTCATCTTTCTGTAGGTGATTAGAATTGAATAGCAGCAGTGAGGGTCACGGGGATGGGGACTGTAAACCCTGATTGCTCCAGCTCCTAGCTCCCTGCCCAGCGCACAGTGGGCCCTCATGAGGGAGGCCCTCAGAGTCTGTTGCCTAAATAAAGGCAGAAGGAGGAGCCAGGCTAGAGTTCCACTTCTGGCTGCTTCAGGCCTGTGCTGGGCCTCACTCCTGCACCGGGAAAGGGGAGCGAGTGGGGAGAATGAACGGCAGGGGGCCCCGCCAAGGCCCGAGGCTGCGGCAAGGCCCGAGTCCTGTCTGCGCTTCGCCTCCCATTTCCAGCCGTGACACTTGGATGGAGGGAAGCCGTGTACCCTCCCAGGGGACCCTCAGACCTGAACCCTGCTCCATATGCATCGAGGAGTGGGCCAAGAGTGGCAGGAAGTGCCCAGGCAGAGACAGAGTATTAAAATTCCATGGGCAATTCCTTGGGAGGGAGTTTACAGTTCCTAACTGACCGTAAACCCTTTCTCCTGACAGGTCTTGGAATACATCACTCTGGGCTCTCCCGGAGCAGCTGACACATCGCAGGAACGCTTCTCCAAAAGTCAGGGTCTGCTGATTCCAGCGGGGACAGAAAGGCAAGCCGGGAGCAGCTGAAATGGCCCCTGTCTCCTCCAACTTCAGAGACTTGGGGCAGGCGGCCGGCTTAGCGGCAGAGGCCCATCCACTGGGCTGCCAAGTGCAGCCCCCACGATCCCTAGACCAGAAGGTGGTTTGTGAACTGCCTGCCTCTGGGTGAAATTTTATTCACCTGGTGGGGAAACTCGTTTTCTCTCCACGGAATGCTCTGAGTGGCACGTCGCATATGTGTTTTATTAATAAAAATAAGAAAATGGAATCATTATTAGTGCATAATTGCAGTTCGTTTGCTAGGCCTAATCTTTCAAAAGCCCAGGTGCCGGGGGTGGGGCAGGGGAAGAAAATAAAAGGGGACCTTGATCTGAACCCCCCAGGGAACCACCTGTGTAGGAGGCTCTCCGGGAAAGACTGAACGGGTCTCTTAGAAGTCCCAGAGCAAACAGGTGTGGGCAGCAAAACGCAACCCTCTCTGAGCTACCAGACTGCAACACAGCCCTGGCGCCAGCTCCAGGAGTCGGGTGACCTTAACCAAGCCCCTTCCCTCCTGGAGTTCCGTTGTTGTTGTTGTTTTTTCCCAGGAAATTAGAGCTCATATTCCTGCCCTGCTTGGCTCACAAGGTTGTCCTGAGAATTAAATGACAAATGACCTCCATCATGGATTCCTTCCCTCATTCATTCAGTGAACAATCATCTGCCCAGGTATGTTTTGGGCTAGACACAGTGCTGGGCCATGAGATGTAAAAGGGAATAAAATGAAACCCTGCCTTCAAGGAGTCCACAGTATAGTGGGGACCACACAGAAAAAAAGATGAGATGGAGGAACCCCAGATGCACACCCAGAGGAAGGGCGTGCCCCTCGCCTGGCATAGAGAGAGCTTCAGGATAGTGATGCTTACTTGTAAAAAGGTGAGTAGGAAAACTGGAAATGTATCACACCATTTCCAAAATGGACATGCTCACGGTGTGTGTGACCTTGAAGGCAGACCTTGATGCTTCAGTCTGAATATAATGATTGATGTGTATTTTATAGCCACAACTGCCCAATGGGGCTGTTAAAAAGAAAAAAAAAAGGAGAGGATGGGGTCAAGGGGACTTTTTGCCAGGCTGCTTTGCCCCCATGTGGAGGACAGCACCCCAACTGTGTCCTTGAGTCACTTATACCACCCTCACACTGTGGCAGAGAACTCGTGCTCCTCAGACCAATCCTCCACATGCCTGGGAGGCCCCAGGTGGGCCATTAAAATATGATCTCTTAGGCTTGTCAGAAAGGAGATTAAGATGGCAGATTGACCAGTTTTAATATGGCGGCCCCCACATGGACACAGGCAGGGAGCTGGGCCTAGTGTATATAAATTGCTTTAGCCCTTAAGACAAGAACAGAGCTAAGAACAGCACTTTGATACAAGACACCCATACTTAAGAAGCATGCCTATCTTTATGATGTTGACATTTTCTGTAATTTTCTTTTTGGCCTCCTTGGGGGCTTCCCTGGTGGTAAAGACTCTGCCTGCAGTGTGGGAGACCTGGGTTTGATCCCTGGGTTGGGAAGATCCCCAGGAGAATGGAAAGGCTACCCACTCCAGTATTCTGACCTGGAGAATTCCATGGACTGTATAGTCAGTCCATGGGGTCACAAAGAGTCAGACACGACTGAGCGACTTTCACTTCACTTCACTTGGCCTCCTTTAATGGTTTAGATTATTTAGTTTAATAGTTTAATATTATTTTTATTGAGATACATATACATATATTAGCTTCATATGTATAATAAAATGATTTAATATTTGTATATATTGTGAAATGATCACCATGATGAATCTAGTTAATATCCATTATCTCACAGTTACAATTTTCCTGTGATGAAAACTTTTAAGGTCTACTCTTAGCAGCTTTTGAATATACAATACAGTATTAACTATACTGTACATTACATCCCATGTACATTAACATACCATGCTGTACATTACATCCCATGATTTATGTATTTTATAACTGCAAGTTTGTACCTTTTGATCCCCTTCATCCAGTTCAGTTTTTTTTGTTGTTTTGATCTTTGTTTTTCAATTCTATATATGTGCGAGATCACACAGTATTTATCTTTCTTTGTCTGACTTCACTTACCATAATGCCCTCACTTTTTTTTTGGTGGCTCAATAGTATTCCACTGTATACATGTATACCACGTCTTCTTTATCCACTCATCTACCAGTGGACACTTGGGTTGTTTCCATGGCTTGGCTACTATAAATAATGCTGCTATGAACATGACAGTGCATACATCTTTTTGAATTAATGTTTTAATTTCCTTTGGATAAATACCCAGAAGTGGAATTGCTGGATCATATGTTAGTTCTATTTCTTAATTTTTGGAGAAACCTCCATACCATTTTCAAAGTAAGGTTATTTTTTAAGATGCCAACCTGTTTCCACTTGAAAAGAGTCACCTTATGCTCTTTGGAACCAGAACGGTAGTGATAGCAAAAATCAGAGAGAGAAACCCTTCATTTTATCCTGAGAAAGATGGGGCTTAGGAGGTCCAAGTTTACCCCACATTGTCAGCCACCCTTCCGGCTGGAGTTTCTCCTTCCAGGATTCTTCTGGGTCAAACTTTGGAGGGTTTCTGTGTTTCTTTCTACAGAAAAGACATTTCACTTATAATGTCAGTAAGAAAATATCACCGAGACTAAACATTGAGCGCTTCCTTCCTCCAACCTGAGGGAGGGGTCCCAGAAAATGGTCTGGGACTCCCGGTTGGGACTTTGATAACTTGGATGCTGGGTCCTCTTTTTGTCTGTCTGCCAACACTGCCAGAGGTTCCCATACCAGTTAGTTGTGCCTCCAGAGATCTGCTGGAGAGCTGGGTGGGTAGGCAGGAGACTCAGACAAGATGGGATCTGTTTCCCAGCTGAACCAGGGAGAAATGTTTATCCCTCACCTCTGGGACTGTAATGAATTCAGATTCAAGCCACACAGGCCTAGGAATCGATAGTTTTAATCATTTCAAAAACTAGCCCCACTCTGGGTAAAATTACAGTGCACAAGAAGCTCAATGGAGCTTAAAGGCCACAACCTCATTATCATTTCATTAGACTCACATTTCAGCAAGATGGGAAGAAACGTTCTCACACACCAACCCCTCCCACAGTTCCCCTCGCCTCCCTGGCCCCTGTGGAATAGCTGCAGAGGACTGCGATGGTTTACACCAGCTGTCAGCTCCGAGGACCACTGGCCACTCCCATCATGTACTCTGCCCAGGGAGGAAGCTTGGCGCGGTCACTGGAGACTTCAGCACAAATCAGTGCAAATGCCTCCTGAATCAAGTTTGCAATCCTGGGAAGTTTAGTAAAAACAACCCGCTGTCAGTTTGGCTTCTCACAGCTGGAGGGGTCAAGTCTTCAACACAATATAAACCCAGGCCAGCAGAACCTTGTCCTGCCCAGGGCCCCAGACGCCCTCTGGGAAGCAAAGGGTTCGAAAATGTCTTAAACTTTTCCAGTTTGTTTATTTTCCAGTGTTTAATGATATTGTCCATGCAAGGAACCGAACCTCAGCTCCTGCTAACAATTAAAGAGGTTTTCTAATTGAGGAGAAAATGTGATTTCAAGAGAGAGAGAGAAAGAGCTTGCACAGGAAGTAAAGCACATAATTCCCATTGAGAACATGCATGCAGAAAAACCTTGAGTCGAGAAGACCCTGATCAGACGCGAGCACGGGAGAGAAAGCTGCTGGGGGGACTGATCCAACCAGGGGGCCTTTTCAGAGCAGGTCACAAAGTCTGCTCCTCTGGTCCCCCTCTGTCGTACCTGGTCCCTCCACCACAACCACCAGACAGCTGCAAGAGAGTAGTGTCCTCAGACCGCACCATCCCACAAGTGCACATGGATTCCCGCCCATGAAAATGACCAGATTTTACTGCTGTTCGATTCTGTCTGCCATAGGTTCACTCTGTGATTCAGGGGGCCCCTCGGGAGCACCCCACATGTGCTTATCAGCAGGACTGTCATGGGGAGTAGACCCCATATCTCACCAAGGCCTTGTTCCCCCAACCCTGTTTGCTCTTTGATGCTGTGCAGCCCACAGTCACCCCAGAGTGGGACCTGCTGCCAGCAGGCCTTCTGAAAATGCTGCCACCCACGCCCAGGGCACTGTTCCAAAGCTCCCTCAAAAGGGACACACTGCCCACCTGGTGTCCTCTGTCCACTTGAGCTTCACAGTGTCCTGTGCCCCTCCCCCATGAAGTCACACCCTGTCACCTGGACCCCAAACAACACTGACCTGCCTGAATCTCATAGGACCCTTTATGAAAATAGCCCCTTCAGCTTCCTTTGAGGGCTCTCCTCCCATGGGACTCAGCGCTAGGTTTGTGGGGCAAGGGTGGCACTGTGTATTTCTTTCCACTTCCAATTACCTCTCCGTTGCTGAGAGAAACCTGGGCCCCACTCCGCCCCAGTTGCAGCAGACATCTGAACCCCATGGCTAGAAACGGTTTCAGCTGAGGCTGGGAGTCCTAGTCCGCGTCCTCAGACCAGTCGTTCTCAACGTTGGCTGGATATTAGAATCACCTGGGGAGCTTTTTCAACTTCTAGTGCCAAGGCCACACCCCAAAGCAAGAAATCAGAATCTCTGGGCATCAGTAATTTTTAAGTCTCCCTAGGCGATTCCCATCCATGCAGTCAGGAATAGGAACCACTGACTTAGAGGAAGAAAGGAAAGGAGAGATGGTGGGAGGGGGGCAAGGCCAAAATTAGGAGCCATTTCCCAAGGAGGGAAGGGAGCTGAAACAAGCAGGCCTAGTGCCACACCCTGGGACACACACTGAGAAAACCTGAGGATGCTTTCGCCAGACCGGCCAGTGACTCGCACAGCTGTTGTCAGTATCCCTTTCAGCTGAGTCAACATATTAGGAGAGTCAAAGATGAGAACAGCCCAGACCGGGTGGCATCCAAGGGATCTGCAGGGAGGAGGCCTCATCCACAGCCATGGTGGAGACAGACAGACTCCTACAATTGACAGAATGTCGGGAAAGCCCTGTGTCTCTTTCCAAACTTCCCAGGGTGGCTGGCCAGCTGCTCTAGGAATGGTGTGGCCAGGGACTGGCCTATGTTAGCTAGGTATACCAAGAGTTCATTAAATCACTCACTCATTAATTCATTTGTTCATCTGCTCACTCACATCCACACATGTCAGAGCTGTGTGGAAAGGACCTCAGACATCATATGCAGCCTGGGGGTTCCCAGGCTTTGTTTTTAGCTGAGGAATGCCAGTTTAAGTGAAACCGTATGGATGCATAAACAAACACAAGGGGAGTTGCTCTTGGTAAAGCAGGATTGGAGGCCCTGGACGCGGCCCCCTCACCTCCCTTCTCCTAAGGAGGCTTCAACCAGATTCTCCCGTTTCAAGGAGAAACAGGGTTGGGAAACCTCTCATGTATAGATGAGGGCACTGAGGCATAGAGCAGGGTGGGGTCTTGCCCAGGGTCATTCAGATTTCATGTAACAAATTTTCCTGTGCCAGGTTCAGAAAACACAGAGCTGAGTAAGACATGGTCCTTGCAAAAGGAGAAACTTACAGCAGAGATTACTATATGCATCTCAGATGCTGAGCCAGATGTCGAGTTCAATCAAATGACCTGCCTCTCTCAGCTTGGTTTTCTGAAGAAAGCACTCCCCAGGTTATTTCCCAGCACATGGCATTGGGGGAGAGCTGCAGTCCTGTCCTCCAGAGCCCACCAGGTGTGGTTCATGTTCAGCTGGGATGCATCCTGCCAGCCCTCTGACTGTCCTGGGTGTTTTTCCTGTTTGTGACATACTTTGGATATTACACTCGTATTCCACCATCAAAATTTCCAAAGTGTGAGAATCAGTAAACATCAGTAACTGATCAATATTACCTGCCTTCTCACTGCTATTATTTGACACTAGATCTACTGAACCTCCCCAAAAAGGGAGACTGTTCTCTTCACAGGGGACTTTCTGGGCATGGCCTTCCTGAAGGTGCCTCTTGGGTACAGGGTGGCCAAGCTGAATTCTGAGATGGACTGAAAGTCACATGGTGCCCAGGACAAAGCATGGGCCTGAGTTCAGTCCCTAATCCTCCCACTTGCCAGCAGTGCTGTGTGTGTGCAGGGCAGGCATTTCTCAAGTCCAGAATGGTGCAGGCAGATGGTGCTCGCCCTCCTCAGGAAATGCCCTCAGCTGCAGGGAGCAGTCTTGCCTGACTTATGTCCCTTCCTAGGGGTGCAATGGCCCAGACCCATTGCCTAGATGGGGGAACATCTTTGAAGGTTCATCCAAGCTTTATCAGCCCCATGGGAGCACCTGAGACTTCGTGGCAATGTCAATGCCATTCAACCTCTCCCTCAGCCCAGGCCTGTTTCTGTTCAGGGCTTGTTCCATGAACAGTCACCAATTAACTTTCTGCACACATACTTCCTCTCAGAGTCTATTTCCTGAAGACCCTGACCCTCAATGGCACATATTCACAAAATGAGGGCAATAATCCCCACCTCTAAAAGCTATTATGAGCCTTAAGTGAGCTCGTTTGTTCACATGAAGTCTCCTCTCTGACTCTGTGCCTGGAATACAGAGTGATCAATACATATTGTTCACTTTCCTCCTTCTCTCTATTTTTTCTTCCTCCAAGTGTTTATGGATTTTATAGCTAGGGTTCTTTCTCCTCTGGGTGATATATCTGGCTTTCCGTTCATTGGCCGAGCGAAAGTGATTGACACATTCAAAACCCAGTAAGGGTCCAATCCCTTGTTGTGTTCAGGTGTTGTACATAACTGTGCTCATCTCTCATAAACATACACACCAAACACACATGCGTGCACAAGTGGTATTGCAGAATTCTGCAACCTCTGAAGTTTTACAAACATCCAAGGCTTTATACCATCGCCACAACACATAGAGAATTGCTTGTATAGACACCTGTATACCAAGTGAGACATCCTAGGAAGGAGAGAGCACTTCCTGGTTGGTGCGATCAAGGAAGGCCTCATGAAGGAGATCACATTCATCAAAGGTTTTGAAGGATGGATAAAAATCCAGCAGAGAGAGTGGGAGTGGCTTTCCAGACAAAGGGAATAATATCACAGTCCACTGTGGAGCTGGGAAAACACAAAACATGTCTATACAAGCCCTACAGTCTTGGCTGAAGACAGGGTTTTATAGAGAAGGACAAGGCAGAGGAGCAAAGGCTGGGGAGACAGTGTGGAACTTGATGGGGTGGGGTCTTGAAGGCCAAACTGAGGCTGGAAGGAATGGGACTCCACTGACAGTTTGTGAGAATAGGGGAGAGCTTAAGGAAGCTCAGCCATGGACAGGATTGAATGGGAACAGTATTGGAGGTCAGGAAACAAGTGTTGAGTCTGTGGCCACACACAGGGCTAGCCAGATGCCCTCCCCTGGCTGGGGCACTGCTGGGTCAGGAGGGCTGGATTCCCACAGCAAGAGCACTAGCCTCTTTTTAAGATCACCACAACTATCAAACCCTTCAGGGGCAGCTGCGCAGGTACCCTCAGCTCCACTCTGAGGATCAACAAGTGAGCTCACTCCCCAACAATTGTTTGGGGAAGTGAAAGAGGAAACTGACTTCAATATCAGGGAGCCTGACTCACTGTTCCTCAGTGATCCTGCACAGGAAGAGTCTCTGAGCCTGCTGCCAGTCACCTCCTCTGTCCACACCTTACCTCATAGGAATGTAGACACCAAAAGGGAGTCCCAGAAACAGAACCCCTAGAGAAACTTCTAAAGACAAGACAGACCCAGACCTCTTTCCCCACTCCCTTGCTGTAAGGCCTTGGGTGCATCACTTAACACCTTTCTAGGCCTCAGTTTCCTCATCCATAAAATGGTTATAGTAACTATCACCACCCACTTGTGGGACTTTTACGAGATCAAATAGCCTAATAAAGCTGAAAGTGCTTGAAGCGCTTCAGAAGTGGTGCTAAAGCAATGCAGGGTATCATGGTGATGCTGTTATGTAACTGTGGATGGCCATAGCTGCTGCCCCTCTAGACTGGGCATCTCTTTTCTCTGAAGAGTCTGAACACTGCTCCTGGTGTCCTTTATTCACAAATAGTTCTCAAATGTCTCCTCTTGTTTAGTTGTGGGCTTTACACCAGAAGGCGCCACAGATACTGCCTACCTGAAACAGATGCTTGAGTCAGATGCTACGAAAGAGGAGGAGGGCCTGGCTGAGAGAGGCTGGGAGCTGACTCACCGTCACTCAGCGGGAAAGCTGCTGGTGTCTTGGTCAGAGAAAGGCAGGTGACTCAAGGTGGACCTTTCTGGCCACAGAGACCTGTGATCACTCATCTCTCCAGTCCCGTCTCTTTGGTTGGCATGGATCTTGATCCCAGCCCCTCCCCTCCCATGCTGCCTTCTGATCCCACTGCCTAGAAATCTAACAGTGGGGCCAGCATGACTCACAAGGCGATCTCGTTTTCCTCATCTGTAAAATGGGTCTAATAATCCCTGAGCTGCCTGCCTTATAGGGCTGATATGAGGAGGGTCCCGTGGGCCAAGGATGCGAGAATGCTTGGTGACTATTAGGTTGTGGTGCCAAGGCAAAGGTTTGAGAGGAACTTTCCAAGATATGCTTTAAGATGATTTTTCTGCCCAGTGGAGAGGAGGGAGAAGATGGCTGACGGCTGATCTGCAGGGGCTGTAAGAGAAGTCATGGGGGGATTCCAGGATGCTGGTTCCCTCCAGACTCAAAGTTCCAAAGCTGGACAGAAAGTGTTTCTTGAACATGAGTATTCAAGAGAACAGCTCTTGGTGTTCTGATACAAAGCACCCCCCTTCAAAAAGAGCCAGTCCCGCAAAACCACGAGACTAGGACAGTGGGGGAGTCATAACCTCCCCTCAGACCACAGCTTGGCTGTTGCCTTCTCCCCAAGTGTCTCTGGATGCTCTGGGCAGAGGCATGGGCTGGCCTGTGACAGTGACACTCACCCAGACCACAAAAGAACATGACTGGGAGAGGGAAGACGCCCTCTAATCAGGAGATGTCAGAGCTGAGTTACCAGGAGGCTGCAAGTCCCCTTTCCCAGGCTCCTGGCCTGAATGGAGAAGAGGAGAAGGCCCAGTCCCCCCTGGACAGCAGGCATCTCGCCATCTCTGGCTTGACTCCCCTGCTCACAGGTAGGGGAGGGTGGAGAGGGAGTAGGTTAGAGTTCTCCAGGGAGAGTACCCTAGGAATAACCCACATCATCATAGCCCTCTGGGGCTTCCCTCCAGGGGGCTGGGGACAGGGGGGTTGAACCCCAGAGTCCTTGAAGCAAAGTTCTCCACATGCATGGAGAAGGTTTAGATCAGACACTTTGTCCCTGTCCGCCCCACCCCCCTGCCTTTTAAGTGTTCCCCAGTCTGAAATGATGTCCTCACTCACTAGCCTGAGATTTGCATCTTTCCTTTAACTTGACCTCTCTTACCCTCCAACTCAATACTTAGAAAACTAAGATCATGTCATCCATCGCTTCATGGCAAATAGATGGGGAAAAGTGGAAGTAGTGACAGATTTCATTTTCTTGGGCTCCAAAATCACTATGGATGGTGACTGCAGTCACGAAATTAAAAGACATTTGGCTCTTCCAAGAAAAGCTATAACAAACCTAGACAGCATATTAAAAAACAGAGACATCACTTTGCCCACAAAGGTCTGTCTAGTCAAAGCTATGGCTTGTAATCATAGTACATCAAAGTAATCACGTATGGATGTGACAGTTGGGCCATAAAGAAGGTTGAGTGCCAAAGAATTGAGGCTTTTTAGTGGTGCTGAAGATTGTTTGAGAGTTCCTTAGATAGCAAGGATGTCAAACCAGTTAATCCTAAAGGAAACTAACCCTGAATATTCATTGAAAGGACTGATCTGAAGCTCCAGTAATCTGACCACCTGATGCAAAGTGCCAACTCATTGGAAAAGACCTGATGCTGGGAAAGATTGAGGGCAGGAGGAGAAGGGGCCGACAGAGAATGAGATAGCAACACCCATTCAATGGACATGAGTTTGAGCAAACTCTGGGAGACAGTGAAGGACAGGGAAGCTTGGAGTACTGCAGTCCATGGGGTTGCAAAGAGTGGGACACGACTTAGTGACTGAACAACAACCCTCCAACCAGATCCAGATCATGCTTCCTGCTGGCCTGCCAGTGTGACTTACGTTGACTGTCCAGGTTGAGGAACCTCCATATCCCTGCTCACCTTCCTTAGTTCAGTGGCCATGAGCACAAACTCTGGAATCAGACTGGGTTCAAATCCCAGGTCTACCCAAACCAGTCCTGTGACCTGGGGCTTATCCTTTCTGGGTCTCTGCTCCCCAGTGTACGGGAATCATAGCAGGAGCCACCTCAGAGCCTTGCTGCAAGGATTAAGTGTGTTCATATGTGCTCAGCATAGCATTTGCCATCTGATAAGTCCTACATCTGTGTTGGCTCCTTTTGACAGTTTCCACCCATTGCCTTTTCAAAGCAGGGCTTCAGATCTACTTTTGAAGGCCTCCCTGGGCTGCTCTCTGTTCTGCCGCCTTCTCCACGGTTACACCTTCCCTTGTCATGTTGGGTCTCCCCTTGCTTCCTGGACACACAGTAGCTTATGTAAACTCATGGGACAAGCTAGCTAGCATTAATCCTAGGAACCCTCAGTCTTCCACCTGCCTGGGCTTGCAATCCTTTTCTACAAAGCCATGCCCCTCTCATCTTTCAAAACTGCTCAAAAACTCACCTCCTTTGTGAACCATGGCACAGTGGGAGAAGCATATTTCTCTGGGTTTGAATCCCAGCTGAATCTGTTCAGTGGGTGACCCTGGGCAAGGGTCACCTAACCTCTCTTTGTTTCAATTTCCTGATATTTCAAATGAGGGAAGTACGCCCCTCACAAGATGGAGATGATACAGTGAAATGACCACCCCTTGGTGCCAGGTGCAGCGCTGGGGGCTGTGGCACACATTAAATGCTCGGTTAATGTTTCCCTTCTCTCCTTCCACCCTGCTCTGAGAGCACAGTCTCCCCTCCGCACTCTAGCCCCTAATGATCTTTATAGCTACAGCAGTCTCTCTCTATATGTTCTTGGATCTTTACCATGCATTCGGTTACTCTTTCATTCATTTGACAGTTATTGGGCCTTTATTATTTGTCTGATGCTGTGCTAGGTCCTGAGGATGAGTGCAACGAAATTCTTGTTCTGCAGAACTCACAGACGGTTGAGAGGGTCAAATATGTGTGCAGATTAGTCTAGGGTCTTGTGGCAAGGGTCATAGCAGGGGTGTGTGTACAAGGCGATCCAGCTCACAGCGTGTGCAGTGACTAACACTGACTTCAGCAATCAAGGGCCTTAAACTCAAGGGGGTGAGCCTTAACTGAGCCCATGCTGGGTGCCAGCATGGTTTTAAGCACAGGGAATTCAAGATAAAGAAGACAACGTCTCTGTCCTCAAGGAGTGTGGGGTCCAAGGGCAAACAGATAAGAAGATGTGAGGATGATACCAAGTGGAGAGTGCCTCTGTGCCCATGGGGCTGTCATGCAAGGACGGGAGCAAGGGAGGCTTCCTGGAGGGGCGGACACCTAAGACTTGAAAGACAAGTAGGAATTGGTTAAACAAAGGAGGGACGGAAGGTCTGTCCAGGTAAGTCCAGGAGGAGTGAGGCCAGGTGGAGGGCTCAATAGCTCTGTATGGTTGGACGTATATGCACGAGGCTCAGAGCTTCTAAGGAGCTATACTTTCTTTGCTCCTCTTTCTCCCTACAACATCGTTTCTCCAGTCAAAGCCCTCGGTCCCAGCTCCAGGGCCGCCCTATCCCAGAGGATAAGCTCGGGAGCCATGCAGCCCAGGCTCTTTCTAAGGGTTGGGCGAGCTGTGGAAGGAGAACAGGGAGGGAACACCTTTGGTGGATGCTTAGGCTGAGATGGAAAGAGAAGAGAATTCCCCCACCCCCTGTTCCCCATACAAGGACACTGAGCCAGGCTTGGCTCTGGCTGTGGTCAGTCCGTGGTAACAGCTGCTAGATATCAGGAAAGAACCTGCTTCCTCAGCTGAAACCTCCCCACCCCCAACCCCTCGGCCCCCCTGCCTCTGCTAGATCGTGGCCCCCCTGCCTCTGCTAGATCGTAGCCCCCGGCTTAATTTGGTCAAGCTGAAGGTCCCCCGCCTTCCTGGTGTTTTACTACACAGCCAGAGGGAGGCAGGGATGCCCAGCACACCCCACATCTACTGATGGACAGACATGTGGTCACCACACTCACTCCCACACTTGCACACTCACGCATGTGCACACACAAACTCACAGCACCCACACGCACACATGAACTCTCACAATGCTTACCCACACATCTGCTCCTCCTCATACACATTCGCACAGCAGAAGGACACAGCCTGCCTCCATTCTGTAAGCTCCCTTTGGGGAGTACCAGCCCCCTGGAAGGTTGTGAAGCCCTGGACCAGAGAGCCCCAGCATCGCTTGCTGAGAGGGCACCAAAGGGTTAAGAGGGAACGTTTCCAGGGAGTTTGCCTCTTAATCAACACAGTTAATTCTTTTCCTTTTACAAACATAAATTCTTGGCAGTCGGTAACCAAGAAAGAAAGGGGTAAGAAAAAAACCTTAACCCAACATTAGTCAAATCTTTGCCTCTTCCTATTTTTTTTTTTTCAAGTTAAAACTCAGGGGAATTCAAAGCAATGAGAGAAATCCCAGCCCAGATGGAATGTTTTTGCTAATATACGTCTGCAAGTTATTTAAATGTATGTTTAAGTGTGCATGTGTGTGTGAGAGAAAGAGAGAGAGAATATGAGAGCAAGCGAGTATGGTTGAGTGGTGTACGTGTGTGTATACATGTGTGTATACATGTGTGTGTACATGTGTGTGCGTGTACGTGTGTGTACGTATGTGTACATGTGCGTGTACGTGTGAGTGAGTGAGTGAGTGAGTGACTGGGGCAGACAACAGAGCAGAGCAGTCACCAGAGGCTCTGCCTGAGCCCAGCTGTCCTCCAGCCTCAACTCTCCCGTCTAGACCTGAAGCAGGACAAAGCCATTACAGGACAGTCCTTGTCCCTCATCCTAGGGTCTCCTGGGACAACAGCACCTGTCCTTGCCCCCTCAGCCCAAGGATGGCCTGGGTGACACTTTCTGTCAGGATAGATAACCCACCCACCACACACTTTCTTGTCCTTTTTCCTGCTTGGCCAGAAGATGTGGGGCTGGAGTTTCCAGGCCTGGAGGAGAAGGACAGTGGAGAGGACCAGGCCCCACCCCACACAACAGCAACCCCCATCAGCACCACCACACTCACGAGGGCCCTGCCTGGACTGGAATCAAGGCTTAGGCTCTATTCCCGGCCTCTGGGGGTCTCCTCTCAGCGCTCTCTCATGATCTTCAGAACCCCCGGTAGTTCCTCTCAGTGTTGAGCCTCACCCCTCAGAATGCCTCCATGTGACAGGCCTGACCCTCACCCACACACCCCACCTCAGCAAAGCCCCCCACCTGCCCCTACAAGAGCTCTCCCAGCTGGGCTCAGGGTGCAGGGGCTTTGCAGACAAACTCCTCAGCACATGCCCCCACCTCCCAGCTCTCTCTCATCTGCTCCCTCCTGAGCTGACTTTAATTCTTTTCATCTTTCCTCTGAAATCACTCCTCTGGTCCCGTAATCAGCTGTGTGGGTTCCAACTTCCTGATTTCCAGGGGGAGATTAAGCAGCTTTCTCCATCTAAAGGCACGTTGGAAGGCTAGGCCACCCTGTGGGCTGGCCGGACCCCTCTCTGGCGAGGCGCCTGCTCTTACTCTTTGAGTCCTGGCCACCCTGGGTCCTGGGCCTTCCACAAGGATCTTCCCAGGCCCCCGGCCCACCCTGGTCCCCAGAGATTCCAGCCCTCCCATCGTTCCTCCTTCACACAGAGGCCTCTCAGCATCTCCAGCCAGGCCCAGAGTCCGCAGTCCACAGCCTTCTCTATCACCTACTTTTGGAAAACGGGAGGTGGGGGCGGGGATATGGCAGCACTCAGGATCTGGAATCTGCAGAGGGAATTCTCAGTTGGGTTGCCTACCCTTCCCTTTCTCCTAGGGCTTCTCTGCTCCTCCCATCCACTCTTGCCCTCAGAGGCCCTTTTTCTGAGATCGTGAACATCCATGGTCTCCCCTGGATGATGAGGTGACATGACGAGCAAGCTTTCAACTCCCCAAGAGTGCATTATCTACCCTGCACCTCTTCTGGAGCCATTTCAGGGTCTGGTGCTCAGCTGAGCCCTGGCTTGAGACAAAGCGAAATGGGGTCAGGGGCACGCGCTGCCTGGGAGGGGCCACTGGAGACAGGGACACAGAGAGAGAGAGAGAGTACAAGGGGAAGGAGAACTGAGCTGGGCATTATGTGCCATTTCAGCTTGCCCGATATGAAGCTAGGGTATAGTGGTAAAGCTTAGATCTGACTTTTCAACAAGGAAGAAACAGTTGCCTAGAAAAGGAATTCCTGAGATGGAAAGAGAAGAGAAGCCATTCTGTGGGAAGTCTCCTGAAATGTCACTTTGTTAGGGCTTCAGTTTCTTCTGAAATGATTTGGGGCCTTGGGCCTCCCCGGGGACACTGGCTTCCTGCCAACAGGACCCTTGGGTCTGTCTGTCTTGGTCTGAGGGCTTCAGAGAGTCCATGAATTCCCTGATATCAATATGCAAAGTCTCAAGGACATGAACAGTAGCATGAGGGGAGAGATTTTATAGCCTTAACCCTGTCCCCAGAAGGGTCTCCCATTCCAAGGAGTTAAAAACCACCGAATCAGAGGTTAACACAGAAGTGACACATGAGGCTGGCCTTTGACCCAAAAGATGGGCCTGGATTGGAGCCATATGACCTCTGGCTGAACCAACCGGACTGAGTCAGACCCAGGCAGTGATGGGAGTCTGAGGAGCTGACCTGCGCTTCTAGATGGGAGGAGGAGCAAGGAGGGGTTACGGAGATGACCCAGGTGTCTGGAGACCCCAGCTTAGAGCAGATCTCTGCCGGGTGAAAATCCCACGGCTCACACGACACTTTCATTGGACTCAGCTATTTGCAGGCTTTATCTGCTGGGAACCGGCAAGTACTAGCTGGTGAGATGGTAAAGGTTACCCAGAGAGCCTTAGGTCTTCCTGGAGCACAGGTGAAAAGTGCACAGAAGTGTCTGTGCCCATAAGTTTCACGATATGTACCAAATTCATCCATCTCAGAGTAAAAATACAGTCCACCCTTCAAGGGGCTGTGTGTGTATCCAGGACAGACACGGGCAAGTCAGTGGAATCCCAGCGGCATAGAGGGCAAGGTCAGTCAGTGCCAAGGGGACCATCTGGAGGGAACAAGTGTTGTTTAACAAAAAATGTCCCTTAGCCCAACCCCATACTATGGGGGCTACGCACTAACCAGGCTGCTGGAACTTTCTGGGTCATAGTGCCCTCTTCCATGAAATGATGAAGTTGGGCTGGAGGGGTTCTGAGGACACCTTCAGTGTCGACACCTCAGGTTTTAAGAAATGCCTCCTCTGTCCTCTCCCTGGAGCTCTCGTGGCGGGGGAGTGCAGAGGTGGAGATTATCCAAAAGCCCAGGGAGTATTCCCACCCTGCCAGAGTTCACAACCACCTACCCAGGGCCTCTGCCCGTTCCCTCCTCCCACAATGTCAATTTCCCTACAGAAGAGGCTGCGGGAGCATGATGGGTTCCCTCTTTGTTTTGATTTGTTTGCTTGCTTACTTTCTTGCTCAAACCGAGTGCATTCAAGGGACAGGAAGTGGGAGGCTGGCTGGGACAGGTGAGCAAGGAACAGCCTGGACCCAGCTTGTTGGCTGCTCTCCAGCTGGAAGGTTGGGGTGACCAGCTGTGAATTCTCCCTAGGTCCTGTGAGGACAGACACACAGCGGCTACTGCCACACTGGACAACCCCTCAAGCTCCCTCCCTAGAGCCTCACGGCTGTCGAATGTTTTCTTCTACCCACTGCATATCCGTGTGCTTTGTAAGTGTGCTCTGTAGATATGTAGGTATATAAGTATTATAGGTGGTGGTGTTTAGTCTGACTCCTTTGAGACCGCATGGCCTGTAGCCCACCAGGCTCCTCTGTCCATGGGATTCTCCAGGCAAGAATACTGGAGTGGGTTTGCCATCTCCTTCTCCAGGGGATCTTCCCGACCCAGGGATGGAACCCGCATCTCCTGCACGGGCAGGTGGATTCTTGATTACTGAGCTAGCACAGAAGCCCGCATACAGCTAGGAAGGTAGGACTCGGTTTACGAGGTGGTGGCGGGGCTCCCGCCTGTGGCAGCCAAGTTGCTGTCGGGGCGGCGCCCCTGTCTCTCCCCACAGGTCTCCCCCGTCACTTCCGCCTGTGACTCCTTCTCCCCACCCCCCAACGTCAAGCTGTCATCATCGCCAACTCCTCCCTCACGTTTCCTCCCCGCAGCCAGGCTGTTGCTATATCCTTACTCTTCCTCCACAGCAGCTCTGAAATCTGTCCCTTTCTCGGTGCCCGCCCCCTCCATCAGCAACCCCCTCCTGTGTCCCCATCTCTCCTGTCTCTTGTCTCTGCTGGCTTTTTTTTTTTTGCTTCTCCCCCTCTCTGACTTTGTGCTTTGCCTGCTCTTTGTCCATCTGCCTGTCCCTCTCCGTTCATGCTTGTTTTATATGCAGCCCTGTTTCCTGGCCCCTCTGAATCCCTGTGCACCTTTCTCTCAGGTGGCCTCTTTCTCTCTGGTCAGTTGGGGGTGTTTGTCTTTATCTCTCCACTGTCTCCTAACAGGTCACAGCCAGAAACTCCTTGGGGAAGCAGGGTTGGAGCTTTCTTCTTTCTAACCTCGCTGTCAAGTTGACTTCCCAGCTGGCCTGAGCTCTGAGCAGAGCAGAGCAGAGGCAGCGCAGCAGGGAGACGGACCTCGGCCTGAGCGATCCATGGGCCATGGGGAGAACAGCTGGGCCAGAGGAGCCAGTAATGCGGCCCTGCCTGTTGCTAAAACAAGTGGCAGGCCTGGCTCATTTGCATGTCGGGTCTCTTTTACATAAATCTGCATGTCAAGCTGGAGGCCCAGGAGCCAGGTAATGCAAAATGATGCAAAATAAATTAGAGTGCCCTTCTGCAGGTGCAAGCCTGCCCTATCCAACTGACAGAGCAAACCCAGAAGGGTTGGTGTCCTCCTAGAGTAAGGGGGGAGTGGGGGAGTGAAGTGGGGAACAGGGGGGGTGGGGCAGGAGCAGAACCACTGGCCTGCTCTCTAGCCTGGCTCCAGGGTGGCCCTGGGAAAGAAGATGGGCCCCATGACTGGAGAGGGCTGTGAAGCCAGCCAGCTTGGACCACAGGCTCATCCAGACCCTGGAGACTTGGACTCCAGGGCTGGGAGAGGGGGCATTTAGGGCTCACCCCGTCCGGTGAGGGAAAAGGGGCAGGAGAGGGACCTTTCCAAGGTTGCCCAGCCCGATGTGGTAGGGCCCAGTACAGAAGCCTGCGCTCCTGGTTCTCAGCAAAGTAACCTCTTTGTTCTGTATCATGGGATAGAAGTGAGTGAATTTCACTGGGGGTCTCCAGTGACTTTGGGGGAATCAAATCAGAGATGTCAGTCTACCCTTCTACTCTACCTGGCCTTTGGGAGCACTGCCCCTGTGCTAACCACCTTGGGGTGGCCTTCAGAGCTCCCTGACCCAGACCTGGGGTCCTATTCCCCTCTAGAAAATGCAGCGTGGGAAAGAAGTAACAACCATTCTCCCTCTGCATTCTCTAGCTTCTGTGAAGTGTGACTTCTTGGCTCCTCTTTGGATTGGGAAGTGGTTCCTGAAGCCCCAAGGCTTCTGAGAGGCCCCTTCATGTGAGAGGTGGATGGAGAGGAGGGTTGCAGCACCACAGCCTGCCCCAGGCCTGACTCTATTTCTCCTCTGACCAAAAAGGTGAACCAGCCATGTGATCCCAAACGCTCCCAAAGACCTCACACCCTCTCCGGATGCACCACACAGCTTGTTTAAAGGGGACCCACGGCAAATTACATCTGTGCTAACTAGGACCTCTGCTCCAATTCTCCTCTGCTGCAGGAAGCTGGCAAACAGAGCTCCATCCTGCCCTGAAAATGCAGGCTACCCGTGGGGGTGGTATCTCAGGGGGCAGGGCACCCATGGTTAAAAACAATGAGCCACATCTCTGCCTTTGTAGTGCTGCTGCAACTTACCAGCCGTGTGACCGAGGGCAAGACACCTGGCCTCTCTGACCCAAGTTTTCTCATCTATAAATTCCAGGTGGTAAACATTCCTACCTGGTAGGGTTACCATGAGGCATAAATGAGACAAAGCACAGACAGCACCCCACACAGTGCCTGGCACAAAGGAAGCAACTATAAATGGTGAAAAAGTGAAAGTGTTTATCACTCAGTCATGTCTGACTCTTTGCAAGTTGATGGACTGTAATTCACCAGCCTCCTCTGTCCAGGGGATTCTCCAGGCAAGAATACTGGAGTGAGTTGCCATTCCCTTCTCCAGGGGATCTTCCCAACTCAGGAATCAAACTGGGGTCTCCCGCATTGCAGGCAGATTCTTTTCACTGTCTGAGCCACCTGGGAAGCCCAGTAGTATTACTCTTGCAAATACAGGTATCACAACCAGGCCAACCTAGGTCAGAGGAAGGGGGTGGGAAGCAGAAAGAAGTTCAGGTGGAGTCTCTCTCCCACTGCCCTTCCTGTTCCCATCACCTTCTTCTGTTCCCCGCCCTTCAATCTAGTCTCCACATTTGTTACAGAGGGAAAGTATTAAAACACACCTACTGTCACACCACTTCTTTGCTTTAACTCCTTTCTGGCTTCCTATTGCTCTTAGGATAAAGCCCACACTCCTTAACATGGTCTTACAAGACTTTTTGTAATCTGGCTCCTGCTTATCTCTGAACCTCATTTCTCAACCTCTTGTAACCTAAGCTTTGGGACCACAGTTGCTCAGACATGCATGTTGGCACTTACCTCCAGGCCTCTGCATGGGCTGCTTCCTGACCCCAGCTACTCACCTCTTTTGCAGTCAGTTTAGAAGTTGTTTCCTCAGAATACTCCTGCTCTCCTGGCTGAGGATGAAAAGAGAAGGGTTATGGAGCTCCTCGTCCCAGGAGATTTTTCTGAGGTTCAGGAAGTAAGGATGTCTAAGATCATTTAGTCTCCTTTGGCAAAGAAGAAACCCAAGACCCAGAGGGAGAGGGCTTCCTCCAGGTTCCCCCAGCCTCCCTCCACACTAGCACAGAGGGAACCAGTGACACCTCCTCTGACACCAAGGATGACCTCTCATTCTAATTCATTTGCATCTAATCATTTAATCACCTCTCCCAAGGAGAATGAATAAACAGAAAAGACCAGGAGACCCAAAGGAATGAATTCCAAGCCCTCGGAGAGCCCACAGGGATATGTGTGTTTTGGGGCCAGGGCTATTTTAGTGACTGTTCCCATGGGGTCACTATCTCCTTTTCCCTCTTTATCAGATTCTGGTTGGCCTCATCTGCCAAGTGAGAGGAGCTTGTGACCAGGGAATTGAGGGACACAGGGGGCTCCTTGGGGAGCTGTGAATTTAAAGCATGGCCAAGTGAGAACCAGTCAAGGCCACTGCTGCAGCTTTGAAAACAAACAAGTTCTGGAGCCAGAAAACCTAGTTTAAGTCACACTTGCTAGCAATGTGAAAGTGCGAATCAGTGAACCTCTCTGTACCTTAGTCTCTTCCACTGTAAAATGGGAGTAACACAATAACTCTCTCGCCAGGCTGTCATGAGGGTCTGGTGAGGGAATAGGTGGGAAAGCGCCTCCTACACGGTTCAGCACTCAACATGCCTTCCTCGTGAGCCAAGCATGCACAGGAGGGTTCTGATGGGGAGCCAGGCTCCGAAGCCCAGAGCTGATTGCTGACTCAGCCCCCTGCGCTTGCTGCCATCCCGTGCCTAATCTGAAAGGTGTTGGGCTTATAAATATTTGCTCCTTATGGCCAGGCTTTCCTGAGTGCTATCAGCCTGGCTGATAAGATAATCCTGCCCCGTGGGGCAGGCTCTGGCACCTGGCATTCTGTGCTGCAGGTGACCTAGCAGACTTAACTTTTTAATACCTAGCAAGTCAATACAGAGGCTCTTGGCTTACTGGCTAGGAGGGGCCAGCCAAGGGGGACTCCGAAATTAATTCTCTTTGTTTCTTAATCTGAGGTCTAGAATTGACTGGAGACTCCAAGTTAACACCTTTCCTGCCAGATGGTGACTGGGTCTTCACTGGCTCCACTGAGCTCAGAACCAAAATGATTTTGAAAAGACTTGAAGTGAGCACCCTTCTCCTTTAATTAAGCACAAAATCTCCATATCTATTTCAGGCTTTGAAAAGTGAAACCCAGAGAAGGCAGGTTCCCCAGGCAGAGGAGAGAGGTGTGTGGAATTAATATTCCATCTCTATTTTTCCTGGGTAATTTAATAAGTTGACTAAGCTTATCAGGGGGACCTGGGCTGCTTTTAGCTTCTGGGCAAGCCAGGCTCACATTCTCGCCTCACTTTCCACATTAGAACAGTTAACTAGCCAGGTGAGGTGAGTCGGGGTTAAGGGGAAGAGCTGGGACCCGTCCTGCCTTGTTTGGGCACCCATGACCATTTGGCGGCACATCCCTCCTCCCCCAAATGCTCTAGCCTGATTCTCAAAGTTCTGGGTGCACCCTGAACCACCTTGGGCACCCCCCACCCATTCCCCCACTGCCTTTCACCTCTCCCAGCTTCAGGGGGCATGTGGACTTGCTGGTATTTCTTAGAGAGTCTTTTTTTAATTGGAGGATAATTGCTTTACAATGTTGTGTCGGTTTCTGCTGTGAAACAGCTTTAAATATACATATAACCCCTCCCTCTTGAGCCACTCTCCCTCATGACTTGCAGGTATTTAAAGAAGGCAGGCTAAGGGGAGGGGCTATGCTGGGACTGCCCCAGTCCTGTACCTCCAGGAAGAAAGGTAACTGCCCAGACAGGCTGCTTCCCGAGGTCCAGCAGACCCTTCTCCCCATCATTCTCCCTTCTCTGCTGGTCAGAAGGCAACTCTAGGACTGCTTCTTTCTGGAACTGAGGGCTCTCAAGGAATCTGTTTCACAAACATCAAATTCTCATAGAAAACTTCAGAATCCCAGGAAGAAATCCTTGGAACCCAGTGTGGGAAACATTACTCTGGGCTGTCATCTCTCTTTGAACATCCACTTAGCTCCTCCCGCTCATCTCCATGAGAAGCTGTTGGGAGCAGGGAGGATACCAGTGTAGAATATGTTTCCAAATAAGTGGGAGGGGACTTCAGAGATCGTGAATCCATCCCCTCTTTGCCATGGATGGATAGAATCAAGTTCAAGGAGGGAAAGTGGTCGGTCCAAGGAGTTCTCACCTCTGAGGCTGGGCCAGTGGGGCTTCACTGGGGACTCACTAGAGGGGACTGCCAATCACACTCTAGGGGCTCTGGGGTCAGAGGGACCTGAGGCCAAATTTTGGCTCAGCTGTGAGGCTTGCCCAAGTTATAAAGGCTTCTTTGTGCTTCAGTTTTATCGTTTGTAGGATGGGATAATAGTAACCACTTCATAGGGTCAATAGATGAGATGAGGAATGTTACCTGCCTGACAGTAATTACTCTAGAACTTCCTGAAGGAGTGGCTTAATTTCATTTACCGCTGGATCCTCAGACCCTAGAACATGCCGTGCCCAGAGCAGCAGTGAAAAAATGCATGCTGAATGGATGAATGCAGCGTATAGTTATTATCACTCTTACCCTCAGTGGTTCTTATGATCACTATTATTGACCTGAGTATTTTCTTGTTCAACTTCACTCACCTCTTCTTTTCCTCTCCTGGACTCTTTTCTGTTTACTCCTTGTAGCGGCATGTACAGGGGCATTCCTGCAGATGTACACCTTCATACCTGCACTGCTTCTGTCTCTTCACCTCTTCTCATCTGCAGGGGGAGAGGGAGAATCATGAGGCTGAATCCATACCTTTGCTTTCCTACCCAAGCCCCACCCAACTCAGGGTTCAAATTGCTGCTCCCCTTCATATATCTGAAATCCTGTCCACTCTCTTCTAATATACTTAGTGCTGCTTAGTAAGTCAGGGGTGGTGGGAAAAAAAAAAATTCCCACCAGTATTTTTTCATTTCCAAGGAAGGCTGTCCATTTGGTTTTGTTTTGTCTGATTCAAAACTGACTGATGCAATTCCCTTCTGCTCTGACAAATCAGGACCCTCAGCAAAGAAGGAAACAAAGCCAAAGAGAGAAGAGAAAGGGCCAGCCACTTTTTGGAGATTTATGAAGCTCCCATTCGAGCACAGGCAGCTGAACAGTGCTCTCCTAGGTTCAGGCCTCGAGTTTCAGGAAAACAAAAAGACTCCAAGACGCACCTTCATTTGAGTCATTTGGGTGGAGTTGGTGTTTTTATCTTTGTTATCTTCCTATTTCCTCCCCTCTGAGCTGAGTTCTTCCGTCTGCCTTTGGGGTCTAGGACAACTGGGCCAAAATACCAAGAGATGATCCTTTTCAAATTCTCAAATCCCATTTTCACTCCTTTTGTCCCACTCCTGGGTTTAGGGTTTTAATTCATTTTGAATTGGTGATCATCTTGAGAGGAAAACACATAGGAAATGGATAGACTAGACTGTAATATGACATAAATAACTCAACCCTACAAATTAACACAAGCCTACACCTGAATCAGACCACAAGCAAACAAGAATAACAGAAAATAATAACAGAAAATAATAATAAGGCCTGTGGCCTTTAACTAGATCAGTGTGACTTAAAGATAAATCGTAAAGTGAAATACTCAATCCAGACAAACTGTAGGGGTTGGTTTGGTTTATGTACTCCCTTAATGTATATGACTAAAAAACAGATTCTGTTTACACGCATCTTTTTACAAGTTTGTTGTTTTTTCAGTCTCTAAGTCACGTCCGACTCTTTTGTGACCCCATGGACTGTAGTCTTCCAGGCTCCTCTGTCCATGGGATTTCCCAGACAAGAATAACAGAGTGCGTTGTCATCTCCTCCTCTGGGGGATCTTCCTGACACAGGGATTGAACTCGCATCTTTTGCATCTCCTGCATTGGCAGGTGGGTGCCATTACTAAATTAATGGAAATGTTGACTCTGTACAGATAAGTGGTTTCCATCTTTTTGAGGGTGGCCACCCTCCTGTTTGAGTTCAGATCTTACTGGGCACAGGGCCCGATGGTGAGTGTCCAACTCCCTGAAACCTAGCCAAGCAGGGAGGCCAGGTGGAGGTGGTCCACCTAGTGGGACTCCAACAAGCTGAAGCAGGCAACAGGAGCATCTCTTACATTGATTACAGGCCCTTTGAGTGGAAGGGATGCACCTCCTGAGTTGAGAGTGGGCCCCTTGCATCAAGTCCAGTAGATGGACAATTCAAGTTGATTATAGACTGCAGGCTTGTGTCATCCCTGATGTGGTGGTGTCATGAGGATGGTGATTGTAGCCATGAAATTAAAAGACGCTTGCTCATTGGAAGGAAAGTTATGACCAACCTAGAGAGCATATTAAAAAGCAGAGACATTACTATGCCAACAAAGGTCCATCTAGTCAAGACTATGGTTTTTCCAGTGGTCATGTATGGATGTGAAAGTTGGACTATAAAGAAAGCTGAGCGCCGAAGAATTGATGCTTTTGAACTGTGGTGTTGAAGAAGACTCTTGAGAGTCCCTTGGACTGCAAAGAGATCCAACTAGTCCATCCTAAAGGAGATCAGTCCTGGGTGTTCATTGGAGGGACTGATGCTGAAGCTGAAACTCCAATACTTTGGCCACCTGATTTGAAGAGATAATTCATTTGAAAAGACCCTGATGCTGGGAAAGATTGAGGGCAGGAAGAGAAGGGGACGACAGAGGATGAGATGGTTGGATGGCATCACCGACGCAGTGGACATGGGTTTGGGTGGACTCCGGGAGTTAGTGATGGACAGGGAGGCCTGGTGTGTTGCAGTTCATGGGGTCACAAAGAGTCGGACACAACTGAGCAACTGAACTGAACAGGAGGTGGGGCCTTTGGGAGGTGATTGAGTCACGAGGATGAAGCCCTCATGAATGGGATCCATGCTCTTCTAAAAGAGACTCCGGGTACTTCCTCGGTGGTCCAATGGTTAAGAGTCCTTGGTTCAGTCCCTGGTCAGGGAACCAAGATCATGCATGCCACATGGCACAGTGCAGCCAAAAAATTATAAATAAAATAAAGAGACCCTGGAGAGCTCTCTCACCCCTTCTGTCAGGTAGACACAGTAAGACAATGATGGTCTGTGATCTAGGAAATGGGATCTCACCAGACACTGAGTCAGTTGACACTTCCATCCTGGACTCCCCAACCTCTGGAAGTATGAAAAATAAGTGTTTGCTTTTGAAGCTGCCCAGTCTATGGTGTTTTTGTTATAGCAGCCTGAATGAACTAAAATAGCAACCCAGTGCATTGTGGGAGCAAGAAAGAGATGGGCATCAGAGATGGAGTATGGAGTAGGGAGGCATGGGGCTGGGGATGTTCTTTGCCAGCCTGGGCCCTTAGCCCCACGAAGCATGCCTCTGCCTTGGCCACCAGTGACACACTAAAAATTCTGCGTGCTCATCAGTTCAGCATCTACTGCCCTGTCTGCCCCTGACATTGGTTCCCCCTTGGCTCCAGGCTCTCTCACAGACCGGCTTTCCTGGCTTGCCATACGTGGACTTGGCAGCCTGGTCCCATTTCTCCTCCGTGACTGTCTTAGAAATCCCATAAGTCTCAGGCACCAGTAATTAACCCCAGGCACCAAAACCGACCTCCAGCCCCACAGCTGCATCCTACTCAGGTGCCTGGGACACCACAGCCCACCAGACTCCTGAGGGGGTCAGGGTGGAGCCTGTGGAGGAGAAGAGGTGGGAGTTAGAGAAGAAAAAGACTGACAAAATGGGCAAGGAGAAGAACAATTTGAGTGAATATTAGAAAGACAGTTAAAAATACACCCCTGTGGTGCATGGTATGAGTGGGCTGGGGAGGAGGACTCTGACATTAAATTGATTTCCAACACCTCTGGCATAAACAGAGACCCCCCTGCTGTGAACCCCAATGAGGTGGCCTCAGTCTGATTCTTTTGGCTTTTAGGTGTGGCCTCTGAGGAATGACAGAAGAGAATGGCTGTTCAAGCTGAGAAAAATCTATTCAAACTCCATGCAGTGTGCCAAAGCTCTTTTTTTTTTTTCGTTAGCTCTGTCTTCGCTCCAAGAATGTCTTCTTTTTCAGTTCTGGAGATCTCAATGCTTACAGCAATCACTTGGTCCGGGAGTCCTGTTTGTCTCCTCACAGTGAGCCTTGCTTCTATTTCATAACATCCTCCCTTTCAATTCTCAGTTCTTGTCAGCAGAGAGTATATAGGAAGCAATCAGATCTATGAACCAAGTTATCAATATTTGCCTTCCTGTCTCGTCATGGGTCACAAGCTCTGACGCAGAAGTGATGCTGCTGGAGGAGTCTTTACTCAGTTATCCAGACACTCACATTCCCAGAAAGTGCACAACACCAGGAACCGCTGTCAATCCAAAAAGAAAATATCTTTTTGGAACCACTCTAGCTTTACCTCATCTTCCTCCACAAACCTAGCCTAGGAAATTTTCCTATTCAGCTTAAAAAAATAATTGATGACAACTTGGATGGGAACACAGATAGCATATTTATCAAAATTTCAGATGATACAAAATCACTATTAAATAGGGTAGAAGAGTAAGGTTCCAAGTTTACCTGGATAGATTGGACAAGGAACTGAATTTAACAAGATGAAATTTACTACCCTTGGGCTCAAAACAAAACAAAAACCCAACTCAGCAGTATAATTTCAGAATTTGGAAGAGGGAGCTAAAAGAGCCACACATTGGTTGCAAGTTCAATATTCGTGCATGCTCAGTCATGCGTGACCCTGCAACCCTGTAGACTGTACCCCACCAGGCTCTTCTGTCTATGGGATTTCCCAGGCAATGATACTGGAGAGGGTGGGTTGCCATTTCCTCCTTCAGGGGATCTTCCTAGTAGGTATCAAACCAGAGTCTCCTGCCTCTCCTTCATTGGCAGGTGGATTCTTTACCACTAAGCCACCTGGGAAGTCAAAGTTCAATGTGAGTCAAGGGTATAATGTGACTCTCAGAGCACTTAAGGTGAGTTTAGGCTGCATCACTGGAGGGTAGAGTTCAAAACAAGGAGAGCAGGAAGTGATCCTGTTCTCAGCGCTCCTGGACCACACCTGATGTGTTGTGCTTCCTTCTGACACCGCTCTGGGATGAACACTGACAACATCTGAGGGGTGGAAACAGGAAGACAGAGAATCTGGAAATTATAACAAATGAGAACCATAAAAGAACTAAGGAAGTTTAACCCCAAAGAGGAAAAAGATTTAAGGGGGCATGAAAGTTGTTTTTGCGTGCTTCAAGACTGCTCTCCTATACAAACTGGAGACTTTCTGTTTTCTTTCCCAGTTTTAGAAGACAAAGGTAGCTACATGAGAATAAGTAACAGGGAGCTAAATTTCAGTCTGGCCTGAGGAAGAACTTTCTTTTGTAACAGTGAAAAGTGTGCCAAGCTAGAATAATCTGCCTGATGAGGTAATGAGTTCCCTGTCACTGGAGAAATTCAGGCAAAAGCTGGAGGATTACACATGAGGGATGTTGCAGACAGAATTCTTGTATTCATCAGAGGATCAGATCAGACGATCTTTAAGGATGCTTTCAACTCACAGATATTCTGAATTTCAGGGTTGTTATTATAATTTACTATATATTACTTATATGAAGATATCTAATTCCTTTTAGTAAAGTGACAAAGCTGCTGAATTTCAGAAATACTTTCCAGTTCTTTTCACATTTAATTTCAATTTCAGATGGAATACAGTGGAGACAAATGTATAGGTTCAAACTTGGTTCTGCTACTTACTAGCTGTGTGACCTTGGGCAAGTCGCTTCATGTCTCTGAGCCTCAATTTCCTCATCTATGGAATAGAAATAATAATAGTACCTGCTTCATAGGGATGTTATGAGGATTAAATAAATATTTGAGAAGCACTCAGAACACTGCCGCATACAGTAAGTATTACAAATGTGTTTGTTAAATTAAAAATAATGTAAAATAGCTGAAAATAAAGAATGGGAATGGTCTCAAATTTAACAAATGGTTCAAGGATGTCCTCCTTCTTTACCAACTCATCACTAGCAGCTCTGGCTGTAAAATAGCCAAGAACCCAGAGGCAGCAAAGAGAAAAAAAGGCAAAAATCACACAGGCTCCCCAGCTCTCAAGGGGGAAGCAAAAGCTTCCTGTGATTGGTTTACCGTAACCTCTGAAAAGGGCTGTGTGTTTAATGACACCCGCTTATCCTCTCCTCCCCCACCCTCCTCTCTCTTCTTGGAGTTGCTAGGAGGCCAGGGCTGTGCTGCATCCTAATAAAGCTGCGTCGGGGGAGGGAGGGGGCCAGAGCTTGTTAGATATACATGGCCTGTCTGCGGGAGCTTAATATCCTTTTACTGGAATAACTATTGTCCCAGCTTCTCAACGAATACGGACCATCATTAATAAAAGGGCTAATAAAAGCATTTATTGCGCTCAGGCAATAGCCTCGCTTTTTCTAGCTCCAGGGCCTTGGCAGAGGCAGCTATTGAGGATAAGAATTGGAAAAGTAAGACTCCCACTGCAACGCAGAGATCAGCCTCTGCCCCAGCCCCGACCCAGCACCCTCCCCCAAGGGCTGAGCAGCCAGAGCAGTGGGAGTTTGGGGCATGAAGACAATGAATGCATCACTGAGGCATCAGGCTTCCCGGTCTTTTTTAAATGGTAAATATGGGGTGGTGATGCTTAAAGAAAAAAATGGTCCTATTACCAAGTTCTCTCAAGAAGCTTAAAGCACTTCACCTTGCAAGACTGTTATTCCCATTTTACTGAGGGGAAAATAAAGGCACAGAGGGATTAGGGGCTCACTCAGCCATATGCGGTCTGATATCCTTGCCAGAACCAAGACTAGAACACAACGTTCCTGACTTCCAAATCCAGAACCATCGTGAAATTTTTAAAAGGGCGAGACTGTATCTATCTCTGTCCAGCCTCCAATGTGGGGAATCAGTGAATGCTGTGATCATCATCATTGCTTCCCTAAATTATTATTGTTGTTATTATAATAACTAGTGGGTAGACTTGAGTGGGTGGTAGATATAAGATAATTACTAAGACCCCAGAATTAAAGTGTTGAGTCTCTACTTTTCCACGGCCGCCCAGAGATGAAAATGAAAGCTGTCCTCCAAGGAACTCTGAGAAGAGCCCTAATCTTGAGATAGCGTGAATCCGAGAGGGGAAGACAATGGAGAAAGGCCAGGAGAGACTTGGAAGCCAGCCTTGGAGATGCTGGGATTCTTGACTGTGGATGGCACAGGCAATCCAGCAGGTTCAGATCCTGGTTCTGCCACTTCTTTGCTGTGTGACCATGGAAAAGTTTCCTAACCTCTCTGAAGTTCAGTGTCCTCAGCTGTGAAATAGGGATAATAACCATTCCTAGCCCTAAGTCTGTTGTAAGTAAAGATTAGAGGAAAGACTGTGAAAACTCAAAAACCTGAGCCTAGAGCTTGCCAGTGGGGAGGGCCAGAAACTGTGGGGCTGCATGACTCTCCCAACCTCAGGAGGACACTGGGAAGCAGTCCTTTTCTCAGGACTACCCAGGTTCAGCAGAGAATAACTTTGGCCTTAGTTTCCCCCCTATTTAAGACAGGGCAACAAAATCTCTGCCCTCAGCAACTCCCTGCCCCCCCCCCCACCCCCGAGGGTTGTCAGATGGATGGAGGAGAGATACCATCCTTGGGAGGAAAGGTGGGTGTTAATAACAGCACCCTGGATCTCTATTATTATTGTCATTATTCCAGCTCTGTCCAGTAAGCAGCGAGGACCCAGGTGATTCACTGTCTGCACGCTGCAGCCCTGGTCCACCTGTTGCAACTTGCCCGCCTGCCAGGATTCCTCCGCCTGCAAGGCCTCCACCTCTTTCTCAGCTCATACTTGCAGCTCAGGGTCCTCCGTCACCAGATGGGATGGAGGCATGAGGGGGGCATTTGGGAACAGAGCACCCAGCTCAGAAGGGCTGGGACTCCTGCACCAGTGGCCACAGCCCTGCTTCACATCAGCAGCCACAGAGTAAGCCTAGGGTATGGGGCGGGGGGTTGGGGCTGGGAGATTGTGAGTTTCAGATCAACCACTCCTCAAGAGATCTCCCAGTCCCTTCGGAGGATGGCATGGACCAGGGATGGCAGGGATCAGGGAGAAAGGGGTTCAGGCCTGGGTCTGTTCCGTGGCAGTCCTGCTGTGGGGGGGGAGGCGGGTGGTGGAGGGTGAGGCAGGGATGATGGTGTGGGGGCAAGTCCCCATCCACCTCCAGGGGCTCTGCTCTGAATGGCAGAGGCCTGGCGTAAGGAACTGCCTGGAAACTGGGTAGCATCAGAGGATGGTTCTTAAACTCTGTAACCCCAAGTACTTGGGTCCTAAGGTTTCAACAACAGCTAGAGCTAAGGAAAGGGAGCTTGGGTGCTTCTGACAGTCATGAAGAACTGCCCCCCCCCCCCTCCGCCTTGCAAGCACTCTATAAATGAGATCTGAACATCTGTGACTCACCCGCACACACCCCTGCAGTTTCGTGGTGAGGACACAGCTAATCATAGCTAGTGTTTGGGGAGGAAGAAGGATTTTGCCAAAAGCTCCATGACAGACTCTCTCCCTCCTTCTCTGAGATGGTGAAGTGGGTATGACTGGCCACCAGTTTGGCAAGGAGTTTCTGCCTCCCTGAGGACTGGTCCTACCTGGGACAAGAACACACCCCCAGAAGAGCCATTTAGGTTGGGGTTGGTTCCCTGGTTTCTGATCAAAGGTCACACCAGGAAGATCAGAGCTGGATTTCCTAAGATCTACCGGTGATGTTTGCTTTGGTTTTGTTTGGGCTTGTTTACATTTGAGCTGGAAGGGGCCCAACTATAGGACATCTGGCTATATCTGTCACTCTGGATGAGGAAACTGAGGTCTAGTGAGGCTGAAGTGACTTATCCAAAGTTATTTGGAGTCTTTTCATACTGTTCACCTGATGCAAAGAGCCAGCTCACTGGAAAAGACCCTGATGCTGGGAAGATTGAGGACAGGAGGAGAAAGGGGTGACAGAGGATGAGATGGTTGGATGGCATCACCAACTCAGTGGATGTGAGTTTGAGCAAACTCCAGGAGATAGTGTAGGACAGGGAAGCCTGGCGTGCTGCCGTCCATGGGGTTGTAAAGAGTCGGGCACGACTTAGAGACTGAACAACAATTTGGAGTCTTAGACACAGAACTGCATCCCTGCCTCCAGATTCAGCGTTCTTTCTATGAACTCTTCTGGGTCCATTTTGAGTCCTGAGAAACAACTGCAACAATGTCAGCCCCTATTCATAGAGCACTTAATATGTGCCAGTTACTAGATTAGGTGGTATGTACACTACATCAGGCTGAGGATATAGACGAGGTGGGAGCACATCAGAGAAGTGGTTTGTGTAGATCAATTGTGTTTTCTTTCGGGTCTGAGACACAGCGTTTCTGTGGCACATTTTCAAATCATCAGCCATTCAGGATGTGCTGCTGTGTCAACTGACTGAGCATTTTCTATATGTCAGTTCTCCACGGAGTCCTGGAAATCCAGAGATAAAATAGGATAGGGTCCCCCACAGTGAATCAATAGTTTACCAGAGTTAAACAGAAAGGGTCAGGAACGCAGTAAAAAAAAAAAATCCTGGGGAGATGGAGGCTTCCTGATACATTTTAGCAGGGTTTTGAAGGGTGAGTAGGAGTTGGCTAGGTAAGGCTAGCTATGAATGGGAGAGAGAAAATGCATGCAGAGAAAACAGCAAGCAGAAAAGCTGTAGAGGAAGTATTTTATGTGTTTGGAGACAACAAATAATTTGAAACAGAAAGTGGAGAGATGGAGGGGATGCGGGGAGACAATGGTACACAGGTGAGTTGAGGCCAGCAATGAGGAAGGTCTAATGCCAGGCCAAGGAGGGCACCAGTATGGAATTCAAGTTTTGGAGGTCTGCTCTGAAAGGACTCTGAGGTTCTCATTCCTAGCTTTTATACATTCATATATGCACACTAAGTGGCTTCAGTCGTGTCTGACTCTTTCCGAGTATGGACCTGTGGACTGTAGTGAGCCAGGTTCCCCTGTCCATGGGGATTCTCCAGGCACAAATACTGGAGTGGGTTGCCAAGCCCTTCTCCAGGGAATCTTCCCAACCCAGGGATTGAACCGGCGTCTCTTACATCTCCTGCGTTGGCAGGCAGGTTCTTTACACTACCATCTGGGAAGCCCCCACACATATATGCATACATATAAATCAGAGGTAGAATATATATTTGGCCTGTCTCCCCCACCCCACCCCACCCCCACCTCCCTATTGGTCTGGGCACCTGTGAGTGTGTTCATCCACCTGGAGCGCTAATTAGGCCCTCTGGGGAGTCTGACACCGACCGCCAGCTGTGGTCACAACCGCCAGCTCGTGGCCTCTGCACAGGAACTTTCTCAGTGCTTCTCCAGTGTTCCCCTCATTACTGGGTGTTAGTGGAGTCTTTACCACATGGCATTCTGCTTGGTCAGGGTTTGTCAGACGGCCCATGCAGTGCGGCACGTGTGGAACCCCCAGCTGGCTGGTGGAACTGTAACAACTCCTTCCCTGTCCCTCCTCTGGCCCCAGTTCCTGGCCCCCCTCAAGTAAGGCTCCACCCCTATCAGAACCGCCACCACCACCAGCTTCCAGCCCAGGTGTTTTCAGCCTTCTTCTCAGAACAGCATGCCTTCCCTGCCTCCTCCTGGCTGGTTTTTCAGCCCACCCTGCCTGGACTAAGGGGCATTCTCAGTTCTTCCAAAGTTGAAAAAAAGAGAGCCTCCCTACCATATGTATCAAGATCTTCATTTTTAAAATCAAATAATCATCCTGAAGGATGCTTCCTGACAGAGGACAGAAGATGAATTTTGGAGCCTGACAGTCTGAAACCCTGGCTGTGTGACCTTTGGCAAGTCACTTCTTTGAGCTCCAGTTTCCTTACCTGTAAAGTGGGGATGTTGGCCCTCACTGTACAGGGATTAAAAGAGATAAACATGCAGGATGCCAATCAAGGAAGGGCTGAGTTCAGCAGAGAGACCCAAGCAGGAAAGGACACATTCCTTTGCTTCCTCTTATAACAAGTACCTTTAGCTTCTAGGACCTAAAAAACCATAAACCAAACAGTATATTCGATTGGGTCTTCTAGCTGTTGTTGAGTGACTCAGTAGTGAAATGGGGTAGAGCCCATCCTCCAAACAGCTCCCCAGGCCTCTGCCAACCAGAGGAAGATGTGTCATTTCTGTTCCAGAGAGAACGGAGGGCTCAAGCCAAAGCCTTCCGCCAGGGTCCTCAGACAGGTGGCTCCTGGACTGACCTCTGCCGGCCCATAAGCTCCACAGTTTCACTGTTCCGCCTGGGCTGCGGGCTGTGGGGCTGGTTGGTGGAGTTGGCTTAGAGAAGGGTATTTTGTATTTGGCTTTTGGAATGACTAATGAATGAGCTGTCTCCACTGCAGGAGAATTATGCCACTTAAGCAAAACCCAGCCGGGCTGGTCGGCTCAGAGATAGCTAATAGGAAATGCCTGTCAGAACACTGACGCTTCAAAGCCAAATATATTCTCACTGTGTTCTCTGTTTGCTAAGTTTACTTTATGCAAAATATAACTCAGCTGAAAATATGTAGATGGCAGAGAGCTCGCGCCTTCCCTCTGGAAGAAAGGGAGACAAGGAGGACGGGGAGGGCAGCTCCCAGTTAACCCTCCTGGTCCTGCCAGGCTGAGGATGAGCCAGGCCCTTGTTTGGCCAAAGAGCACAGACCTTGCCTTGCAAGAAAGTCTGTGCCACTAATGAACCCATAACCACCACAGTCCTCAAAATAGAGGCAGCCCTCCCACACCATGGGAACAGAGGAGGTGTGGGCAACAGAGAGCACAAGTGGTCCAGCCGTTTTGTGAAGCTGCAGGGGCCAGTGAGGGCCCACGAGGGTGCCTGTGGTTTTTGTCCTTTGGTGGTTTTACCTGCCCACCCCCTCTCCCCACAGGTGAGACAAAGTCCTCTAAACCAAGAAGCAACGGAGGAAAGTCAGTGACTTCCAGGACCCGGGACTCAGTGGCAGAACCTTGGTTACTGAACCGATGCTCAAACAACGTATCCCGTGGGAAGAGCACTGAACAAAGGGTCAGGGTGTTCCTCGTGTGTGATCTTGCAGGAAACGCTCATCTCTTTGGGCCTTGGCTTCACTATTTATAAATGGAGAGACTGGACCAGCTCAGCACTTTCTGGGGTCACACTGACCCAACACTGTTATTTAACATGATAGAATGCAGGCAGGAGTGTGGAAATAGGACCCACTGCTCAATTCCCTGCCTCTCCTCTCTCAAGGATTGCCAGGGGTCACCATGAGGAGCTGGGTATAAAGATGGGTGAGTGAGTGACTGAAAGTTGCTCAGTCGCGTCCGACTCTTTGTGACCCCACGGACAATACAGTCCATGGAATTCTCTAGGCCAGAATACAGGAATGGGTAGCCTTTCCCTTCTCCAGGGGATCTTCCCAACCCAGGGATGAATCCAGGTCTCCCGCATTGCAGGCAGATTCTTTACCAGCTAAGACACAAGGGAAGCCCTCACATCCATAAAAGATGGGATCACCTTTAAAGAGACACCTGAGATTTCTCAATGTCTGAAGTGGGACAGATTCTCCAGGCCACAACCAGGGACATTAGTGTGAGCAGATGCCCTGCTGAGGAGGAGCAAAGAGATACGGATTCCTCCAGCGTTTGTCCTGGAAACACTTTACCATGTACAGCCACAGTCACCAAGCCACTTGGCAGGAGCTCAGCCCCTCTTCCCAGATAAGGGGTCTGGCCTTCCTTGAGGAGGGCACTTGAGTTTGAGTTTATTCCTTCAGGATCACAGCAAGAGTTGGGCCAGAAAATCCTGGGGCTTTCTAGAAGGACTTGGAGAAAAGGCAGCTTCCACTGTGTTCTAGGCAGGGTGGGATGCAGACAGAAACCAGACCCAGCTCTGCTCTCCAAGAGCTCCCGCTTCATTGCAAGATGGGCGCATAAGGAAGAAACCATGGATGAGCGAGGGTTCATCACAGGCTGACTTTTTAAGCCCACTGGAAGCTCAGAGAGGCAGAGGCCCTGGGCAGCCGTTGAATGCCACTGAGCTTTAGGTCCTTATCTGTAAAATGGGGATAATTATTACCTGCCTTAGAGAACTAGACGAGATGTATCTAAATGCCTAACACACCACTTGGTATGTTTTAATCGTTTGATAAAAGGGAGCTATTACTGTTTATTGCCAAGGCTCAGAGGAGAGCTGCTCTCGGCAGAATGGGTTCCAGGTGAGCAGAGACTCATCCATCCTTTTAGCGCTTGGGGCCAAGCCTGGGGTGTCTGGACCTCCTGGCAGGCTCCTCCCTGGCTGCCAGCCATCACTCCATTTACCCCAGTTTGCCTTTTCTTTGTGTGCAAAGAACATAGGAAAGCCCTGGCTTACAGTCCTCAGAGTTGGCTTCAGAGCCTGGGGGGCCTTCAGTGAGGTGGCGTGAGAGGCGTCTTAGGAGGAATCAAGTAGAACAGCACAAGCAGGCACAAAGGGTGCAGGCGTGGAACAGCGGGCCTGGGGAGGGGGGCAGCTGGGGCGTCTCAGTACCTCCACTAAGTCTTGCACATGCACCCCGCCTTTGATTCTTAGTTGAGTGATTGATTCTGCTCAAAGTGGAGCAGAGTCAAAGTCAGGATATGTGGGGGAAAAAAGGCTGGATAATGTCCCATCGAGTAGGGTGAGGGGTGACTGGGCAAGGCTGCAGGGCAGGACCTGGGGCTTGCAGGGACACGCAGAGGCTTCAGAGCAGGCACTCCTCAGGGACAAGGAGACAAGGGGTGGGAGTCAGGGCAAAGAGACTCAGGCAGCCAGCAAACCGCAGAACAGGGCAGAGCCAGTCAGCAGGCCAGTGGGAGCCAGCAGCCGGCAGGAGGCCTCAGCCATGGGGCCAAGGAGGCCAGGCACAGGGACTGGCTCCAGAGGGTGGGGGTCCCAGGGCCACAGAGAAGAGCTCGTCACTGGTGGAGAGCAGCAGGGGGGCTCTGTGATGCCCAGGAAGCCAGGCGGAGGAGCCGAGACTCACTTGGGCCTCCTTAGACAGCCGCCCAGCTGTAACAGCAGGGTACCATAGCCTGTCGAGCTCACAGGGCGATGGCGGGTGGTAGGAATCACACAGGGACCTCCATGCACGGGCAAAGGGGCAGGGGGGCGTTGAGCTGTGGCAGGAGCTGGACCAAAACACTGACTTGGCTGACTTAGCTGCCAGGCCAGACACACTAAACACAGCAACCAAAGGAGCAGGAGCGCAGAGTTCTGTTCAGGTAAACCGGGAAAGCTGGTCCATCAGGCAGGTGGCACCGAGCAGCAGGAACCCAGAAGCCAAAAGGTGGTAGTGACCAGGTTCTGGGAGGCTGGACCTCAGCTAGAAGTGGGGTGCAGCAGGGGAGTAGGGCACTGTCAAGGCCTCATTCCCAGACAGAGGGCTCTAGAAAGAGCAGTCAGGAAAATGAACTCTCGACTCTGACACACCTGGTTTGAATCCTAGCTTCCTCCCCTCAGTAGTTATCGGACGTTGGAGGTGACACTTAATCTCTCAGTTTTCTTATCTATAAGGCAGAGATAATCACCCGTCTACTTCTTAGGAGGTGAAGATTAAATAAGGCCATTTGTGGAGCTTCTGGCATACACAGATGTTTACAGAAGTGTACCTGTTCTTACTACGACTATTAGCCCCCGAGATTGTCAGGTTCCAGAAAATGAGACGGAATTTTGAGGTTTGATGGGTAGGACACGGCAGAGCCTGGCCCCTTTGAGGAAGGGCAGGGAAGAAAAAATTACAAAGGCTCCAACCACAGATAAGCCCCTGCTCAAATCCCTTGTGTACTGGTGCCAGTCTGAGACCTTTAGCAAGTGACTTAATCCCCTGAAGCCTCATTTCCTCATCTGTAAAATGGACATACCACTATCTGCCTTTTGAGGTTGCTGTGACAGTTCAGTGAGATAATGCATGCGGAGTATCCAACCCAGTAGATGCTTAGTTGATAGTTACTCTATAGATGAGGCTGATATGTGAGGGAGCAGAGGGAGGAAGGGACCCAGGGGGCATTTGGGAGCCCAGGACTCTCCTCCAGATCTTAGATCTACTGCAGCAGAAATATTAATACTTCTTCCCTGCAGAAGCAGAAGCAGCCAGAGCTACAGAAACTCCACAGGTATATACCCTGTAAACACACGTGAAAACTCTGGATTCTACCTGCCTGGACAGGACTGGCTCAGGAGCCAGGTAAGTCATGTCTGATGGTGGAGGCCAACAGTGGCTCTGGCTTGGAGGGACCCAAAAACAGAGAACAGGGGAGGGGCTAGTGATGGAAAGAGATCTTTTTCATTGACTCAGTAAGTAAATAAGTGCTAATTGTGCACTTTCTGTGGGTTAAGGCCTATAGACACCAAGGTGAACAAGACAGTTGTGGTCTCCACACCTCCCAAACAGAGCATACCGGAGGAAGCAATGACAAGGGAGCTTTAGGAAGATCATTCAGTGGCTACTTCAGGAAACGAGGTATGGAGCC
Source organism: Budorcas taxicolor (assembly GCF_023091745.1). NCBI lineage: Eukaryota > Metazoa > Chordata > Mammalia > Artiodactyla > Bovidae > Budorcas > Budorcas taxicolor. The sequence continues at coordinate 146,923,558 of NC_068910.1, forward strand.
CGTGTGAGAGTGCTTGCCAGGGTCTAGGAGAGGAAATGAAAGCTTTTGGACCATCCTGGCAGAAAGAGCATCAGACAGACCTACCTCTGCATCTGACCAGTTCCTTGGCTCTGGACAAGTTAGCCTTTTTTGGGTCTTCAGTTCTCTCCTCTGTAAGAGGAGAAGCATGGTACCTGCCTCACAGGGTTTAGGGTGACTGTTAAATTAGGTGATGCATAGAAATCTTGGCTCTCAGTACCGGTCAATATGTGCAGGCTCTTGTTAATAAGAACGTTAGCAATTAGGTGAATCCAGGAGTCGCACTAAAGGAATAAATGCCAAGGCTCAGTGACTGAGTGTGGGAAATATTTTAGTTGACACCCGGGTGATTGTAAGGTGACTGACCATCATTTGTGGGTCCAAGTTCCCCTGCTGGGAAAGAAGGTCTGGACTAGGGTGGAGTGCGGAGGCCAGTGCCAGCTGAAGAATTCTGAAGTCATGTCAAGCCAGGATTTATGGTTCAGGGGGGAAAATACTTGAGTTCGGCCTCTGGGTTAAACATTACCACCTTTATTTTCTCTGAGATTCCCCCAGAGAGCAGGTGGAGGGCATCCCCCAGAGCCAAGTCGGTGCTGGACTCCCCTGGTCCTTGGCTCAGGTCAAATGGGAGAAGGATCCTGGACTAAAAGTGTAGTGTGGAGTGAAATGGCTGCTCAGTGCACATCCTTCCTTCCACAGATGGAACAAGACCTCAATAAGCACATTATCTTCTTTTTTTTTTTTTCCTTTTAAGTGGCAGTCCTATTGTGAGTAAGGGGCTTACAGGACAAGGCCCCAGACAGAACAAAGAAAACACTCCCACCAACTCTTGCCAGAAATGAGCTGAAATTTTCGGAGAGGTGCGTGAGCCAAAATTCTCAGGGAGAAGTCCCAGAAGACTGTCCATCAGGTGAGAAAATGTAGGCAAAATGTAACATGTAAAATGATGAACCAAAAAATCATCCACCCAGCCTGCACCCAGCTATGTCTTAATGAGGCAAACTCCAAAGAAGCTTTTCCTTTAATCTGGCATTTGAAACGAAATGCTGCTAAGAAGCCCCCACCTCACCCACCCCACCCTTACGTGTTGCCATGACGACCCAAGTTCTTAGGACTTGAAAGAACTACCTCAGCATTTCCCTCTAAAACAAAAGAAAATTATTCCAGATTTCTGGGCAGAGAAATCCGAGGAATTGGGCCCTGTTACTGGATAGCAGGTTCCTCAGAGTTGCCGAGTGATGAAATATGAGCCTACAGGGACCAGGGCCTTCAGAACAGCGAGGAAGGAAACGGGGGATGACAGGAACCCAGGGCTCGCCCCAGCTTGTGGAGCCCATGCTCTGCCTCATTGCTGGCTCTCCCCCCTCAGCTGGGCCTCATTTGCCCCTGCAGTGAAGCGCTTTAAAAGAAAACACATCCTCTCTCCATATGGAAAGGGGCAAGGGTTGGAGGGGAGCAGGTCCTGGCTCAGGGGATCCCAGGCAGGCAGCAGAAGATGCCGTCTCGTGCTCCCCAGCTTGATTTGCTCACGGAATGGCCAAGGTGGGGCCAACCTGCTGCATGTCTAAAAAGCCCCTCCAAAGCGCCCCTTGAAAGCTTATAGTCCTGCTAATGAGGGCCGATCTAAGTCTTCTGAATCCAGTAAGCAAAGCCCAGGAGGTGATGGCCGGACAGCCAACCTGCTCCCGTGAAGTTTCCTCTCGTGCCAGAGCTTCAAGCCAAAAACTGAGGCCTTGACACTTTCCTATCCAATTGCTGATCACATCTTGAGTCTACTTCCTAAAAATTCCTCAAATCCATCCACATCTTCCTCTCTCCATGGCTGCTGTCTTGATTCAGGCCTCACCATCTCTAATCTGAAATGGTACTTCCAGGTCAGCTGCACACCAGGGCTAGAAGGGTTTATAGACACAAATCTAAACTTGTCACTTCCTGCCTAAAATCCTTCAGTGCTCCTCCTGCCTTTAGGATAAGTTTTCAAATTCCTCAGGAAGATATGCAAGGTCTTTCATGATGGACAGCTCTCAGCCCAGTTTACTCCACACTCCAGCCATGAAGAACACAGTTCCCCCATCTACATGCTTTTCTACACCTACCCTTCCCTAACCCAATGTGCTGGATAAGACCTGCTGGCGCCTCCAGATTCACTCTGCATCCTGCTCTGTGCCCCAGAGGCTGCCCTGTATGGATCCCATAAGCGAACTCCGGGCCCTATAGCTTCCAGTTGGGTTTAGCCAACGGGAAGCACCAGGAGCAACTGTAACACAGGAGAGTGTGAAGCCAGGGTAGTTACTCCCTCCCTGGACAGTCCTATAAGGCTGCCTGCTCCCAGATGGAGGGCCGTTCCTTCTATCGAGGCAGACTCATCTGCAGGACTTTTCTTCTGTGGTACAGAGACCCCCCCTCCTCATTTCTTCTGGCCTAGGGGCTGTTGCTAGTCTGTGTTTCTGTGATATTTTATAATGTTCCTCCACCCTCTACCCACACTCTTGCAAATAACCCCTCTGTATGTAAACCCTCCTCAAATTATCTTAACTTAGTGTGCTATCATTCCCTGTTGGGACCCTGCCTATTAGAGTCATCCTTTGTCTTTGCTAAATTTCTGTGGAGACAACATCTCCTCCAGGAATGCTTCCCTCTTCTTCCCAATCTGCGTCAGCTGCCCTGCCCCCTTGGGCTCCCAGATCCTCTGTATAGTTCACTGTTACAGCTCGTTCCATACTTCATTGCAAAAGCCAGTCCTCTGTGCACAACTACTAGAGCTGCAACTACTAAGCCCATGTGCACAACTACTGACACCCGCATGCCCTAGAGCCTGTGCTCCGCAACAAGAGAAGACACTGCAATGAGAAGCCTACACACACGAGGGTAGCCCCAGCTCACCACAACTAGAGAAAAAGCTCTAGCAACAGTGGAGACTCAGCACACCAGAAACAAACAAACAAATAAATTATAGATAGATGGATATAGATATATTCTAAAAAGCCAGTCCTCTGTCCTAAATCTGAATCTCTGGAGGTTGGGGACCATGTGTTACTGCTCATCCTTGCACCTCAGTATCTGGTACAAAGCTAGCCCTCAGAAAACATTTGCTGAATGAAGGAAAGAAGCAGGAGCTCAGAGTAAGACCTGCCAAAGACACACAGGAAACACAGTGCAGCATCCGTGGTACCCACTGAAGGAGCTGGCTTCTCCCAGGCCACCATCAGTTAGATCACAGGCAAGGACTTGAAGAAAAGCTATTATTTAAAGAACACCCCGTATCCAGGGCCTGAGGCCCACATCAGTGAGTATGGGGAAAGAACGAGGGAGATGCTCTGGTTCGTGTGTCAGCAGTTGCACTTCCTGAGGAAAAAGAATGGCCAGCTTTTCTCAGCCCCAGGGAAACAATGGAAGTCTCCGTCCTTGAGCTGGGAGTCCTATGATCCTGGTATCAACCACTGGGAGATTCACACCAACTTCAGTTTAGTTCAGTTGCTCAGTCCTGTCCAACTCTTTGCAACCCCATGGACTGCAGCACGCCAGGCCACCCTGTCCATCACCAGCTCCCGGAGTTTACTCAAACTCATGTCCATTGAGTCAGTGATGCCATCCAACTATCTCATCCTCTGTCGTCCCCTTCTCCTCCCACCTTCAATCTTTCCCAGCATCAGGGTCTTTTCAAATCAATCAGTTCTTCACATCAGGTAGCCAAAGTACTGGAGTTTCAGCTTCAGCATCAGTCCCTCCAATGAACACCCAGGACTGATCTTTAGGGAGGACTAGTTGGATCTCTTTGCAGTCCAAGGGACTCTCAAGAGTTTCTCCAACACCACAGTTCAAAACACCAACTTACTGAAGTAAATTCCTAAAAATCCAGGGGCTGTTCCAAAGGACCTAGCACCACTCTACCAAATCATTCACTCATTCATTCAACAAAGTTCACTGGTGCTCTGCTCTGTGCAAAGCACTTCCCTTGGATTTGCTCTATTGAAATGTAATCCAAAAGGAAAAAGTCATTTTTTTTCTTTCAGTCTGAGTCTCTGGTGGGTCCTGTACAAGACCTAGCGGGGCCAGAGGATGGGCTTCAGGTAGGAAGATGCCAGGCACCTGGACAAATCACAAGAGATGGCCAGAACAGTGACCTGGTATCATAAATGTCCTCTAGAATCCTGGCTTCCCCTTTCCAGATATGTGACCTTAGGCAGAGCATCTCATGTTCCTGTGACTCCGTCTCCTCCTGTGCAAAAGGGCATCATCACAGGACCTGGCTCATACAGCTGTTGTGAAAATTAGGTAAAACAGAACATCGTCCAGGAGGTTACCAAGAGCAGTGCATCCCAATTCTATCAGACTCAATGCTCCCCTTTTTAGTAAATATTTTGTAAGACCACTTTTACTATTCTGAAATGAAATTTATAGCTAATATGACCTACCTATACACATAATTCTTTAAAGAATCAATATACAACCCTAACCATAAGATAAAGAACTAAAAGAAAATAATTTAGAATAAAATAATATGCATTTTAACCTATATATGTTTGAGCATAACTACACAAGATAGAAGATAACTGTACCTACTTGCAATGAATATGTTTGAATTTAAGAGCAGTACAACATTATTGACTGCAACATTATGGGTACTTCTTTAAATTTGATGTGCTGAAACAAGATTAAACAAATACTATATATTCATACAGATACATACGAATGCAGCTGAACAGAAGTGTGTTATTTTGGCACTTAAATACAGTGAGGATTTTGCTGTTCATACTGCGGTTTTGAAATGGTGAACAACTCCTGGGAAAGATAAAATACAGTATTCTCTTGATTTATATGATAGTAGCACTCATGAAAAATTCAGTGTATATTAAAACTATGCAAAAAGTACTTTGTGTTTATATTCAAAATGGAATTAGGTTCTAGGCTCAGACCAATATAAAAAGATTTTCTACCTGTATGACTGTCGGGTGGGACATTCAAATGTCAAATGTCAAATGTCACATGCAGTGCAGGACAAATCATTGGGTAAAACTGCCTCCCGTAAGGCAAGAAGTTTGGCCCTCTCTGTCTCCTTTAAGCAGTGCCCCAGCAACCAGGGTAATATAAATACACCAGTTATTTCTAAAACGCCTCTAGGGGGCAGCACTGTCTCCATTGAGGATCAGTGGGCCATTGTTTATGGGGTTACCGAACCCAGAAGGAATGCAGGATGATGGCCATTCAACCTCCAGGAGCATAGACTAGACAGAAAGCATTAGGAAAATCTATCAGCATTTCACACTCAGACTCCAGTGATTTGTTCTGTCCTTCTACATTCTTGTTTTGGGCTTCCTAGGTGGTGCTAGTGGCAAAGAACCCACCTGCCAATGCAAGCAGACGTAAGAGATTCGGGTTCGATCCCTGGATTGGGGAGATCCCTGGAGGAGGGCAATGCAACCCACTCAAGTATTTTTGCCTGGAGAATCCCATGGACAGAAGGGCCTGGCGGGCTACAGTCCATGGAGTCGCAAAGAGTCAGACACAACTGAAGCAACTAGGGTAAGGCCACTCCCCCATGCATGGAGAATGAAGTCTCTCCTGAAGAGTATGAAGAAGGAAATCACCATATTAGGCAGAGCTACATCACACAGACTTCCAGGGAGAGAAGAATCCTCAGCAGATGGATTGATTCTTACACTTTTCTCCTGGAACAACTATTGGGACCTCTTTGAAAAGCACATCATCAGTGGTCTATAAATAACCCTCAGTTTGCCCATCTATGGCTCTGTTGTGAATCACCACCAGAGGATTTCACAATGCTGTCTTTCAACTGGACATATCTAAAGAAAAATCATCATCTTTGTGGATATAAACCGTACCTCTGGCAAAACCAGTCAAGTCATTGAGGTAAGCTGGTGTGTGCCCATCCCTTTCCTTGCTGTATGCAGCCTCAATGAATAACCATCAAAACCTTACTTGAATCTGAGTTCTACTTCCCATAAAAAGGAGCAATCATTTCAGTCATCCCAGGAAAAGGCAGCTCATGGGATAGGAAGCTGGAATTTAGAGGCTGACACCAGAGAGAAGAGAAACTCATCTCCTCCTTGGCTTCATTATTTTGGTGGCTTCACCTGAACTCTCAGGAGGGCAGCCGGATAGGCCTTCTGCGACTGCTGTGATGGTTTTGACTACACAGAGGCAGCCCCACGCTAGGATAAGTGGGCCCCGAGCCCTCTGATCAAGTCATATCTTGCAAATGAGATTATATGAAGTCATGTTATTCTTCTCTGTTTATTTTTCTTGTTATCCCCAACCTGCCGTAAAGGCTGCTCTGAAGGAGCCTGAGTTGTCTCAGCGTATGTGTGTGTGCTGGAGGGTGGAGCCACTGACTAGTGTTGGTGATGAGTGAGAAATCCCAAGGGAAAACTCCAGTCATCTCTCTCCACAGTCTGCCTTCATTGGTAAGCTTGGAGGAGTTTTCATTCATTAGTAAAGGCAGTAACTTTCCCCCCCAGAGTCTGGTGGAACAGGGAGGCCCTAGTCACAGATGAACTAGGTGAGACACCAAGAAGAGAGCCCAAGACCATGCACCCACAATTAGGTTATCAAAACTCAAGAATAAGAAGAAGGCTGATCTAGAAGCAGAGTTATAATGTTGGGACCCATTCTGTTGGCTGTAACTATTTTTCCAGGTAACAAAGTGGGTCCACCAATCATTGGTGGGAGTGAGCCTACCTTTCCGAGAGAGTGGCTCCATCCGTGGACAGAAAGGATTCACCAAAGCTGGGAACCAAGCATGGCCTGACATGTATCACCTACATGTGTTTTGGGGGACAGAAAAGGAGCCAAGAGAACACGAGAATACACAAATAAACAAAACAGAAATAACTACAGCTATTTTCTCAAGACTTGCTTCTCATCACCTCACACTCCTCAGGAGAGCCCCCAGGGTCACCATTTCCAAATGTCCTGAGGTATGTGACCTCCAGGGTGACAGAGGCCTGGGAACTAGAGGTGCTATCTCCAGCAAGCCCACAGCCTCCAGAATCTCCCTGACATCTCTGCCATCTGGCCTTCTGCTCTGTAGAGCAACCCCCCACAACTTGAAGCACGTTTTGGGAGCAAACCCGAGAAGGAGACCACTGAGTGTGAACACCCATCTCAGGAAGCCAGTGCACTCAACCAGTGGTTCCCAGCCCTGCATGCACATTAGAATCACCTGTGGAGCTTCATCACACACCTAGGGCTGGACCCCACTGCCAGAGATTCTGACTTAATTGGTCTGGGGTAGGGCCCAGGCATGGATATGCTTTAAAATCTCCCCAGGTGATTCTAATGTGCAGCCAGGGTTGAGACCCACTATATTATATACAACAGGAGAGGCCCTCAGGCCTTCACTCAGATTCCAGTTACTCTTAATTTATATAGGCTTCTAACAATCCAGTTGTCTGGTTTCCTAGCTGGCATATGATTAAAAACTGCATATGTAGAAGGGGAGAGAAAGGCTGCTAATGAAAAGACACTAAAACCAGCAAGACGTAACAAATGAGCATCTGAGCACAAGTGTAGAGATAGAAAGCCTATAAAAAGCAAACACAGCACTCAACCCCTCCCCTCCCCACCATATCCTATTTACAGTAAGGGCCTGAGGCGGTCACTAGGTGAGGAAAGAGGTGGGAGGAGGGCAGGCTTCAGTCTGAGTAAGTATTACTACCCCATTTTGTGGATGAAGAAACCAAGACTCAAGGAGGATCACAGATGGCCTCGCTCAAAGTTGCACAAGCCCTGAGTTGCAGTGCAGTGCTGGGATTTGAAGATCAAATGTGGGTCGGTGCCTAAAAGCCCACATATGTTGAAAGTGCCGTATCTGCCTGTTTAGTATGACTGATATTTCTGATGACCCAACCTTCAGTATCCAGCTATTCAAGACGTTCATTCTAGGAATAGTTATACGCACACACACTCACAAATATATGCTTAACAGTGATGAAAGAACAGGGTATCCATTTGGGAAATAAATAAATAATACAAGTTCTTTCCCAGCTCACACCATTCATCAAAATGAATACCAGATGGATAAAGATGGAAATGAAACCATAAAGGTACTAGAAGAAAATATAAGTGGATATTTTATAATCTTACAATGGGGAAGGGCTTTCTAAACATGTCAACAAAAGCAGAAACCATAGAGGAAAAGATTGATAGATTTGACTACATTAAAAATTAAAAACTTCTGTACATCAAAAACTACCATAAATTGAAAAAATATTCAACCTCGCTAGTATTCAAAGAAAGGCAAATTAAAACAGCAATGAGAGGTCTATTTTTTTTCCTGATCAGATTGGCAGTGATTAAAAAGAATAATACAGAGAGCTGGTGAGGGTGAGGGGAAATCAGCGCTCATACACTGTTGGAGGGAGTGTAGAGTGGTAGTCTTTCTGGAAGGCATTTGGGCAGTATGTATGAAAAAAGCCGAAGAAGACATGTAACTTCTGACCCAGGAATTGTATGTATAAAAGTTTATCCAAAGGAAAGAATGGAACTACTACACACACATGCACATATAAAATGTGTATAAGGATTTTATTCACTTTGGAATGTTGAAAATTCGAAGCAACCTAGCTGTTTAACAAAATGAATTAGTCAAATAAATTATGCTATATACATAAGACATAATATTTTGTGGCTGCCAAAAATGATGCTGTATAGACATACAGGCCAGTGAAATAGGATAAAGCACAGAAACAGATTCAAATATATACGAGAATTTGGTAAATGATAAATACCAAGTCAGTGAGGGAAAGATAAGATTTTTGATAAATGGTGTTTGACTAACTGGAAAAAGACAGATACTTGAGTAGCATTTCACATAGTATACCAGGATAAGAGTCAGTTGGTTCAAAGGTTTAAAGGCACAAAATAAAAACATAAAATCACCAGAAGAATAAAAGAATTCCTTTATAATCTTGGAGTAATGAAGGCGTTTCTAATTGATTCAATAATTCAGAAGTCATAAAAGACCAATAAATACATCTATATAAAAATCTTTTTTAAAAGTCTGCATGGCTAAAGCACACAAAAAAAGACTAACTGGAAAAAAACTGCAACCTATTTCACAAAGGGTCAATCACTCTCACATAATTTGTTTCTAGATATCAAGGAGATCAATAACCCAATAGAAAAAAGAAATGCCCCTTTTCAGAAAAAAAGAAATACAGATGGCTTTAAAGAATATAAAAGGATGTTCAATTTCATTATTAATAATGAATGCAAATTATAGTTGCAATGACTTTTCACCTATCAGATTTATACATATCCAAAATACACTTGATTGGGGGAAGTTGTAGGGAAACAGGCACCCTCATACACTGCTGGTAGGAACAGAAAATGATACACCCCTATAAAGGGCAATATGGCATTTTCTATTAATGTTGCTAATGTATTTACCCGTTGACTCAACAATCTCACTCTGAATTTTTCCTCGAAATATATTTGGACACATACAGAAATGATATATGTATGTATTATAACATTACTTGTAATAGTAAAAGATTGGAAATAACCCAAATGTCTGATTATATGGAACTGGTTAGATATTATTGTCTATCTACCCCATAAAATGCCAGGAACTATATACTGATATGAAAAAGTCTCCACTACTTACTATTAAGTTTCTATTTTAAAGCACAGTACCTAATAACTACATAGTGTGCTAACTTCTTTGTAAGAAAGGGCAAGGTATATATAATTGCATTTGCTTGTATTTTCGAAAAGGGGCACTGTAACTATTAAAAGTGAGATCTACAGAAGGGAAATCAAGAAACCAGGTGAAGAGGGACATGAGCACAAGCAAAAATTCTCAATTATACTTTTTAATACCATTGTGATTTTTGAACTTTGTGAAAGTATTGTCTATTTTAAAAGAAAACTAACTTAATACATAATTGTGCAGATTCACTTGTGTTGACATTGAAAGATTTTCCAAATGGACTTAATGCATAAATTAGAAATACATACAGAATAATCTCAATTTTGCCTTTCAAAAATCATGTATCTATAAAGTTGTATTCTTATACAATGATTTCCATAATCTTGGGAAACAGGAAAGCTTTAGCCATAAACAAGTTCATCACATTGTATTTAATTTTAAAAATTCTGCAAACAGCCTAAAATGTAACAACAGGTATTAAAGGTGGTATGGGATCTGTGAATAGTTTCAATTAGAAATAATTACATTATAGAAAAATGTTTATTACTGTGAGAGATTAACAGTAGGACAAAAAGTATATATAGCGTGTATATAAAGCAGCATATACAATATAACTGTTTAATAGGAAAAAAAATACATGTTTAGAAAAACTGGCATAAGACACATGCCAGGGTATTTGTTAATTGTAGTTATCCCTGCATGTGGAATTATAGGTGTTTTGTTTGTTTTCTTGTAAATGGTCAAGATTGTCACACTGTTCCATAATAAACAATGCCTTCTAAAATGAGAAGAAAAAATAAAGCACTAAGGACTTTTTAATGCTTTTAAAAAAAATAATGCTTCAAGAGTTAAATGCTAAACTACCTTAAAAAGTCATCTACCTGAAAGGAGAGACTGGCTAAGTAACGTGGGCTACCTTCATCTGCTGATGATAAGCCTTGGTCCGAGGCTGAGGTTCTCATTCTGCCCTTCCTCCCTTTGAGTCTTTCCTGACTACAGGATGTCGGCCACCACGCTGGGACCAACAGCACTGCCCACCAGTATAGGACAGCAAGACACTGCAACACCATAAGACCCATCTCTCCTTACTTCCACCCCAGGGAATCACTGGTCCAACCACTTGCCTTCTGGCACCTTTCTGCAGCTGAGCTAATAAACCTACTGGGCTGGAAGATGGCGGGTGGGCAGTGTTGTGAGTGACATGGCCGGGCAGGAAGATTTTCAGCGAAAGGAAGGCGTGGCTTTCAGGTGTGGCATCTCTCAGGCAGATGCCCTCCAAAGAGGCTTGGGGGAAAAGAGGAGGGGCCTGAGGCCCAGGTAGCCGCCTGGGCCCTTCCCGTTTCCTGAGAGTTTACTACAACCATCTTTTACCTGGTCTCCTCCTCTGTCCCTACCTTGTCCAACCTGACTTCCAAGCCCCTGCCACTCTAATTGAAATATACCTAATTATTTTATTCCTGGGATCAAAACATTTTATCTGAAATCAGCACTTCTCAAACTTTTCTGCGAAAGTACACCAACAGCAGACAAAAGAAATGCCTTTGGTTCCCCCAGGGGACCTCACAGCCTGAAGCTCCTGCCAGCACACCCAAGCTCTCTTTGAAGTCTTCTGTTTTCTCTTTAAAATTCATGAGAATTTTGCATGCTATTCTATGATATATCTGAACTTCTCTTAATATGAAGATGTTTAAAATTACTCACCTCGAGGAAAACTGATGCTCCTGAAAGAAATATTGTGTTTATCCAAAGGCTCAAATATCCTCCTTGGAGAAGTACCTATAGCATAAAATCCAAACTCCTGACAGGCGAGGCTCTATAAAATCTGGCCCCCACAAACCCTCCTGCCTTCCTCCTGCACACTGTCCAGTTGCACACTGTTCAATCACTGGGCCCCCGGGACTCCTGCCATGTCCTGATTTGCCAGGTTCTTGCCAGTCCCTGCGTTTTTGCTCAGGCTCTTCCTTCCTGGGGATGCCACTCTCTATCTGCTGACAACCCACCATCCCTAAAAGCCTTCAGGGAGATTAAATGCCACTTTCCACATTACATCTCCTCTGATGGTCCTAACAGATGCGAAAGCAGCCTGTGCTTTGGGATCAGAAAGCTGGTGTTTAAGTTGTGAGTCCCAACTCTTGACACTGGACAAATTATCTAACTTCTGACATCTCATTTGTGAAATAGGGAACAACTGTGCTTCTTTCACAGGACTGTTCTAGGGAGTAACGAAAATTCAAGCAACAGTGTCGTGCCCAGCTGCACTCCCCTACACTCCTCTAAAACTCCTAGAGCAGTCTTTACACCACTCACAGAAAGAGCAGGTGTTAACACATGCATGATTTTTCATAATGGCTTATTTTCCCCCAATAGATCGGTGGTTCCCAATGTCTCGAAGAAGTTTCTTGTATTACCCCCACGACCCCATGTCTTGAAAGATTTTGGTTATTAAATCAAACACATTTATGGAAGAGTATCTGCTTTTCTAAGTTCTCTGTCCCATGAAGCTTTCTGAACACTGAGAACTGTTCCCAGCCTCCCCTCTCCTGCCGCACTTGAGGGGCTCTGAGCGGGCAGCCACCCACAGAGACCATAAACACCTCAAGACTGCAGCTCCGGCTCCATACTTCCCACAGCACCTTACTCAGCGCCTTGCTCTAAGAACACACCTAGTAACTGCTTGTGGCATAAACAGAAAGTTCCACCCAGATGACAGTGGGGGAGAGTCTTGTCTAAATGAGCCGGGTCGGTGTGCAGAAAGGGGGCATTGTTATGGGAGGCAGGCAGTGCTGGAGGCCACCCTTCTCCCCCGCCCCGCCCCAAGCAGCAGGCACCCCCAGTTCTACCAGCTGGCCTCCAGCTTCAGAGTGTGAGCCGATTAAAAAGCGCCCTCTCTCCAGTGTCTGGAAACTCCTGCAAGGAAAGTTTGCTGCCCCAAGTTGGCTTTTGACTAGAGCCTTAATAAGAGGCCTCAGCAGGCTGTGGCTGGAGAGACAATGTCACTTAGAGGAGCAGCTTGAAGCGGCAGTTAGGAGAAGAATTATTTTAATGAATACATTTCCTTTCAATTGTATGGGAATATCAAGATCCCATTAGAATAGGGAAGCAATTAGAACTAATAAAGATGAATGCACAGTGCTCAGTGCGTGCGGAATAACAAGCAGCCAACAAAGGGACTCGGAGAGCCCACACTAATCCAAGTGCACTGGCGGCCAGCAGAGGGGAAACAGCTCTGTTCAGCTGCTCAAAGGCCCTGTGTCCCGTGCATTCTGGTCACGGCCAGCAAATGGCGTGAGCTGGGCCTTGGAGTTGGGGGTGGATGGGCCCCCGCCCTGGCCCTGGGAGATAGAGATGGGCTGTTGGCAGCCCCTTGGCGACAGCCATTCAGAACAGGGCCCTGGCTCCCCGCCAGCCTCGCGCCTGCCCCTCGCACTGGGCCTCATTGTGTCCAGGTGGCAAATGCCTTCTCGCCAACTCTCCTTCGAGGTTTAGAGAGCGGGTGGGACAGTGGAGGAGGGAGGGAGGGAGAGGGGGGCCCTTTGCCCCTCCATCTCTCTCCTCCCCTCCACCGGCCAGGGTCTGTTCCTCCTCTGGGTTGGGTGTTATGTTACAGACACTTGTGGGTCACAGGCAGCCAAACACAGGAGTACTGTTGCTTACACAATTGCTCTTCAAACAGTAACAAACAATTTTCATTACCCAAGTCAGATCGAATCATCTGCCTGGCCATCCTGCTTCAATACCAGCCACACATACAGGACCCAGAGCTTCACACTCTGCCCACTCTGCTGTGACAGAACTGGGCTTCATTCTGTCCCTGGCCCAGGGATGTGGGACAAAGCTCTTCTTCCTCTGATCCCTTCTTTGAGCCGGATCAGCTGCACGGCTGTCCAAACTGTCACGAGAAATAGAGAAGACATAAGCACCTATGCAGTTTCGGGCTCACTCAGATCGGGGGTGAGACACTGCTCAGAATCTGTGAAGAAGGCACTCAGAGCTTGGAGGACTCTACTGACAAATTTAGAAGGAATCCAACAAGATAACTCTGGCTTTCCACCAAAGCAGTCACTAGCCTTAGATGGAGTGTCAGGACTTGACATTTCTTTATTTAATCTTTTTTGGCCAGACAGTTTTTTCAACCAGGAATGCGTAAGCTCATTCCAAAATGTCTGCATGAGAGGCCAGTCATACTTATTACTGAGTTTTCTATCACATCTCTTAAAAAAAAAAAAAAAAAACTAACTTTTTATTTCTTAATGGTAGAGCATTTTAAAAGTATGTTTACATTTATAACCTTACTTGAACCTCAAAATAACTGTGGGAACTGGCAAAGGCTAAGGTTGTCAGGTCTAAAAATGAGGAAACAGTGGTCCAGAGAGGTTAAGTATGCTGTGCAAGAATAAATGAATGGGCTGGGACACCAGAAGTCAGGTTTTCTGATCTGGTTCAGTGCTTTGTTCTAGAACACACCTTTTCTACACCCACAGAGTGCCAGCCATTTCCAGGATAATTCATCCTGCCAGTCTGCTTTTCCAATATGACTCCCTTAACCGCTTTCCACATACTAAACTGTGCTAAGCACTGGAGGCTTTCAAACACTGTAGTTTAGGCTACAAAGAATCACCCTTCAGGAAGCTTTCAATCCAACAGTTATCAAAGTTTTGTTTTGCTGCCCTCCACCCCCAACCCCATCAAAGAAGGAGAAATATACATTTCCTCCCTTTAAACAGCTTAAGTAGGAGGGACTGTTTTAAAAGTCTGCCTGGCCTTGGCTTCCCTGGGGGTTCAGTGGTTAAGAATCTGCCTTGTAGGGGACACTGGTTCCATCCCTGGTATGGGACGATCCCACATGCTGTGGAGCAACTAAGCCCATGCATCACAACTACTGAGCCCTGCATTGCAACTGCTGAAACCCATGCTCGACAAGAGAAACCACTGCAATGAGAAGGCCACACAAGACAACAAAGGGTAGCCCCCCCTCACTGCAATGAAAGAAAGCCTGCATGCAGCAATGAAGACCCACCACACACACAAAATAAATAAATAAGTATTTGGGGGAAAAATAGCCTGCTAGTCCAGTATAAGGTCAGCATAATCAAAACTGACAACTGATTGTCTAGGCCCCTTTCATTAAAAAGCATTGTAGCATCCAGGGGTTAAGTGGCAAAGCAAAGTCATTCAACTTTCATATCCCTCATCACCTCCTATACCTAAATGGTCTGTTCATTTAAAAAGTGTTTTTACATGGTGACTATAGTTAATAATACTGTACTGCATATATGAAACTTGTTAGGAGAATAGATCTTAAACGTTCTCATCACAAGAAAAATTTTGTAACCATGTATGGTCCCTAGACTTACTGTGGTTATCATTTCACAGTATATATGAACATCGAATCATTGTGTTGTACACCTGAAACTAATGCTATCTATCAATTATTCCTCAATTTTAAAACTTTATTTTTATAATTTTAAGGTATAATTTATATACCAAGAGATACATAGATATTAACAGCAGAGTTTAATAAGTTTTGACAAATGTATTATCTACACCCAAACCAAGATTCAGAATATTTCCATCACCTGCAGAAAGTTCATGCCTATCCCATTCCAGTCAACCCTACTCCAGGCCTCCACCGTTCTCATTTCTGTCACCAAGGATCAGCTGAACCCATCTTGAACATCAGATTAACTGGAATCATACTGTGTTATCTTTTGTGTCTTTCTTCTTCTTACTCAGTGTCAACCAAACTCATCCATGTTGTTTCAGTAGTTTATTTTTTTTAATAAGTAGCATATTATTGATTCAGTTTTCAAAACTCAGTCATATTACTACTAATTTGCCCTCAAAATTCTTTCCATTCAGTGTGTCTCCTGCATGCTCCTTTGCATGCAGCTGCCTCCTCTAACTCTCCTTGGCAAAGCTTGAAGTGAGAAAGATACGTAAGTAGAATATTTTGTCCGCAAGGATGCCATTTCAGGTAGGAGTGATTCTACCCTCAGGAGAAACTGACAACCAGGCAGTCCAGCATTGTGGTCATGAGTAGAGACTTCAGAATAGACAGATCAAGGTTCTCATTTCTAGTCTAGCACTTAGCAGATGGGTGGCTGGTGACAGGTGATTTAACCTCTCAGTGACTGTTTTCCCATTTGCAAAATGGGGATAATAATACCTTCCTAATAGGGATTTGTGAGGACTAAATTATATTGTACATAAAATGTCTGGCATAATAGAAACTAATAATAGCCTCAAGTTAGACTATAATAAACATTCTCCTGCTTCATTCACATACTTTCAGCTTTTCTAAGTCTTAAAGTACAAATGGGTTTTATACATTTTCAGACTCTTTTAAAAATAAAGAGTTCATGATTACATCTAGAAAACTCTGTCAGATATTTACTTAAAAGAAATGCTATTTCCTCTGGAAAAAAAAAAAAAAGGAAAGCCTTTCATCATTTATTCAATGACAAGTACATACTGACTTCTGATGCTGAGGGGCTCTTCATAAGAGTTAAGGACACAGACCTAGCTTTCAGGATATTTCACTTTGGAGGGGAATAAGACAAGCACAAAAACAACTATAATACAAAGCAGAGTATGGTCAATAATAATAATTAACATCTACGAACAAAGATAGTAGAGGTGATGGAATTCCAGTTGAGCTATTTCAAACCCTAAAAAATGATGCTGTGAAAGTGCTGTACTCAATATGCCAGCAAATTTGGAAAACTCAGCAGTGGCCATAGGACTGGAAAAGGTCAGTTTTCATTCAATCCCAAAGAAAGGCAATGCCAAAGAATGCTCAAACTACTGCCCAATTGCACTCAACTTACACACTAGTAAACTAATGCTCAAAATTCTCCAAGCCAGGCTTTAGCAATACATGAACCGTGAACTTCCAGATGTTCAAGCTGGTTTTAGAAAAGGCAAAGGAACCAGAGATCAAATTGCCAACATCTGCTGGATCATTGAAAAAGCAAGAGAGTTCCAGAGAAACATCTATTTCTGCTTTATTGACTATGCCAAAGCCTTTGACGGTGTGGATCACAATAAACTGTGGAAAATTCCTCAAGAGATGGGAATACCAGACCACCTGACCTGCCTTTTGAGAAACCTGTATACAGGTCAGGAAGCAACAGCTAGAACTGGACATGGAACAGCAGACTGGTTCCAAATAGGAAAAGGAGTACGTCAAGGCTGTATATTGTCACCCTGCTTATTTAACTTATATGCAGAGTACATCATGAGAAATGCTGGGCTGGAGGAAGCGCAAACTGGAATCAAGATTGCAGGGAGAAATGTAAATAACCTCAGATATGCAGATGACACCACCCTTATGGCAGAAAGTGAAGAAGAACTAAAGAGCCTCTCAATCAAAGTGAAAGAGGAGAGTGAAAAAGTTGGCTTAAAGCTCAACATTCAAAAAACGAAGATCATGGCATCCGGTCCCATGACTTCATGGCAAATAGATGAAGAAACAGTGGAAACAGTGGCTGACTTTATTTTGGGGGGCTCCAAAATCACTGCAGATGGTGATTGCAATCATGAAATTAAAAGACACTTGCTCATTGGAAGGAAAGTTATGACCAACCTAGATAGGATATTCAAAAGCAGAGACATTACTTTGCCAACAAAGGTCTGTCTAGTCAAGGCTATGGTTTTTCCAGTAGTCATGTATGGATGTGAGAGTTGGACTATAAAGAAAACTGAGCACCAAAGAATTGATGCTTTTGAACTGTGGTGTTGGAGAAGACTCTTGAGAGTCCCTTGGACTGCAAGGAGATCCAACCAGTCCATCCTAAAGGAGATCAGTCCTGGGTGTTCATTGGAGGGACTGATGTTGAAGCTGAAACTCCAATACTCTGGCCACCTGATGCAGAGAGCTGACTCATTTGAAAAGACCCTGATGCTGGGGAAGATTGAGGGCAGGAGGAGAAGGGGACGACAGAGGATGAGATGGCTGGATGGCATCACCGACACAATGGACATGGGTTTGGGTGGACTCCGGGAGTTGGTGATGGACAAGGAGGCCTGGTGTGCTGCGGTTCATGGGGTCACAAAGAGTCGGACATGACTGAATGAACTGAACTGAACTGAATACAGTGGTTAAGAGCATGGTCTCTGGAGTCATACTATATGATTGAAATATTGGCTCAGTCATGTGATGTTGGGGAAGTTACGTAACCTCTTTGTGTGTTATTCACTTATAAAATGCGAATAATAATAGCACTTATCTAGCAGGGCCATTAGAAGAAGTAGATGAGTTAATACATGTAAAAAATTAGTACATTAAAAAATATGCAATAAACAATAGCTAACACTCATTGAGGGCTTCCCTGTTGGCTCAGTAGTAAAGAATCCACCTGCCAAGGCAGGAGACATGGATTTGATCCCTGGGTCAGGAAGATCCCCTGGAGAAGGAAATGGCAACCCACTCCAGTTTTCTTGCCTGGGAAATTCCATGGACAGAGAAACCTGGTGGGCTACAGTCTATGGGGTCGCAAAAGAGTCAGACACAACTAAACAACAACAAAAACCCACTTATTGAACACTATGTGCCAAGCACTGCGTTAAATGGTTTCTATGCATTTCTTCACATGATCTCCACAATGTTGTCTCTACTATTATGCCCATTTTACTCACAAGGCAACTGAGGGGCAGGAAGTTTAGGTAATGTGCCCAAGATTACATAGCTAGTAAACAGCAAATCTCATAGAAAAGACATATCCATAAAATGGGGACAGTGATATAAGTACTTACCTTAATGAGGATTAAACAAATTAATATTTGAATAATGGTTAGAACAGAGCCTAGAGCACAATCTATGTTAAATACAAGTTGCTATGGTGACAGTGTCAGACTTTATCTTTTTGGGCTCCAAAATCACTGCAGATGGTGACTGGAGTCATGAAATTAAAAGAAGCTTACTCCTTGGAAGGAAAGTTGTGACCAACCTAGATAGCATATTCAAAAGCAGAGACATTACTTTGCCAACAAAGGTCCATTTAGTCAAGGCTATGGTTTTTCCAGTGGTCATGTATGGATGCGAGAGTTGGACTGTGAAGAAAGCTGAGCACCGAAGAATTGATGCTTTTAAAGTGTGGTGTTGGAGAAGACTCTTGAGAGTTCCTTGGACTGCAAGGAGATCCAACCAGTTCATTCTGAAGGAGATCAGCCCTGGGTGTTCTTTGGAAGGAATGATGCTAAAGCTGAATCTCCAGTATTTTGGCCACCTCATGCGAAGAGTTAACTCATTGGAAAAGACTCTGATGCTGGGAGGGATTGGGGGCAGGAGGAAAAGGGGACGACAGAGGATGAGATGGCTGGATGGCATCACCGACTTGATGGACGTGAGTTTGAGTGAACTCCGGGAGATGGTGATGGACAGGGAGGCCTGGCGTGCTGTGATTCATGGGGTCGCAATGAGTTGGACACGACTGAGTGACTGAACTGAACTGATGGTGATTCTGAAACGGCAGTAAATAACTAAGAAAGGCTTGAAAGCAGAGAGAGAAGTGGAGCGAGAGGAGGAAAGGGGAGGAAATGAGAGAAGAGGGAGAGACAGGAGGGGAGGAAAGAGGAGGAGAGAGGAGGAAGAGGTAGAGGAAGAGAGGGAGGAGGAGCTGGAGAGAAAGGGGGTTGGGAGACAGACTGGTAAAGGTCAGAGCAGAGCAGGCAAAAAGAAATAAATAATGGGAGTAATTAAGTTTGATTAGGTTAGAAACAAAACCCCTCCCCTTTCCTCCAGTTAGTTACTATTTCTGCCAGTTGTACCTTGATATCTCTTTTATCATCTTCTTTGACTCCTGTAGAATCTGCTATCCTTACCCTCTCGTCATCCATTTTGCAATACTTATGGAGTGCCTCTATGTGCCGGGCACTGTTCTGGGCACTGGGGATATGCCAATGAACAAGACAGGGCACATCTCAGTTCCTATTCTGCACTATAATAATGCCAATACTCCAAGCTAGATTCCCAGCTTTTGGTCAGCCCTTCTCCAATCCATACTCCACAGGGCCACCAGAGAGACTAGATGATACAGATCCCGTCCGGACACTCCCTTGTTTAAACAGATTTCAATCTCCCGAGCATCGTGTTCAAAGTCTGTCACGAACTGTCCCGCACAGCCTTTTATCTCCCAGGCTTTACCTCCATGCAGACCGCACTTGTGACACAGTGAATCACTCAAAATCTTAGACACGCGCACTTAGAAATAAGCACCTGCTGAAGGGACGTGGCTAGAACTCCATCCCTACTTCATCCTTCTACACTGAAACCTTAGGATAGCCTGGTTGCTCCCGCCTCCAGCCTGTCAGACTAAAAATCAGCCCTGACTCCTCCACAGCCTGGGCATCCTGAGAAGCCTGTGAGCACTCCTACCCCAGCGGGAGCCGGAAGAGGACGGGCTTCGCGCGGCCTCGGGGCCGCCATCTTGGCTGAGTTGGCCGGAAGAAGTCTAGCAAGTCGGCAAGCGAGTGCGCACTGAGGCTGCGCGGTGGCCGCGTCGCGGCAACCGTCCCGAGCCTTCTGCGGTGCAGCCCAGCAGCCGCAAAACCCCGTGTCATCTCTCCCGGTCCTCCTGCAGCCGCCCCAGCCGCTGTCCAACCCCTCCACCGGGGTTTGTGCAGCGGCTCGCACACCCCGCGGCCCGCGTACGCACTCTACACCTGCCTACCCGAAAACATGTTGCAGAAACCCGAGAGCGGGGCTCTCCCCATCCCTCAGGCGGAGAGGGAGATGGATGGCAGCCATGACGGTGAGACCCAGCCTCTGACCGCCTCGCAGGAGATGGCCCCGAGCCCCCTCCTGCAGCAGAGCCCCGAGGAGGACCTTGGCGCTGTAAGGGAGGAGGGGGCTTCGGAACCCTCTCTCACCCCGAAAGGCGCGAGGGCTTTGGCAGGCAAAACCTTGGCCCGGCGTAGAGCCTGCCGCCGTCTGGATCGGACGGTAGCCGAGTTGGTGCAATTTCTGCTGTTGAAGGACAGGAAGAAGAGTCCCATCACTCGCTCCGAGATGGTGAAATACGTTATCGGAGACTTAAAGGATCTGTTCCCTGAGATCATCGCAAGGGCCGCAGAGCATCTGCGATACGTCTTCGGTTTCGAGCTGAAACAGCTTGACCGCAAGCACCACACTTATATCCTGATCAACAAGCTAAAACCTATTGAGCATGAGGAGGAGGCTCTGGGAGGAGATGGCCCCAGGTTGGGTCTCTTAATGATGATCTTGGGCCTTATCTACATGAAAGGTAATAGCGCCAGAGAGGCACAGGTCTGGGCGATGCTGCGTCGGTTGGGGGTGCGTCCCTCAAAGTATCACTTCCTCTTTGGGTACCCGAAGAGGCTTATTATGGAAGATTTCGTGCAGCTGAGATACCTCAATTACAGGCGTGTGCCTCACACCAACCCACCGGAATGTGAATTCTCTTGGGGTCCCCGAAGCAACTTGGAAACCAGCAAGATGAAAGTCCTGGGGTTCGTGGCCAAGCTCCATAGGAAAGAACCCCAACACTGGCCAGTGCAGTACCGTGAGGCCCTGGCAGATGAGGCTGATAGGGCCAGAGCTGGGGCCAGTGTGAGGGCTAGGGCCAGCACTCACCTCTGGTGAGGGCCAGCTAGGGGTGGGGGTGGGGCGATATAAAAGCTACCGTGTGCGTCATAAGTAGACTCGGTGGGGAGAGGGTCTTTATTTCTGTAGCATTTGTGTTCGTGTAACTAGGATTTAGTTTTTGTATCTTGCTCGGTTTTGCTACGTTTAATATACTGTTAAATTGATGTTTATAAATGAAATTCGTCTACTTTTTCCTGTAGGATTTTGTTGTAGATTTTTGCTGGTTTTGTAAAATGAATTGAAAAACTTTACATTTTTTTCTGTGGTCTTGAACAAATTATGCAGCACCAAATGATGTATTTAAATAGTTTGAAGGAACTCAGCAGTATAATGATCTGGTACCAGGGGAAAAAATAGCTGAATGGTATCTAGCTTTCTAACAGTTTTTGTCTATTGTATAAAAAAAAAGACTGACATGTAACTCTGCTTAGTTATTATAATATCTGGTGGGGGGATGCAATAAATTAGAGGTATAACCTGGTACACATAATAAACATTTGTTAAGCATCTTTGTGTGATGCACTGTTGCGGGTATTTGGGAATTAAAGGGCTTCCCAGGTGACTCAGGTTAAAGAATCTGCCTGCAATGCAGGAGACCCAGGTTCCATCCCTGGGCTGGGAAGATCCCCTGGAGAAGGGACTGGCAACCCACTTCAGTATGCTTACCTGGAGAATTCCGTGGACAGAGGAGCTTGGAGAGCTACAGTCCGTGGGATCGAAAACTTGGGTATGACTGAGCAACTAATACACACATGCTGAGCAAGATAAAGGTCCTACTCTTCAGAGCTGGACAGTAAATAAACCAGAAATTATAGTACAGTGAGTTGAAGGCTACAGCGGGACACCCAGCCCCACTGGAGTGATTGAGTGAGGCTTGCCTGAAATTACCTTTAGTGGGACATCAGTGTAGGGACGGTGAAAAGATGGGGGTGGGGGGGTCGGGGAGAAGTTGCAGTGAGGAGATGGTATTAAAAATGACTACTTAAGATGCTCTTTAGTTACATGGGATGACTTGATAGATCTGGAAAACAGCCACCTTTGGCCAGTGTACTTGGCCCAGGGCTCTTTATTACAGTGCATACATGATGGTGTCTATTGGCATTTTGGTCTTCTCCATCTCCTATCAGTCTTCATACATTTTCCTCTTCTACCAAAGCCCTCAGGGACCAAGCACTATAACAATTCTGGAACAGTATGTAGGGTGGAGGGTACGTGTGACGTCCACTACTGCCAAGAAGTCTTTACGATCTCTCCCTTGGCACCAGGAAGCCCAGCACCTCCATCAGTGTTTCTACTTGCTGCTTTCCACTTGCTATCTCCCATTAGGAGAACTGTAGACATCTTTCACATTCTTAATACACATGAAGAGTCATCAACAAAAGCAGCCCAAGCCTCTGTGGTGCCCACCACCTTCACTCTAAGGAGGAATCCTATAGAATGGGTACATCGAATAAGGAACCTAGATTAGTGGTAACCAAACTAGAGCTGGGTATAGGAGGATTGAGAAGCTGTCCCCCTACAGCTGCCATATACAGAAGACCCACTTCCTTCTCTCTTTACTGCCAGTTTTTGTGTGTGTGTACTTTCCGTTGCACCCGAATAACATACCTGAGTATGTTAAGGTTAGCATGGTATACAAATAGTTTGAGATAAAAGCCCAGGGATCCGAAAAATCACAGACCAAAAGCTATAAGTTTATGGGTAAAAAAGTTTACTAATGATTATGACTTCTGGACAGTTTATTAATATTAATTCATTAGACAAAAGTACTGAGTGCCCACTATATGCCAAGGACTCTGCTGGGTTCCAAAGACGAAAAAGGAAAAACTGATTTTACCCTCAAGGAATAATAGTGATAATTTCTCACATTTGTATATTCTCACAGCTTTTGAGAGGTCAGCAGTGTCTGTACCTGAGGGTCTGATTACTTGGTGATTTGCTTATGGTCATTTGACAAAAGACAGCACCAAGACAAGAACCCAAGTTCCTTGCCTCCCAGTGTGTTTCATTCGAGTACATTGTGCCCCATGTCTGGCTTCCAATATATTGTATGTGATTTTATTTATCACAACTGCAAGAATCAAGTGAGGCTCATGTAATTAATGCCAATTGCCACTGCCGTCCTTATGGGGTAAGTAGAACAGAAATACTTCCCGTTTCACTGGCAGTTAGAGGTGACTTTGCTGAAAGGCAGACGTATAGTTCATGGCAAGACAGGACTAACAACTACCATTTACTAGACATCTGCTGCAGGCCAAAAGCATTCCCCTCTCCTTTTCACAACCATATTGCAAAGTGGGGTATTATGAAATACCTTCATTTTACAGATATTAATACTTGCCATTTATTCAATACCTAATATGAGCCAGGTTTTTAATGCTTTACATATGTTTTAATGATTTTTATAACAATCTTAACAGGATAGATACTATCTGTTCCATTTTGAACTGTGCAAACTGAAACTCAGAGAAGCTGTAAAGCTCTCATAGATAGGGTATGACATAACAAGGGTTGGAACTGAAGCCTGACTGAGTCAAAACCCCACAGCTTTTCACTGTTACACATTTCCTTCTTTTTGGAACTCCTTTCAGACTTGGGGACTCATGTTCTTTCTTCCAAACATGGCTGTCTCTCTGGGGATACAGACAAGGATTGTATAACCAAGGTAATTATGACAAGACTCTGGTCTGTGAGAAGGTAAAAAGGAGGTTAAAATAAAGTTGGAGAGTTATCTGTGAACATTGGTTCCAGCTCTGCCTACCTGCAGTGTTCTGAGTGCTGACTACAACGTGTAGAATGTGTAGCTTTACTCAAACTCAGCACGTTTTGTTCTTATAGGCCATGTTTCCTCAATCTTCATTAGTCTGCTCTCTCCATTAAGGCTCAAATTAAGTCTTTCATGCCATGAAACAATCAAACACCACTTGTGAACCTGCAAATATTCCCAACGTTGTTTCCAGATGGTACAGAGGGCTGGCAGAACTCATATCCTTGCCTCAGGATGAAAGACCTCCCATGTCACAGATGCCATCATCAGCTTCTCAGAAGTACTAAAAGTGTGGCCTCTGGGCCCATGTGTAGAGCAGACCTTGGCCATGGTGAGGGCAAGAGATGAATTCCCCCATGGATTATGGTCACTCACATGAGAAGGAAGGCCTGGATCTCTGGTCTTTCCCTTCAGGCACAAACAGAACTAGATCTTCCTGGGTGAAACTGTGTGGGTAGGAGAGCAAACAGATTTTGTCAGGGGAGTGATAGCAGATGGATTACCTCAGATCATACTTACTCTGCCACAACTAGGTAACAAAGCCAGGAAAGAGAAGTCCCTTGAAAACTGTGAATCAAGCTCTTAGATGATGGGAAAGTTTCAGTTCTGCCGCAGACTCTGCAGGGATCTTGACATTCACCGGAGTCAGGACTTTTGACCCACTGGAACTTGGAGAGTGGGTGTTTGGAAACAGGCTCCAGTTGATTACAGCCCCAACATCTAACAGTCACGGAGGGCTCTGGAGGTGGCAGCTTATTCACAGTCCCTGTAAATCAGGCCTCAATTCATAGGCTCAATCACAGATTCCACTTGAGATAATTATGCTCCATGCCTTGGTCATGGTGGCAATTGATGCTTGTGCAAATTAGTCCTCAAATTGTGCAGCCCAGCAGAGATGGCAGCAATTACCTCCCAGCAGAAATATAGTGTACCGACTAAAGAGGTTAGGTGTTCTGCAAAGTGTCCCAATCAAGGCCTTTTAAAAGTCATGACTATGTGACCTTGAACAAGGAATTCCAAATTCTGAGGACTAAAACTCTAGGAAAGATTAGTGGGTGATTGGAGTTAATGGTTAGCTACAATCCACACCCATGACCCATCCTACGACTGCAGACCCTGCCCAGTTCCCAGGCTAGTCGCCACTGATAACAATGGCAGTCAACAATTATCAAGCCTTATCCATCAGGCATGGTGCTAAGATGATAACCGAGATGATAACCAAATTGGCTCCCTGCCTACTCTGGTACCCTCTCAATAGCCAGTCGAAGGTGGACTGGACGAAGTTTTTCTTCCTGAAGCACTTCAACGAAGGGAGATTCGGCCTCCTGCCGATCACTCTCCTGGGCATTCTGGCCACGGTGCTCATCAAGGCGGGATACTACTGACAGACCCCGGCAGCCTCCTCACCTTCTCTGCTGAATTATTCTTCTGCTAAGTGGCTAACGAACCAATCATTTTTAATCGTACCAGAACTTTTAAGAAGATAAGTAAACACACCATCTTCACCATTCACCATTAATAAAACTCACCACTTCAATCAAAGCCCCCCACTTACCCACCCCCCAGCCCCCCAGGACTGAGCATGCTTGCTCAGAGAACCTGCGTCCCTAGAGCTCTGAGCTGGGGTGGGGAGTGCACTGGGTGATCCCATGTTCCCAGAACCTGCTCAGTGACTCCTGCTCTGCAGGGACATGGGGCTTGCCACCCCCACCTTCAGGCAGTGCCCCCTGAAGCCTTCCAGAGTCCGCCCCACCCAGGTTTCCAGGTCTCAGTCCAGAGAGGTGAGGCAAGATCTCCCAGACCCCTCAGGGTTGGGGGCACTAGAACTGGGGTGTGGGGATCCCTGTCTCTGATCCTGGGACCTGAAGACTGACCTCCAGAAGGCGTTCCTACTTTTTCACCAGTCTCTGTCCTGTCTCGTGCTTGGCTTGTGGTGGTCAGTTGTAATGTCCACATGGGGTAAATCCTCAGGCTCCTGGAAGGCAGCTGCCAGGTTGGTGCAAGACTCACCTGTCATTCATAGGCTGTGTGCGTCTTACAAACCCACTGGCCAGTTTCACTTCTGTTGTGACAGTACTCAGACAATACCCACCCTCGAGCAGGGCCTGCACATGGCAGGTCAGTGGCTCTTTAGGGACGAATCTTGTTTCTGTACCATAAGGCAAGTAAGCATCCGCTTGGCTTTCCTTGTGGCTCAGCTGGTAAAGAATCCGCCTGCAATGCCAGAGACCTGGGTTTGATCCCTGGGTTGGGAAGATACCCTGGAGAAGGGAATGGCTACCCACTCCATTATTCTGGCCTGGAGAATTCCATGGACTGTATAGTCCATGGGGTCGTGAAGAGTCGGACATGGCTGAGCGACTTTCACTTTCACTTCACTTCTACACAGCAGCCCCATGAGGCAGATTCTGCATTAGCTGTCATTGCAACACTGTAGGCAGACCACAAGGAAAGCATAATTCCTTTCATGCTGTCAGTGCACAAGTTAAGTGACTTGCCCAAGATCATGACATAACTTGTGAGCTGCAAATCCAGAACTTGAACCTGAATCTCCTGGTTCTTGTTGTTAGTCCACCCTGCTGGTCTGCAGAAGGTTCTCAGGGAGCACCCAAGCTTCCTTTGGGAAAATGGGGCTGAGGGAGAAGAAAGAAAACCTCTGGGCCTGCTCCTTTATACCATTACCTAGAGCACCCAAGTAGAGTCAGTGAGGAACAGGAGGAACAAATTGGCTTCTCTGACTGCAGGGTCACCAGAAGGGACCCAGACTGGGAGGGGAGCCCATTTGGAGGAATGCCAGCTCTGGGCAGCAGCACTGTGGTTCCCGCAGTGGGGGGCCTGGTGCCCAAGATGCAGAGGGGTGTCAGCACAGGGAGGGACCTCCATGAGGCCAGAGAGGGCTCCCACAATGGCACGTCCCTGGCCCCCAGGGCAGACGGATCCACTTTTCACCCCACTCTGCCATGCGCTCCGGTCTGCCTTCAGCTGAGGACCTAATTCTCTGAGCTTTGGTTTCCTCATCTTTCAGACAGAGATAAAGCTACCTACTTCAAGACACCATGAAGCCTGAAGGAGGGGATTACCAGGCACTTCGCACAAGATCTGCCACATGGGAACTAGTGTTATTATAAACTGTGTTCACTCATTGCAACAAACACTTATCTTCTGTACATACACCCTGGTGGTGAGATTACAGCAGAGAATAACAGACAAAAATCCTTGTCCTCCAGAGCTTTCAGATCAGTATGAGGAGATAGACAATAAGGAAGTATAATACACAGCATGGTGGATGGAAGTCTATGCTGGAGGGAGAAACAAAGCAGGAAAGGGGGTATGCAGTTTTAAATAGCCTGCTCAGGGAAAGCCATGCCACTGAGACATTTGAGTCAAAACTGAAGGTGAGAAGCAGGAAGCCCACCAGCTGTCTGAGTTGGGGGACCCAGGAGGAGGGGGTGCCAGCAGATGGAACAATGAGTGTGAAGGCCAAGGGTGGAAGCAGGCCAGGCGGTTTCTGAGAAGTAGCTCCTACAAGCAGAGTGAGAGATGGGGGAGGGCTGAGAAGAAGGAGTGTTCCTTCTCAAGGAGCTGGCACAAGGACCTAAAACAATGAATAAACACAGAGCTGCACCCAAGAGTTACCGTCGGAGCTCAGCAGAGGAAGAAACCACAGCAGCCTAAGGCAGCAGGGCCTTCCGCTGGGCCCAGAAGGGGAAAGAGAAAATATTCCTTATATGTAGCGTTTGTGTTTCTAATTACAAGTGCTTGTAGTGGAAAATTTGGAGAGTTCCATAAAAATATAAAGAAGAAAATGGATTCTCTAGCATACTGGCACCCAGAGGCAACCACAGTTAACAGTGCAGTACGGATTTATATCTATCTCTAGTGTATTTAGTTTTCACCTGCCAAGGGTAGAAATGATTTGTTGCTACTTTAACAAAATGAGTCACAATGACACTGAGCCCTACTCCATGCAATATTTCCTCAAATACTTCTGGGTGTTCCTAGGGGGATATCTCAAAGGATGTCACAAGGCCATCTATCCACAGCAGTCACCATGTGGGGCTTATGGAGGCCCATGAAAGGAGCCTCTGCTGGAGATGGTCCCTCGGGGGGTCCTTAGCATCCATGGCTGCTCCCTCCTCTGATGGCCACCAGGGTACCAGAGGGATGCTGTGTTCTGTGTGCAGGGGTGGACAGTGTGTCCTTCTCCCCAACTCGGTGTCAAGAAATATCACCTGGGTCCCAAAGCAGCAGTGCCAGAACCTCTCCAACCTCCTTAGGAAGCCTGCTTGTCTCTGCTTGCAATATTTTACAAGCAACTCTCCAAACTTCAGCTGAAAATAGTTGCCTCCACTGGGACCAGTTCAGGTTCCCTTCCTCCACAACTCTTTTCCTCAAATCTTAGGAAAAAAAGGAACAAAAAGGCAGTCCTTGTCTCCCAAGGCATGTCGGTTTACACGGCTGAACCAGAGCAGTGAACGTCTGCACTCACGCTGACAGTGACTACACATTTTAAGACTGGTGTTGATTTTCCCAAAACAAAGCAAAAGTCTGCCCCAATGGTAGATTAAATTCTCTGCTGCTGCTGCTGCTGCTGCTAAGTCGCATCAGTCGTGTCCCCATAGACGGTAGCCCACCAGGCTCCCTCGTCCCTGGGATTCTCCAGGCAAGAACACTGGAGTGGGTTGCCATTTCCTTCTCCAACGCGTGAAAGTGAAGTCGCTCAGTCGTGTCCAACTCTTCATGACCCCATGGACTGCAGCCTACCAGGCTCCTCCATCCATGGGATTTTCCAGGCAAGAGTACTGGAGTGGCTTGCCATTGCCTTCTCCAGATTAAATCCTCTACCTCTATGCAAATCACTAGCAATTAGTTCCCTTCCTCCACGTTTCCCAGCTTCTCCTCATCATGTTTTTAAAACCATAGGTTGCATCTCAGCCAGGGATGCTGTATACCATGAGAGATGGCTATAATTTAGGTAAAAGGTTGAAATGGAGGAAAGGATTCTAGGCAAGGGAAACCACTTCAGCTAAGGTCAGGTAGCAAGAGTGTGCAGTGTCCTGGGGACCATAAGGGGACCAGTTAGGCTGAAGCAGAGTTTGTGGAAGAGAGGAGAGGACGCTGTGAATGGAGGGAGACAGTGGCTGAGCGAAAGCCATGTGCACATGGCTGTGGCTTGGCTGGTCGTGAAGGGGGAGGCTGGAGGCAGGGAGGCCACCCCACGCTGGAGAGGATGGCAGCCTGACATGGGGAGTGGTGCAGCAGCAGCGAGAGTGGGAAGGACTGGCTGGGGCTCGAGCTTGGAACGACTGCATAACTGATCAGCTTTGGGAAGTGCAATAGAGGGACATGTGAGGTATGACTCAGAACTTCAAGTTGGCCTGTCTGGAAGAATGCTGGAGTCATTCATTAGAACAGCTGGATGCCCAGGGGGAGCTGGTTTGTGGTCAAGAAAATGGCTATGTCATCAGTTACACTGAGTCTCAGCTGCTCAGTTGAATATCTGATGGATACTTGGAGCTGGGGCAGAGGAGGGACACTGAGGCTGAAGGTAGACACTCTGAGTCAGTCTCTTTGAAGACGTAGCCCAAACCATGGGCTTTCTCCTTGAGACAGAGTGTAGAGGGAGGAGAGCAGAAACTTGACAAGCTCAAGTTCTTGCTGAAAGCAAGGGTCTTGGCAGTCCCAAGCAGCTTACACAGAAACTTAGTCCTGCCCCCAGAGTGGCCTTCTGGGCCCATTTCCTAATTATATTGCTAACAAATGATCTGGGGGATAAGAAGGAAGTTCAGAGGGAATAGCATGGCCAGGGACTCAAGGAACTGGGAAAACAGAAGCTGCAAGTTGTTGCAGGTTGGTGTCAGTGACAGGGAGGCCAAGAGTCTTTGCGTGCATTAAAAATGGAAGTACAAACACACAGTCACACTGCGGCTGGAAGGACTCAGGACAGACATAACCAAGGCTGAAATGGGTCAACTCAAGAGCTTCCAGATTTAGCGGCCTTTCTCTCCCAACTTTATAAAGGACCTTCTGTCTTGGAATGGAACTTCCCAGGCAACAGCATCACCTTTGACCAGATCTGAGATATCTCCACAGGACAGATCCCGACCGAGGGAAGTTCCACTCAAGGAGAACCCACACATTCAGCCTCTCGGACACACAGGGCATGTTGCCCAGACACAAATGCACACTTGGTATATATCAATACACATACAAATATCTCCTCCAGCTCCACAGGAGACATAAAAAAATATCATTTGGCAACTATCGTATATCAGGTACTTTGCCTAGAGCTTTCCAAGTATTTTTACATTTAGTCTCACAACAATTTTGAGAGAAAGGGATCATTTTCCAATTTTGTAAAAAAAAAAAACCCAAGGCTCAGAAAAGTTAAATATTTTGCCCAGGATCACATGCCTAGAAAATGGCAGCTGGTTCCTGACCCAGATCTGCCTGTGCACTCACATGTTATTATTCTTGTTTCTTCAATATGTGTACACAACAGACTCATACACACAAACATATACCCATCCCCTCTGCACACACAAAATCCCCATAGAAATTAAGCTTCTTGAGGGCAAGGATTGCATTTTGTCCACTGATGTATCCCAGGCATCTGAAACAGTGACAGGGCACATCGTATGCACTCAACGAATATTTTATGGTTGTCATTAAATTAACTGAAAGCATATATGCATAGAACACTCACCTGTGTGCAGATACGCCTACACACGTACACATGAGCACTCACTCACCTTCAAACACACAATAAATACATTAAATCCACTGCCTGAAAGGAGATCCCAGGTGAGCCCCCAGATCTCAGAGGTGCCCCCACCCCTCACCCCAGGTCTGTTCCATCAGCGGCCTCACTGCTGGTCTCCCCAGGCCCCTCCCTGAAGCAGCAACCAGCCCTCCTCACAGCCTCATCACATCCCACCTCCTTCTTTTCTTAGTTCACTCAAAACAAAGAATTTTTCTAAAAGATCTTCACTAAGAGAGAAAGAAAAACAATAAAAAAAATAAAAACCTGTAAGCTCTTGAACAGATGAGTCAACAGAGTCAGTTTCTTATCCTAAGTCATGCCCTTGAGTCCAGCCACAGCCTGGCATAGCTGGTAAGGCGATCAGCTTGTGGAGATCAGGCCCTGCCTGGCTGCTCTGCCAGCAGTTCAGATGCCCAGCCTGAGGGAGCAGGGAGTTGACACGGCTGCTCAATCTGGGCGATTCTCTCTTCCTCTAGGTACGGCTGCTGCTTCTGTCCAGGCACAGACTCTCCTGCCACCCTGGCCTTCAGTTAACTGCAGTTTTACACCCTCTTTTTTTCTGCCATCTGCTGTGCCCTGGGCTTGTAAACCAGTCTGGTCCAACCCAATCACTCGGTAGGATTGTGTCAATTCTGTGTCTAAAACTCCAACCACTTTAATTCCTTCCTGGAGCCTCAAGGCTCTGCCTGGCATGACTCCTGCCCACCTTTGGGCCTCCATCCACCCCACTCTTCTTTTATCTGGTCTCCAGTGACATTTGCAAAGCAGTTCTGATGGAGGTGCCAGAGCCCAGGGTCCCAAGGGTCTGTTCACTCAGATACCTCAGACACTCCAGAGCAGATCCTGGGCCAGTGTATCAACACCACTGGGGTCTCTGGATTAAAAAGTAAATTCTTGAGCCCGCCCAAGGCCTGCTGGATCAGAATCTCTGCAAGTGAGGCCCAGAATCTCTGCAAGTGAGGCCCAGAAGCCAGCACTTTTAACAAGCTTCCCAGGTGACTCTCACACTCCAAAGTCCAAGAAGGACCACCCCAGATTTATTAAATTCCATACATACCCACATGCATATAAAATAATGATAGCTAAAATATTTATTGAGCACTTACAATGTGCCAGGAAGTATTCTCATGTATTAACTCTGTTCACCCTTTTAACAAGGCTGAAAAGGAGGCATGGTATCAGACCCACTTCATGGTGACTTGCCCAGGTTCACTCTGCCTTTGATGGGAAGTCAGGAATCAAACCTAGGCTCTGTGACTTCCAAGCCTGCGTGCAGCCAGCACACACTCTCTAGCACACACAACTGCACCCACATCGACCACACACAGGACCCCCAACCCCTCAGAACCACTGACAAAAAGGTTCCAACGATAAAAGATGGAGGGCCAGGGCGTTTTCCGAGGCTCCTGGTTTCTCTCTCACCTCATGTCTGGCATACGCAGATCTGAGCTGAGCGAGCCAGCAGCCACAGCCAGCAGAGCCAGGGAGCTGGTGAGCTGCGGCCCCAGGTCTTTGGCAGCACCCCCGGGCCCTGAGGCTCAGCTCTGCCTGCTGTAGGAAGCGTGCCCACCATGGGCCTCTGCTGCCAGGCCCCACAGTCCCTGCCCCCCGGCCTCCACTGCCCAGTGTGGCCTGGCTCCCTGAGACCTGAGCCCCAGACAGGGCCCTCCCTGCAGCCAAGAGAGCAGATGTGCGTGCAGCTTTCTCCAAAAGCAAGTCTTCTCAGGAATCCTGCCATGGTGGGAAGGTAGGGGGGTGGGGGAAAGAGTGGAAAAACAACTGAAATAGCATAACACAGAAAAGTGATCCAAAGAAAAAGCAGCAACTGCGTATCTGGAAGGAATAAACTGAGGAGGAAAGGCGCGGAGTTGTGCAGCGTGGCCATGAGGCTGCCAACCTTGGCAGCCTGGGGCTGGGGGCTGGGGACCGGGGAATGGGCGGCGCCGTCAACTGGCCACAAGGCTGATCTAGCCAGGGGCTAAGGTGCGGGGAGAGCAGAGATTGGGCTGATGCGGGGGCTTGAGGAGGGGATTTCACCCAGCAGCATCCTCCTTCCCAGGGCTCTGGGCGCTGTGTTCTTCAGCTCCCAAGAGCCATCTGCAGGGTCCTTCCCAATGTTCTCCACCTGAAGGGTTTTCTTAGGACCGTGGAAAGAACCAGAATGATGCCTGGACTCAGACACCTAGATAGTGGGGAGAGAGGGCTTTCTCAGAATAGGGCTGGATGCTCTGACAGTAGAGGAGAAAGATGGGAAGGATTTATTCTGAGGCCACAGGATGCAGAATCAAGCGGTTCTCACCTAGCTCCCTCCTGATGAGCAGTGCAACCGAGGGCAACTCACTTATTAAACACTGAGCCCAAGTCCCCTCACCGTAAAATAGGCTAACTCAGGCTTTCTCTGTACATCTCAGGGTCAAAAAAGATCCATAGATTAGACAGCCTATCAGAGCTGAGGCTTAAGCACAGAAGCAAGATGGGGCTGTGTCTCAACATGTGGAGCTGAAGGGTTGGGTTTGAGACCTATTTACTAGCCACATGACCTTGGAGTAGACATTTAGCCTCTCTGTGCTCAAAGGAGCCAAGCCTAGATACATGAAAAGCTTTTGAAAAAACTTTTACAAGCAGTAGATGCTGTCAGCTCCCACTTCCTCATCATGTTCCAGGTACAGATTGTATGTATATTTTTGTGAGGGAGACTACATATTCCCATTTTATAGAGGGAAAAAGAAGGCTCAGGGAAGTTAAGGAACCTCTGAAAACTGACAGGTGCTTAAGTTGAACCAGGTCTGTCTGATTCTGGAGCCCATGGTGTCTCTCCTATTGCAGCCCACAGGGCAGGGATGGGCAATGCCTGGTTGGTAAGCCTAGGAAAGAGGTGCAGTCTTAGTAGAGGAGCCTGGCTGAGGATATTGGGCGGCAAGAGCTGGGACTCTGTTCAGGCTCGTCTTGTGCAGGAGGCGTGTTGAAGTGTGATGTGCCCAGACCTGGAGGAACAGAAGCCCCCAGTGCCTCATGACAACCTGGAGGCCAGGTGCCCGAGGGTGCAAAGGCGCCATAATCCACCATGAGGGCAACTGCCAGGCAGAGCCTGGGGAACAAAGCACGGAGCACGAGAGCTGCCAAGTAGGTCAGCAGAGCAGCAAACTGTTGAGCGAGATAGGTGTGGAGCTGGGAACAAGCTGGATTGTTAACAGGATAACCACAGATAAAAGGAGGCCCAGACAGGTCAGCAGGATGGCTCAGGAATCAACTCCATAGCTGTGGTTGATGCCTCCTCTTATATCAGAGGCCCTGTGAAGCTATGGGGGATTTTGAGTGGACAGGTTATTGAGACCTGGGCTCAAGCACAGAGAGAAGGCTGGTGGTTGGTTGGTCACAGGGTATGGAGTTGAAGAATCAGGTTTGAGATCTACTCACTAGCCATTTGACCCTGGAGTATACACTTAACTCTCTGTGCTGAAGAGCCAAGCCTAGAACAGAGCTGAGCAAAGATGGTCTCCCTCCATGTATGCTCACCAGCCCCTGCCCACGCCTCACATTTCCCTTCTGTTTCAGCAGTTTTGACCACTCCATTGTAATGACCAGCCAGTGTGTCCATCACCCCATCAGGACTGTGGGTTTCTCAAGGGCACCCCTTCGTGGTGCCTGAGACAGGGATTTGTAAGTGTTTGAAAAATGAAGGAGGAACTAAGTGAACAAAAATCCATCCTAGGGACATCCTAAAAGCAGGCAGTGGCCGATCTGGGTCTTAAAGGAGTGGATGTATTTAGATAGCATTAGGTTGCCCACTCCAGTGTTCCTGCCTGGAGAATCCCAGGGACGGGGGAGCCTGGTGGGCTGCTATCTATGGGGTCACACAGAGTCGGACACGACTGAAGTGACTCAGCAGCAGCAGCAGCAGCAGCAGGTTGCCCAAATAGTTCGTTCGGGATTTTCCATACCATCTGATGAAAAACCCGAACAAACTTTTTGACCAACCCAATACTTTCTGTTCAAAGAAATCAAAGCTCTTCTTGGTTCCTAATATTTGATTTAGCCCTCACACAGCACACATACCAGTCCCCAAATGCTCAAAGAATTCTTTCAACAATGTTTATTCATTCCACAAACATTTGCTGAGCTTAAACTCTGCGTCAGGCTGAAAAACAAAGGCTAAGAAGATAGGGTCCTTGTTTTCAAAAGTGCGACTGGGAAGTGGTTGGGAATGGGGTGCAGATAAGCACATGATAATCATATTCTTTGACTATCTAGAGGATTCTGTGGGAGCCTATTAGAGATATAACCAGTTTATCCAGGAGGGAGCAAAGAAAGTGTTGCTATGTATGGTTGTGCAGGTCGTGTACTGCACAAGGCAGGGTGCTCCCTGGAGTTGAGCAATGCAGTTCTTCCTCGCCAGTGGCATCTGCAGCCCTATTGCCCCATCATCCCAACCCCCAAACCCTAGTCCATCAACCTGGTCCCAGTGGGTCTTTCTCCTCCTCTGGCTCCTCTCTGAGAATTTCTTTGTCTAGCCCTCCAGAGAATTTTTCTTTAGGAAAATGCTCCAGGAGCCCCTGTGATCCCCTTTCTCCTGCCAGCTCCATAAAGCAAGCCGGCTCCTCTCAGAGAATTACAGTTTGGGGAAGTGTGATTCATGGGGAAAGAACTCTTTCCATGGCTTTCTAACCTTTGATGTGACCCCAAAAAACCTGTGGCTAATACAGAATGCTCTAAATCTCACAAAGCTCATAAACACAAGAGCCACACTGCATTGGGCCATGAACAAGGCCTCTGGCTAGTCAGCTCCTGCCACCAGCTGGAGGAATGCTCCCCTGTTCCCACCCTACATCGACAGCCCTCCCCACCACCCCTCCACCCTCCTAGCAGCTCTTGCAGCAGCCCAGGGCCCCTGTGGCTGGGAGGGGAGGCTTGTCGAGGCCCCCGATGGCCCACCAGTCCATGGCTGGACCCAGAACCTCTGCAGCTCCAACTCTGCTAGGAAAGGCCTCAGTTGCTGAGCAAGGGAGGGAAAAGCCAGAGAAATGGACTCTAAAATCCAGCCTCCCTGATAGAACAGCTGGGATTAGAAAGATATTTGTGAATTTTAGATGACATGTCTGCAAAAGTAGCACCCACTGAGGTTCCTGGAAGCTTTCTTGCAAAGCAAAGCAACATAAATGAAGTCTGTTTTTCCCATGAAAACAATGTGGGGGTTTTTTTTTGGGGGGGGGGAGGTGCAGGGGGAGGGGTGAGGTTTTTTTAAAGGAACGAATCTATCAGCCACAAGTTTAATGAACAGGAAGCCATATACCCATTCTCTACATAGTAGATTTCTTTCTGCTACTGCTAAGTCACTTCAGTCGTGTCTGACTCTGTGTGACCCCATAGACGGCAGCCCACCAGGCTCCCCCGTCCCTGGGATTCTCCAGGCAAGAACACTGGAGTGGGTTGCCATTTCCTTCTCCAATACATGCAAGTGAAAAGTGAAAGTGAAGTCACTCAGTCGTGTCCCACCCTCAGCGACCCCATGGACTGCAGCCCATGAGGCTCCCCGTCCCTGGGATTCTCCAGGCAAGAACACGGAGTGGGATGCCGTTGCCTTAGAAGCAGGACAAAATGGGAATGTGTCAGATAACATAAATGAAACGCCTTGCACAGAACCCAGCCTATGGTAGGTGATCAATAAATGGTCACTGTTATTTTAATGCCATATTTTATTATCTGAGCAATTCCTGGGAGAGGCACTGAGCAGAGCAAGAAGAGCCATAAAGTTTTCAGGAACTTTTCGGAGGCCCTGCTTGACCACCCCTGGTGGGGCCCAAGACCTCCCAGTGGGGAAATCAACTGACTGTGTGGAGGACGTGTGTGCTCTGCCACTCATGCTGAAAATAGTACCATCACACGGCTGGCAGGAAAGGTGCAGGGCCGGGCAGTGGCCAAACTAAACTGACGATCAGCTTTGGGACACTTGGTTGGGACTTCCCTTCCTCCTGCCTCCCCCATAGCACCCCCACTGCAGCAATTTGGAAGTCTAAAGTTCTTTTTTTTTTAACCCCTCAAAGTCTTGAAAACAAAAACTTGAGACAAGTTTTTGCCATTGGGTTTGGGGTGGGGGTGGAGATGGACACTGGGCTGGCTTCCAGGAACTCTCTGCTGGTCTTGACAAGCCTGCCCCCATGCTTCCCTATTCTAGCAGGTCGGTGACATGTGGACACTTAACCCAAGCCCAGGACAAGTGGAAAGATTCCTGCCCCTCTGGGCACTGTATGTGTGTGTGTGGTGGTGGTGGCTGCGGGGGTGGGGGTGGTGGGGGACGGGGGTCTTGCTCCCTGGAAAACCTTTCCAGAGATTTCTTTTTTCCCCTGAAGGCCAGGGATGCACCAGAAAGGTGAACCTTGCTCTCTTCTCCAAGGCTGGGGCTACACAGTGGGAAGGACTGGGTTGTGTCCTGGTGGGGGCCGCCTAACAGGCCCCCCAGTGTAGAGCCAACTCACTCTCCATGGGACAGAGATATCTGCTTTCTCAACTCGTTAATTTCATACTCAGAACCAGGGGAAAATCACCACCCCTCCCCCCTGCTTTCCCCACCTCCACTTTAATCGGATTCTCACTTACTTTACTGAACAGAGAACGGAAGGGACCTCCTCTTAGTGTGTGCAGGCACTCAGAACAGACGGAGAAATCCCCAGGGGTCTAGCTATTGAGCTCCTGTTTGCCATATTTCTCTAGAATTTGCAATCAGGAGCCCTCACTTCTCACTTACCTATGGTCATCATTTACTCTTTGGGCCTCAATGGCCTCATTTGTGAAATGGAGATGATAACAATATCACCCCACAAGGTTGTTTGTTGTGAGGAATAAATGAGATATGAGAAAGGGCTTTGCAAACGCTACAGTGCCACACATAATAATTACAGCGATTAATATTATTATCACAGTGCTGCAAGCACTATAAAAACAGCCATTGTCCCTCAGAAATCTGCCCGTCCTCGAGCCTGGCGATGTTTTCAGGGGAACACCAGCAGAGCCTTCGAGACTAGAGTCTCTGTCTCCTGACCAAACATGCCAGGGGGCACAGCCAGGGCAGGGGGGCCAGGCTGAGGCCAGCCCTCTCTCTCCCTGCCATCACCCAGCCTCTAGCAAGAGGATAGCGATTATACCCCCAAAGAGGAGCGAGGTTCTTTCCCAGGGATTACCTCACTCCTCCAGAGGCGAGCAGACATCAAGAGAGGGAGGAGCAGGGTTGGCTAAGTGGGCAGCCTGGAGTCACATGACTTTCCCAAAGCCAGAGGAGGCAGGGCCAGAGCAGCAGACTAAAAGGGGCTGATCCTTAGGGTCAAATCCAGGAACTACTCCCCACCGACCCCCTGCCCCAGCCCCAGAGCCAGGCTCGAAAGGGGCCAGGGAGACTGAAGCTCTGTGGCTCCCACAGTAACTGCAGTTGTTTGCTGAGCCTTTCTCAGTGTTTTCCATCCATTTTCTCTCAATTGACCCTAATCACAGCCCTGCTACACAGGGGTTATTAGCCCCTTTTTCACAAGAGGCTCTAACCAGATGTCATTTCCCCAAGGTTGCTCATCTGTTTAGCGGCAAAGCTGGGCAAGATCTGAACCAGGACCCATTTAAGTCCATAGCTCAGAACCACTCTACTCACTGCCTGCTTGTCTGGTCAGCCCCAAGCTGCAGGGCAGGCTGAGTTGGGCTAGCCTCAGGGTGGGTCCCCAGCCACTCCAGGGAGAGGAGAAAGCCTACCAGGAGAGGGGAAATGGTTTGCTCTTAGTAACTGCACTTCTGGACACCTGCCAAGCCTGCACACCCCAGACTAAGCCACAGGGCTGCCCTGCCCTTGTGCCCAGCTGGAACAAATGTCAAAAGTGACCTGCTCCAGCATTTGGCCCCAAAACTAGGGGAGGCACTGGGGAGCCCCAGAAGGAGGTCTTCTCACTTCACTTCCTGCTCACTGCAGAGCAACAGGGGCCTGATCATGGCGGACAAGAACCCTGCTCCTGAAGCAGGTGCGAGTGAGGATAGGCAGCCCTCTAGTCTTCCACCCCCAAACTGGCTGTGGGGGGAGATGTCTGAGTCGTCACCCCAAGGCACGGGCTGGCCAGCTTTCCCCTCTTTTCTTGCCATCTCAGGAAGGGGTGATGGTGAGACGGCCTGGACTGAGGCAAAAAACAAAGGAGTACCGATTAAATCCTATGGTTTTTGTTGGGATGGATCCCAAAGGAATTCTTTCTACTTATTGTAAAAGTCATATAGATGTATTACAGGAGATTTGGCAAATAGAAGAAAAAGAATTATCTGTAATTTTACCACCATAATACAACCAATGGCAACATTCTTGTGTTATTCCTTCCCAGGTCTCCCACCCCTTTTTTATTAAAAAAATTTTTTAAACTGTGCTTATGCCATTTTCAGAAGTGATTTCCCCCCATCACTTGTCATGACATAAAATCACCTTCCCATGTCACTGTGCAGTTGGCCTGTACTCCTTTGGGACAACTGTTGGCGGTGGGGGAGTCCACTGTGTGGGTCAAAGTAAAGCTTCCAGCCCCTAATTTAAGAATGTTCATATTTGAAGTCTTAACCAAAGTAGACAACTTGAATCACATTTAGTCAACCTTTGATAAACTGCCTGTTTTGCAAAGAATAAGACGATATGGACTCAGAGCTAGCCCCAGAAAATCCAAGAAGTCCTTGGTTGCAGCAGGCTGGGGAGGGGGTGTGTGAGGGGGAGGCACAGCTGGTCTGAGGTTGGGGCACCTGCCACCACTTCAGAGCCAAACAAATCAGGCCCCTTGCCATCCTGGCCCTGCAGAGCCTGGGTTCTCAACACTGCTTCCAGGCCAGAGAGTTGCCAGGAGAAACTGATTATAGGAGAATGTTAGATTGGAAAGCAAGGAGCCTCTGCCACATGCCTGCTGTCCTTTCCATAGCCTTCCTGCCCTTGCTAGGGGCCTGCCTGGGGAGGGCAGCCCTGAGAATGCTGGCCCACGACTGGACAGCAGCCTAGTTCCTAGGTGGGCCTCCAGCCCATCAGCCTGCCCAGGGATGCTCTCCAACAGGTCCTCTGAGGTTTATTAGGTATTTATCAAAGGGTCTACTGAAGGCATTGGGCTTTCCCAGTGGCTCAATGGGTAGAGAATCTGCCTACAATGCAGGAGACACGGGATATGTGAGTTCGAGCCCTGGGCCAGAAAGATCCCCTGGAGAAGGAAATGGCAATCCACTCCAGTATTCTTGCATGAAAAATCCTATGGATAGAGGAGCCTGGTGAGCTACAGTCCATAGGGTCTCAAAGAGTTGGACACAACTGAGCACAGCACACAACACAAGTGAATGCATTGTTTGAGTCCCTCCACAAACAAGAAGAAACCTTCCCTGCCCCTGGAAGCTTATAGCTAGCTCCTGAAGAATTGAATACAAAGGCAGTGGCTTGCACTCATGGTCAATGGCTTGCACTCCAGAGTCAGACTTGGCTGGGTTGAGTACTTCCCCCTGCCTCCCCCTCCACTTATTGAACAAGTAAGTTACTTTAACCTTTCTAAGCCCCTGCTTCCTCATCTGCAGAATGGGGTTAATCTAATTTACTTGCAGAGCTGTGGGAAGGATTAGAGAGAATATATGTAAAGTGCCAGGCATTTGGTAGGTTTTCAGAAACGTTGGTTATAATTAAAGTAGCACAAAACACATGTAAAGTAATAAAAGGACACCGCGTAAAGCAAGGTCAGAGGATTGAGCAGGGAAGGAGCAAATAGCTCTTCTAAAGCCAGGGGCTTCTCAACCCTGGCTAAGCAGAAGAACCACCTGGGCAGCTTTGAAAGTATGCTAATGCCCAGGCCCCACCAAGCAATTAAACCAGAAAGGGACCCCAGGCCTAGGAACATTTTATAGAACACTGCCCAGGTGAATCTGGGTGCATCCCAAATGGAGACCCAGTGATCAAGGTGTTTTGAAAATGTGATCTGGAAAGGAAATGTGTTATGTTACCTTGTACACACTAGGCATTCTCACCACTGTTAACTCATCTGAGTTCTTGTAATGATCACCTGAAGCAGATACTTTTAAGCCTATTTGAAACAAAAGGAAGCAGAGATTTAGGAAGGTCACTGAAATTCACACACCCCCAGCCCATGCTCTAGAGCTGCATCATCCAGGAGAAACAGAGTGTGAGCCATGAATGGGGACCAGAGGTACAATTTCAGATTTTCTAGTAGCCACATTAAAAAGTTAAAAAGAAACAGGTGAAATTAATTTTTTAAATATATTTG
The DNA here is from genome assembly GCF_023091745.1 of Budorcas taxicolor. Taxonomy (NCBI): domain Eukaryota; kingdom Metazoa; phylum Chordata; class Mammalia; order Artiodactyla; family Bovidae; genus Budorcas; species Budorcas taxicolor. The sequence continues at coordinate 146,964,637 of NC_068910.1, forward strand.
ATTTGACCCAATATAGCCATAAACTTACTATTGCAATGTGTTATCAATATAAAAATTATTCACAAAGTATTTCATATTACTCTTTTCACACTGAGTCAGCAAGATCTGGTGTATATTTTGCACTCAGAGTACATCTCAATTCAGACTGGCCACAAGTGCTCAATTCAGACGGGTCACATAAGGCTAGTGACTGCGGTGTTGGACTGGCTAAAGGGACCGTTGACCTGGAATCTGACCAAGCAGGTAATAAGAGGAGGTGCGGGGCTGAGGAATTTCAGAATTAGCCCAGAGGTTCTTAAATGAGAGAGTGACCTGGAGCTCAGACTGCACTCGGATGGCTGGGGGGTCTGTAGGTCTCCACAAGCCTGAACAAGAAGTCCAAATGGACAGTTACATGCAAAAGAATGAAGCTGGACCCCGATCTTATCCCATACACAGACGTCAACTCAAAATGGATTAAAGACTTAAACATAAGACCCGAGTCCTTAAAACTCCTAGAAGAAAATGTAGGAAAGGCTTCTTGATATTGTTTCTCGGCATTTCTTTTTTGGATTTGACTCCAAAACGACAGGCAACAAAAGCAAAAATAAACAAGTGGGACTAGAACAAAGCATAACATTTCTGTTATAGCAGAAGAAGCAACGAACAGGGCTTCCCCAGTGGCTGAGCGATAAAAAAATCCACCTGCCAATTCAGGAGACATGGGTTCAATCCCTGATTCGGGGAAGATCCCATGTGCTGTGAAGCAACTAAGCCCATGCACCATAGCTGCTGAATCTGTGCTCTAGATCCTGGGAGCTGCCAGCTACTGAAGGCCACATGCCCCAGAGCCCATGCTCTACAAAAAGAGAGGCCACCGCAGTAAGAAGCCTGCACACAGCTAGAGAGCAGACTTCACTCACCAAAGCTAAGAGAAAAGCCCCAGCAGCAACAGAGACCCAGCACAGCCAAAGAGAAATATAATTATATAAAAAAAGAAGCAATGAACAAAATGAAAAGGCAGCATATGGAATCTGAGAGAATATTTGCAAACCATGTATCCAAAAATGAGCTAATATCCAAGACATAGGAACTCTTACAACTCAATAGCAAATAATAATAATAACTCTATCAAAAATGCGCAAAGGACCTGCATAAACATTTTTTCTGAAAACTCACGAATGGCCAACATATTTGCAAGGGTACTCAACATCATTATTATCAGGGAATGCAAATCACAACCATAGTGAGCTAATATCCCACACCTGTTAGGATGTGTGCATGGTGTGTGCTAAGTTGCTTCAGTGGTGTCCAACTCTTTGTGACACTATGGACTATAGCCCATCAGGCTCCTATGTCCATGCAATTCTCCAGGCAAGAATACAGGAGTAGGTTGCTGTGCCCTCCTCCAGGGAATCTTCCCTACCCAGGGATCGAACCTGAGTGTCTTATGTCTCCTGCATTGGCAGGCAGGTTCTTTACCACTAATGCAACCTGGGAAGCCCACCTGTTAGGATGTCTGTTATCAAAAATATAACAGATAACAATGTTGGCAAGGGTGCAGAGAAAAGAGAACCCTTGTACACTGTTGGTGGGAATGCATGTTGGTGCAGCCCTTATGGAAAACAGTATTAGGCGCCTCCAAAAACTAAAACTAGATCATTCAATCCAACATTCTCACCCTGGGTATATATCCAAAGGAAATGAAATCACTATGTCAAAGAAATAGCTGCATTTCCAGGTTCATAGCAGCATTATTCACAATAGCCAAGACAGGGGAACAACCTAGTGTCTGTTGGTGAATAAATGGATAAAGAAGATTGTTATATTTATGCAATGGCCTTAAAAAAGAAGGAAATCCAACCATCTGCAAGAACATGAATGAAACTGGAGTGCATTTATGCAAAGCGAAAAAAGTCAGAGAAATATTTTATGGTAAAACAGGTGGAATCTAAAAAAAAAAAATCGAACTCATAGAGAATAGAATGGGAGTTGCTGAGGGCTGGGAGATGAGAGGAAAAGGGGAGATGCTGGTCAAAGGGTACAGACTTTCATAAGATGAAAAAGTTCTGAGGACCTATACATTAGCTATACATTAGCCTAGTGACTATAGTGAATAGTCCTGTATCATATACTTGAAATTTGCTAAGAAATCTTAAATACTATCATCAAAAAAAAAAAAAGGTAACTATGTGAGGTGATAGCTGTAATTAGCTGCAGTAATCATTTCATAATGTATATGTTTATCAAATCACCACATTGTACACTTTCAGTTCAGTTCAGTCACTCAGTCGTGTCCGACTCTTTGTGACCCTATGAGTCACAGCATGCCAGGCCTCCCTGTCCATCACCAACTCCCAGAGTTCACCCAAACTCATGTCCATCGAGTTGGTGATGCCATCTAGCCATCTCATCTTCTGTCGTCCCCTTCTCCTCCTGCCCCCAATCCCTCCCAGCATCAGAGTCTTTTCCAATGAGTCAACTCTTCACGTGAGGTGGCCAAAGTACTGGAGTTTCAGCTTCAGCATCAGTCCTTCCAATGAACACCCAGGACTGATCTCCTTTAGGATGGACTGGTTGGATCTCCTTGCAGTCCAAGGGACTCTCAAGAGTCTTCTCCAACACCACAGTTCAAAAGCATCAATTCTTCGGCACTCAGCTTTCTTCACAGTCCAACTCTCACATCCATACATGACTACTGGAAAAACCATAGCCTTGACTAGACAGACCTTTGTTGGCAAAGTAATATCTCTGCTTTTCAATATGCTATCTAGGTTGGTCATAACTTTCCTTCCAAGGAGTAAGCGTCTTTTAATTTCATGATTGCAATCACCATCTGCAGTGATTTTGGAGCCCCCCTCCCCCCAAAAAATAAAGTCTGACACTGTTTTCACTGTTTCCCCATCTATTTCCCATGAAGTGATGGGACCGGATGCCATGATCTTAGTTTTCTGACTGTTGAGCTTTAAGCCAACTTTTTCACTCTCCTCTTTCACTTTCATCAAGAGGCTTTTTAGTTCCTCTTCATTTTCTGCCTTAAGAGTGGTGTTATCTGCATATCTGAGGTTATTGATATTTCTGCCGGCAATATTGATTCCAGCTTGTGCTTCTTCCAGCCCAGCGTTTCTCATGATGTACTCTGCATAGAAGTTAAATAAGCAGGGTGACAATATACAGCCTTGACGTACTCCTTGTCCTATTTGGACAATTTATATAATGTTATTTGTCAGTTACACCTCAGTAAACCTGGGGAGGGGGTTGGAAATCCAAAGACGATGAGGGGCCAGTGAGAGGATGAAGAAGGAAACCCCAGCAGGCAACCAGCCCCATGAGTAGGACTGGGAGCCTTGGCACCTCCCTTCACCTCGGCTGGAGGAGATCTCCTGCCCAGGGGCTGAAGTGTGAATTTACCGAGCTGGGAGAAAGCTGTTTTACGGTTCCTTTGGCTCCTTACTCACGGAAGCAGACTCACACCAGAACCCTCCCCTCCGGCTCCCCCCACCAGCCCTGCAGCCCATAAAGGGTAATGGAGCTGAAGTTAAAATAGTCACATGAAACCCACCTCATTTGAAAGGGCACCTGCTTTAAAGGCCAAATTTCCTGAGCCCAGGTTTATACATTAAGCTACAGAAAGACCTAATTAATTCAGAGCAACCCCACTAACTCTAAATTTGGGATACATTCTGCCTCAGGCGGGTCTGAAGTCTTTCCTTTTACACTATCTATGAAGAAACGGTTTGCTAAGCAAATAAATAGTGCAGGCCAGATTACAGAGACAGGTCTGGCTTACTTAAAACTGTTTTTAAGAACTTTAAAAATCACTTTAGCAGCCCCATTTGCAGGAAGTTAATGAGAGCATTACAGCTGGTCCTTATCTATTTATTTCAACATTTCGGTTTTCCAAGCACCTTCGACACATCTTTGGATGTGACCTTTCAGGTGGAGATGCTGTTATGATTTAGTCTCCAGCAACTACCTTAAAGCCTGACACACAGTAGGTATCCAGGTACTTAATAGTCACTAAATGAATGGAGACAGGCATGGCAAATAATAGTCACATATTATAGGTGAGAAAAAGGAGGCTCAGAATTGTTTATAACGTATCTCAGGGGATCCCTCCAGCTGAACCAGCCTGTGGTTCATAAGTGGTGAAGCTGGGGTTCAGACCATTCCTGGCTTTATGGGATCTTTCCGTTCTATTCCACTATTACCAGAACTGCTGCTTGACAACAGTTTACTAGCTAGGTTTCAGGAACAGTCTTTTTTTTGTTGTTCAGTCCCTAAGTTATGTCTGACTCTTTGTGACCCCATGGACTGCAGTAAGCCAGGTTCCTCTGTCCTCCACTATCTCCCAGAGTTTGCTCAAATTCATGTCCATGAATTTGACAGACTGTGATGTCATCCAACTATCTCATCCTCTGTTGCCCACTTCTCCTCCTATGTTCAGTCTTTCCCAGCATCAGGGTCTCTTCCAACGAGTCAACTCTTCATATCAGGTGGCCAAAATATTGGCCACACTTGCTCCTTAGAAGGAAAGTCAGTTCTTAGGAGCAACAAAAGCCACTTTTTTTTTTTTTCTTATAGGCTTTTCTCCAGGTAAAGGGGTGGTAAGTTCTGGAACCTCAGCCTCCCCACTAACAAGCCACAGTTCCCTTCTCTGCAGAGCATGGGAGGCCTTTCTGAGTTGGCCTGACTCTGACACTCAGCATACATGGCTGTTGGGATGTCAGGGGGCAAGCCTAGGTGAGTGTCCTCCCTGGGGGGAAAGGGCTGGAAGAATTGGGGACCAACTGTTCCATGTTCATGTGGGCCTGGATCCTGCTGGGACTCCTTCTCAAGGCACTGGCCTTCCCAAAAAGGATGGTCTCTGTCCTCTGGGTCTCCCCTTCCCCGGATTGGTGGGGGCTCAGCGCAGGGGTCGGGGGATGGTCGCTTCTCTCCCTGCCCTTTGTTCTGGAGGCTCTGCTGGCTTGGAACACCGCGCAGGGAAAATTCCCTGACCGTGAGATCTGCAGGCTGCAGGGTCCCGGGGGGAAGGCCGGGCCTGGGGCTCTTTCGTGCTGCAGCTGGAAAGAGGGGTTGGGTTTCAGCGAGCCGGGCTGGGGGAAAGCGACTTGCCTTCCCGGTGAGGGAGCCAGCCCCGTGAGCCAGCAGTGCCGACAGCTTCCTGTCGAGAGCTGGGGGCCCACGTGACCGCTCCCCACTTGGAGGATTAGGGGGTGAAAGGCCCAAGGTGGCAGGAGAGCAGGAGGGGCACCCAGCCGCTATCTGGGGTGCGGGAGGCAGAGCACTAGATCCTTCTTGCTAAATGAATTCGGCTGGCTCCTGGCTCCTTGTCACACGGTCCAGCGAGCCGCCTCTGTCTGGGGGGTTGTGGAGGGGCGGGGGTGGTGAGCCTCGGCACTGGCTGGGGCCAAGTCTGTTTGTTTAAAGTCCCCTTCCCCCAACCTGGCCACACACATCCCCTCAGTGCCTGCCTGACAGGGAGGGAATGCGGTAGCCCCAGACCTGCTCGTTGAGAAGGAGACGGGCTCCGGCTGTGACAGGGAGCAGACAGGCGGGCGGGCGGCTGGGCTGAGGGCAGTGCACAGTCTCTGCCTCCCGGGCCTCCTCCCCAGCTGGTCCCTCAAGGCTAAGTGCAGCTGCCGCCAGGCAACCACACCTCCCACTGAAGCCATCCAGGCTGAAGAGGCCCCCAGTATCAGGCCTTGTCTAGAGATGCCCTGTTCTGTTCAACAAGCATTATTGAGCACCTGCAGTATATACCAGGTGGTGCTAGTGGTAAAGAACCCACCTGTCAGTGCAGGAGACGTGAGACACGGGTTCGATCCCTGGGTCAGGAAGATCCTCTGGAGGAGGGCACAGCAACCCATTCCAGTATTCTTGCCTGGAGAATCCCATGGACGGAGGAGCCTGACGGGCTACAGTCCATAGGGTCAGAAAGTCAGATACAACTGACATAGCACGCATGCATGGTCTACAGAGAGGCAGGAAGATGACAGACTGAGATGACAAGGTTTGAGAGTGAGAGGTGACAGTGAGTCCCAGAGGAGGGTACCCAGGTTAGCCTTGGGGCTCAGAGGCTGGGGAGGCCAGCAGGGAGGGCAGGGCAGGGCGGAAGGCGTGCCCCGAGGACCCAGTTCAGACATGGGTTTCTGAGACCAGTCTCAGACCCCACCTGAGATGAATCCCCTCTTCCTCTCACCCGTGCCCTGCCACCACTGCCCGAGGGGTGGCCTTGGACCCATAGTCCTGTGGGAGGCAGAGAGACTAGTAGGTGGCTTCTCAGCTCAGGCCTCCTCGGTCAGGTTTTCCAGGGCAGCTGGGCTCCCCCTCCCTCATGAACACTCCCTGTGAGTGACGCACTGGGTGGCAGAGAGAGAGAAGGGGCCACCAGCCAGCCCTCCACTACCCTCCAACGGAAGACCAACAGCCCCGGGCCAAAACCCTATGCCACCTGCCACCTCACCAGGATCGGAGTGTGCGCTGTTCCACATCACCTTGGAACGCTGGAGTCTCAGCCACCTTCTCTTTGGAATTTCTGGTGCAGCTCTCTCTGCCCTGTAGGTCATTTTTGTCCCAAGCTCCATGTCTATTGTTTACACAGCTCAGAGTTCCGTGGAGTTAGAACAACATGCTTTCCTTCCCACTGAAGGTGCTATGAAAAACAGCCGGTCTGAGGGGGTGGGCAGAAGGGCCATGTGGACTGTCAGGCACCTTGTTCTGATGGGTTCCTCCACCAAGGATGCTCTCCCCAGAGCTGGCTCAGCCTAGAGACCCTGGGTGTTCCTGGAAGTGTGGCCTGGGACTCTGAGGGAGCTGGGGTTCTGGAACTCTTGCTGGGAATTCTGGCTCTAAGAAGGGAGTTGTCCCTTCATGGAGACCCACAGGCCTGGAATACCTCCCAAAGAGGGGATGATGGAAATGTACCCATCTTCAATCCAGTTACCAGCTGCCACCTTAGCTGAGGGCCCCAGGAAGAGGCAGGAAGCTGGTACTTCAATGTCCAGCAGGCCAGATGCTGGGAGAGGACGGGAGGGGAGAAGAGTGATGGGAGAGGAGGAAAAAGCTATCCAGTCATTTTGAGGAAGATCTGAACACTCCTCCCTGCTTCTAACCAGCACCTTCTGCCTCTGGGGATTCTCCCCAGCACCGTGCTTTTCCCTCTCTGCTGGAGAGATCCCCCTGCTTCTCTCTTGCTTGTTTTAAGAACCGTCTAGCCGGGAAAAAAAAAAAAAAAAAAAAAGAACCATCTAGAAGCAGTGGGCAGCGGTTTGGATGCTTGAGGATTCTGATGACTATTCCTCAGGTCTTCTCTTGGATGTCCTGAGAGCCTGGTTCAAAGCTCCCCACCTGCCAACAAACCTCATTCCTGCCCCTCTCCTTGTGACCCCTTCTCTCTACCTTCCCCCTGACTTCTCTGTCCTACAGCCCTGTCCCTCCAGCATGTCTTGCCTTTGGGTCTCTGAGTTTTCTCCACTCACACTGTACATATTGCATATCCCTGTTCATCAGTTAACAAGCACCAGGGCAAGTCATTCACTTCCCTGGGCCTCCATTTCCCTGTTTATAAGATGATGAGAGCAGCAAGTGGGGGTGGGGAGCCATATGGCCTGGAGAGTCCCTACAAGCCCTTCAACCCTAAGGTCCAAAGCACCTTTGTGGTGCCTGGGCAGATATTATATGAAAAAAAAAAATGACACCCAGTGTGTGCACTGGACCCCTGACCCCTCCAGCCCAGGCCAGCCCAGGGCTGGGGAGCAATCCCTTCAGATTCAAGAGACCGCAGGTCAGATGACAGGATGGGCACAGCCACGTGGAGGGGACATCCCGATGGGAAGGGGACAGGAGTGGGGGCGAGATGAACCTTGTCTACCCTCTCCCTTGACTAGGTCAGACACTCTTGAGTGCTGCAAAATTTCCCAGTGGTTCTGTGCCAAGAATCCCCCAGCAGAGCGACTTAGTGTCTGGGGTTACAGAGACTTTGTTACTGCAGCAAAGCATACTACAAGCCATTTGCCGGTTTAATTCAATTATTTATGATAACACTTCAGAGTAAAAACTACACTTGTCAAAATAAAGGGGACTTTGTGCTGCAATGACCCAAATTTTATTGTTGCGTTACTTAATGCACCGAAACCTGGTAATCGGCACCAGATCTCCCCGCAACTTGGGCAAATCAGCACCGTGTGCGGAGGACTGCAATGGATTATTGCTTCCTACGGGAGTTATTTTAAACGAATTCTAACAAAAAGGCATTTCGAGTCCATTCTCCCACCCTAGTCAAATTGCCTCCTTTTCCCCCAGAGGAGCATTTCTGACACATTTGACTGTTGCTGTGTGCCCTTAACCCGCCTCCCTCTCCTGCACAGGCCATCCACTAGCCGAGCCTTAAACCCATCTGCACAACAGACTCTGCTAACGGAAGCTTAAAAAGATTTCAGATTCCTTGGTCCACGACAGAGAACCCCCACTGAGCCTCACTGTCAACCTCCTCTCTGTCAACATCCAGCCCCTCTGGGCATTTCCTCCTCTGTGGCCCACTTCGCTCTTCTCCTGACAGCTTCTGCTCCTCGACTGTAAGTTTCTTGAGGGCAGGGTCTTTATCCTTGGTGAGAGTTATACAGACCCAATCCAGAGCACTAACTCCCGTTGTCACCTAGCATGGGGCCCCTCTCCCTCCCACCCTCCCCCATGCCTTAGACCCACATTCTTCCTTTGGCAAAATTGGCCTTTTGAGGACAGAGCTTCCTGATTACACTGTGATAGACGCTGCTACTGCTGCTGCTAAGTCGCTTCAGTCATGTCCGATGTGCGACTCCATAGACGGCAGCCCACCAGGTTCCCCCGTCTCTGGGATTCTCCAAGCAAGAATATTGGAGTGGGTTGCCATTTCCTTCTCCAATGCATGAAAGTGAAAAGTGACAGTGAAGTCGCTCAGTCATGCCCGACCCTCAGCGACCCCATGGACTGCAGCCTACCAGGCTCCTCCGTCCATGGGATTTTCCAGACAAGAGAACTGGAGTGGGGTGCCATTGCCTTCTCCGGTGATAGATGTTAGGGCATATGAATTCACAGTGAAGAATAAAGGGCATGTAGTCTGGCCTTGCCCACAATTCACAGCAAGTCTGTGAAGACCAGCTTTGGGAACTTGCGCCTTATTAATGGCCCTCCCCTGAGTCCCAAGGCTACAGGTTCTATCAGGGCCTCCCTCAGCTTCCTCCCCTCCAACAGTCACAGCAGTGACAGTGGTGATGGTAGCCTGGGTGACCTGGAGACAAATCTAGCAGTGGGTGCCCCCCGTTCAGCCCACGCATCCATCCACAAAGCCACTGATTGTTAAGTCAAGAGAGGAGGACACAAAAAAGTGGGGAGACTTGGTCCCTGCTCTTACGGGGCTTGGAATCTGATTGGGAAGACAGAGGGTAGCTCTAATTCCAGTGCTCCAATCTTGCTCTCAACCCTCAATTATTACCCCTGTAATAAGAGTAGTTTCCCACATTGTCGATATTTACATGAACAAAGCACTTTCCACGTGGGCTGGAGTTCTCATGTGGAGAAGAGGACTCCTTAGTTTGCCATCTCTAAAACTGATTTGGACCAGATGAGTTCTGAGGTCTCTTCCCACTCCAGTCCAGGTGGTTTTGTTCAGGAGGAACTCTGAGTAGAGGAACTTGGGGGCCTACATTCTGCAAATCAATAGCTTCCTGGAGGTGTTTGCTAAGGAACCAGGAATTTTTAAGGAAGACCGAATAAACCATAGAGTCAGACCTTGGGAACCACCCAAACCGATGGTTCTCAACCTTGGCTGCACATTAGAATCACTGGAGGGCTTTCGGGGGAAAACGACAGTTCCTGAAATCCAGCTGAATCAGATCTCTGGGAATGGGGTCTGTGTGTTAGAATTTCTTAAGTGCTCCTCAGGTGACCCCAGTGCACAGCCAGGGTTGAGAACCATTCATCCAATGAACTGGCCTAGTCTATGTTTGAGGGACCAAGGCCAAGGGTGCAGCCAAGATGCTGAGCTTCTGAGGACCCTGCTTTCCATGAAGCCCCTGCTTCTCCACTTCTCTGCGAGGCTTATTTTCTCTCTCAGTTCCCCTCCAAAGGTGTCCAGGGCCTGCTGTCCTTGGGGACCCCACTCTGTCCCTACTCTAAGAAGAGTACCTAGAGCTGCCTGGCCCCCTGATGGGTCTTCCCCCAACGCCCGGAGGCAGAGGGGCAGGCGGTGGCAGGTGAGGCTGGGACCTTCCATCCAGGGGCTTTCACCACAGTCGACTGGGATTGTTTGTCTTAAGCAAACAGGGCTTGTTCCAGGAAGGCGTTTGTCTGCATGGGGCAGCAGCGCCATTCATCATGGTGGCTCTGGTGCTGGGGGCAAGAAATCAGCCTTCCAGAGCCCTGGCCCACGGGAAGGGTCTTTGGGGCTGCTCCCCCCAGGACCAGCCTGGAGAAGATGTCAGGAAAGCTAATGAGCAACCAGACAGCTGCAGCTTGTTAAAGAGCGCCTGGGGCCCATTGTAACTGAGACCTTTAAATATACATCATAGTCAAATAAACAGCATCCTCCCGCCCAACAGTCAGTCCCTCCAGTGCCAGGCTGGTCCAGCCCACCCAGTTCCTCCCTCTCCCCCTATGCCATCCTCCTTGCCTGACTGGAAATGACTTGATTACAACTGGGAAAGATGGGTGCAGCCAGGTTTGCTGACCACCCCCTTCCACTTCCTTCTATATAGAAACAGCTATAGCTCCATCCTAGCTCCTATCACCCCTTTGAGGTCCCTGTGGGTTTTGGACAAGCAAGATGCGACTGCAGACCTCTATCCCTCCTATCAGAAACTCCTGGAGTTAACGAAAGCTAACCTGGAATACCTGGTCCATGGCTCTCTGGTCCAATTCCTCCTTCAAAACCCACCTTGCCAGACTTACCTTGGCAGAGGTAGTTACCTGCTTTCTGCTCAGACTGAATGTATGGTTCACACCTCTGGGGCAATCTAAGCCCAGGTGAGGCTAGGAAGTCTATGTCCTCCCCCATACTGAGCTCCTTGAAAGTGGGGACTAGTTTTTATTCAGGTCTGAATTGTCAGAGATACAGTGTGTGACACCCAGGAGACATCAGTAAGTGTGTGTAGAATTGAATGGCTCATTTCCCGTGAATGGCTCATCCTCTCATTCATGTGTTCATCAATCCATCAGGTCGTGTTAGGTACCCATTGCAATACATAGTAAGTGGGCTCTGCATGAAGTGAACCATTGCCCTATAGTAAAGGATGCTAGTAGAGGGGGGCCCAGGTGGGAGGTCACTGGGCTGTTCTCAGAACAGTGTCTGTTGGAGAGCTCCCAACATCTACTCCACCTCATCACAGGGTATGACGCAACACACTACATTGTACTTCACCACAAATACCATAGCAACGCAGTGTCTGGTACTGAAGCTCCATACCACCCTGCTGCGATTGGCTGAGGCAACCCTTGAGGGGGGGTTGGAGGTGGGGAAGGAACCAGGAGGGAGAAGAGAGACTTGGGACCAAGCAAACAGATCAGGTCTCTGAATACCCCCAGGTAGAAGCTTGGGCCAACCCAATCGTGCCAGCCCCACTGACATGGGCCTAGGGGCAAACGTAAGGTTTGATGCAGACATTCTAAACAAGTGGTATGTGCATGTGTGTGTGTAAAGTGACAGCTGCTGAACATCCATTGGTTTTAACAGGCATTGTAGTAGGTGCTTTTATATATTAAGTCATTCAATCTTTATAAATTCCTGGGGGTGGGAGATGGTCTAATTGAGTTTATTTTATAGAGAAAGAAACTTAAGATTTATCCAGGGTCACATAGCTTATAAATTGTAGAGTTAAGAGTGGGATTTGAACTCTGGTCCCCCAACCCCAAATTGTTACCGTAAGTCACATATTCTTTCCGTTATTTAGTCATTAAGTCATATCTGACTCTTTTGCATCCCCATGGACTGTGACCCACCAGGGCCCTCTCTCTATGGGCTTTCCCAGGCAAGAATACTGGAGTAGTTTGCCATATCCTTCTCCAGGGGATCTTTCTGACCTAGGGATCAAGCCCGTATCGCCTACATTGACAGGCAGATTCTTTGCCTCTGAGCTACCGGGAAAGCCCAAGTCACATATAGGCAAAAGATAGTGATCTTGTCTGACAGTGGGGACAGCAGCACAGCCCAGGTGCAGTGGGCATGTCAGATAACCTCTAGATACAATTGTTGTCAGCATCCTGCCCTAGGGATGATCCAGAAGCAGTCAACACTGACCATATAGCTCTGAGTACCAGGTTAGGACAGAGAAGTATCTCTGCCCGAGGGTACCTGGTATTATCAGCCAGTTCCTCCAGACCGTGAGCAGACTAAGCGCCTAACATACATTTGCTTTTCTGTGATGCCTTCATCCCTGGCCCAGGCAGGCGCCCCCTCCAGCCTGGACCCTAGACCAGCCACTTCAGCGTGGTCCTCTCTATGTCTCTGTCCCCTGGACCTGCACTGGATGTGAGTGCCAGTGCCCACCACAATTACTCCTGCTGTCTTTTCATCCCTGCTTCCTGGTGGCAGAGCCCTGCAGAAACAGTGCACACAGGGTTTAGGCTCACGCTGTCCGACCGATCGCCCTTGCTCTCTTCCATCCGCCCCCTTAACCCTGGCAACACTGGATACTTAAAGGCTGTCTTTTACAGCTCCGGAAACTCTACCGTGTCTGGCATGGCACCTGGTACAAAGAGCCAGTGGGTACATTTAGGTATGTTGTTTACAATTCAGAGGCACTCAGCCGAGTGGCCAGCAGGGGTGGGAACCCCTGCTCCTCCAGAGGTGCTGTCTGTTGACTCAGCCTGCACCCCTGAGGCTATGTCTGCCTGGGAAAGGGGAGATATTTTTCTCTACTTGGCATGAACGTGTTGCTGGTAAATAAAGTCTTCGCTCATGGAACAATTGAATGAATGAAGAATTCCAACCTGCTCTCCAAATCTTAGCCGTAGCAGGGAATGACTACCCGCTCCAGTATTCTTCCATGGACAGAGGAATCTGGCAGGTTACAGTCCATGGGGTCACAGAGAGTCAGACACAACTGAACAACTAACACTTTACTTTCTCCTTCTGGGTGTCTGACCTGACTCCACACTCTACTCCATCATACTTCTGTTTGTCTCCCCCTCCACTTGCTCTGTGCTCTGAACAGAAAGTGCTCTTTCCACTTTTCCAAAATTATCCCCATTGGGAGGACATCCAGGCCTCCCCAGTTCTGCTTCCCGAGAGCTTGTTTCCCCCCTTCTTCCCTACTTCTTCCCCTTCTTCTCCCCCTCTCCTTTCTTATTCTTTTTATTCATTTCTAATGTTTTAAAATTGTGGTAAGATACACATAACATTTTCCATTTCTGTGTATATTTCAGTGGCATGAAGCAAATTCGCGTTGTTTTGCAAGCATCACCACCATCCATCTCCAGAACATTTTTCTTTTTCCAAAACTGAAACTTGAATTCTGTAGCCATTAAACAAGAACACCCCCCACCTCCCCCACCCCCTGGGCCCCTGGCAACCGCCATCCTACTTCCTGTATCCGTGAGTCTGACTACTCCAAGTATCTCACGTGAGTGGGATCACACTGTATGTGTTCTTTTATGACTGGCTTATTTCACTCAGCGTGATATATATCTACAAGGTTCATCCATGTTGTAATATCTGTCAGAACACCCTTCCTTTTTAAGGCTGAATAGTATTCCATTGTGTCTATATACAACATTTTGTTTGTCTATTCATCTGTCAGTGGACTCTTGATTTGCTTCCATCTTTTGTCTATTGTAAATGATGCTGCTATGAACATGGATGTCCCTACTTCTCAGCATCCTCTTTATCTTCCCCTTCATTTGTTCATCCCCTCTGACAGGAAACCTACGCAGTATTCAGCAGCCACGAAGAGTGGATTTTCTAAGACAATCCCGGTTTCATACCATTTTTTCTATTGTCCCCCAAAGCCACAGAAAAGTCCCAAAAATTCCAGTAAACTTTCTTCTTCTGTGTCTTAAGCCCTGAAGAGACACAGAAGTCTTTTCTAAGATCCTGATTTTTTTAATACAGGAAATTTCATCACTTTTAAACACCTCGCCCCCCCGCCCATTAAATAAAAACAAACATCTTTGCAGGTCCCCGCTGCCTCCAGGTACCATCTCCATCCTTCCATTTCCTGCCAAACCTCTCTGAGTGTTGCGCACACTTCTTCCGCCTCTTCACCCCCTGCCACGTTCTTAATGCCCTGCAATCTGGCTTGGCTGTACAACTCTACCGAACCTGCCCTTGTCAAGGTCACCAACGACTTCTAAACAAGTTTCGATTGTTCTAGTTCTTGATTATTGAATAAATGCTTCATTGTAGAAAAATTGGCAAGTGCAGAGTAGTGCGTAGGAGCAGAGAAAGGATCGCCCATACGCAATCACACCCTCTCCAAGTGGACCATTGGGAGCATTTTGGCAGTCTTCCTTCCAGTCTTTTTTCCTTATTCCAATAATTTTGTAGTGGTTTTTTGTTTTTTTTTTTTTACCACCTCACCTTTCCCCATCCCTGTGGCACATATCTACCTCTTAAAGCTCCTGCCTCCTTGTCTGGTTTCTGCTCCAATCATTCCACCCATGTCCTGTTTGAGCCACTCTCCCACTGAATCTTGCCAGGATTTACACGGAGACTGAGTTGCTGTTTCCCTAGGGGTGCCAGGACCCTCTCTGAGAGCCAAAGCACATCATTATCAGAAGTCAGAAACAGAGGTCAGGTAAAGCCCAAAGTGAGGTACCTGCACCCCTTCTCTGCCCGATATGCTCCCATCATCCCCCAAATCCTCATTCAGATGTCATCTCCCCTGTGAGGACTCTCCTGACTCCCCCTGGCAGGCGTAATCACTGTATACTCTCATCTTCCCTATGTCCCCTCAGGAACTGTCCATCCTTCTGTTGCAGAAGTAACCACCTTAACTTACAATGATCTGTTTACTGACTGTATCCTTCTCTAGACCAGCAGCTCCTTGAGAGCAGGGATCTCCATTATTGATCCTTGTATTTCCTGAATCCAGTGGAAAGCCCACTGGCTGGTTCTTTTTCTTTTTGGCTGCGCTGGGCAGCAGACAGAATCTTAGTTCCCCTGATCAGGATTTGAACCCGCACACCCTGCAGTGAAATGGTGGACTCTTAACCACTGGACCACCCGGGAAGTCCCCCCCACTGGCCAGTTCTGAGGCCCCTAGAGGGGAACTGACTTGCCCAAGGTCATACAGACACACACAGACGGAGGCCACAAAAACCCCAGGCCTGTGGGAGCCCTGATTCTGAGTTCTCTCTGCAGCACTGTGGTGGAACACACGATTATGCAGCTTTAGGAGGAAGGGCTGTGGTGTGCTTGCCAGCAAACCCCAGGCTTTCCAACATGAAGGAGCAATGTGGGACCAGAGCCACTTTCCTGCCTGAGGCTGTGTGTGTGTGTGTCTGTGTGTCTGTGTGTGTGTCTGTGTGCGTGTGTGCGTGTGTGTGGGGTGGGAGGGGGTGGTCCTCACTGCCGTATCACCCAATTCACCAAGAGAAACCTTTCTGCATGACTCACTGAAGCTTCCAGGCTTGGAACTCCATAATTCCCACTTTGAAATTTCAGCCAGGAAGCCCTTCCTTAAACATAAATCAATCTCTCTCCTCCAACTATTGAGCCAAACAAACAGGAAAGGCCCAGAGCCCTACCTGCTACACAGGATGCAGGGAGTTCAGAGAGCAGTGCACATATGATTGGCAGGAGAGAGAGGGGTTGTAGAAGGAGAGCCACCCGAGCTCAGGCCTGAAGAATGGGTAGGACTTGACGTGGGAGGTAGTTTTTAATGATGGTAGGAAACCAGTGCATAGAGGGTAAGAGGCCAATGTGTAGAGGCAAGCCGCTGTGCGTCCCTGGGAAAGAGTTAATCAGCCCACAGCCTCCTGGGGTCACCTTCCTGTGCCCTACAGATGCTCCCAGGATGGCCCCCCATCATGGCCCCCAACGTCCTTCTCTCACACTGTACTGAGAGAGCAGTTCCAGGAGCCCCCATGTAACTGCTACATGGGCCCTGGGGTGATAGAAGGACTATGGGCCTTGAAGACAGGGCAATCCAAGCTTGAGATCCTGCTTCTGTGACCACAAACATGTCAGGCAAAATCTCTGGGTCTCAGTTTCCTCACCTGTGAGACAAGGATTGTAACATCTACCGCAGGAAACTGTTGGAAGGATTATATGCAGTAATCTTGAGCGTGCAGTAGCTGCTCAATAAGTGGCACATAGCATCTACCATGTTATTATTACTATTTTAATAACTCTCATTTCACACATCAATAGCCCTGGGGAAACAAGCCCATCATCAGATTTCCCTTCCCAGATTTTTGTTGCTTGTGTTTTTGCTGTGATGAGATAGAATCAGAAGAACTGGGTCCTTGTTCCATTTGGTCATTTCAACTCAGTGTCTCCACCTAAACAGGGATAGGAACTCTCACCCCAGAGGCCCATCAGGAATATTCATGAGGCTGTGTGTAAGACCCCACCAGCACACTCCAGGGCCCCAGTCAAGGTTCTGGAAGTCCTTGCCCTCCCTACCAGCCTCCCAGAGCCCAGTGTGGGGCCCAGGGCTGGGCTGCAGGTCAGAGTTGCTGGGTGGTGGGGTGGGGTGGGGTGGGGTGGGGTGGAGGCCAGGCCCAGAGCTAAATGCATAAATAACCAGCCATCCCGGTCTCGCTTCAAAAGTCCTGGTCTCCAAGCCTTTAATCACGGAGCTGCTCTTCCCTGGCCACCCTCCAGAGACGGCCCGCCTACTTCCCATGCAGAGGCGCGCCGGGAGGGAGCCCTGGGTCTCGGCAGCCTGCCTGCTTTGCATGGCATGCTACTAATAGATCCCAGGAACCCAGGGGCTGCCTCACAGCCGACTCACCCCATACCCCCGGTGTGGCACACCATACCCTACTTCAGAGGCTTGGCTCTGGGCTCCCCTTTCTAACCAGGGTTACCCTTCAGCCCTGCCAGTTTGGAAAATGGGTTTGCCAGGATAGCATCCTCCTCTCCATGGTGACCACCTTGTATGAACTCAAGTGTATAGCATTGCACCCCCACACCCCACAAGGCCTGAGAGGTCCACGTATCCCCATGGGACTCTGGGAACCTAATATTAGACAGCGAGCAGTCTCAGAAAATCCAGGACATGTGTTTGCCATGTTGATCACCAGCCCCCCTCACTGTAGACAAACCTTTCTTCAGGCAAGGCAGAGTATTCCTTCGGGACCAGGAGTGAGAAGCATGTTGGGGCTGGGAGTGGGGAGAGGGGATTGCATATGAAATCACATTTGGCAACTTGAGTCATATTTTTAATGCACTAATGGAGTTGGCTTCTTGAAGAAAGGAATCAGTGATTCTTTTTCTATGGGAATGAATTCATATGGGAAAGAGTTCCAATAGAAGGGGCTATTTTTAGATTTGGGTATACTGGATTTGCTTAAATGGAGGCACACCGGTACACCATTTGTAACCCTTTCGTTTGAGGCGTCCCTCCCTGCGTATCCCTGCTGTTGGATTCACCTGCCAGCTCTGTCATTTGCATCCTCACACCCCACAGAGACAAGGCGCAGAGTGGCCTGGTGGAGAGACAGGCCCTGAACATCGGCACCACCTGGACCTGGGTTTGAACCTCTGCTCTAGTTCTTCCCAGCCAGGTAACCTTACACACCTTACGGGCTGATTTGCCGCTGATCTGGGACAGATGGGAAGGCAATATTCTTCCCCGATAGATCAGGTGGGAGGATTAAATCAGGTCATGTTCATAAGTCACTGAGCATTTGCCGGAACACAGGACAGACAAGGCCAGGAGACCCCCTCCCAGCCCCCAGCACTGTGCCTTCAGAAATTCCTAAAAAATAACATCTGCCAACTTAGGCAGCACATCTGCCTGCCCCTCAGCACACCACCAGCCCTCGCCAACCTGAGCACATCCTGCTTCTGTAAATCATCTTCCCCAGATGAGCCCCACTTCTGAGTTCTGAGCTCCAGCAGACAACGAAGCAAGATTAGAGCAGACCGAGGCACTTTTACAAGGACCCCTGCTGATCCCTGCCTCCCAGCACCCAGGTGTAGCCAGACCACAGCACTCTCAGAAGTCACAGAATCCTAGAATCCTAGGGCTAGGTGGGTCCTTAGAGGCCTTGGGCCTCTAGTTCCCTGTGGTATGTATGGGAAAACTGAGGCTGGGCGCTGCCTCACTTCCTCATGGTCTAACAGCTGGTAAGAGGCAGAAGCAGCGCAAGAGCTGGACTCTTGGGAGAAGCAGACTGTCCCCTCTCCCCGACTTGCCCCTGGAGGGTACAGGTCTGGCCACCCTGGAAGCCTGCATTCCACCTGGGCAAAGACTGTGTCCCTCATCTGTCCACACCCAGAGCTCTAAGTAAGTGGTGTTGGCGGATAGCTGACAAAAGGTTTAGGAAGCATGCTGGAAGCCTCCTGGTTTTCCATCTTTGTCTTTGGGAGGCACTGTGGTGTTGTTGAGAAAGAATGTGGCCCTGAAGCCCAGGGTACTGTAAATGCAGCAAATCACATGTACAAGGTCACCAGCATGGTGCTGGGCTCACAGCAAATGCTAGAAGATGGAGGCCATGATCTGGAATATTAGTCTTGATTCTGCTGCTTCGTGATCTTGGGCAAGTCAACAAACCTCTCAGAACCTCAGTTTTCTGGAGAATAGGAACAGTAACATGCCCCCAGTTGACCTTCCAGATGCTTCCCTGGTTGCTCAGTGGTAAAGAATCCACCTGCCAAGCAGGAGACTCAGGTCTGATCCCTGGGTTGGAAAGATCCCCTCGAGAAGGAAAGAGCAACCCACTGCAGGATTCTTGCCTGGAAAATCCCATGGACAGAGGAGCCAGGCGGATTACTTGCAGCCCATCAGGCTCCTCTGTCCATGGGATTCTCCAGGCAAGAATCCTGCAGTGGATTCCATTCCCTTCTCCAGGAAATCTTCCCAACCCAGGGATCGAACCCAGGTCTCCTGCATTGGCAGGTAGATTCTTTACTGTCTGAGCCACCAGGGAAGCCTCATTGCAGTCCATGGGCTGCAAAAGAGTCAGCCATGACTTAGCAACTAAACAACAACAGTCGACCTGCCAGGGGACTCAGTTCTCCCAGGGATGTTGCAGGCCTTCATAGAGGAGGTAACACTTGCAAGATGAAGTGAGCTTCCCACAAGTTCAAGGGTGAGGTGGGAATTCCAGGTTGAGGGAGCCACAAAACAACAGTGATTCAATGAGGAAACTATGGGATGGAGAAAGAGGGCCCTCAGTGCAGCCACTAACACAGAAGGCCTGAAGCTCCTGTGTGCAAACAACCAGCCCTCTCACCCCTACTGTCTCCTAAGGACTGGGAGGCCTCTGAGGAGACCCAACATTTACAGTCCTAGTGGTGTTTACATTATTCCTACAGATGAAGGTCGATTGCCTCAAAGTCACAAAGGTTGAGAGAAGTTGGGTTAAGCCCCACTGTGTCCGGTGCCTGGCATGTCTGTGAGTTACAGGCCCAGGCTTCCAGGGGGCTGTGCCTCAGTTGGGAATCTTCAGGCTCCATAACCACCTGCAGGGCCCACTGTCCCTCAGCCCTGACTTGGTGGAGACCTGAGCCTTCCTAGTCCCAGGCCCAGCAGCAGAGGGAAGGCCCTAATTCAGGCTTCAGGGAGCTCAGATCCGATCCTGACAGACTCAACACCCAAATGTAGGTTGTTTCTTTCTGCTCCATCCTCCATGGAGAGAGAGGTCAGAGCAGAAAGAGGCTGGTACACTTATATATATATATGTCTTAGTCATGGCATGTGAGAATGTGGTATCTAGTTCCTTGACCAGGGATCAAACCCCAGCGCCCTGCATTGGGAGTGCAGAGTTTTAACCACTGGACCACCAGGGAAGTCCTAAGCCTGGTACATTCTTGCAGGTCCAATATGGCAGAATGGGAATGAAGGGGCAGACTGGGGTGTGGGCCTCTGAGGCATCCGGGGTGGGGTGTGTTACAAGATGAGCAGCTGGCCCTAGGCTGTGGGTGCTGACAGAGCAGAGAGAAGCTGCCCTTCCCCTCGGGTTTGGGCAGATGAGTGAGTGAGTGACAGCAGCAGGCCCAAGCCGAGTGGCCTGATGGGGCTCTCAGGCCTCTTTAGCTACCATGGAGGCCCCGGAAATACCAGGGCTGGGAGGGGCCACAGGGGGACAGAGGCCTAACCTCCTATCTCTTAGGTCTCCACCAGACCATCCCCCATGCCCCAGCCACACTGGCTGCCTCTCCTGGGCACCCTTTCCTGCCATCAGACCCCTTTCTCTCCCGTCAGGGTCCTACCAGGCTCCAACACCACACTCAGAAAAACCTTGTATGTTTTTCAAATTAATGCAATTAAGAGCATTAAAGTTTGCGAACGATAGAATTTTTCATTTTCCTTTTATTTGATTAGAGAAATTCCCACCGCACAGTTCCTCCAAATGAAACCCAGACCCAAGGCCCATTGTTCCGGGGGCTTCCATGAGAATGTGTTACCTTTCAATCTCACACACTAATGTGTTTAGCGTTACAGTCCCCCCCGGGCGGCTGCAGGAAGGATCTGGAGCCTTGATTAAAGCAGCCTTTGCCGGGCAGGAATGTGGGCTCCTCCACCCGGGAGTCACAGAGGGGCTGGGTGTTCGCTCAGAGCCTCTACTTACAAGGCAGGCCGGCCGGCAGGGGCCTGGGCTCGCGGGCACTTGTGCCTGGCTGTAATTAGGCATTTTTCCCTCTGTCTTGCCTTTCCTCTCAGACCCCCTGCACCTCTAGCCACAACAACTCACATATGACAACACACACACACACACACACACCCCTGTGTCTCCTCTCCTCTCTCCCATCTTCAGTCCCCTGGCTGCTGCTGTCCTTGGTCAGCTCCATTCAGAGGCAGCACTCAGATCACAGTGATCACACTGCTTCTCCCTCGGTCAGGCCCCAAGCTCCAAGGTGAAGAGCAGAATTAGAGCCAAACGGGAAAAATTGATTAGAGGAATACGTAAGGAAGGCCTGGGAGAGGGAGGAGGGAGGTCATAACCCCTATTAAAAAATTCAACGAGTGCCAAATTTAAACAGGATGTTAAGTCTACACCCCTCCTACCCCAAATCACCAAAGGCTCAGTGCTGGGAGGCCCAGGTTCCTTCCTCTTCCAACTGGGGCTGCTAGTCCCTCCCGGCCCCAGAACAGCCTGGCTAGCCGTCTGCGTTCTCCCAGTGCCCCGGATCAGGAAGCCCTGGGGCTTCCGGCCGCTTGTATCCCGCAGACCTTCAACAGAACAAGCCAGGGGCCTAGGAGATCGCCAGGACCTGGCCCCAAATCGGCAAAACCAAAAAGCCATCCGCCTGTGAGCTAGAATCTGAACTAAAAATAAGCCAGTCGACACTCAGAGGCCCGGCTCCTGCTGCTCCTGGGTCCCAAGGAGCTGGGGAAGGGCTTGGGAGAGAAACACGATCCATCTTTACCCCTCCTCCAAAGCTGCATTTCCAGATGCCTCAGAGTCATTCCACAAACGTCCATGGAGGCCCAGCCTCCCAGAACAGAGCAGGCACTGAGGGCTGGGGTCAGAGAGGAGCACTCCCCTCCCCCAGAATAGTTAAAGAAGTCAGGGTTGGGAGGGGCGGGGGCGGCAATGTTAGGCACCTATGGCTGTCCTATTAACCACATGCTCCACGCGAGATGAGTCCCCCCAGACCCCAGCAGAAACCAACCCATACTTGCAGATAGAAAACCATCCCCTGCCACCCCTCCCACCCCCCGACCCTGTGGAGCTAAGAGCTCAGGCCTAACCAGACTGAGCCTTTGCTTGTATCTCTCTTCAAGGCCTCTGCAGAGCTCCATACCTGGTTGTCCTTCTGTGCAAATCCCAGGCTGTTTAGACATGCTTTCTAAGAAGGTTGCTTTGTGGTGAGTGGAATCAAGGAGGTTGATGCCTCCTTGAAGATGGAGGGTGAATTAAAGCTATGGGTGTGGGGCAGGGGTAGGGGGAACTGGAGGGTTGATTCAGCCAGTCCAGAACCAGGTCCCCTACCTCCCCTCTGGGCTGATGCCTCATTTATTCTCAGTCCCAAGGGAGGAAAATTCCCCCACCTGGGCTGGGAAAGCTGGGGGACTGATTTGCAAGGCTAAGTGCAGGGAGTTCACTGTCCTTTTGTTCATGCAGACACTCAGGCAATACTTGGCCGATGAGATAAATCCACCTACACCTTTAAACTGTACCTCCCCACGCAGGTCTAACCCTTGGATGGGTCCCAGGGTTCTGCCACAAACATCTGCCCAGGCCAACAGCCCCCAGGGAGCAGATACATAACGAGAGCTGCATTTGGATGAAGGAGGAGGTGGAGAAGGCAATGTGAGGGAATCAGGATTGCAGTGGAAACTGCTCAGGAATTTGGCTTCATGTCTAAGTTGATTCTTCCTGGACAATCACCTTAATGTGGGTATCTCTCAGTTACCCATGCTGCGGGGAAGGATGAGGAGGGAGTGGAAGATACCAAAGGTGAATAATCCAGAGACTATTTATGATTATTCCTGTTGGACTTTGCCAGTTGGCTTTTTTTCCCCCCGCTCAGAAACTTGCTTCCCTAAGCAGGATTTTCTTTGACTATTTTTCAAATTTTCCTCATGATTTCCAACCACGAACAATCCTTTCCCAAGATGACCGGGCTTGGTTTTATCCTGAGTGCCATTCAAACCACAAAGACAGAAAGCAGGGAGTAGGGATGGGGATTAACTGAGATGGTACTGGGGCAAGGCTTCCTTATTGAGGGGTCAGAATTTGCTGTGGACAAGCCCCCAGGTGAGGAAATTGCCAGAGGAGATTCCAGGCTGTGGGACCATTGCCTCTCACCCCATCAGTTCCCATACTCCACGGTAAGACCCTGAAAGGACATGGCCCCAGAACATTCTAAGGCCTTAGCTGGTATGAAGAGGAGAGAAATCATATGGGATTGAGGCGAGGGGTAGTAGCCCCGGTGAAAGCTGGACTCCCAAGGAAGGTGGGGAGCAGGAGCCAGATTACAATTTTCAAGGAGTTATGGAAACCTCAGTCTAATCTACACCAGCACCCACATTCCTGTAGCACTGCCAGCCAAAGCCTCAGAACGATACCGAACCACTCAGGAGCTGTGCCCACATCATGGGGTCCAGGGTGGCACCAGCAGAGGGTGGGGACAGGCCAGCTTCTGTTTTGGGCACACAGCTCCCCCCTCCTCATTTAACTCAGTCTAAAAGGCACAGCAGCAAGGGTTCTTCTCTGAGTTTAAATTTTCATGGAAATGAATCAATTTATCTCAGAACACGAGGAGGTGGAGGCAGAAGGATGGGTGATGAATTCCCTTTCCTTAATGCAGATGGACTAAATCCCCTTTGCTTCCTACTGTAAAAAAAAAAAAAAAAAACAAACCCAGACATCCAAAAGCTGCTGCCTTTCACACTGTTGGATGCCAACTGATAATTCGGAAAGCTGCTGATAAATCCTGAGGCTAGGTTGCTGTCAGCTCCTCTGCCTGCCCCAGGAGAGCTGCCTCAGTCACCCCTTGTGTTTACAGAGGGGCTCAGGAAGGCCCAGAGAAGGGCTGGAGGGCTGCCTGACTTCCAGGAATGTGATTGCCTTCAACTGGAGGCCCGGAACTCTTTGAGCCAAAAGCTCTTGTCCTCACAAACGCTTTCACAAGTATCATCTGACTAGCTTGTTGCTAAAGTTGCAGACCAGGCCTGATATGGTCAACACTGGCCCACGGATGGGTCAGCTATGCACTTTGCCTGCAAACCCTACCCTTGTGTTCAGCCAGAACCTGAGTGTTGACTACCTGAGTGCTTACTCTGGGCCAGGATTTTGCCTGCACTCCCTCACAAGCACTCCTGAGAGGAGGTATCAGCCTTAGGCCGATTTTTCAGATTGTAGAACTGAGGTTCCAAGAGTTTAAGTAACCTCTTTTAGGCTGGTGGTGTAGTTGCTAAGTCCTGTCTGATTCTTGTGACCCCATGGACTGCAGCCTGCCAGGCTTCTCTGACCATGGGATTCTCCAGGCAAGACTGGAGTGGGTTGCCACTTCCTTCTCCACCTTTTAAGTTACACAGCCAGTAAGTGACAGAGCCAGGTTTTGAATTCACATGTCTGATTTCCAAGCCTAAGCTCTTTATTTCTAAGTTAGGCACAGCCTGATTTGGACTGTGGTGCAACTCACCAGGCTTTCCTGCTCCACTCCTTATATGGACATTATAGTTCAGCCCCATAAATGAACCTTGTTTTTTCTGTCTCCTCTACTTGGCATGTCCCTCGCACTGACCCCCAACTATGACCTTCCACACTGACTCAGTGTATCATAAAAGACTCCCCTCTTCTGGGTCCCTTTGGCACTTGTTTACCTTAGTGGTTCTCCAAGTGTATCTCCAGACCAGCAGCGTCAGCATCTGATCCCCACCTCATACCTGCTGAATCAGAAATTCTGGGCATGGGGCCCAGCATTCTGTTTTAACAAGCCCTCCAGGTGATTCTGCTGCACACTCGTTTGATAACCACTGGGCTGCCTCTTGCTTCTTCAGACCCCATCAGTCTTGGCAATGATTAAAGGAAAGGTTAGCTTTTGTTATGATTGTTGACACCTGAGCCCTCCTCATCAGCTGCTAATAATGAACGGCGGGAAGCTCTCTTTGGCCTTCACTGTTGCTTTCCACTCCACAACTTGGCATCTTGTTCCAGAACAGCCCACAAAAGTAACCATTGCCACCTGGGCTTTATCACCCCTATCTTCAGAACCAGCTTCCACACCCTCAGTGACTGCCTCCCCACCTCAGGGGAGAGCTGAGCTGTAGGCTGTCCATGAAAATCACCTGGGGCCATCAGTGTGTCAGCCTCAGAGAATCTCTCCAGGTTTTGTTGAATGGCTGCTTGGCTCCCTCCTGGCTTCTTCTTCAAGGTGTCTCACCACAGCTCACAGACCAGCACTTGTTTAGGGGGCTAACCTCCCAAACCCATTTGTCCTGGAGATGAAACTCCATTTTCACTGATGAAATCTCCATCTCTGATTATCTTAATAGGATCGATATTGTCTATTTTTCCCTTTAATTCTGTCAATTTTTGCTTCATGTGTTTGAAGCACTGCTATATGTTGCATACATGAAAGTATTTTGCATACATACAAATACATAGGAGTGTTTTCCCCTTCTGATGAATCAACCCTTCTGCCATTATAAAATGTCCCCCTTTATCTCTGGTAATACCTTTTGTCTTGAAGCCTATTTGGTGAGATAGTCTCTCCAGCTTTTGAATGTTTATAATTTTTCACCCATTATTTAAAACTTATCGGTGACTTTAAAATACTTCTCTTGTACACTGCAAATAGTTAGGTCTTTAAAAAAAAAAATCTATTCTGACAATCTCTGCCTTTTAATTGCAATGTTTAGCCCATTAACATTTAATATAATTATTGATATGGTTGACTTTAGTTTCATTTGCCCCCCTCTGTTTTCTATTTCTTTGTTCCTCTGTCCCTGCCTTCTTTTGGATTTTTAGAATTCCATATAAATATATCTATTGAATTTGTAGCTATACTTCTTTGCATTAATTTTTTAATGATTGCCCCAGGGATTACAACATACATCCTTAACTTTTCACAGTCCACTTAGAGTTACTATTTCAAGTAAAATGTAGAAACCTCGCAACCACAGAGGTTTATTACCTCCTACCCCCATTCCTTATGCTGCAGTTATCATATGTATTTCATCTACATATATTATAAAACCCACAAGACAATGTTATAATTTTGCTTCAAACAATCATGTGAATTTTAGAGTAATTAAGAGGGCTTATTGCCAAAGGGAACCCCCAAATTAAGGGAAGACTTTCTTAGGAAGCTGATTCAGCTCACTATTATAAAAGGCAACCTGGATCTTTCAACCTGGATTCCTTCACTGTCTTCTAGCTAAAGGTGAATTCTGGGTCCACAGGGCAGAACCTTTTTTTTTTTTTTTTTTAACTTTTTACTTTATACTGGAGTATAGATAATTAACAATGTTGTGATAGTTTCAGGTGGACAGCAAAAGGACAACTGATTCATTCTTTAAGAGCCTTCACTGAGTCTCCTGAGTTTCAGTCATCAGACCCAAGTCCTTTACAGTTTCCATGGGGTCCTTGGCATTCAGACATGAAAAGCCAGAATTCCCAGTGTGGATATAGAGATTAAGTCTCACCAGTGTCCTGCTTTCCTCTCCCTCTCTCATAAGAGGCACTTTCTCTCATGTTATTACTAGTCGTATTTTTTTTTTCTTCACCTCTCCTTCTAGGTTATAAATCCTGAAGGTAAAAGATCTGGTCTTATGCATAGTAGGTACTCAGACAACCTTGCTGAATAAGCAAATAAAACCCAAATGCATTTCCTGACAGCTCTGGAGACAGTTGGGCACAGAAGGGAAAGTGTGCCAGGAAGAAAAGGAGGTCCACGTGTGTCTGCCCCTGGAACGGTGGGAAATCATTTCCAGGGGCAGGGGGTATAGCCAAAAACATCACTGCGGATTGATGAGGGGATCACAGAGAGCCTGAGGTTGACTCTGATGAAATGTAAATGTGGGAGTTGAGAATGTGAAGGCTGCAAAGTGGGATGGGGGAAGCTACCAGACCAGGATGTGTGGGTGGGACCAGGGTTTTTAGCAAGCTCACGTGTACCTGGAGGAAGTGTGTGCTGGGCCACCCAGAGCTGCTGACACTGCAGCCTGGAGGGTTGGAGCTTTTTAGAGAAACCATTAGTCTAGTGACAGGGAGAAGAATGAAAAAGCCGCCAGGGCCGAGGTAAGCACAGGGCTGGTCCACAAGGCTGCGGGCCACACCATCAGGGAGGCAAATGAAGATCATTCATCTGGGCACTTCCAGGAGACACTGGCGGGTCAGGGTTCAAAAGGGTGGAACTGAAGCTGGTCGGAAATGCTCTGTCCTGCTAAGGGGCCTGAGAGTGTGGTTTAACAGAAGCCTCAGGATGAAGAAGGGTGTCCTGGCAGGACAGGGTGTCCCAGGGGTCAGGATAAAGGAGGAGCCATGGCTGGTAGGAGGTGAAACTGGGAGTGCCTCTGAGTCATGCCCTCAGTCCGCGCCAAGCTAAGTGAATAACATGAGACCTGTGATACCTAATTTCGTATGAAATGTGATAATCGAGTAATGGGGCAGATTTTTGCATGTGGCTTGTAGAAAAGCTGAGGAGGAGGAGAGATGGAGCAGGGACAAGCCGCAGCACGTTTCAGCCCATACATAAGAGCCAGTTAGCCAGTCTGCCAGGCGCTGCCAGCTGGAGTGAATGAAATGCCTGTTGTTTCAGGGCAGGGGGAAAATGAGTGACCGTTATTTAGATTAAGGAATTTATATCCAACATGATGTGAGGTTAAACAAATTGGTGAGTGAGACTTGACCTGTTATAATAACCCCAAGTGCTTGGGGCCTACCCCAAGAGGGAGGAGAGGGCAAGAGTGCTCATGAAAACCTACTGTGTGCACAGCCCCGTGGCAAGCTGGCCCCAGGGGAGGGTGACAATAGAACTCCCTGAAAGCCTCAGGGCCTTGAGATTTTTAGGTTGCTGGAGTTTTCCTATTTCACAGCACAGAATGACTGATTCTTCAATACATTCAACTTCCTTCCAACACCAAGTGGTGAGCATGATTACAAAAAGACGGTGTGAGGCCTTCCATCAGGTTTCTGGGGATTCAGTCCAAGGACAGTGTGAGCTCCAACACCAGACCCTCCCCTCAGAAGGAAATGTCTGAGTATTAAAAATGTGGTGCTATTTCCAGTCCAGACTAGCTGGAGCTTCCCTCACATGTATCCAAGATGACGGCCCCTTCTAGTTGATTAAGGGTCCAGACAAACTGGATCCTAGAAGAAGTCAAAGAAGATTCAATAACTCCCAAAGGCCTTCTCCAGTGGGGAATCAAAGGCCACTGCCCCACACTTTCCTCTCCCATGATTATCTCCCAGCTCATCAACACAATGAATCTGTTCTTGACTGGATCACTATCCAATTCTGTATGGTGACCCTGCTTTTCTGCCAGTCTGAGAGACAGCATGGCTTCTCCCACATCTTTATAGATTGGGTTGCTCACCCCAGTAGGGGAAATTCTGAGCTTAGCAAGGTTCCCGGAGCAGGTTCAATTGGTCAGGATGTCCCTTTCTGGGCTCTACAATGTGAGTGGTTCTGCCTGGACACTGGGAGTTTTGGCAGGTCCATCACTGCTGAAGTTCTTAAGTGGGGACTTTAAAAGAAAGAAATTACTGAATTCCTGGTAAATAGCCAAATCACAGAAAGAGTTGACTACAACCTTATGCTTACAACTAAAGTAAGCATTTTGCCTAATTACAGGTGTAAGGCATGGCTGTCTTTCTGGTTCTAGCGGCCCATCCCTGCTCCTCCAGGCAGAGGTAGGTGAGCCTTACGCTGGCGCTGGACTTCAGTCGTCTCTCTTTGTTGTCAGTTTCTGTCTTCTTCATCTGCCTGTGTTGCCAGTTGCCTGGAGACCCCGTTTCTATCTTCTTTTTCTGGTTTTAGTTCCTGATCAGGGGTCGAACCTGGGCCCGCGGCAGTGAAAGCGCCGAGTCCTGACCACTGGACCGCCAGGGAATTCCCATCATGTCTATTTTCTTAATACCTGGTGATTATATTGCAGTGCCTGGCTGCAGGATTGGCACAGCATTCATGAGAGCTCTTCTGCTGCCAATTCTCAGCGTGCTTCTCACCACCCTCCCCCCCCCCCACCATCTCCACATCACCCTTTGCTGGCTGGTACTTCTGCTCCCTTTGGTCACTATGCTGGCTGGCTTTACTCCCCTGAGCTCCAGCAGCCAGGGTCTCCCAGGGTCCACTGTCAAGGTTCCAGGCAAAGTCAGCCCTCTTCAGGCCCAGGCTGCCTTACTGCCCTCACCTGTGCCAACTCTGACAGCCAGGACATCACTGCCCAAAACCTTTGTAATGGAGCCCTTTGGCCAAGCTTGGTAGTCAAGGGTGACCGTTGGCATTTTGACACCTGAATACTTATTTGGACACATGCAGACTTATTTTTTGTTGTCATTACACACCGGTCCTGCAATCACAGTTGTATACCTCAGTTGCTTTCTGATTTGTCTATTGGCAAAAACAAAAAATTTCTTCAGCCCAGCATTATTACAATGACGGTCATAATCATTCTTGTAAGTACCATCATTAGTACTTTAACAGTTAACCAAATATTGATATGTTTCGTTTACTAATTAGAATGATTAATAATGATTCATTACTAAAATAGTATCATCAGTCTGGGCCCTCAGCTCGACTCCCTGAGGGTTTTGCCCAGCTCTTACAAGTGGTACCTGTGGCAACTGGTCGCACATGAAAATCTGACCCCTGAAATGGCTAGGGCCTTGTGTTTCTTGTCTGGCAATGAATGTTCACACTGTGCCCAGTGCCCACTGCTTCCTGTGTCTCCTCCCTTTGGTTCTCCTGGTGTCACATGCCCATCACAAGCTTCTGCATGGGCATGTCACGCCAGTGCAGGTCAGAGAGTGACCCCTGAAGAACAAATGGGGGAGAGTGGGCCCTCTAGGGAGGCTCCCACATCAGCAGATCTACCGAACCATGCCTGAATGCAGGGTGCTGGCTCTGATGCTCACCTCCCCTCTGAGCGGTACTCGGGGTAGATGCCCTATTTTACAAACATGGAAACTGAGGCCTACAGAGCCTCCAGCCACACAGGTTGATAGCACCAGAGGGAAACCTGGGTCTTCATTCCCTCCTGCCAGGGGTTTTCTGTGCTTTGTTTTCCCAAATAGAAGGGTGAAACACACTCTTTTTCTGTCTCACTCTTCTCTCTCTTTCCTTCCTCTTTGTCTCTGGGAGATGTATGGCTGGATGCCGATTGCTGTGAGGAGTGGGAGAGGCAGAACTCACCCCAGCTACGGGGTTTGGGGCACCGAGACAGGAACTCCCTTTGCTTTCCAGAGGCTGCTAATGGGAGTGGGGTGGAGCTTAGCTGGAAGAGCGGATGGAATCACTTGCAAAACCCTAATAAATCTGCGGGCCCAGCTGTTCCTCATCTGATGATCCTGAAGGGAAAGTGTGAAATAGTAGAGATGCTGATGGGCCTGGGGGGCCCCTTCAAAGGCAACCCGGTTTTCCCAAAGACCCCAGAGCAGGGGTGGGAAGTATCCGGAAACGTCTGAAGGGTGTTTGTGAGAGTTGGGAGGCCTGGGCCCCTAGAGGCCAGATGCACACGTGGAGTATGCCTGGGAATGCCCTAGTCCTGGGGCCTCTGGAAAGTGGGCCACTCACCCTGTCCCAGAGCACGCAAGCCTTGCTGGCAGTTAGGCAGCCCTGGGTTTGAATCCCAGCTCCACAGTTTGGGGGCTGTGTGGGCCTGAGTGAGATATTTAACCTCTCTGAACTTTGTTTCTGTCACCTGTAAAATGAGGATAATAATCCTCCCTTTGGGCTTCGGGGGTGAGGGGGGAATAACTGTGCTAATGTATGTAAAGCTCCTGGCATGTGATAGGTGCTCCTTATTTTTCCTTCTTTCTCACTTCCCCTGCCCTAGGGAGTCAGAAGGGGCCGGGTGGTGCTCACCCAGAGACCAGGCCCAGGGATCAGGACCCTCATCTCCACCCAGCCCATACTGCGCCCCACGCCCCCGCCCCCTGGCACTCACAGCTGGTATGGATGGGGTGGGGCCTTGCAGAACATTGTTCCCCCTTCCCTTGTCCCTCCAGCCCCTGCAAGAGTCAGGCCCCAGAGGCTAGGGTGAGGCTGCCGGGCCACTGCCCCTCCTGACCTTGACTATTCTTGGCCATCAGGAGCTGGACCAGAGGCTTCTAGAGTGTGCACTGTGGCCCCCAAGGCAAAGGACACCCTCTCCGTGGCTGAGGACTCTGGCCCAAGTTGAAAAGCCTTTAACTGGGCTCTGACATCTCCATTCCCCGAAAGCAGAGTCGTCAATCCTCTCGGCAGACAGGCCGGCCACAAGCCCAGTTTCAGAGAGCAGGCCCGGGCTGGCCTGGGCCCAGAGGACCCAGGGGGATCTGCTGCTGACTGGCCGAAAGGACACCAGCCTCAGAGCATCCCAGCGACTTGAGCTCACGGAGGCCAGGCCAGAACTCTGCCCGTCCAGAAGGTGGAAGCCCAGCATTCTCAGGACCTAGAACCCACCCGAACGATTGAGGGCAGGAGAAGAAGGGGGCGAAAGGGGGTGAGATGGTTGGATGGCATCACCAGCTCAATGGACGTGAAATTGAGCAAACTCTGGGAGATGGTGGAGGACAGGGAAGCCTGGCGTGCTACAGTCCATGGGGTTGCAAAGAGCTGAACATAACTGAGCGACTGAACAGCAAGAACCTGCCCTGGGCTGGAGTCAGACAGCCCTGGGTTCGAGGACTTGGTCAGCTGGGGAACCTCCGACGAGCCCTGGACCCTTCTGCACAGGGCCTCTTGTCTGTAAGATGCTAACAGTTCCCTGCAGGCTTGTGAAGATTGCTAAAACCATCATCCCAAGCCTGCAGCATGGGCTCCGGGCATGTGAATCTCCTTCCCACGTTTCTTTTCTGCTTTTTCCTCTCTTAGATTTTTCTCTTTCCTTATCTCTTTGACCTTTCTTCACCTCTAAATCTCTCCTCAGCACTTTTCTCAGTCCCTCAGGCTGCTTGCTTTTCTCCTTTCCCCAAGTCAGACCACAGAGGCAGGGAGGCTAGAAGGAAAGCTTCATACCTCAGACCGTGGAGGCCCGTTGCTCACAGGCCTGAGGGTGCTGGCCTTCGCTGGGCTCCAGGCTCCAGAGCAGATCCTGGTACTTACCTCAGCTCCTCTTACTCTTTCCCTCTTGGAGGTTTCTTCCTGTCCAAGAACAGGAGAGACGGAGGAAACAGGATGAGACAGGGAACAGAGGTGGTGTCCCCCCCAGCCACCCCTCAGCCTGGCAAGCAGACAGCAGAGGCTAGAGGAAATGAACATGCCACGAGCTAGTTAAGTAGTGGAATAATGGGGTGCTTTGGTGTAGCTGCTCCCCTCCCTGCAACTCACCGCCACACCCCCGTGCAGAAAGAAGTCGCTCCTCAGATCTAACTTATACCCTTCCTGCTGCACTTCCTGCCTGCTTCCTTTTGGTCCATGTGGATATTGCTGTGCTCATCACCCCTCTAACTGGCACCTCCTCACTAGGCCTTCTCCTCAATTCCGTTCAGCTCAGGGGCCTGAGGGAGCGAAAGCAAACTTTAGGAGGATGTTTAAAGTTTGGCTTCTCATCACCACATCTCAGCTGAGTCCATAAAATCGCCCTATAAAGCCCACTGGCCAGCCAGCTGCCCTCAGCCTCAGGGGCCTCCCTGTTTTATGATTGGTCCCAATTCAGACACCAGCTGGATGTAGGAACTTGCTGGCTTTTATGAAGAGATGTTAACGAGAAGCATCTCTTCCCTTCTGTCTTGTTCCCAGAAACTCCACTCCTTCCCTCATTCGCGGTGTGTTGTTTTCAGTCACTGTTTACCAAGCGCCTCCTGGAGCCAGGTTCTGGGTTGGGCCCTGGGGTAGGGGCGGTCACAGGTAAGAGCTGGCATAGGGGGTGGCCTCGGAAGGGCTGGCCCCACAGTAACTAACACCTGGGCGGCACCTCAGCAGTAGCTGCAGTAGCTGAATCACACTGCACTCTCAGTGTTTGTAAACTGCACGGTAATTGTGAAACAGTGTTGGAAAAACAAACAATTACAGAGCAGCCTGATAAGAGCTGCCAGGAGGTGCGCTCAGAGATCCGGGAAGCAGGACTCCTGTTCCGCTCAGCATCAGGGAAGTCTTCCCAGCAGAGGCGCCCTCTGCATCATTGCCTGAAGGATGCTTAAAAGTTTTCAAAGCAGACAAGAAGGGCCAGTGGAGGAAGGGGTAGCAAAGTTCTGGGCTCTCCTTTGCTAATGGACCAGGAACGAGGGGTGGGGACCAGGGGCCAAAGTGAAAACTGTTAGCTGCTTAGTTGTATCCGACTCTGATCCCAGGCTCCTCTGTCCATGGAATTCTCCAGGCAAGAATACTGGAGTGGGTTGCCATTCCCTTTTCCAGGGCATCTTCCCGACCCAGGGTTGACCCTGGGTCTCCTGCATTGCAGGCAGGCAGATTCTTTACCATCTAAGCCACCAGGGAAGCCTGACCAGGAGTGAGGGGTGGGGACCAGGGGCCAGGATCCTGGTAAAAAGCCACAGGAGCAACACAGGGTAAGTCTCTCCAGGGCTCAGTCTCTCTATCTGAGAAATGGATTTAGTGTTGGTGAGTTAAAAGACAACCCAGAAGTAATAATAGTGGCCATGTGTACAGTCTTTCATCATCTCTAGCTACTTTTATAAGCATTACCTCCCATGAGCTTCACAATAACCCTTCAAGGCAGGCAGGGCAGGGAATTTAATATCCACTCTGCAGATAAAGCAACTGAGACTTAGTCCAGTGACTGGAGACGCTGGACTCGCAAGTGCTCACAAGTGGCACGTGTGAAGCTTGCATTTAATGCTAGGGTTCTTGCCCCAGGACAGCTCAGAGGTGCTTACGGAAGTGCTGAAGGCAAGCAATGGGAGGGAAAGGCAGGGGAAATGAGGGTTCCCTCTCAGCAGCACCCCACTCCCCCAGGGTGCCCCCTGATACGGGGATGAGGACCAGAGACGGGTGAGGGACATAGGTCTCAGGGAGAGCCTCAGACTTCTCTGGGAGCAGGGGAAGAAAAAGGAAGGCCCCCTGCAAAGTAGACCCACCTGGAGAAGGGTCCCAGGCAGAAGCCCATTCACAGGGCTCTCTTGACAGAGAGGGGCATTTGGGGAGGAGGGAGATTGAGGGTCAGCCGTGACCCCTCCAGAGTGGCCACTGTCCGTAGGTGGGGGTATTGGGTGACTAGGCACCCCCTCCTGGCTTGCCCCTAGGGGAAGGTGTACCCTAACAGTGAACTGCGAGGGGCAGAGGGAACAGGTACACTCAGGTGTGTAGCATCGCGTGTCCTGAACACAGTCAGGCAGTCACAGACAAGCGACAGCTGTAAGTAATACCTGCTCATACCTGCTCACCCAGACTCCAACACCCAGGCCCCCACTCTTACCCTAAGATCCTCTCACATACACCCAAAGCCACAATCAATCCCCCACCACCACCCACAAGAGCCCATTGACACTCCTTCACAAGTAGGAACAAGGCAGCGACTTCCCTGGTGGTCTAGTGGCTAAGACTCCAGGGTCACAATGCAGGGGGCTTAGGTTGAGAGAACTAGATCCCTGATTAGAGAACTGGATCCCACATGCCACAACTAAAGATCCCGCATGCTGCAACTAAGACCCAGTGCAGTCAAATAAATTAATAATTTTTTTAAAGTATGAAGAATGATTTAGAGTTTACAGGCATAACACCCCCAGATCCACCTGAGTCCAAAGTCATTAATGCACTGGAGTACGTAAACATGTATGGAAACAAAGTTGCCACACGCAGCCCAGCAGGCCTGAGATAAGGGACCCAGAGGGCTCTGGGGTCTGAGGCGAGGTGCCCAGCAAGCGTCCCCAACCTGGCTTCCCTCAAGCTTGTCATTCTTTTCCCCACCCCTCCACTCACTGGACTCTCACCTCCTGCAGATAAGAGCTGACCCCACTGGAAGCAGCTCTCCAGTCCTATCTCCAGTCCCCTCCCCTTACAGCTGCTCAGGTACTCATCAGGGTTCCAGGGACACACTAGGGGCTCTGTTAACATCTCCCACCCCACCCCTCTCTCCTGTACCACCATGCAGTGAGACTGGATGTGGGGTTAGGAATGGCTACTTGGTCCCAAGATCTCTTCTGGTGGGTGGGGGTGGCGGGTAGTGCCATGTGAAGCAGGAAACACTCCCACAGGGCCTCCCTCCTCAGGCTTGGGACCCCTAGACTTCCCTCTGTAAAGAAGGGGGAGCTGCTGAGGGAAGGGGCTCTAGCCCCAGTGGGCAGACGAGGGGGTCTCCTGGCCAGCGGTCTCTGTCTCCTCACACACACTCACTCACACACACCCCTGCACGCACACCTCCCCCACTCTAATTAGAATGGTTGCTCCAGCACCAGGGGAAAGGCCGTGATTTATGAATGGGAGTTGGTGTAGAGAGATTCCAGCACCATCTGCTTGGGAGCAAACAGGAAGAGCTTCAATGTGCTGCAGACCTGGGGGAGGGAGCCAGTTGGTGGAACAGGCTTATAAAAGCCATTCCTAACGGCCACAGGTGCTCTTCCCCACCCCCAGCCCCCAGGGAGACCCCCAGCCTCTGCCAGGAGCCCCCCTATGACACACACTCCTCTCGCCAGCGCCACCCTGCCTGGTGGTGGAGTGGTGGAGGAAAGAGCCTGGACCATCCAGCAGACCTGAGTACAAATACCTACAACTGTTTACAACTGGGCTTTAGTTTGTTGGTCTATAAACTGAGGCTGGTGGCAATAAATATTTACCACATTCCTGATAAGACCAATCATCTTAACCCCATTTTACAGATAAGGACACTACGGCTGTGGAGGTTAAGAGACTGTCCCAAGTTTGTCCTAATGAGCTACAGGACAACTTGAACCTGTGTCAGCAGAGGTTACTGTTCTGAACCATTTTTCTTTACACTGTTCTCCAACGTAAGAAAGTTTAGGGGATTAAGTGAGATAAACACTTCAAGTGCCTGGCATATGTTGTTATTTACTCACTAAGTCATGTCTGACTCTTTGTGACACCATGGACTGTAGCCTGCCAGGCTCCTCTGTTCATTGGATTGTCCAGGCAAGAATTCTGGAGAGGGTAGTCCCAACCCAAGGATCGAACCCACGTCTCCTGCGTTGGCGGGCAGATTCTTTACTGCCGAGCCACCAGGGAACCCCACCTGGCATATGATGGTGCTCAATATGCGATAGTTTTCTTTCTGGGAACCTCGCTTTGGAAGTCAAAAGATCCAAAGATGGGGCGGGGTGAGGGGGCCAGTGGTGGTGAGAGAGAGATTGTTATTAGCACTTGGTGCCTTGAGCAAGAGCAGCCTGGCAAGTCCTGAGGAGTTTAGAGTTATAAACTATAAGTCACCTACTGAAAAAAAAAAAAAGAACTTTTTGGTGACATGCCCACTTGACATGTACCTCACAGTGATGAGTTTTGATGATAAGCAGGGCTCATAAATGGCTGTCACTTGTATGACCAAGTGGCAAGTCTGAGTTCACTTGGGCCCTTTTAATTTTGTTCGTCTCCGATGTGCTCAAATTTATTTCCCCAATGGTGGTTCTCAACTAGAAGAAAACTTCAGAACTAGCTGAAATTTCTAAATATCCAGAATTCCTCTCACCCCACCCCCCAACATCTGCTACATCAAGATCCCTGGGCATGGCCTCTGTCAACTTGCCAGGTTCTCCAGGTCGTCTCAGGGTAATTCCCACCCCATCTCCCTGGGGATCCACTGGCCTTCATTTTGCAAGTCCTAGCCCTTCAGATACAGAAATCAATTGGAATTCATGGACAGTATGACCAGAATGCAAGCACCTCCTCACAACGACTGTGTCTTATTTGTCCCCATGGTCACTTCAGAGACCTTACCTACACACCCTTGGCAACCAGCTATAAGACTGGTGAAAACAAATGCCAAATGAAAGGACCAAGAATCTTGCTATCAAATTGCTGTTGAGAAGGGGAGCTCAGAAAGGAGGTGACACCTCCTTGGCTAGGCCTTGAAGGATTTTGGTAGTGGGTGAGGGGGATGAGGTACCTCGGACAAGTGAGTCACCATGCTATGGGACACCATCATGTATAGCCTCTCTTCATATTGGCTCAATGTTCCTTGTGGGAGTCAAGGGTAGAAAAGCCTGTGTGACCCAGAGGGATAGGGAGAGAGAAAGAAGGCCAGAGGATTATGTGGTTTGACCCAGAACAGCCCCACGTTTTCACTAGCCCAAGCTGCAGTCCAGGTCTCCAGGACAGGATATACAAGGTCCACGGTCTATGATAGGGGCCACAGTCCATTCAAGATGTAAAGTCCAGAACTTCCCTGGTGGTGCAGTGGTTAAGAATCTGCCTGCCACTGCAGGGGATATGGGTTTGATCAATGGTGCAAGAAGATTCCACAAGCCTCGGGGCAGCTAAACCCATGCACCACGACTACTGAGCTCGCGCTCTGGAGCCTGAGCTCTGCAACAAGAGAAGTCACTGCAATGACAAGTCCACAAACCACAACTAAAAAGTCCTTGCGAAGCCACAAAGACCCTGCACAGTCAAATAGATAATCTTTTTTTTTTAAAGAGGTAAAGTCCTATCCTGTGATGCTTGAGGGAGAAAAGCAAGTACTATCAGGGTTGTGCATACTCAAGGGTTAAGTGCAGTCTTTCAGGTTCAAAGGACAATGAAGGCCCAGAGGAAAGAGATGGGGTGAGCCTGCAGGAGGTGGCTCCTGGCCAAGCTGGGGAGTCAGCATTCTCCCACCTCCCTCTGCCACCTCAGTCCATCCATTATATTTTCTCTCCCACTCGAAATCAGACCTCCAGCTTCCCACAACCCGGCCAGGATAACCCTGACCCAACCTGGCCAACATCACCTACCCATCCAGAGGTCCCCGTCATCTTGTGCAGACTTGGGCAGCTGGTTCACAGTCTTCTTCTGCATCTCAACATCCTGGGCAACCTAAATGTCCACATGGACATCCTCACGCCCGCACCTGTAGGCTCCTGTTTCCTCACCTCCATCGACTTTCTCTCCACTTCAGCCGCTCTCATACTGCCTGGTACAGCTCCTATAAAATTTAAAATTCCAGTTTTCCCCTCTCAGGGCACAACTTCTTTCCTTTCTCTCTAAAAAACTTGGTCTCCTTTCACAGAGATTTCTCCAGTTCTCTCATCCTGTCTTGCTCATTCAGCTATAGGCTGGAGTGCCAGCTTCGGCCAAGGCACCCTGCCAGCTGTCAGCTCCTTCCTGACTCGACTTCCTCCCCCATGGACCTGCCCAGGATTGGCCACATCATTCATTCTCGCTGGCATACTGGATTCCCACACCCCCTCGCCTTGCCTTTCCCAGCCCTGGAGGATTCCAGTCATCTGCTTTCCCCATCAGGATTCCCAGGCTACAAGAAGGCATAGGAAAATCACCCAACCGTGCAGCCTGGTGCCACTCCGGATTTATGGCCCCTGACGTCATCCTGGCCCTCGGGCCACCAGGCCCCTGGTGGTCAGCTCCCGTTCTAAACCTTTGCCACCCTTTCAGCTCCCGGCCTGCCCCTGCCCTCATGTATAATTCACAGAGAAAACAGATCCTCGGACGAGAACGCCCCCAACTTCCCTCTACTCTGCCTCCCTGCTTATCACAGACCCAACCCTGCCTATTTCCAATGCCCAGTCTTCATTCCACAGACCACCCAGGCCCTGTGAGCTTGCTCCCAGACGCAGCGGCACCGAAGCCCTCTCTCAAGTTTCTAACTGGCCCTCCTCTCTCCCTTTCACGTACCTCTTCTCTGCCCAGTGTGTCCCTTTGGTCCGCAGGCTCCATCGATGACCCCTTTCAGTCTTGCCCTGCTTCTACACCCCACACGTTCTCATCTAACCGATGGGTGCTTGTTCCAATA
Source organism: Budorcas taxicolor (assembly GCF_023091745.1). Classification (NCBI taxonomy): domain Eukaryota; kingdom Metazoa; phylum Chordata; class Mammalia; order Artiodactyla; family Bovidae; genus Budorcas; species Budorcas taxicolor. The sequence goes on from NC_068910.1 coordinate 147,003,216, forward strand.
ACTCTGATACATGCGGCTCTCTGTCCCCGCCTGTCCTGATGTCCTGGATGTTTGTCTGTCTGTCCCATAGGCAACACCAAAGCAGCATGTCCCCAGCTGGCCCTCTTAGTTCCTCCCTGCAAACTCTCCCTCGGCCTCTGGATGTTCAGTTAGTGTCACCATCCACTTAAGCCAGAGACCTGGAAGTCTCCTCAGCTCCCTCCAGCTCCCGTCTCCACCCCCACCACCAGATCCTCTATTCTATCTCTGAGACGGTTCCCAAGTCTACCCTATGCCTTCCATCCTTCAGATGCTCTCTTATTTCCAGCCCTTACTGTCTTTTGCAATAGCCCCTAACTGGTCCCCATTCCTCCCTCACTGCTCCCATCTCCTGACTCTCTCCTGCTTTTGCGTTTAAGCCAGACTTCCTTCCAAGGCCCCAGCTCTACAAGCCCTAGCCGCTCTCTGCTCTCTCTCTCCTTTCTGCTTTTCTCCCTGACACCCCCACCCACCTGGGAGCTGCTTATTTCCCCCTGCCAGTGCATCTGCTGATCTTTATGTCTAGAATGCCCTCCCTCCTTTCTCCTTGGCTGGGAAACTGCATCCTCCAGAAGCGAAATCAGAGATCCCCTTCCAGATAGCCCAGCCCTTCAGGAGGAATTCACTGTGCTCTTGGCTCTCTTCCCCTGCACTCAGTTTGCCCAGTCTACACTATCTGTTGGTTCTGGTTTGAGGCCTTCATGACCAATGCCTGCCATGAACATTCCTGTCCATGAATCCACTCTTGGGGTGTGCATATCTTTGACATGACTACTGATGGGTTGCTTCCAAAGATGTATCTGAGAACTCCTGTTTCACATCTACACCAACACTTTTTTTTTCCATTTTTTAATTGGAGGATAATTGCTAAACAATATTGTGTTGGCTTCTGCCATATAACACCGTGAATGAGTCATAGGTATACATACGTCACCTCCCTCTTGATCTTCTCCCTCCACCCCCTACTCCATCCCACCCATCTATGTTGTCAGAGAACACTAGTTTGAGCTCCCTTTACCTATACAGCAGCTTCCCACTGGCTCTGTTTGACACATGGTAGTGTATATACGTCATTGCCACTCTCTCAATTCGTCCCACCCTTTCCTTGCCCCGCTGTGTCGAGTCTGTTCTCTATGCCTGCATCTCTATTCCTGCCCTACAAATAGGTTCATCAGTACCATTTTTCTATACTCCATATGTGTGCATTAATATGTGAAATTCACTTTTCTCTTTCTGACTTACTTTACTCTGTATAACACCTATTTGTATCAGATTTTTACATTGTTGCTAATCTTTTTGAGTACTGTAGTGAAGTCTCATGAGGAGTTTCCTTGGTTACTAATCAGATCATGCACGTTGTCATATATTTTGGCCATTTGGATTTCCAAGTGTTCAGCTCTTTGGTTCAATTTGTCCGTTAGGGTGCACACTCATTTATAGGAGTTCTTCACATAGTCAAGAGATGAAGCCCTTCTTGGTTGTACGGGCTGCAAAATCTTTTTCCCACTCTGACTTTCCTTTTCATTTTTTTTTTTTTTTTTTTTTGCAGCATGTAGGATCTTACTTGCATGTGGGATCTTGGTTCCCCCACCAGAGCTTAGACCCATGCCATCTGCCATGGAAATGCAGTCTTAACCACTGGACCATCAAGGAAGTCCCCCTTTTTGCTCTCTCAATGATGTCTTTGGAAGGACAAGTCTTCTGGATTTTAACGTACTCAAATTTATTAATCTTTTCCTTTATGGTTGGTGTTATTTTTTGTGTATTGTTTAAAAAAACCTGCCCTACTCTGAGATCGTGGAGATATTTTTCTACATTATCTTACAAAAGCTTTATTGTTTTTCTTTTCACAGTTAGGTCCATGCTCCACCTGGAATCCCACAGCACTTAGGACCAATTTCTATAGCACCGCTAACCCCATCTGTTTATGTGTCTGTCTCCAGCTAAACAAAGACGTTCTGTAGGGCAAAGTACAAATGTACGTTTTAAATCTTTGTGCTCAGAAGTTCTAGCACATTGTCTGGTGCACGGGAGCCACTCTATAACTGCCCTTGAGTGTGTGCATAGCCAAATCCAGGCACAGATGCTTTCAGGTAGAAAGGTGCTGTCCTCTGGGGCCCCCACCTTCTCTGACTCCCAGCCTCCCCTCAGTAAGCTAATGTTCTTGCTGATGATGGCTCAGTGGGTTAAGAACCCACCTGCAGCACAGGAGATGCAGGTTTGATCCCTGGGCCAGGAAGAGTCCTTGGAGTAGGGCAAGGCAATCCACTCCAGTATTCTTGCCTGGAGAATCCCGTGGATAGAGGAACCTGGCAAGCAACAGTCCATGGGGTAGTAAAGAGTTGTACACGACTGAGCATGCATATTGGCTATTGGCTTTCCACAAGCAGATCCCAAGCACCTACTGTGTGCAGGCTTTGGACACAGTGCTAGGGATGAAGAGCTAAGGATTGTGAAGTCTCAGCCTTCAAAGAGCTCACTGATTGGCCCCCAGTTTCTTGACGCTGGCCTGAGGCCCACACGCTGATATGGGAAGCCAGACAGACTCAGATTCCAATCCCAGCTCTACCATCTGCACGACCTTGGGCAAGTCACTTCCATGTACTGGGTTTTAGCTTTCTACTCGGTTAAAGGAGAACAGTAGGTAACTTACTGATTTACTGTGAAGGCTGAATGAGACCGTAAATACAAAATTGCCAAGCAGGGTTGGCCACACGGTGCATGTCCAAAGACTGCTGAGTAAAGACAGAACGAAGGACCAAGTAAGGAGCACAGGGGCCAGAAGGCGGGGAGCTGGGAGGGGCGGGGCAGCCGCAGGCCAGCAGGGCTGCCCGTGGGTCTGTGGCCAGCCTTCCTTGTTGTCACAGTAACTGCTGTCAGCAAATGTCTCCCAGACAGGAATCCCCTTCAGGGCTCCCTTCCCCAGCCCACTGCATTTGTTGACTCAAAACCTCTCCACTGCCAATTTAGCCTGCAGTAAGGAAGGGAGTGGGGAGGGGGAGAGGTGTGGGAGGGGGTGGGACTGTACAGAAAGGGGTCTTTGTCTGAGCACTCTGCGGCATTTCAGATTTCGGTGGAGGTTTTTTTTTAACCTCCTAAGGAGCTGAGTGGGCTGCAGTTGCGATGGGAGGTATCTGAATTAGACAGCAGGAAGGACTTCCAGCGGGCTCTCTTTGTTGGGTGGTGGAATGACGGAAAGGGTTGCCAAGGCCCTGGGAAACCCGCCTGGGGTTTGGGCACAGATTCAGGGCACCGCCCCAGTGAGGGGCTCCAAGGGACTCCTCTCCCTGCTGAGCTGACAGGCTCGTGAAGCTTCTCTGGACCCTTCTAGGCCATCTGTCGTTCTCTGGTTTGGGGGCCCTCTCCTGGGGCTCCTGGGGATCAGCTCTGGATCCTGAAGTGACCGAGGCCTGACCCAGGCTCTCCCCTGGCTTGCAAAGCCCTTCCACCCAGCCTACTTTCTGGCTGTCCCTCCACTCCCAGCTCACAGCCAAGAAGAGGAGCTCAGCAGACAGGCCCTGACCTCCTCCTACCACCTGTATCACAAGCCTGCCCTGGCCCCTCCCAGAATCAGGCTTGAGTCTTGCCTGTCTCTTCAGGTGGCCTCCTGGCTTCCTCCTTGCTCCTGCGTGCATGCATTAGTGGCCCTTCCCTCAGGCATCTTAGACTCACAAATGTGTCCTTCTCCTGACATTTGCCCCCACCCTCTTCCTGTCCTCTCTGCCTCCTTCCCTTTTTGTCTCTCTATTTGTCTGTCTCTGACTCTCTTTCTGTGACCCCATTTCTCCCTTCGAATCTGTCTGCCTCTCTCGTGGTGTCTGCCTCTCTGTCTCCTCTGCTCTCTCTGTCCCTCTTCTATCGCTGCGTCTCTCTCGCACTCCCGGAGGCTGCCCAGGCCTCTCAGTGTCTGTCTCTGGTTCTCTCCTGTGGCTCTCTCAGCGCTTCCTGCTCTGAACCTCTCTCTCCTGCATGCTCACAGGCCAGTGTCAGAGCCGGAGGCTACCCAGTGGCCCCTGCCTCCGACACCATTGCTGGGGACAGGCTCTGCCCACAGCTGCCAGGCGAGCACAGGCCTTGCCTCGTGTCCACAGCCCTGCTCCTGAGCCAGAGTCCTAGGGGGATGCAGCCAGCGCTCACCCAGCACCTGCTGAGACCCTTTTCCCATCTCCCCACCCCACCACTTTTCTCCCAGACTCAAACTTGCCCCCTGAAGTCCTTGAGTGCTGACTGTGAGCCCAGCACCACTCAGAGCTCCCCGGGGCCCCTGGCCCCCTGGCAGGAACTCTACCCTGCACCCTGCAGGAGCTCACAGGCCAGCAGGGTGACCCCACACCCACACGTGGAAAGCAGTGTGGACAACACGGGGCAGAAAAGTCTGGGGCCAACCATAGGCCACAGGATGGAAAATCCCAAAGGAAGGGAGAGGTGAGGCTGCAGATGGAGAGGGCACGAGACGACGCTCAGATGAAAGGACCTGACCTGGCAAAGGCCTCGAGGGAGAAATAATTAAGGGACCTTGAGGGGCAGTGGTTTAAGGGCTAAAATTAAGCCTTGTGCAAGTGCTGGAGAGAGAGAGAAGATGAAAGCTAGCCATGTGATGGTAGGTGAGGGGAACCAGACATTTTCAAAGCGGACGATGACATCTGAGTTGGATTCTCTTTCACCCAAGGTGACGAGGAGGGACAAGTCTCCGCGGGCTGAGGAACCAGCGTGTGCCGAGACAGAGGCACGGGCTGGCCCACATACTAGGGGGGAGCTGGCTCCAGACGGTGCGATGGGTGGTGCAAGGGGCCTGCTGTGCCACCCTAGGACTCTCTACCCACTCTGTGGGCTACCAGGGAAGGGCTGGGAGCAGGAGAATGACGCTGTCAGAGCTTATTGAGTTTTACTTTTTATTAAATCACCAGCAGCTGTTTGGAGGATGGACTGGCAGGAGAGGAGACTGAGGGTTAGGAGACCAGCAAAGACCCAGCAAGAACGTAGAACGGGCCAGTCAGGGCTGCGGTGCGACGGTGGGCACCAGAGGATGCTCGGTGGGTACAGGGGGGCACCTTCTGCCCACCATCCAGAAAGGGAAGGAGTTTCCTCTGAAGTTTCCAGTTTAGGAAACACAGGGAAGAAGGAGACATTTAGAGGATAAGACCAAACGTTGGAGGTGTGTCTGTGGGACCTCCTAGGGGAAGGACGCCCTCCCCCCAGCTCTTGGCAGATATGAAGGCCTGAGGGCCCGGAGCCGGCAGCCTTGGGGTTAAGCAGAAGCTGAGCTGGGTCTCATCTATTTATGGCTGGTTGCCACCCCCAAAGCAAGAAAGGGGGAAGAAATGACTCAGGAGAGACACTGCCTGGTGTTCCCTCATGAGTCCTTCTTCCTTGGTGTCTTCTCACCCACACCTCCTACTGTGCCTACACCCTACACACACACAGATACGCACACACCCCGAACTGGATCAGCAATGGCGCCAAATGTTTCAGGCCAACCAACAAGTATTTTCAAATGCAAATTCCCTCCCTTCCACCAGGTCCCCCACACAACTGCTCTCTGAGCAGCTGGAGGCAGAGTCGGGTGGGGGGGGGGGGGTGTGTGCAGCAAAAATAAATCCCATTTTCTGCTCCTTTTCAGTGCTGGGCTGCAATCCCCTACCGCCGCCCCTCCCTCTCCACAGATGGGGGATTAGCTGGGCCTCAGGTTCGGCTCTGTCTCGAGGGGAGGGTGACGGGCAGGGCAGGGACCGAGTCGGGGGCGGGGGGGTCGCGGTGGAAGTCTTCAGTGACAGGGCTAAGAATAACAGCTTCCATCAGGCCTGACACCCTCTCCCACTTGCCATCGCTCAAGTCGTTCCGGGTGTGCGGGAGACAGACAGACAGATACAGTGTGTCTGCATGGGGCTGTGTGTATTTATGCATGAGACAAAGACCGAAGCTGGGGTGGGGGCCAGGGGGAGCTGACAGGAGAATGGCGTGGATGTGATGGGGAGAGGCTGGAGACAGAGCAGCTCTGTGTGACAGTGAGGCGGTGAGGGAGAGAGGAGAGACCAGGGGAGACTACGTTCCATGTGCTTGAGAGAGAGAGCGAGAGAGAGTGTGTGTGTGTGTGTTAGAGGTTGTAGCGGGGACATACCGTGGTGAGAGAGGCTGCTGATGTGTGGGAGAGAAGCCCAGACGGGCCGTGGGGGTGGGGGGCGCTGGGCCCAAGCGTGCGGTCATCACCGTCAGGCCGCACCCTGGTCGCCTGGGTGGGGCTGCAGAGGGCTTGGCACGAGGCCTCACTCTCCCTGGGGCCACCAGGCCCTCTCCCTTCGGAGGGACAACTGCAGAGGGAGCGTGTGTGCGTAGAGGGGTGTGTCTGAGGGTGTGGAGTCTGTGTATTGCATATAAAGGTGTGTCGCACGTTAGTGTCTGTGCAGCTGTATATCTGCATGTGACAGTGTGTGTTAGAATGTGTGTCTCTGGGTATAAGTGTGTATGGTCTACTTTTGGCTGTATGAATGGTCTGTTTATGAGTTTGTGAACAAATATGTCTGTGAGTGAGCATGTGTATATGTGTGCCGGAATGCATCTGTGCGAGTGTGTGTGTCTGTGTGTGTCTATGTGACTGTATCTATGTGTCTCAGTATCTGGGTGTCTGTGTGAGTGTGTCTGTGAGAGTGTGTGAGGGTGTGTGTCTGTGTGTTTGTGTCTGTGTGAGTGTGTGTCTATGTGAGTGTTTCTCTGTGTGTGTGTACGTGTGTCTGTGTGTCTGAGTGTGTCTGTGTGTCTGAGTGTGTGTCTGTGTGCCTGAGTGTGTCTGTGTGTCTGAGTGTGTGTCTGAGTGTATCTGTGTGTCTGAGTGTGTGTCTGTGTGTCTGTGTCTCTGTGAATGTGTCTGTGTGTGTCTGCACATCTGAATGTGTGTGTCTGTATATGTGTGCCTGTGTGAGTGTGTGTAGACAGATGATGGGATCCATAGGCCCTCAGACTGCTCTGCTACCCTTGTTGCCTCCAGCTCCCAGCAGATGTTAAGGGAATCCTGCATGTCGGTCTTAAAATGACTCCAAGTTTCCGTGTAGAGTGAACTAAAGATCAGGCTGGGTTGGGTTGGGGGGTGCGGTAAGAGGCTGCGGCACTCCTTGCCCTGCCCAGGAAGGGGCAGGAAGGACCAGCACTGGTATTCGCCTTATCCCGATGCTTATGCCCACTCACCCCCACCCCAGCTGGCAGTTGGCAGGGCTGAGATGCCTCAGTTTACCAAAAGTACATGTTGGGGGAGGGGACATCTAATCTGAAATTCTGTATACGAATCACAAGTGCCATGAGAAGTGCTCAGAACAGATTAACGGTGCATTCCTTGTGAGGCTGGCACTTCACCTGGCACGTGGCACCCCAGCCCAGTCAAGGCAGCTGTCTGAGCCCCAGACCTTGACTTTAACAGCTGGGAGGGTCCATGTGGCACAGGTACCCATCCATCTAGCACATCACCTAGAGGGGTTCTTTAACTCAGAGCTTTATGAAGCCAACGAAATGGTTCATTGAAAATGACTAAGCTCAACCTTGGAAAGAAAATCATAAACATTTTACTACCTAGCTAAGCCAAGCATGATTACATATGGAAACTATGGACGCTACTCAGCGGGATTTTGATATTAATTTCCAATTTCCTCTTCACCGAGGAACTGATGAAAACCCAGTCTCTGCTGCTCTCCAGGATAGAATCAACATCTTCGTTCACTGTCCATCCCAACTCTGCTGCTTCTCACCCCAACTCTTTGTCACTGTCCCCCCGACCTCAGTACCACACTGGCTACACCAGAGTTTTGCCTTGACCATCAGTTTCCAAGATACATACGCTCAGAGTTCATTTAAGTGCAACTTCTGTCGGTTGTATAAAGGAGAGCTGCCCTTTCTCTCTAAACAGGCAAGGTCTGCTGTCTCCAGGGAGGGCCTCCCTCCATGGGCACCATGCTGGTCCTCCGCTCTGCATCCTGTTCCCAGCGCCATATGTCTGCTTGTTCTGGCCTGTCCCTCCTGCTCCACACTGGGGCGTCACCTTCTGCCCCAGTGGGATAAAGGGAACTGAGTATTATTCCCTGCTTTGAGCAGGAGTCCGAGAACAGCTTCCCTCATCGGGCAGGAACAAGACACCTCAAGGCTTCCTGCATTGTACCCTTGCTGTCCCTGCTGGCAGAAGGAGCTGTCACTCCACGTGCAAAGTCATGGCGATGCCACTTAACCCCCGCATTGCATGGAACAAGTAGCTTCAAGTGGGAAATAACTCTGGGGAGGGGCCCGGAACAGACCTTGGAGACAGGCACAACTCAGTTTGACTCTCAGCCCTGGCCCCATGTGACTGGGCAAGTCAGTTATTTTCTCTGTAAATAGGGTACATTCACAGGGTTCTCACAGGTATGAGAATGTAAATGAAATCATGTGTTCATTCAGAAAGCATTCAGTAAATGATACTTATCACTATTAAGCACTCCATGGACCGAGGGGATCTTGAAGAACATCCAAACTTTGTGCATCAGTTATCTGGGAAGCTACATAAAAATGCAGATCCCTGGGCCCAGGGCCTTTGCCTCAGTGGGCCAGGCCTCAGGGCCTCCATCTGCCCCGGATTCAGAGTGCCAGGCAGTCTGTGGAAAAGGCTGGGCTATTCCAGCCTCCCATTCTACTTGCATTTCAGAGCTCCCGAGGCCCCAACGTGTGTCGGCTCCAGGGGTCACCTTGCCAGGTGAGGCCCCAGTTGAGTCTGACATTGTCTTCACCTGAGAGCACCCTGCGGCCACTTTGGTTTTGATCACAGGCAGCCCGGCACGGGGCAGTCGTGGCCTATTCACCTGAACTGCCAGCCTGCGGCCCAGATGCTAACCACACAGGTAAGTACTTGCAGATTTCCCAGGAACAACAGAGATACTTTGCTGCGTGGTTTGTTAGGAGGGAAGCTGGGCTCTGGTGACTGGGTGGCTTGTAGACTAGGCCCATGGCCTTTCACCTCATCCTGCTGTTGCCTGCTGGTTCTCCCAGCCGTGCTGATTAGAAGCGGGAGAAATTAAGATCTTCCCCTTGCTGCCCACCCACCACAGGCTGCAGGAGGTGAGGGGAGGGATGGGGGCCCGGCTGCAAGGTTAGGCCAGGCTGAGGACATCCACAGAGTGGGGGTACTGGCCACCTAGCCTGGCACATGTGGAGACAGGGCAGACAGTGGGCAGGAAGCAGGGCGTCTCTCTGCATCTCCATCTCCCCTAGGGTCACGCCGAGCACTGAGGCCATTGTGACATGCAGTGTCAACAAGCCCGCTGACCAAGCAGGGGAGGGATGAGGGGGTTCACGAGCAAGGGCTATGAGAGCTGGAGACGGAGCTTCCTGGGGTTCCACAAGGAGTGGCAAGAGGGTGAGACACCCCTGATGTTGGTCTTGACTGTTACAGAGTGTGAGAGAGTGTCCTCCTATCCAGCTAAGAACAGGGTCTTGCCAGGTCCCTGGGCCTGAACAGATTTGTGTAAGAAGAAAGGCGACGTAGATTTGGCAGAGCCAGTCTCCCTAACGGCAATGTGAGTGGTCCCTGAGCAACCAGGCTTTGGGGCTGAAAGGGCCTCTCTCCTTGCTTCCTTCTGCCTGGGGGATGAGAGGAAGGGGATAACTACTCTGATTATTATGAATGTCGGTATCCCTTATACTTTCGTGTGTTGTAATGGCACTAACAGTTACCATTTATCAGTGGCCTACTGTGTGCCAGACAATGAAATAGGTGCTCTGTGTATTTGACCAGGCCTATAAGAGAGGCCATGAGGTCCAGATTACAGATGAGGAAACTGACAGTCCCTTGACCAAGGCCACATAGTAAGATGCAGAACAAGGATTTGAGCCCAGGGCCCCACCTCTTGCCCTGGGCGCAGGTGACAAGCTGACCCTCAAGGGGCTCCTCCCATGCTTGCTCCTTTACCACAGAAGCAGGATGCAGGCCTTGCCCACCCAAGCATGTGATTTTCTCAGAGAGGCTTGTGCCTGGGGCAGTCTCGGGGGATGAGCTGTTTGTCCCCCAAGACAAGTGTGAGCAGACCTACAGGGGATTCCAACCTTATTCTGGACCAGTGGAAACTCCATCAGGATAACCTTGCTGCACACCCAGGGCCACCCACCCCTCCCTCCATTCCCTCCCCCGGCCCTCTCCCTCTGTCCAGGAGGCTGCAGGCAACTTTGAAGGTAGACAGAAACTGTCCATGAGGGCATGGGAACCTAGTCTCCCCCTAGTGCAGAGGCCAGCCTGGCGTGGGTAATCACACAGGTGAGTCTGCAGTGGGGCTGGTACGGGAACTGCTTGGCTGCCAAGTTGTGCGTGTTGGTGGGGGGAGGTGGTGGGGAAGTGGGGAGCTGGGTAGGGGGTGCAGCTGATGAGTAAAATGACAATGCCACCCCTTTGATCACCTGCTCTCTGATCCTTGGATTTGCTCACACTGCATCCATTTACATCTTTTCATTCCAGTTTCGCTAATCATCATCTCTTTTCATTCCCTTTACAATTTGTTGAAAAGCTGCTAGTTTGGAAGAATTTGTTCAAAGCAAGGAACTTCTGCCCACAGTCATCCCTTCCATCTCTCCACTTCTACCCTTGGGCCTAAGACTTCACTGCCTCAGCTGTTGAGGAGTAGACTTCTCTTGACATCATTAATGTGCCCAAGACGCCCTGTTTGCACATATTTGTGTGCCTTCCAATTAAAATGATTCATTAAACCTCCGGTGGAGTTCATTTTTATTCCGCAATAAGAACACTCAAATAAATACATTCAGCCATGGAAAGAATCCTCTGAGCAAGCCCATGTCCTAATTTTGGTTTGGGGAATCTGGTCCTGAAGTTGTCATCTGGGAATGTGCAGAAGAGACTGGGGGCCAGTTTTGCAAGGGAGCTGAGCAAACCGGCCTGACTCTGGCTACTTGGAGTGGGGCTGAGAAGCTTGGCTCTGTCCGGCCCTCAGCGTGACAGCTCCCGAGGACTCCGCAGGCCCTGCAGCCCTGTGGCCCAGAAGCAGGGGCTCCCTCTCTCCTTTGGGAGGCTGTTGTGGAATGTAGTAAGCACCAGCCTCAGCAAACACCACACTCCGCACACCGTGATGCTGCCTGGGGACAACCCGCAGCTACAGTTTCCATTCTGAGAGATTGGGAAATAGCATGTGTCACTCCCAGCCGTGGGTCTCCACAGAGGTGGCCAAGTGGCTACGGGATGCACCTGGATGGGGCTCACGCCCAGTCTGTTCTGGGCTCTGTGACATGATGATTTTGGGGTCCTTGCTGCCCCTCTGAGTTGCAGTTGTTTTACAGTGGAAGACATCTCTCAGAAACCTACCATGCTACCCAATTTGTATTTCTAAATCTTGCCAGCAATCCCACTCATTCCTGTTTTACAGACAAGGAGATTGTTGCTCAGAGAGATTCAATGACTTGACCAAGAGCACATGACTGGTAAGGGAAAGTGCCTAGAAACAAATCTAGGACCCATGACTTGGGATTCTCCTGAGGCCTCAAAGGCAGCCAATGATCGACGTACCCTGAGCCCAAGGTCCTGGCTGCTCCTGAGAAAACAGACAGGGTTTAGGGACTATAGAAACTGGGCTCAGACTTTGAGGTCAGCTAGGAGTACACAGCCTGAAGAAAGAAATGGCAACCCACTCCAGCATTCTTGCCCGGAGAATCCCAAAGACAGAGGAGCCTGGCGGGCTACAGTCCATGTGGTCACAAGAGACAGACCTGACTTAGCGACTAAAACCATTCTCAACCCAGGATTAAACCCAAGTCCCCTGCATTTGAAGGTAGATTCGTAACCACTGGACAACAGGGAAGTCTTCTCAATTAGTTTTAGATGGTTATCTTCTAAGCCTGTTAGGTACAAAGTGCAGCCAAACCAAAGGGAAAAACCAAACCACACTCTACCTTTGGACACTGAGTTTCTAATTCTACACTGTAGACACAATGCCAGTATTTTTTTTTAAGTTAATCCTGTCCACAGCCCTTTAAGAAAGCTTTATTATCTACATTTTATATTTAGATTAGGATACCAAGGGACAAACATTTTAAGTAACTAGTTTGAGATTGTAAAACTGACTATGTAAATCTGCTACGTAAATCTGTAACTGTGTAATCTACCATAGAATTCTACGTTGTGGTCATATTGTGGCATTCAAGGGATAAATCACATAAGCCTGTACTGGTCAATGCACCTTCACACATGCTGTTTCCTGGAATTGGGACCCCCATCCCACTCCTACACCTCTCATATTTGCCTAACAAAGCCTTCAGTGTATTCTGGAACTATACTTTTTTAGAAGCAATTTGGCAACATGTTTCAACGGCCATAAAAGTGTTCATAAATTTTGACCCAGTATTTCCACTTCTAAGAATGCATTTGTTCCAAGGAAATAACCCAAAAGGGGGGGGAAAAACCCTATATGCTCAAGGATGTTCATTACAGCTTTAAAAATAAGAAACAACCTAAAAATCCAACAATAGGGGATGGGTAATTAAATCGTGGTCTACTCGGTGAATGGCGTATTGCACAACCACTAACAGTAGTAATGTGAAAAAGGGCTATGAAATGATACTATATTAAAACAACAAAATATATAATCAAACACATTATTAGACTGCATACTTGTGTTAGACTTCTCAGTTTGTCATAACAAAATACTATAGATAGGGTGGCTTCAACAACTGAAATTTATCCCTCACAGATCAAGGTGCCAGCAGGGTCCACACGAGGGCTCTCTTTGGGTTGCAGATAGCTGACCTCTCATTGTGTTCTTGCATGATCTTAGTGCGTGCACAAAGAGAATGTACTCCAGAGGCTCAATCTTCTCATTAGAGCACTGATCCTACCAAAAGAACCTCACCTTCACAACCTCATCTAAACTTGCTGCTGCTGCTGCTGCTGCTGCTAAGTCGCTTCAGTCGTGTCTGATTATCTTCCAAAGGCCTCTATCTCCAGATACTATTACATTCAGTTAGCACTTCAATCCGAGAATTTTAGTAGAACACAATTCAGTTCATAGCAATACTTAAATATATATGTGCCTTGGGGAAAAGACTTGAAAAGAATTTGCAAAAGTTATTGGCTTAGGGTGATGGATTATGGGGGTGATTTGTCCCTGTTATCCAAATTTTCTGTAGTGGTGTTATGCAATCTTCAACAGAATTTGGGGCGAGATTAGAATAAAAATGATCCATCTTTCAAGACTCAACTCAAATGCCACCTCCTCTAGGAAGCCTTCCTTGGTTTTTCCAACCACATCTTTTCTGAAGTTCTTATTTTACTGGACCATGTGCTCTTCTGGAGCTAAGGCCATGAGCAATTTCTCTTTGTTCCTGAATGATAGGCAAGTATCACAGATCGAGAACTGATGCGGAGCCCAGTGCAGTAGAGGTGATGAATATTGGGGGATGTGTGCGGTCAGGACTCAGGGGTGCGATCTAAGCAACACGTCCAGGGCACCAGCAGATGCAGGGCTTGGAAAGTAGGGGCATAAACTGCTGGCCATTGAGTAAGAGCTAGTCTTTCTAGTTATTTTCAATGTGTGGTTGTTATTATATAAGTAATACATGCATACATACTTTCTATAAAAGAAACTTAAATAGCTCAGTTAAAGCCCTTCTTGGCTCCTACACAGTCCCACTCCCCTCCCCAGGGATTGTCAGTCTGATAGGTATACTTTCAGAATATTCTTCCTCATGCACATAATTTTGAAGCCTGCATCCCTGTTGATAAAAATAAAGCCAGATTATCCTGTGACTTGCTTCTCTCTGGTAATGAGACCTTGTCACTTCAGGATGCAGAGGTCTACCTCATTTGTTTGAGCCTCAGAAAACCTTTGGGCTTCCCAGGTGGCACTAGTGGTAAAGAATCCACCTGTCAATGCAGGAGACATATGAGATGCAGGTTCGATCCCTGGGTCATGAAGATCCCCTGGAGGAGGCATGGCAACCCGCTCCAGTATTCTTGCCTGGAGAATCCCATGGACAGAAGAGCCTGGCAAGCTACAGTCCATAGGGTTGCAAAGAGTCAGAAACGACTGAAGCGACTTAGCACACACACACACCCAGAAAACCATTACTGATGTGGATATTCAAAAATGTGTTTAGCCCTTTGTCTACTAATGGCCCCTTGGGTTGTGTCTGATCGTCCCATTTCCGCTGCTGTCACCGACACTCCCTGTGGTCGAGCTCTGTGCCCTCGGAGCATTTCTCCAGGCGGAGATGCGGACTCACTGTGGCGGACAGTCTGGGCCCTTCGCTTTCCGCAAGCACTGCCAGATCAAGTTCCACAAACACCACAACACACTCCGTTCTCGCCAACAGTGGAAAAGGTGTTTGTGCCCTTAAATTGCTGCCAACAGTAGCTATCATGAATCTTTTTAAAATTTTACAAATCTGATGAGTAAAAAATGTTAGCTTGGTGTTATATGGCTTGCATTATTTTGCTGACTAGCGAGGCTGAGCTGTCGTCATTGTTATCAGCCATCTGCAGTTCCGAACTATTACTCGATTTTTCTTTTGAGTGGTTTATCTTTTACTTACTATTTGTAGGCATTCGTTATATACCCTGAATACTAATCCTTTCCGTTTGCATATGTTGCAGATAATTTCTTCCAGGCTGTCACTTGTCTTTTAACAGTATTTATGGTGTCTTTTTTTTTCTTTCAGATTTGAACGTAATCAAATTTAGCAATCTTTTCCTTTATGGTTTCTGTGTTTTATGTCTTGCTAAAGAAAGCCTTTCCTCCCCCAAGGTTATAAACAAATTCTCCTGTATTTTCTTTTAATAGTTTCATAGCTTTGTGTTTTTTTTTACACTTAGCTCTCTAATCCATCTGGAATGTATTTTGTGAATGGTGTGAAGCAGGAATCAACTTTGTTTTTTCACAAGGAGAGCCAATTGTCTCTACACTATTTTTTGAAGAGTTCATCCTTTCCGTACTGTGTCTACTGAAGTCCTCTTTCTTCAAGAATCCTCTTTAAACTCTCTGTTCTGTGACCTTGATCCATTCATTTGTCCTGTCCCGTGCCAGCACACCGCCATTTTAATTAGCACAGCTTGGCGGTGTTTTGTTATCTGATAGGCAAGTCGTCCCTTGTCATTCTTCTTCAAATATTTCTTGGCTATTCTGACATAGTTACTCTTCCAGCTTAGCTTTAGAATTGGCTTGTTAAATTTCACACACACACACACACACACACATACATCTTGTTGTCGTTTTGATTGGCATCATGTTGAATTTATAGAATTCTTTGGCTAAAACTAACATCTTCACTGTATCAAGTATTCTAACCCAAGCGGCTCTGTGTATTTACCTAGGGTCTCAGGCCTGACTCTGAAGCCAACTCCACTGCTTACCAGCTCTAGGGTGATCTAGGGTGGGGCTCAGCCTCTCGGAGCCCTGGTTCCCCTGTCATTTTTGATGTAGGAATAGCATGTCCTGTCCCAGAGCTGATGAAACAGATGTGTGGAAGCCCTGGATGCTGAGCTCCTAGAGAGCAGGCCTTAGCCTCATTTAATCTGCCGACCCAGGACAGTCAGCTTTCTGGTGAAAGAGCAGAGTGCAGTGCCTTCATTTAGGAAGATTCAGGGGGTCAGCCCGTCGCTGCGTTAGGTATTTTGCATGCATTATCTCATTTGCCCTCAAAACAAGCCAGTGAGGTACCTTCTGTCATTTCCTTTCTATAGCTGAGAAAAAGGAGACTGGGGGACCTGTCTGGACTCGGATGCAGGGCTCTAATTAGCCACAACTCACACCCTCTGTCCTGCTTAGTCCGGGAGCCAGCGTGGGCCCCTCTTGCTCGTAAAGCTGAAGCTTCTGGACGGTCTGCTGCTCTCCTGTCTGAGGTCTAATGAGCCTAGGCAGACCTGGCCCCAAAATACCCACTTGAGCATTCAACACTCAGCACAAGGTCTAGCACATACTAGGAGCTTGTTGAATCAGATTAGAACCAAGTCCAAACATCACACTATGAATGCCCCAGATAGTACAGAAAGTGTTAGACAAGCTCAGAGGAAGAAAGGGGCTCTGCGGACTGGGAAAATCATGGAAGGCTTCCAGGTGGTGGTGAGACATGGAGAGGATTTAGACAAACATAACAGAGCATTCCAGAAGCATAGTTAACAGGGCCAACCAGGTGAACCAATTGGCTGGATATGCAGTGAGTTTGAACAGAGAAAGGCATTTCTCCACGACCAAGGGCTTGGCTGAGCTGGGCAGCATCTCCAGGCTGGAGCAAGGATGGAAGGTCTGGTATCTTCTAGACTCTTCTAGCTTAGCTCCCCACAGTGTCCTAAGGTTAAACTTTACTTTTTACGAGCAGCCTGTTGCCATGGCACCAAAACACACAGACCAGCCGTGGGAAGTTGGCTGGGAGGGGCAGGAAGGGGCTGCTTTCCTCATGCCCTCTGCCTGCCCCGCACCGCATCCTGACCCTGTCTCTTCACTCTGACTTTGTCTCCCCACTCCGTGCATAGCATGTAGATGCGTGGGCACTTGGGCATGAGCTGTATGCCCTTAGGTGAGTGCCTCAGCTTCTCTGAACTCAGGAGATAATAATTTCCAGGTATGCACATATTCTCCAGGGGAGTCTACCTTGCTCCCATTAGAATAGCGGCATAGCCACAGTTAAGACCTTCACACACTCTGAAAGGAAAACAGAAGAGAACAACAGTGCAGGCCAGGTGTTCTGTATACAGGAAGCCAGATTGACTTTGGGGGTTTAACAAACCAAAGCACATTAGTTCAGGTCCTCTGAGAAGCCATAACCCAAATGGGATTAGATTTGCAAGAGAGTTATTTGCCGAAGCATCTGTGAGAGAAAAAGGAAGTGAACCAGAACTGTCAGACGGTGTTGTGGGTCTGAGCCCTGTGAGGGACAGAGGGAAGGATGGAGCTGGGATGGGTACAGTCTCAGACAGCAGTGTAGTTTTTTTTTGTTGGTAACATTATTTATTAATATTTACTTATTTATTTGGCTGCACCAGGTCTTAGTTTGGAGAAGGAATGGCAACCCACTCCAGTGTTCTTGCCTGGAGAATCCCAGGGACGGCGGAGCCTGGTGGGCTGCCATCTATGGGGTCGCACAGAGTCGGACACGACTGAAGCGAGTTAGCAGTGGCAGCAGCAGCAGGTCTTAGTTACAGGGATCTTTAGCTGTGGCAAGTGGGATCTAGTTCCCTGATCAGGGATTGAACCCAGGCCCCCTGCACTGGGAGTGTAGAGCCTTAGCCACTAGACCATCAGGGAAGTCCCTGAAGTGTAGTTCTTAGGAGGGTTCAGCCAAGCCAATAGGAAGTTTGTGAGCTAAAGAGAACTCTCGGGAATAGGTTTGTCTTAGGAACCCTGTTGTGCTCAGTGTTGGGCAGAGGGAGCAGCCCTCAGGAAGTGAGTCCCCAGCAACAACGCACAGCAGCTGGGGCCCTGGGTCAGTCACACTCCCCACAGTAGGAGATCTAATCAGTGCATTTTCATGGCCACCACCCAAAGCAACATGGAACTACCACCTACTTCATAGCCCAAAAAAGTCTAGGGTTTGAGGTAAAGACAATGAGTTTGGGCAGAGTTCACTGTGAGGCTCCTTCGCTTACAATGTGATTCCAATTAGGTTTCTCACTAGCTTGATTTTCAACTTTTCCCAAAAAATAAGGTAACAACACTTTTCTTGGGTTGCTACAAAGATAATCTAGGACCCCAAACCCTCCCTCCCCAGCTCCAGTCGGGGGAAAGCTAGATGGAAATGACTGGCTGAGGGTCTCGGTCAGAAGCCCAGAGGAGGAGAAACATGGATAGAAAAGAAAGTCACCCTGAGGCCCGCTCAAGGTATACTAGACGGGGCACAGTCACTTGAGGGGAAAGTACAGACTGTTCTGCACCGTCTAGACATGAAGTGCTTCATAATCTCATAAAAAATGTATAGGTTCTACAATTATCTCCAAAAGTTTGTGGATAAAAAGTTTATTCACAAAATTTATCCGTTAAGAATGTCTTTAGTTGCAGAAAACCCAACTAATTGTGTCTTAAGGGAATTCCCTGGCAGTCCAGTGGTTAGGACTTGGTGCTTTTACTGCTATGGCCCAGGTTCAATCCCTGGTCCAGGAACTCAGATTACCCCCAGGCCATTATTTATTTAATAATAAATGATTTTGTCTTAAGCAGTAAAGTCATTTAATTACCTCACATAATAAGAAGTCTGAAAGTAGGGGGATCTGGGGTTAGTTTAACGCCAGTTGCTGGATCCCTGTCTCTGTTGTCTTGGCCTTTGCCTTGTGGTCACGAGGCGGATGCCATATTTCCAAACATCACACCCTCATACAAAAGTGTCCCAGAGAAGAAAGAGGAATATATAAAAGTGCGTATTTACCTCTCATTTTTTTCTTTTCAGGGAGAAAAACCTTTCCCAGAAGCTCCCTGAACATTAGTCCTTTAAGTCTCATTGGCCAGAACCAGGCCACTCCTCAACCAGTCACTGCCAGAACGATCTCTGGACACATAGATACTTGAAAAAGACCAAGATCTGTTAGCAAAAAAGACTGAAGGAATGTCTCTTGAGAAGGCAATAAGAGCATCTTCCATAGGAAGAATTTCTGGGAAGAGAATGAATCTTTCCATATTTCTGAGCATAGCTAAGGAGTTACACAAGCACATAAATACATACAATGTAATGGGAACAATGATAAGCAATGTACAAGACACAGGAATCGGGCTAAGAAAGACATGTATTCAATCAATGAAGGGTGGGGACTCAGGGGTGACTAGAATAGTGGACATAGTCCATTATAGTGGAGATGACAGACTCTTTGTCCTGGGGGTGGGAACAGGTCAGAGAAACCTTCACAGAATCTACGTCTGAACAGAGTGCTGCCAGATGAGTAGGAGTTTTGGAGATGAGCAGACTCACCCACGAAGAGCTATGTTTGTGCAGGTGAACAAACGGTTCAGTATTCTGAAAGGCTAAGGTCAAAGGATGGGCAGTATTGGAGAGGAGGTCAGATCACGCAGGGGCCAGGAACTGGATAATGGGTAGCTGTTGAAAAGTGGTAAGCAGGAGACTCGATTAAATAAGTATTCACTTTTAAATGATTACAACATGGAAAGAATCTCAAAAACATGTTGCCAAGCAAAAGAGTACAAACTATACGATTTCACTGATGTGAAGTTATATAGAATAGGCAAAACTAAACCACGATGAACAGTATCAGAGCAGTACTTCCCCAGGGGAACAGGGATTGACCGAAATGGATCACAAGGAACATTAAGGGATAATGGAAAGCTTCTATCTCTTCATTGGAGTGGTGGTTATGTTTATTAAGTGTAATATGTTTATTGAAATTGTAATATTTTATAAAATTTGTCAGATTGCATACTTAAAATATGTGCTTTCACTATACGCCAACTATATCTCAAATTTTTACAAAGTATTGGTAAAAAGCATCCTGATAGGTGGGCTGTGGGAGAATCTGAAGGTGGGGAACCAGTGAGAACGCTGCAGGCACAGTCTAGGAGGAGCATCCCACGGCCTGAACTGGGGCAGGTGTGGGAACAGAGGAGGGACGGGGCTGAAGAAGGAACAAGGCTGGCTTTGGGAAGGAAGGTGGAAAGAGAGGACTCAAGATGACTTCTGGCTGGGGTGAATGACAGGGGGCACTGAGACAGAAACTCTGAGAGGAGGTACGAGTTGGGAGGAAGGAGAAATGAGCTCAGGTGTGCAAACACTGAGTTTGTGATGGAGATGTTTTTGGGGCTACTGAACATGTAGATCTAGATTTCAGGAGAGGGAAAGATGAGCCAGAGAGAGCTTAGTCCTCCAAATATGGAGCTAGATGAGCCATCCAAAAGGAACAAACTGAGTGAGAAGAGGTGGGCAGAGGCAGGAGGGGAGAGGGCCCTGAGGGGTATCAACAAGTAAGTGCTGGTCAGAAGAAAAGGCTCCTGCTCAGGAAACTTCCAAGGAAAGATAAGACGAGAGAAGTGCCGGGATGCAGGGCGTCCTCACAGGGTAGAGAGGAAGGAAGGAGGTCAAGAAGGGGAATGGGGACTTCGCCGATGGTCCAGTGTTGGAGACTCTGTGCTTCCGCTTCAGGTGGCATGGGTTCCACCCCTGGTCAAGGAACCGAGATCCCGCACGCCATGCAGTGTGGCCAAAACTAAATAAATTAATGAATAAACACTAACCAAGAAGAAAAAATGAGAAAATTCTGAAGAGAAAATATTTAAAAGAAGAAAAAAGGATCACGGAGCTCCTACTGTTAGAGACATTAGGAAAGGGAAGGGGTGAGGCCCCAAGCCTTCTGCCAGGGGTGCAGGGACACAGAGAGGTCAGGCTGGATGGAGAAAGTCTTCACTGAGAAGGCAAGTGTAGAGATGATCACACATGACTGGGAGCGCTGGGGCCTCTTGGAGAGGTCTTGAAAGAGGCCTTGGCAGGGCTGTCTGGACATGATTCAACCAGACCAGGGGAGGGTTGGGGAGACCACAGGCCTTCGTGGAGTCCGGGGGTTCAGCTTGTCCCACGTACCCCTATCTACCCAGAATGCCCTTCAACCCTCTTCCTGGCAAATACCTACCTACCTACCTTTGAACACCCTCAGATATGGCTCTCTTGGAGAAGCCTCCCCTAGCACAGAGGCAGAGCACGTCACACACACACTATTGTCTTCATCCCTTGCAACTGCCGCCTTCTATGTCATTAACCTGATTTCAGGTCTGCGTACCTGACCAACTGGTGTGTTCCTTCAGGCCGTTATCGACCTGGCTGTCAGGAAGACTCACCCGCCCTGTGAGCCCACAGTTGGCAGGGCCCCAAACAACAACAGAGATTCTAGAGGAAATGAAGGCGTCCAAGAACAAGCAAATGGGTCTGTGCATGAAGAGATCCCCACACAGTAACCAAACACCCCAGTGAGTACTCCCCCTCAGTCCAGTGTGGGCACCAGTGACCAGACCCGGGTGCTAGTTGCCTCCCTGGGTGGCTACCCCAGTATGTGTCCTGGGGCCCAGGTGCCAACTAGGTGTAACAGTCACACAGCAAAATCCCTGGAGAAGGAAGGGGGTTTTGAGAAAGGGGACCACCACCTGAGAGAAAGGAAGAAAAGCGGGGACTTAAACGAGATTCCGAAATTGGCCTTTTCTGAAAGCTTTCTGCACCACGCCTTGAGAACCAAGATGAAAAGCACAAAAACTGAATTTAAGAATGAAAAGCACCCTCTAAGGAGAATGAGCCGTTTCCACATAAGGCAACAAAATTAGGAGTAGAGAATGAAACTCTCCTGATGCATAAAACAGCTCAAAGGGACCCAGAGATTACTCATTAGTTATGCAGAAAGCTTCTCAGAAAACTAAAATGACTATGGCCGTGCCAAAGAAAGTGGAAATCAGGCCAGGTTACAAAGGAGGGGTACATACAAAAAAATAACAAAAGGCTGTGGAGATAAAATCAGAAGAGTCGTGCAGAAAAAGAAATGAGATATAACTTGTACAAGGCAGCAAAAGAATGAGAAAAACATTTTCTAACTCTAACAGGCCAACAAAAGGGGATAAGGGGATTGGTGGCTCGTTTTGAGTTGGGGAGAAAAAGCCTATAAGCAGTGACACTAAAAACGCAGAGGCTTTTAATTTTTTCTTAGCTTAAAAAGGTCAGCTGTGATCTAAAAGCTAAAAGAGGCACCGCATGGGATCATGAGAAGGCAGAAAGCCAAGGGGGAATGAAGGAAGAACTTGTATATTCACATCCACGGTCCTGATGACTTACATGCTTAGGTACTTAAAGAATTGGCCCAAGGTGGAATCAGATCACTAGCTCTCACTCTGAGGGGATTTATGGGGAACTGGTGAGGGGCCTGGAGACAAGAGGGAGACCCAGGCAGCCTGTTCCTGCCTCTCTTTAAACCTGGGGGAAAGCAGATGCCTCTGCAAGTGCTGGGCCCATCGACCAAGCTGCTATAATAGAAAACTACTGGGACACGTCGTCAAAAAATCAATCTGCAAACACTAGGTCATAAGGAATTAGGTAATAACCAGCACTGCTTTCCAAAGAACACATTTTGTCAGAGTAATCCAATTTCCTTCCAGGACAGAATGATGGGCCTGGTAAATCAGGAACGGCAAGAGACACAGAATCTTCCTTAACTTAAAGAGCACGGCATTTAATTTCACCTTCCATGAGAAGTCTCAAAGGAAAAACTGGGGAGATGGGGTCTATGGTTGGCCTTTCCAAGGTTGGCCAAATGGAAAGAAGTTGAAGGGTTAACCCAAATAGCAGTTGTTTATGGTCTAAGTAGTGTGGATGGTTGAAAATGGGCAGAGGTAGGCATGGGTGGGGTAACTTCACTGGTGGTAGCAAGTAACAGAAGAGTTAGGAGAGATGAGAGAGGTGGTGGAGAGGCGGATGGAGATGGTACTGGTGACAAGGGCAGTGATATTAGCAGAGGTGAGTACGGCAACTGTGGAGAAACTGCCGGTGATGATGGTAGTGGAGCCAGAGGTCCTGGCTGAGATGATGATGACGTTGATAATAGTGGTGAAGGTGGAGCTGGTGGTTAGAGTGGAGATGGTACGCAGTGATGCAGATGTTGCTGAGGTGAATGTGAAGGTGCTTGTGGTTATGGGGATGAAGATGGGGGTGGTGTAGACGGAGGAGATGGTGGTGGTGGAGATGGAGACCGTGGTGATGCTGGAGATGGAGGCGGTGGAGGTGGTCATGGCGGTCATAGGCTAGACCTGGTAAATCTGGGTTTCACAGCTGTCCTTTGTGATGGACACCCTCACTAGCATCTTCTTTCCTCATCTTTCCTGAGAGAGTGATCACAGACTTTGGGTCGTTTGGGGCCCATCCTGATTCTGACCACCTCAGCATTGCCCTGTTAGTCCTGGGGCTAACAAACCACTTCTCTGTCCAGATAGACTGGGTGGCAGCAGACCCCAAGAAGTCTGTGGGAGGGGAGGATTTCCTCCAACCCAAAGGGGTAGGCATGGCCTGAGAGCCCTCCCTGCCCAAGGAGAGGGAAAAGCTCCCAGGGCCAAGTGGGGAGACTGGCTGTCTGTGCCCCAGAGCCCCTGTTGACTGAAGGCTATTCCCAGCTTGGGAAGTTTGGCAAGCAAGCTGGGGTCTGGGAAGGCGTTTTGCGGGTTCTGGTTTTTACACCTATATCCAGCCTGAGTGACTGCAGCCCATGGACTAGGGTTTCGGAAGGGTGACCTAAAGACTTCCCTCCACCTTGGTTTCCACCAGGATGTGGCTGTTTTGTTGAGTAGAAATAAAATTTAAATGCCCCCCAGGTGTGTGGGCCAGTGTGTCTCAGAAGCCCTGGGGGTGGAAGAGAGGTGGGTCGTTGGAGCCTCTGGCAGGCTTCATGGGGTGTGTAGTAGACAAGGGGGCTGCCAGCATGGGCTGGACTTTACTCCCTGAAAACATTCTTGAGACTGGGAACTCAGCTTCAGATTGAAAAATTCTTGCTCAGCTTCTTGCTGTGTGCACAGTCCAACTGGCTGTTTGATTAGGGGGAGGTTCTTGAACCAATTTGGGCCTCATGATGTTGCCTTGTGCCCTAGAGAGTTGGATGAGATGACCTCTGAGATCTTGTCCCCTAAACTTGCTTCACACCCCAGCAATGTCCACAAGCCCATCCAACCCAGCCCACTTCACCCATCCTCTCTGCCCATAGGGCCAGGGCCCTCACCCGATGTGGTCCTGACCAAAGGTCCAGCTCAAAGCCAGTTTACCTACAAAGACCACCTGAGCTGGGCAAGAAGAAGCAACTTCTTCATCTGCTAGATCCCTATGGCCTTTGTCTACCCTTTGAATTGAACTCTCACACAGGAGGGGGCCAGACTCTGCCTTCACCAGTTTGCCTGGACCTCACAAACTTGAACGTCATTCACATCCTATCCTTCTTGGCAACCAGCACATGCCTGGCAGAGAGAATGCTAGAAAAGTGGTGAAGAGTGTATGAATTTTATACCTGGAGGAACCGAGGCCCCAAGTAGTTAAGTAATCAAGACTAGAACCCAGATCTCTGGGCTCCCAGTGCATCGGCAGAGATGGTCCAGGGCTGGAAGGCCTGTCATAACAGAGCTTCCACCTGTCTAATCCTTGCTTCTTCTTGTTGTTTAGTCACTAAGTTGTGTCTGAATCTCTGTGACCCCATGGACTGTAGCCTGCCAGGCTTCTCTGTCCATGGGATTTTCCAAGCAAGGATACTGGAGTGGGCTGCCATTTCCTCCTCCAGGGGTTCTTCCTGACCCAGGGATCAAGCCTGTGTCTCCTGCATTGGCAGGTGGATTCTTAGTCTTCCAACTGCGTATGAACATACCTCTCAAAAGGAATTCTCATAGATCCCACCTATGAGCTCCCAGCAGCTCACAGACCCTGTTTGTGCCGTCCCAACTTAAGGAACAGAAGTCCTAGACCATAAAAATGTTTAACTTCGAAGAGTTCTATCTTTATAACTGCTAAATTATTTTCATATTTTAACGAAATTTAAATCCAAATTTAAAAAACATTCAGAGAATTTAGGGATTCTGAGAATCATTCACAGGAAGGTGTGAATGACTGACATGTCCTTTTTACTGTGTTGCTAGGTCCCAGGGTAATCTGCATTTTCAAATGTACCCTTGGAAAGGACAATGTATTATCAGGGAGCCTTATAATGTGAAATGGCTGTCCTTGGGTCAACCAAGATGGTGAGAGGCTCTAGATAGCCTTCAAAAGAAGCTCCATCCAAGGATACCAGCTCATGCTGTGCTTAAGTTGGGGGCAGATATGTGTGTGTGTGTGTACGTGCTAAGAGGAGAATGTGGGGGAGAAGAGGTTCCAGGGAAAGGATGACTTCCCTAGATTCCTCTTCCAAACAACCACTCTGCTTCCCAGTCAGTCCCGCTGACGAGGGAGGGATTGGCAGACAGCCCCTTTGCCCGCCCTACCCACATACACACATACATATAGCTTCCTCTCCTGGCTGCACTCACATGTAGAGATGAGGCAAAAATTTCAGTCCCTCTAAACAGCAGGAGCCCTGGAGAAGTGCCTGGTTCTGAGATTC
Source organism: Budorcas taxicolor (assembly GCF_023091745.1). Taxonomy (NCBI): domain Eukaryota; kingdom Metazoa; phylum Chordata; class Mammalia; order Artiodactyla; family Bovidae; genus Budorcas; species Budorcas taxicolor. Next base: position 147,028,270 of record NC_068910.1, read on the forward strand.
ACTGAGTAACCTTGGACATGTAACAACTCTGTACCTCTCTTTCTCCATCTAAATGACTTTTTTTTTTTTTTTGAACCCAGGCCCCAGCATTTGAAGTGCCAAGTCCTAATCATTGGACCAACAGGGAATGCCCCCTTTCTATGTCTATAATGAAAGAGAATTTGGTTTCAGAGGCCCCTTCCAGTCCTGACCACTCTGTGTTGTGGCATTTCTCCTCTCCTTATGTCATGAAGGTCTGTGGTGACATGGAAGAGGCTGGGGCTTCAGATTCATACAAATCTGAGTGCAAATTCTGACTCTCGTTCTTTTTTAGCTGGGTGATCTTAGCCAAGGTACTCAGCTTATCTGAACTTCACTTTTCTCAACTTTAGATTAAGGATAACACCTTCTTTTACATAGACTTGTTGTAAGTATTAGAGACAAAAATATAGTGTTTCTGGTTTACTCTCAGTTAATGGTAGTTATTATTATTATACTGGCTGAGGAAGACTGTGAAAAGCCATGTGTATAATGGCTGGAAGCTTGGCCTCGGAAGCCCCATAACCTAAGTCTGAATTATAGCTTAGCCACTTTCAAGCATCACAAACTTGGGAAAGCAACTTAACTCTATGCCTCCAATGTCCTCATCTCTAAAATGGGGATAATAATTATACCTATCTCATAGAATTATTGCAGGACAAAGTCATTCAATAAATGGAAACACAAGTCAATGTCATATAATTAGTACTCAAAAATGTCAACTATGTTATGAATACCCTAGGGATAGGTATGTACATAGGTGTATGTGTCTGGGGTGGAGGGGTGCTCCCACCATTCCCCACCTCTTCCCTCCCCCACTAAGTCAAGAATCTGAAGTCCTATTCTCTTTCCATCTCTTCAGCCTATGGACCTCCCAGTTTCCATTGAGCACTCAGAACCTGGTGACCCTCATCTTCCCTGGCTCTTTCAGGAAGCTGAACTCATTCCTGGGCCTTCCCTGAAACCAGCCTTCCTCTGCCCGTGCAGCCTATTAGCTTGTTCCTGTAGCTTGTACCCTGGCAGCCAGCCCTCAGGCTTCCTAGGTGGCTCAGTGGTAAAGAATCTACCTGCAATGCAGGAGATGCAGGCTTGATCCCTAGGTGAGGAAGATTCCCTGGAGGAAGGAAATGGCAACCCACTCCAGTATTCTTGCCTGGGAAATCCCATGGACAGAGGAGCTTAGTGGACTACAGTGCGTGGGGTCGCAATGAGTCGACATGACCGAGCGACTAAACACCACCAAGCCAGCCCTCACTCAGTGCTCAGGAGGCATCTGACCCACCCGGAGTACAGGAACATGCTCAGAGAAAGGAGCTGAGCTGCCTCCCTTATCTAGGTCCTGACAGCATTCACTGATGTTAAGCTCTTCCTCAGCGCTGCCCTACATCTCTGCTACTCATTTTTGAGCTTGTCTTCAGGTTTTCACAAACAATGCCTTCTTCAGCTAAGGGCCTCTGATTGAGCTGCAGAGAGTCAGGGAAATAGACATGAAAACGAAAGTGAAAGACTCTATTTTGCTCACTAGATTGGCAAATATGTATATATATTATATGATACTCAGTGGCAAGCCTGTGAAAGAATGGGGACGCTCATACTTTGATGGAGAGACTGTAAATTGATACAGCCTCTTTGGAGGGATGTTTAGTACTATTCATAAGAACTTAAAACAAGCATATCCCTGATCCATTGATGCCACTTCTAGGAATCCATCCTGTGGGAAAAACTCTTTCTGCTCAAAGATATTCTTACAAAGATGGCTGTGCACTAAAGCACTCTGACTGCAACACTGTGGAAACAATATAAACGTCCAGTGGTAAGAAAAAAGTAAATAATAAACCGAATAACCATACAAAGGAGGAGTACACAACTTTAAAACAGGTGTATATACAGAAATACTAAGATAAAATGGTGTTTTGCAGAAAAATATATATGGTTCAGTCTCATGTAGGGGGGAAAAGGCCCACTCTTTCCGACCCCCGCCCCCCCACCCACTGCTCATCTCAGCGGGGTGGAAGTTTCCTGCAAGCTCAGGACAGACCGCACGAGTCAAAAGCCCAGCCCTTCCTGCCAGCCAAATGGGTCAGTGCCCCAGGATGGCCACACCTGGGGAAGGAAGGACCGCTGAGGCCTCAGGGTCAGAACTCCTGCCCTGTGGAGCAAAATGGGAGCAGCATCCGTTCTGAGGCAGAAAGACCAGGGTTCAAATCAGGCCTTCATCTCTTACCAGCTATGTGACCCTGGGCAAAGATCATCATCACTCTCAGCCTCCATTTCCCCATCTATAAAAGGGGATTAATAACACCTACTGCACTGTGTGGTAGGGAATTAAATGAAACAATGAATGGAAGGACATACGGTGATCTCAGTAAATGCCAGTGCTCTCCTCTCTCCTCAAATATTTCTTTTACTTTGCTTTCAAATCCTTGTACTCTAACCTCAGCAGCATCCTTGCTCATCAGCACTTCCATCCTGCCCACCCTACTCCCAATTCCGTCTCCAAGGTAAATTCTTCCCATGTCCACTCTTACTCCTCACTGCTGCTGCTGCTGCTGCTGCTGCTAAGTCGCTTCAGTCGTGTCCAACTCTGTGCAACCCCAGAGACGGCAGCTCACCAGGCTCCCCTGTCCCTGGGATTCTCCAGGCAAGAACACTGGAGTGGGTTGCCATTTCCTTCTCCAATGCATGAAAGTGAAAAGTGAAAGTGAAGTCGCTCAGTCATGTCTGACTCTTCGCGACCCCATGGTCTGCAGCCTACCATGCGCCTCTGTCCATCGGATTTTCCAGGCAAGAGTACTGGAATGGGTTGCCATTGCCTTCTCCACTAGATGACCACATTGAGGCCTCCTCCACCACTGAGCTTAGTAAGGCCAGTGAAGTGTGTTCCCTCCAGGTCAAACAGCCTCTCCTCCTCCCACCACCTGCCACCCCAAAGTGTCTCCAGTTCCTTCCCACTTGTGGTCTAGCTCCCACCCTTCCACCTGCTCCAGGACATGACCCCATCAGTCAACTGCCCTTTCTCTCCTTGGCATCTTCAATCCATCTCTCCCCTCCACCCCAAACTTATATTTAAGCTCAAGCGGGTCCTACCATAAAACACCCACTTCTCCTCCCTGCTGCCCAGCCCCATCTCCCATCTTCTTTTACCACCGACCCTCTTCCTTCTGACCTGCTGCCATCAATCAGGGGACCCTTGTTTAGTTTCCTTCCCCTGGGCCCATCACTTTGACTTGTGGACTAGTTTGACAAGTGGCTAACAGTGGGGACAGTCAGCCACAGGCCCTTGGAAATGTGTCTCTGGTTTTTATGACTCGGGATGCTCTGCAACGCCCAAGATTCTGCCCTCTGCCATATACCTCACACCTCCCAAAACTCGTCCCCTCTCCGGCCTCCACAGCAACCTGAGGGCTGGACTTCCACTTTGTTGCTGAGAATGACCAGCCTGGGCAGAAACTTGACCCGTGTCCCTTTTTTCAGAATAGAAAACTGAAGCCCAATAGCATCTTCAAGTAACTTCCCCGAGGCCACTCAGCCGGGTGAGTAGAGCCGTGGAGCCTTTTATCATGGAATCAAGTGCTTCCGGAACTTTGCTCTCTCCGGAACTTCTTCCCTTCTACACGACACACTTTCTCCGCCCTAGAAAAGCTTAGCCAGGTGCATATTAGCATAAAAACGTCTCTAATTAGACTCTATTTCCGCCTGAGGGGGTCAGACCCCGCAGCCTGGGTCCCAGCCTCTGGCCCGCGCACCAGAACTCCATCCTCCCCGGGGCCCGGGAAGCCAGAGTACCTGCCCCGAGATGGGGCGGGAAGCGTCCATCCGGGCCGGATCCCTGCCCCACCCTGGCCCCCCACCTCCGGCCCTTCGCCCCTCGCCGCCCGGCGCATTCAGCGCGCGCCTCCCGAGCCGGGGACGGCTTGATTGACCTTGGCAAGAGGCAGCCAGGCCCTCCAAGGCCCCAACCCCTCGCGGCCGCCCCGGCGCCGCGGCTCCAGTTTCTTTTACCACCAGCTCTGTTTCTCGCCCAGCCGGGGCCCGGGGGAGGGGTGCTGAGAGGAGCCCCGTCCGACCCCCGGCAGCAGCGCTCCGCTGCCGGAGCCGAGATCTGATGAGAATGTCTTCCTGCAAATTAAGCCTTCTCGGGACTCTCCATCCGGTGCCGGCAGCGAGCCCGGCGCGCGGGCAGCCAGTCCAGCGTCGGCGGCCGGGGCTCAACACTCTTCCCAGAGTCTCCCCCTCCCCCCTGCACCCAGGGCCGGCGGCTCCGGGTCGGAGGGTGGAGCCCACCTACCAGTGCTTCCCAGAAAGAGTGCCAGCTGTGCCTCTCTGCCCCGCGCGGCCTGCCCAAAGGGTCCCCGCACCTTTCCCTCTTCTGCCGGTGGGGAGACCTCCTCCTGGGCTCTAGAGGATAGACCCCTGGGATCCAGTCTAGTTTCTACTCCGAGATAGCAGTGGTACTTAGAAAATTGCTTTTCCGTCTCCCCGGATATAAAACAGGCTAGTAGTACCCTTTTCGGTTGGTTCTCGTGGAGATTCATGATCCTGTACGCGAGGCACCCGGCTCTGCATCCAGGATTCTGTAAGCCGAGGGTCCTACCCAGAGTCAACCCTAGGGCTCAGACTCGGGTGTTTGCAAACGCCCACTCGGGTGTTTGCAAACGCTAACCACCTGAGCTCTTCCCTGAAAGGGATTTGAAGCCTTCTCTCATACAGAGGAGTCAGCAAGGGGTGCGAGAGTTTCAAGTGTATTTATAAAAGGAAGTAGAATTCCTGGAAAATGTTATTCTCTTGGAAAAACCATAGACTGCAAGATTTTCTCCAAGAAAATAAAAAGCAAATGTCCTAAAGAAAGAACTTCGCCTTGCACTGACTATAGGCAGTTTTCTAGGCAAAGAATTTCATTATTGTTTAAAAATTATTATTATCCCCATTTTACAGGTGAGGGAACTGAGGCTCAAGTGATTCGCCCAGGATTACAGAATTGTTTAAACAATGGAGTTCCGAATTGAATCTAGCCTAATTCCAAACCTTATTCTCTTCTTTGCTACCCTACTGCTGTCTCTGGGCAGGTCTCTTTTGTGCTATTTTTAGTTTCTGCACTTACCACTTTTTTTCCTTAGTGTTGGTGGATTATTTTAAAAGATTCCTGCTTGTTTTAACTGTGCTGAAGGAAGACAAAGAGGAAAGTGTGTGTCTGCACTAGCATCTGAATTCAGAATACCGACTGTGTTGGGGGTGTTGGGGTTGGGTGGCAGTGAGCAAGTGGCAGGGAGGGTGAGATTCCAGAAGCTGGAGTGGCCAGGCATCTTGAGAAGCCTCTAGGGATTCCCTCTGGCTCTAACCAAGAAGAGCTAGCGCCTTTAAAACGGCCCTCCCACACTCCCCACACCCGGGATCCAGGTAAGTCAGCAAGCGTCCAGCCCTAGGCCTGCGCAGCTCTGCAGTGGGAAAGATGCTTGGCCCAGAGCGGGCCCAGCAGCAGGCCCGCTCCCCTCAGGAGTGTCTGCCTGGCAGCCAGGGCAGGACGCACCTCTTGGAGGACAGAGAGGCATTCAGCGATTGAGACAGGGACAGACAAAGGTGGGGAGGAAGCAGGAGAATAAGAGGGAGACAGGAACCCAGAGGGGAACAAGGGAGCTATTCAGAGTTAGAAAGAGTGGGGAAGCCGCTGGGGAGAGAAAAGACAGAGAAAGAGGGGCGAAAAGAGAGACAACCAGGCAAGGGGGTGGCGGACACGAAAGGGGAGAGAGAGAGGAGGAGTGAGGAAATGGGCAGAAGCGGCAAAGCACAGAGACTCGAGGAGGCCGGAGGAAGAAGGCGGAGGCAGCGACCAGAGCTGCGAGAGGGAAGGGAAGAGAGCCAGCGGCGACGAGGAGGGCTGCAGGGTGGTGGGCGGGACCGTGCGCTAAGCCTTTTCTTTCTCTTTTTTTGGGGTGGGCGGCGGATCTCCGCCGAGATAACCCAGTCAAGCCCCCTGCCCCGCGTCCCAGCGAGGGGCCGCAGCTGTATAAATACCAGGGGTGGGGGAGCGGGGCTGCTGCAGAGGGGTCAGCGACACCGGAGAAGGCTTTGCTGTCATTAGCTAATTGAGCCCCAGATGTTAAGAAAAGGTTACGTCCTCCTCCGGAGAGTTTTTCTTTTTAAACACTTTACTCCGATTCCCCGGCCAAAATGGCCGGGAGGCGCCGGGGCCCTTACCCACCCCGTCCCCAGCCCCCTCCACTCGTCCCGCCCCCCCAGGGCCCCGGCACCCCCCTACCCCAGAGCTCCCGGAAGCCGCCCGCCGCGGCCGCTGCCCCTGTAATCCCAGTGGCCTGCCCGGAGGCGCGGCGGGCAGGAGCGGGGACCACCGGCGGCGGAGCCAGCCCCTAGCCCCGGCCGCCGACTGGGAGGTCAGCCCGGAGGGAGGGCGGCGGCGGGGAGCGGGGGACCCCGGGGAGAGGGGCTCTCAGGCTCTTAATCCCCCTGAAGGTTGCAGATCAAAGACGCTAGCACGGAGGCAGAGGCGGTGCGGGTGGGGGTTAGGGGGCTGGCTCTGGCCGCAGCCTACCCCCCTGAGCTGCGGGCTGGGGCTCCCCGGCCCCGGCCCCCAAGCTGCCAGCCTAGGGGGAGGGGGCTCAGCCTGCGGGGTGAGATCCGCAGGCCCACTGGAAAGTCGCCCCAGCGCCCGCATATGCCTTCAAGAAACTTCCCCCTCCCCAGGGGCTGAGGAAAGGTTGTGTGAGCCTTCCACACCCCCACCCCCACCCCGGAGAACAAAACTCCAGAATACCAGTCACTTGACATGTATTCTTATTTAATCTCACAGCAATCCAACGGGGTTGTAGAAATTGTTGTTTTTATTGGTTCCTAAATGAGGAAACAGGCTTCTGAGAAGTTATAGCCAATTGCCCAAGGACCCACACGACTAGAAAGTGATAGCGCTGGAATGAACTCCACAGGGTTCAAGGCCCTGCCCTAGCCCTCACTACATTCCTTCAGCCAGGTTACCCTTCCCTCTTCTCCCCTATCCTCTTCCTCTGTCCTCCTGTCCTACCACCGGACAGGAATGGAGCCACCCACCTGTGGCCTTGGCAAGGGGGGCGGGGTCGGGGAACAGCCTGGTGCCAAGGGCGCGGCCAACGTGGCAACAGCTCCAGGCTAAATGTGCAGGATGGGGCTGGGCAGGCATGTGCCTGGGTTGAATCTGAGCTGAAAGAATGTTCCTGTTGCCCCTGCCCCAGAGGTGGGGCTCCCTGCTCAGAATAGAACCAAGCAAGTTAGAGCTGGAAGGGGCCTTCAAGATGATCTGATCCAACCCTCCTGTTTGACAGATGCAGCTGAGCCCAAGAGGTGGTGTGTCCTCCCCAAGATCACATGGCTCGTTGGTGGCAGAGCAAGAATGAGAGTCTGGGAATTGCCCTTCACAGAGTGCCTCCTTGATGTCACACACTGGAATAACTCTGCACACACGATCTTCAGCAACACTAATAGTGGAGATTATCACCTCCCTTCTGGAGATGGGGAAGCTAAGGGTGCTCAAGGTCTCCCATCTAGAACTTGCCAGAGCTGGTTTTCAACCCAGATCTTCCTAAAAGCTTCCCTTTCCACACTCCCAGAATATTGGGGCTAAGGAGTGGGGATTGAGGGCTAGAGCTCAACAGCTCTAGGGACACAGGGGAATGGGACACAGGCTGGGAAAAGTCCCTTCCTGTGACTCTAGTCTTGATTGGCTCTCCATACCTCCCTGAGTGGCCCAAATACTGAGGTCCTTCAAGAATTCCCTTTTGAGTGCCTGTGGAAGGCGGGGAAACTTTGGCTGGTGACCTTTCTGGGTTCTGAGGGTTTGGAGATGTAAGAGAGGCTTGCATCCACAGATTCCTCCTGATTTCCTGCCCCGGGAGGAGTGCGGCAGGGGACAAACAGTTTGAGTACAGGCAGGTGATGATACCCTAGAGTTTAGCCACCACAACCCAGAGCCACACTTGGCTTCTCAGGGGCCACCAACAATGCCATCCCACCCAGCTCCATAGACAGACTCCAAAGCTGCATCCTCATACTTCTCTCCCTTCCTAGCCTCCTTCACCTATTCTTAGCTTTCCACTACCTCCAATTCACTCATTCATCCATAAATATCTTCAACAAAAATTTGTCAAGTGTGGACTATGTGCCAGCATTGTGCCGGGCACTGGGGCAATGGCAGAAAGTAGACTACCCTTTGGAGCTTGCAGTCTAGCCAGAAGACAGAATTAACCAAAGAGACATGTAAATAAATTTAAAATTACAAATTGGTGTTAGGAAGGAAAGTACAAGGTGTTTTGAGAAGTTATAACAAAAAGAGGTCTATTTGTATGGGAAGATTATTAAGACAATAGAAACTCAAAATTATTATTACTAATAATTACCCAAACAGGAGGACTGAGATAGTCATGCCCCCAGAGGACCTGCAGTCCTAGGGTGGGTCTCCAGTCCTTCCCCAGCAGTGACTACGCAGTCTGTCCCTGAGGGCCCAGCTGGTATGGCTGGGAGTGGAATGATTACACAGTGGCCCCAATACTGAGCGTCTCCTCTGCTGCCCAGCTCACATTGAGGGGGTGCCTGGAGAATCCCATGGACGGAGGAGCTTGGTGGGCTACAGTCCACGGGTCGCAAAGAATCGGACACGACTGAGCGACTTCACTTCACTTCCAGTCCAGAGGTGAGGGGGTGAGGCAGCTGGGGGCAGGGATGGGCTGGGTCTGGACAAGGGGACAGTGTGCCCAGCTGACGGGGTTGTAAGCTTCTGGCATCACTCTAGGGAAAAATTCCTGCACTACCTTCTAACCTGGCTCCAAATAGGAAAAGGAGTACATCAAGGCTGTATATTGTCACCCTGCTTATTTAACTTCTATGCAGAGTACATCATGAGAAATGCTGGGCTGGATGAAGCACAAGCTGGAATCAAGATTGCTGGGAGAAATATCAATAACCTCAGATATGCAGATGATACCACATTTATGGCAGAAAGCGAAGAACTAAAGAGCCTCTTGATGAAAGTGAAAGAGGAGAGTGAAAAAATTGGCTTAAAGCTCAACATTCAGAAAACTAAGGTCATGGCATCTGGTCCCATAACTTCATGGCAAATAGATGGGGAAACTGGAAACAGTGGGAGACTTTATTTTGGGGGTCTCCAAAATCACTGCAGATGGTGATTGCAGCCATGAAATTAAAAGCCGCTTACTCCTTGGAAGGAAAGTTATGACCAACCTAGATAGCATATTCAAAAGCAGAGACATTACTTTGCCAACAAAGGTACATCTAGTCAAAGCTATGGTTTTTCCAGTGGTCATGTATGGATGTGAGAGTTGGACTATAATGAAAGCTGAGTGCCAAAGAATTGATGCTTTTGAACTGTGGTGTTGGAGAAGACTCTTGAGAGTCCCTTGGACTGCAAGGAGATCCAACCAGTCCATCCTAAAGGAAATCAGTCCTGGGTGTTCATTGGAAGGACTGATGTTGAGGCTGAAACTCCAATACTTTGGCCACCTGATGCGAAGAGCTGACTCATTTGAAAAGACCCTGATGCTGGGAAAGATTGAGGGCAGGAGGAGAAGGGGACAACAGAGGATGAGATAGTTGGATGGCGTCACTGGCTCAATGTACATGAGTTTGGGTGAACTCTGGGAGTTGGTGATGGACAGGGAGGCCTGGCATGCTGTGGTCCATGGGGTCACAAAGAGTTGGACACGACTGAGCAACTGAACTGAACTGAACTGAACCTTCTAACCGGGTCCTGCCTACACAAGTCCTGCATACACACTTACGCTTGTGCACTCTTGCACTCTCCCTGACACCTTAGGGTCAGACTGGACCAGCCTGTGAAAAGTATGGTAGAGTGGGACGGGCCTTGCCTTCAGGTCAGACAGCCTTGGGCTCACACCCCACTTCAGCAGGTTCCTGACCAAGTGATCCTCAGGCAAGGCTCTTGGGACCCTTGACCCTCCTGTCCCCTTTCTGTTCCAGGAGAGAAGAGCCTAGACATGTATGGCCGTGCTTGAGCTCATGCATGGAAAGCACTGAATATAGTGCCTGGCCCCATGGCTCACCATTAATAAATAATGACTGTCACTCTGATTATATAACATGATGACTAATATATAATGGTAATAAAAGAAACCTCATTCCTGTCCCCTGGGCTCCCACCCGGTTCCCTGAGCCTCTTTGGGAGGTCACTCCCATGGTTGACCTCTTGTGAGAAGAAGTTTTACAGGTCTGTGAAAGTCATCTCGACAACCCCAGAACCTCTTGAAGTCAAGGCCAGACTCACCTGAGGTGTTCAGCATTGACTGGGGCAGCAGAGGGGCGGTGCTGGGGGGTGCTGGGGAGAGGTGGGGAAGCAGTCTGGGAGATGCCCATGTGTGCACCTCCTGGCTCTGAACTCTAGGCTCCTGAGCACAAGGTGAGCTGTCCCACCACACTGGGTAGGCCTGACCCCACTCTACATTCTTCACAGGCTGGAGGGCCAGGTTGGAAAGGTCTGGCCCGGTTGAACCCCCAGCCAGCCAGGCAGAGTCACAGCCGCAGCCCCCGTAGCTGCTTCAGCCGCTGCAGGGCACACTGCACACCTGGAACCCATTAGGCCCGGCCAGGAGCTTGTTCCCTTTCTGCATAAATTGAGTGAAGGGTTTGTTTTGACTACTTTAAATTGTACAGATTTTAGGGCCTGAGAATTGGAAGCCCCCAGTGCTCTGATGGACAAACAGACCATGAGGCAGAGGGCCGAGGCAGCGGGAAGCGAGTCCAATCTGGTTCTGGTTCCTTGTCACTGTCTCCGATCAGCTGGGCTTCCAGTAAGGATACAGCCACACTCCATGGATGAGTGTGACGCTTGCTCAGGTGTCTTTTCTCCCCAGCAACCTCCAAAGTAGCATAAGCAACCCTGACTTGTAGATGAGGAAGGGCAGTGAATTGCCCAAGGTCACTGGGCCAGTAAGTGACAGGCCTGGAATCCATACCAAGCTTCTCTGACGCCAAGACCAGTGGAGGTCTTTCCAAGGACCACCAAGATTGCAGCGGGGGTGGGGTGGAGCCCTGGGTAGGTGTCAGGAACTCCAGACACAGAACTACAGTTGCTCAGACTCTCAGCCTAGCCAGAGGACAGGAGTCTGGACCTCTGCACTGGGCTCCTTCTCCCAAGTCACCAACTCCTGACCTCAACTGCCCCAGGCAGTGGTGCCCCCCAGGTCAGGGTCAGGTTGACCTTGGCGGGAGAGAGAGTCTGTGGGCCCTGGGCTGCTGCCAAGGCCTCACAAAATGAAAGGGAACCTTGTCCAGACCCACACAAGGCCCATTCTCTGAGCATCTTGCGCCAGCCCAGCCCCCATGGACCAAGACCTGATCCCTCTTCGCTAACTATTCATAGACTTGTGGAAGAGCATCCGTTGCCAGGGGCAGAGCCCTTAGAAGTCCGCAGGCCCAGCCCATAAAGTTTGCAGTTAGGGAAACTGAGGCCCCAGGAAAAGAAGAACTCCCTCATTATTTGAGCAAAGACTCAAACCCTGTCCCCTACTTCCCTGCTGCTGCTGCTGCTAAGTCGCTTCAGTCGTGTCCGACTCTGTGCAACCCCATAGACGGCAGCCCACCAGGCTCCGCCGTCCCTGGGATTCTCCAGGCAAAAACTCTGGAGTGGGCTGCCATTTCCTTCTCCAGTGCATGAAGGTGAAAAGTGAAAGTGAAGTCACTGAGTCGTGTCCAACTCTCAGCGACCCCATGGACTGCAGCCTACCAGGCTCCTCCGTCCATGGGATTTTCCAGGCAAGAATACTGAAGTGGGGTGCCATTGCCTTCTCCGCCCTTACTTCCCACGCCTAAACATTTTCCCCAGGATCTAGGCCTCACCCTAAACAAGCAGCCTGCCTTATCTCCCTCCCTCACAGAGACATCCCAGCTGTGCTGATCCCTCTTTACTTCCACAGAGGGACCAGCCTTGAAGGCTTGTCAGACACTCCATTTCTAACTTCTCAATCATCTCAACCACCAACATGGAAGAGGCTACCTTGTGAGTTGCCCAGTCCTTGGGAATGGTCAAGCACAGCCTGGTTGCCTGCTCGTTATGCAGGCTGCAGAGTGGGGACCCTGCTGTCTGAGAAGTGGTCTCTCAAGACATTCCTACCTGAGCTGGCTAGACTCCTTAGAGCTCAGGGGCGACTCATGTGAAGATGAGGCCTGTCAAGAGCAGCGGGCCCAGCGGGCCAAAGTGCTCCCACAGCATGCCTGTACTGACCCCTTCCTCCAGTAGAGAAGACAGATTTGTCAAGGTTCTCTCTGAGAGCCTATAAGCCAGCCCCTCACCTCCAGGCTTCCTTCACCATGGAGAGTCCACACCTTCAGACATCGGAGGTCTGGTCCCTACAAGAGCCATTCAGTGAAGTTCAGGCCTTCTTAGGCCTCTGATTCCATCATGGTTCTCCTATCTTGGGGCGTGGACCCTGGGGGCTGAATTAGGGTATGACATCCCAGAGGAAGACAGGGCCTCCGGAGAAAGGGGAACCCTCTCCCCTCCCAATTCTCCCCAAGCTGAGCCCTGGCTTGGCCCAGTCCAGTGTGTCTGTTCAGACTCAAGAGTAGAAACCTGGAGTGGCCTGGACCATTGTCTCCCCACTCCCTAACCATCCAAAAACACACTTTGTGGGTTTCCCCTGATGAAAGGGTCCTGCCACCTGGAGAAGAAGGTGAGCCTGGGAGTGAGGAGGGGAGCTGAGGGTAGAAGACGGGTTGGCCAAAGTGATTTTCCTGGGGAATAATCATATAATATAGTTGCAAAGAAAATACTACTTTCTAAGATATAAACATACTGCTGTCCCTCGGCATTCTCACAGAAGCACGTACTGTACGTCAAAAGTTGGCCCCTTTTGCTGGTTGCAATGTCTCCATGTACCATATCAGGGATCTAGTTGAACCGGATAAGGCCCAGGTCTAGTTGGGACTGGAGGGCAGCCCAAAGAGATCCCCAGGGGCTCTGACAGTGACCACAGGGGGTACTTCCCTGGTGGTCCAGTGGCTCAGAAACTGCATTCCCAATGCAGGGGGCCCAGGTTTAATCCCTGGTCAGGGAACTAGATCCCACATGCCGCAACTAAGAGTTCAAATGCTGCAACTAAAGACCCGGTGCAGTCAAATAAATATTTAAACAAAACACAGGGATCTGAATGGGGATGGAGTAAGGGCCAGAAACAGGACATTGAGAGGAGTACCTAGGGAGGAAGGACTGAGAAAATGGCATTGTTTCTTTGCAGGAATAGGCCGGTGACCAGCAGGACTAAAGCGTAGGACAGCAGCTGATGCTCAAGGGCACGTGCTTGGCTACATCGTGCTGGTGGCATCGTCCTGCCAGAGCTGAGACCTTTGGTAATGGCCCACGAGGCACAGCCCTGAGTCCCTGTGTCCTGAGTGCAGCAAGGGGTCAGGAGGGCACCAGCCATGTCAGGATGGCGTGGGGAGAAGCACAGAAATCTCAGGAGTCCTTGGAAATACTGAGGGGGGCAGATTGCAAGGGTTTCTGTGTCACAGGTTTGGAGCTGGGGCCACTTGATAGTTATCTTTGGAAGGCTAAAACTTGCAGACACTCAAGAGGTGGACACGAAATAAACAACAGCTTTTAAGGAAGAAGCTGCCATCCCAAACACTTAACATGCATTGTTTCACTCACTGGTGTAACGGCCCCCGCCAGGGAGGCTTTATTAGGCCCATCTGACAGATGCAGAAACTGAGGCTCTGAGAGGTTATGTGTCCAGCCCAAGATCACAGCTATCAAGCAGCAGCACCTTGACTCTTTAACTATTGTTGTGCCAGCTCCTGAGCAATATTCTTCGCTCCACACAACGGCACCGAGACAAGCTGGGGTGCAGTGTCAGGGCTTGGCAGAGTGGGGCCAGCCCACTTCCCATGCCCATCACACACTCTCTCACATCTGACGAGACTGAGGGGCCTGGAGAGGTCAAACGCTTGTCTGAAATCACACCGTTCCTCGGGAGCTGAACCAGGCCAGAACTCAGGGCAATAAAAATGTTCTGAATAGCTGACCAGAAGGAAACCCCCACACCCATCAATCTGTCACAGCCACCCTGGTTCAGCTCCTGTACTTGTAACTTGTTTTCTCAGACCCCCTCCTTCACACACACACACACACACACACACACACACACACCTGTTGTTTTGGGGGGCCTGAGGCAGGGCCTCTGAGCAGGATGCTGTCCCTCATTTTGGCCTTTTCTCCTCCACAGCGCCTCAGATGGCTTGCACCCCCCTCCCTGGCCCCAGCCCCCAAAGGACCCTGGGTCTCTGGTTTTTGTCAGGCCTGAGAGCTGGTGGGATTGATTTATGAGAGGAGCCCCTGCCCCCACCTCACCCTGAGCCCCTTGTCCTCCTCCCCCCTTCTCCTCCTCTTCCTCTTCCAGCTCCTCCTCCCCTGCCTGACTGCCTGCTCAGTTTTCCACAGAGTCAGGATTTCCCTGGGGTGGGGGGCTCCAAGCCAAGAACAACACAAGAGCGGTTCCCCCACCTCCCCTGCCCCCCCCCGTCCCCCTCCAGCTCACACACCCGCCACAGCAGCCCCCTCAGTCGAGAGGAGGGGTTGAGAGGAGAGGTCCGGGCCCAGCCTGATTCCCCAGAGGAGGAGCCAGAAGCCGAGGCCCCCCATCCTGAGCCATGACTCCCCAGCCCCACCCCGTCCCCCTCCAAGTTCCCTCAGAAGTACCTTTCTTCAAGGACTCCCGTTGGGGAGTTCACGGAGGAGGACTCTGGGAGTCCACACTGGGATGAGTGGGAAACAGAGAATTTTGAGAGGTCGCTGAGGTGGAGGGGTTACCCACACTCTGAGGGGGCAGGTCAGTGAAGACCCCCAGAATCTACACTGAGGGCAAAACAGGAAGGCATCCGGTGCCTCTTGTTGGCTCTGGGAGGGGGCGGGCAGCACAGAGAGGCCTCTGAGACCCCCACACTGGAGGTGGCGGAGAGCAAGGTCTCTAGAAGGTGAGTGGGCTCAGGTAGGAATGGGGACAGGGATCCCCATCAGTCTCTGGTTCCCTCTCCACAGCCTGGGACTTGAGTCACAGGGAGGGAGGAGATAGGGACAGAAAGATCGACAAAGGTAGAGGCCAGCCTGATAGGGGCAGTGTCAGAGGAGCAGCCAGCAGACAGACCCCAGGGTGGGGATCAGGCTAGCAGAGGGTCAGGGCAGAAAGGGGGCTGGATCAGGGGTTGAGTCCAAGTCCTCCTTCCATCCTGTTCTCAGACTTGATTTTGGCCCTTGACTCTGGACCAGGAGGTATGGGAGTTGGGGGTTGAGGAACCTTGCTTCCTCCTGGAGAAGGGGTCCAGACACCCAGTCCACGACAGTCCCGACTGCCAGGACCTCTCCTGAGAAGAGTGCTCCCTGCAGGACAGGAAGCTGGCGCTAGAAGAGCAACCTACTGTCCCGCCAGCCGGCTGCTCCCTCCCTCGGCCCGTCCCCTAGCCGCTCCCCCACCCCACCCCCGTCAGACGAGGCCTTCGTGCCTCTCCAGGCGGTGTGAACCCGGGTGACCCCTCCAAGGTTGCCTCTTTCACACAGCAGCTCTTTGATGGGTCTCTGAAGGCCTTGGTTTTTCCTCACTGTGTGCCCCGCCTGGCCCTGCAGTGAACCCCCCCGTTGCCCACCCCTCCCCTTCTTTTTGACCCATGCCTGGTCCTGGCTCTGACTGGGGAGGAAAGGCCCTTCCCCAGACCTCCCAGGGCAGCTCTGCTCTGTGAGGGGCACCCCCAAGACACCTCCCCAGTTAGGACAAGGAATGAGAATCTGTTTTTTAAGTCACACCTCAAAGCCTTAAGCAATCTACTCCTTCGCGCCCGGCTGGGGCTCAGCCAAGTTCATCCGTGTACCCTCAGGCTTAGCAGAGAGCAGAAGGCTTAAAAAGGAAAACAAATTTTGAATGAATGCTTGGTAAGACGGGGAGTCACAGGGGCTCCTCTGCTTCTGAAGTAGAACAGGAGCAGGGACAGGGCAGGGAGGCGGAAGAGTCACAGCTAAGCCATGCTAGAGAGTGGCAATGTGGCCTAGCCCTGTCCCCTTCAGGAAAGGCGCAGGGGTGGCTGGAGCGCCTGGCTTCTCCCTCCTGTGTCACAGCAAGCCGCCCAGGGGACGGCTGCCCCTTCTCCCCATCACAGCTCTGGCCTGGGCTCCTCCTGGGAACACACATCCGAATCCTGTCCAGCCCCTCCCCCCTCATTCGGGGCCCAACCTCCTCCCCTCCCCTGGTAACCCCCCTTCCCCTCAGGCCAAATCTGGCCAATTTGTTCTGAGACAGGGTTCTGGTTTCATAGCCTCATTTGAATGATTTCCAACCAGAATTCCTGCCTCCTCCTTTGCAAAGCTCTACCCTCCCCCAGTCTCCCTTCTGCCTGAGTGGCTGCCTCAGCCAAGGCCTGTGTGGAAGAAGGAATGAACCCACACACACACTGACCCCTGGACCCTAACACCCCTTCTCTGGGCACTCCCAGCCTCCACACAACTTGTGGCCCCCAGAGGGAGGCTGGTCACTCAGACCTCTGCCTCAAGCCTGAGAATGTGGGCGCTAGGGCTCTACCATCTGTCCTTCCTGGGGCCTGGGTCACCCCACCTGGGCTGGGAGCAGAGGATGTTCTAGAGCTGAGCCCAGAGCCCAGCCCTGCCCTCAGTAGAACTTAGCTGCCAAACTAGATGCAAATCTCCATCTTACTAGCCACCCCTGCCTGCCTCGAACACATTCTCCTAGTCCCCTGGAGCAGAAAAGCTCTGTGTTTCAGGCAGTGCAGCAAGGGTATCGAGGAAGCTGGCCCTGTACACAGCCAGCCTTGTGAAAAAAATCTTAGGCAGCCCCCCGGGGTGCTGGTTCATGCTTCCTAACAGCCCTCACCAGCAGAAAGGTCAAACGGAGATCCAGTTCAACCCTCACCTTTCCAAAGACTTTGCTCTGACCCAGAGTCAGACCCCCACGACATAGAAGGTCTCTTCCTCCAGGCCCTATACCCAGAGGTAGGCAGAAAAGATTTTCTTCCTTTGTTTATAAAAAAAAGGAGTTTGAGGCCCAGAGATGTTTAGTAATGTGTCTAAGATCACAGCAGGACGTGAGCCCTGGCCACCGCCGAGGCTGAGTTGTCCACCGCACCACACTGCTGGGTCTGGGTCGGCCTGGAGGCCACTCTTCAGCCCAGGACACCTGGCCCTCATAGGGGCTGCTGATCAGCCATCTGCAAGCCCCTATCCTGGGAGATGATCCTGGAGATGGGTCCAACAATCTGTTCTGCAGCTCAGGTGTGTCATTTCCTGAGCCCTCGGGTGGGGGCTGGTTTGGGTACAGCCCTGTTGGCGCATCTTCGTTTTGCATATGCAGAACTAGGCTCACAGCACAGAGAGGCATGTCAAGCCACAGCCCTGGTGCTAAGCCAAACAGAAAAACACTCCAGTATTCCCCCTGCCGCTGGAGCGTCCTGCCTCCTCTCCCAACCCCTGTCTTCAGGGCCCCTCTCTAAGTGCCACCCTTGTCAAGTGTCAGGTACCCAGGGTTCAAATACAGGCTCTAACTTCAGTGGGCATGTGACCTCGGGTGAGTTACTTCCCTGAGACTATAAAATGGGGTAATAACGTGTTCCTCATAACCTCAGAGAGTTGCGGTGGGTGTGAAAATACATCAAGTCTAGCACAAGACATAATCATTCACTTCTCCTCCTTTCCTATATTCTGCCCAGCACAAGCCTAGTTTAGGAGCAGAAAGTGCCCCCAGCTGAGTCGAGTTCAGCTATTCAATATTAGAGCCCTCTGTAAAACCCAAGGTAAGATGCTCAGCCTCTGTTCTTCCACCTGAAAACATGTCAACGTGGTGGAGATAAGATGAGACAAGAGAAGGGAAAGGAAGAACAGTGGGAAAGGGAAAAGGTATAAATCTCAGTTTCTCGCTTCCTTTGATCAACATGCACCCCACACACTCACGGGCTGTGGGAGAAGGCCCATTCCTGGATCGGAGGGGGAATTCTCTCCCCTTCTTTCTTCCCCAGGCCATTCGAGGGCCCCCATGACTCATCCTTCACAACAAGCAGCTCTTTTTTGTTCAGCATGGAGCAGGGTGCCCTGCCTGCTGGCGCCTGACCCAGAGAGGGAGGCTCGGGGTCTGTGGGGCTGGTCTGGCTTCCTCAGAGGTTCCATGACTAGATCCACTCCCACCTGTACCCCGATGCCACTGCTCAAGCCTTGAAGATTCCCAAGGACCTGAGCTAGAGGGGGCAGAAGGCAGGAGAAGGCTTCACCAGGAGGTTCCCAAGATGCTACGCTGGTTCCCCCGAGGCCACGGGGACCTTATACCCATGACATCAATTATCCCCCCAAAACTATACTTCTTCTTAAACAGATACAGAGCAGGGAGCCAGCTTATCTTCCCCAGAAAAACTGAAACCTTCACACATTATTGCTCCTAGGAAGCATCTGTTACTGTGTGCTACACATTTTCTTTGCATCATCTTGTTTCATTTTCTCAGCGACCATCTGAAGCGGCTGCCATTAATTCCCCTGTGGTAGAGCTAAAGACTTCTAACTGAATGCCTTCAGAGATGGAGCCTGCCTCATTCCTTCTAGCCTGCCTGACCTGACTGCTATTCTGAAAACACCTTCTCTACCTAAGAATAGATATGGCTGTCCTGCCAGCCCCAGAGAACACTCCTTTCTCCCTAACACTGTGCCCCTAACACCTTCTGAGATGCTTGTTAGTTTCCCACTTTAATCTCAGCCTTCCATCCTAGCATCTGCTTGTGTCATGGGGCTCTGGGTTAGGCCTATTAAAGAGACCACACAGGGGATGGAGCGGGGAGCACCCATCACCCCCATCCTCCCCCTCAACCACCACTCACCTTCTTTCTAGGCTGGTTATTTGGAAGGTGCTTTCCCTGGACATCAAGGCAGAAGACCAGAAAAGGAATCAGGATTGCTGGAATTCATTCCAAGATGTCTTTGTACTGGGGGGTGTGGGGAGGTGTTTAGGACCAAACTTTGGGGACTGGCTGTGGGTTTGCAGAGGGTGGGTAAGGACAAGATACATTCCACACGCCAATGTGGAAGAAATGGCTAAGAGAAGTCATAGCTACATGGAGGGAAAAGGATAAAGGCTATAATTTGTGGGTTTTCTTATTCTCTTTTATAGCCCCAAATACAAGAATCCATTCCTTTATCCAGCCAACCATCTAAACATCCACTCATCCATCCAACCATCCAATCATCCAGCCATCTAATCATCTAATTACCTATCCATTCATGTATCCTTTCATCCATAGGCCCATTGTCTTATCCATTCATGCTACCATTAATCTGTCTTTCCATTCATCCACTCATTTATCTACTCATCCATCCATTCACCCATTCATCTGCCTAACAATCTTCTCATCTATGCTTTTGTATCCATTCATCTTTCCATTTCTCCTTCTATCCTTCTATCCACTCACCAACTCACCTATTTTTTCATCTCTTCACGTATTCATTCATCCGCCCATCCATCCATGCATTCTCTCATCCATACACCTGCTGCCTATCCTTCCATTCATCCTACTATTAATTCATCCATATATCCATTTATCCATTCACCTACCTGTCATCCATTTATTCAACTATTCATTCATACAGACATTCACTTATCTATCCATCTATCCGTCCTGCCACTTACTTGCCACTTATTTTTTCCTTTACTCATTGATTCATTAATCCATAATTCATCCACTTGTTTCATGTATGTGTGTGTATATATATACTACATATTTTACTCCATCCATCAAAACATTTATCTATTCATTCACTTATATAGAAATAAATTAAATAACCTAATAATGTTCTTAGCACAGTACCTGGCACAGTAAGCATTCAGTAATGGCAATCAAGAGTAGTTGATTTTATTACAAGATTTTATTTGAGAAGCAGAAGAGTGTGGGAGTAAAATGCATCAACTTTGGACTTAGACTACCTGGATTCACATCTAAACTCTTATTTCCACTTGATCTCAAACAAGTTATTTAACTTTTCTTAGTCAAGTTTTCCCATGTGTAATATGGAAATGGCAAGAGTACATTTCCATTGAGAGTTGGAAATGTTAAGTTGTCCTGAAGATTAAATGAATTACTAAATGTAGAGCACTTAGAAAGGTGCCTGGCACATAGTAAGCCCTCAACATACTACTTGGAGAGGGCACTGGTGACCCACTCCAGTACTCTTGCCTTGAAAATCCCATGAACAGAAGAGCCTGGTAGGCTGCAGTTCATGGGGTCTCTTAAGAGTCGGACGTGACTGAGCGACTTCACTTTCACTTTTCACTTTCATGCATTGGAGAAGGAAATGGCAACCCACTCCAGTGTTCTTGCCTGGAGAATCCCAGGGATGGAGGAGCCTGGTGGGCTGCCGTCTCTGGGGTCGCACAGAGTCGGACGTGACTGACGCGACTTAGCAGCAGCAGCAACATACTACTATAATCATTCTTCCATCCTTCAGGCATTAATGAGCTTCTATCTTGCACCAGACCCATGTATATCTTCCTGGGAAATATGAGTCGTAAGGATGTGTTGCCTCCTTCAAGGAGCCCACGTCCAGGGAGAAAAGACAAACAGATAATTCATGTGATAAGAGCTCTCAGAGAGGCATGAAGGATGCCTAGGAGCAGTGAGGGGACATTCCCCACATACCCACCTCAACCTCTTTTCTCTTCTCTGTACAACTCTCCTGGGCATTCCTGCCCATGATCTGAACTTCATCCCTGGACTCCACGCTGTGCCTGGTACTCCAACTCAGACCTCTCTCCTGAGTTCCAGATCCATATATTCAATGGCTTACTGGGCACCTCTCTTTGAAAGCTTCAGACTGAGCCTATTGTTCTCCTTCTCATATCCTGTTCTTCTTCCTGTACTCCTGAATCCATAAATGGTACCAAAGGATGCCTGATTCCCCAGTGCTCAGAATCCCCCAGGCTCAGACATCTACTGTGTCTCCCCTTCCATACCCAGTCAGTCACTAGGCGTGTTGCTACTTACCTTTGCACCTATCCCTCACGCCTATCTTCTCCTCGTCATCTCTGCAGCACCTCCTCACCCCGTCTCCATCCAGGACTTACTATCCTCCACCTAGACTGTGGCCTCCTCCCCTGTCTACCTGCCACCATCTCTGTGTCCTCCAATCCATCCCACACTGGCCTCACTTCACTTCCCAGACACTGTGCTCATGATGTCATTCTCCCCTTCAAAATTCAGCAGTGATACCTGGAATATCCCTATATCACTCTATCACTTGCCTTTATATTCCCCTGCTGGAGGCTTCTTGAAGGCAGCACACTAATCTCCATTGCCTGCGACTCAGTGCCTGGCAAGAATGCATTATTTTAGTCAAGTAGGCGGTAAGACGGAGAAGACGATGGCACCCCACTCCAGGACTCTTGCCTGGAAAATTCCATGGACAGAGGAGCCTGGTAGGCTGCGGTCCATGGGGTTGCGAAGAGTCGGACACGACTGAGTGACTTCCCTTTCACTTTTCACTTTCATGCATTGGAGAAGGAAATGGCAACCCACTCCAGGGTTCTTGCCTGGAGAATCCCAGGGACGGGGGAGCCTGGTGGGCTGCCATCTATGGGGTCACACAGAGTCGGACACGACTGAAGTGACTTAGCAGTAGCAGCAGCAGGAGGTAAGAATGGAAGAAGGTGCAAGTATGGGCTCAAGTAGCATAGAAAAGTCTACACAGCTGCTGCAGAGGGAATTTTATTGGAAATGAGCAAAACAAGAAAAATGTTGCTCAGAGAGATCATGGTGGGATTGTTTAGGAGTGCGAATAGTCCAGGTTGGGCTGGGAGAGAAGTAGACACCAGAAGGCCCCCTGGTAGGGAGAAGAAGAGGTTTGGGGACCAAAGATTTTGAAACTAGGCAGAACAGGAGGAAGTGGTGGGAGCCCGGGGTATCAGACTTGCAGTCTGGAGGAGATGGTTAAGTGATATAACCAGGATCATAGCATAGTCCAGTGTGCTGTACTAAGTGGAGGCCAATTAGAAAGGAGGAGGAGGTCACTGCAGGTGAGAGGTCAGCATCTCGGTGTGAAAGCCAAGAGGCTGGAGCCAAGAAGAGTCTGGTTGGCCAGGTGCCAAGACCGAGAAGAAGCCTAACTGTGAACCTGAGGCTCAGAAAGGCCAAGGGAGGTGAGGCTGGGAGGAAGGTACGACAAGGGAAGAGTGCAGTGGTGACTTCAAAAGCAGGTGGAGAGGATGTGGGAGGAACGTGCCTGGGAGCAGTGCTGGGGTGGCTGAGTGGAAGGAGTGGTAGGCTTGTGGGAAGCAGGGGCTTCAGGGGACAGCAGCCTCCTGTACCCACCCACCACGGTCCCGCAGATACACCCTTCCTGGTCCCCTCAGGCAAATGCCACCTCTTTCATTCACATGCCCCAAGTTCAATGCCCAGGAAAGGGAGAGGGGTTCAGGCAGGGTTGTCTCCTGCCTTTCTCCTTCTCCCCGTCAGGCCAAGACAAAGTGGGGAAGAGGGTCTTCCCCAGCCCCCAATAGTCAGGGTCAGGGCAGCCACCTTGGGGCTGATGTCACAGCAGGCCTCCAGCCAGATCTCGAGTCTGTTTTCATTCCTGCTCCATGAGACAGGAATAATTAATGAGAAACAGAGAGGGGCAGGGAGGCAAAGTGGAGGGACAGAGCTGCTTGCCTGTCATACCCGCCCCCCAAGGTGGAACCCTATCCCACTCTTGGACTGTGCTCCTGACAAGGGCCTTCAGCACCTGGGGGCCCAGCTCTCCTCCTCTTTCTTTCCCTCCCTTCTCTGAAGAAGGAACACTGAGGCAGCCCTTGCCCACGAGTGCAGACCCCCCTCCAGGGCGGGGTTGGGGGGAAGAGTGTCACTCTGAAGTGGTCCAAGTGCACTTCTAGGTTCCCTTAGGCCCCCTGCCAAGGGATCTTGATGTAGTGGGAAGAACACAGAATCGTGGATGGGTGAAGTCTGATTCAGATCCAGGCTTTGCCATTGACTGGCTCTGCGACTTCACCCAAGCCACATCATCTCTCCTGTAGAATGGGGATAGAAGACAACAGGTGCTCAGAAATGCTGTAGACAGATGTGCTGTGTGTAGCAGGGAACAGGCAGAGCAGAGGGCTACAGAAGTAGGAGAGGAGAGGGTGCCTGAGTTGTAGACCTGCTGGGACCACATGCCTGAGAATAGCCAGCCCTCTGGGCTGTGAGAAATGGATGGCCTGATGGAGGAGGAGTCGTGGCAAAGGGGGAAGCCTTGGTCAGTGTCATCTGTCCATGGCCCTGTTCCTTCCTCATCCTGACTTGGAATGGCCTCTGTGCCCTTTCTTACCTAGCCCAGGACCTTTGTAAATACTGCTCCCTGCTCCCCTCTTGCTAACTGCAAACAAGTGGGTCTGGGGGTGGGTCTGACATGCAAGCAGCTCTGTCCCTCCTCTTTGCCTCCCTGCCCCTCTTCAAGGCTTAATTCAAGCCTGGGTCCCTTCCTCCAGCCCCGAGTGCTTACCTAGCTGTAGTACTTATGCACCACATTGTATTAGTTGGTTTATATATCAGTGTCCCCCTGTGAGCTGTGTCCCCCACACCTTAAGGGAGTGGGAGCTGTAACCAGTTCATCCCCACACCCTCAGCTCCATACACTCAGGCTGGCATGTGGAAGGGACCAGTGAAGGTATGTTGAATAAATGAAGTGAGGCAGGGACAGAGTGAATGAAGATATACTCAGAGTCAGATACCAAAAAGCTAAATAAAGGGACCTGGAGAGTAATGAGGGCCCCGGCTTCCTCTGCGGGGCATTAGAGGATGCTCAGCTTTGCACTAGATTAGTTCAGGTCACTAGAGCTGGAATTTGATCCTGCACCAGTAACATTTACCTTGACTTGTAATTATATACATTTTTTTTTGCATTATTATTTGAAGAGCATCTATACCCCTATTAGACTAAGCTCTTTGAAGCAGCATCTGTCTTTGTTCTTGTTCATCACAGTATCTTGGTGCCCAGCACAGTGCCTGACACACAACAAATATCCAGTAAATATTTGAAGAATGAATGAATATTGGAGGGAAAGAATCCCCTCCCTGCCCCAAACACACCCAGGATCAGTGTACTAAGGGGTCACATGCAGAAACCACGGTCCCTCAGCCACTTGCTGCATTCTCTACCCCTTAGCAAGCTTCAGCACCCTCACTCTCATTGCTTTCAAACCACTTGGGCCCCAGTAGAACTATCCCAGGAAGTGGGCCAGCCTGGGCTAAGCCTGCAGCAAAATGCCAATCATTCCCGTGGCTAGAATGGGGTTGGTGGATTTCCGCACCCCGTGCCTTAGTTTATTGGATCCCAGCTATGCACCAAGCACTACTCGGCATTTTCCTATCTGTTCTTATATTTTATTCAAACGCCATACTAATAAAAATAGTAGCTGACATTTTTGAGTACTTACTATGATCCTGGCACACATTTTACATGTATTAACTGATTTCATGTTTGCAACAATTTCATGAGGTAGAAATGATCACTACACCTTTCTACAGATGAGGACATGGAGGCATAGAGAAGTCAACCTGCCCAAGGTCAAAGAGCAAAAAGCTGGGCTCTGACCCCAGGTCTGCCTGTACTCTAAATCTGCAGCTGCCCTGCCCCAGGCACCCCAGATCTCCAGATTTGAATTCAGGGTCTGGCCACCCAGGCTTAGATCTAATAGTTCCTTGTCCAGGACCCTCTCCCTGGGGCCACTGTGGAGGAGGGGGATACTGTGGGGGGCTGAGTACAGTCTAGAGTAGCTTACTGTCTTTACCTGTCCCTACTCTCTGCACTCAGGCACAGAGAGGGGCATGACATGGGCCATTTGGGGCTGCAACTGCCTCTCTGGGGCAGATGGGATGAGGGAGGTGAGGGGAAGCGGCCCCAACTCTAGGCTCAACACTCTCCCCACCCTCAGCCCTCTGGCTTCCCTTTTCAAGCACTAGCTTGGGAGATCGAATGTTCTGCCCCCAGGAGTGTGTAATTAACTAAGGAAGACTCTAACCAGATCAAGACCTCACTACCTCTCATTCTTCTCCTGCCCCCAGGAAAGCCAGGCTCCTCCTGAGTATTCTCATACTTCCTATGCCCTAACCACGCCCCGCCCCTCTACATCACTGCTCAAGGACTGAGGACTCATCTCAGACCCCAGTGAGACACAGGTTGTTAGTAGGGTTACGCGGCCCAGGTAGGAATGCACGGGGGGGAGGAGCCTTCAACGAAGGGGACGGCTTTTGTTCTCCCTTCTTTGCATCCCTTCCCCCACCTCTTCTCTATCTTGGGAAGCTCTTAGGGTGTGTGGGCTGGGAGGTGGAGCCAGGCAGAGTATTGTAACGGGACGTAAGAACACGGGTAAGGACGTGACTTGGGGACATGGTGTGTTTGCAGGAGAGTAACAAATCCGGACACAAGTGAAGGGAGGTATGTGTCCTGTGCTGCACAAGGCACATTCAACAGAGTACTTTATGCCCGCTTGAAATCGTCCTGGAGCGCACCCACCAAGTGCCCCCTCACTGTGCGGCTCCCAGACCCCAACCCCTCCCTCGGCGTTCGAAGCCCACGGTCCCGCCCTCTCTGCCTACCCACTGGGGCGATGCCCTACCTCTTCGGGCCAAGCCCCCATCCCAGAGTCCCGCTAAAATGATTACAGTGAAGGAATAAGTGAGGGGGTCACTCCAGGAGACGCGGGCCACGGACCTTCCCCCATCCCGGGGCCTCGAGAGTAGGAAGGGGACACTTGAGCAGGAGCTTGGAACACCCCCTCCCCTTTATCTGAGCCCTCAGCCCGGGAATGCGGCGCAGGACGCCACTCAACACCGCCTCCCCTCCTCTGGCCGCTCGCCACACCTTGCGCCGATGACAGCGGCGGCGCCTGGGTCCAAGGCGGCCTGGGTCCCCCACCTTGTCCTCTCTAGCTCCCGCCCTCGGCAGAGTTCCCAGCTAGGGAAGAGAGGAGGGCTCCGTCCCAGCGGCTCCCGGATCCCCGAGGCTTCCCGTCCCACCGCCCGGGGCCTGAGCCTCGCGGGGCCCCCCTCCCCCGGGCAGCCTCTGCAGCGCCGCTGGGCTCCGTGGGGGGAATACTAAAGAGCCGCTCTAAGGGTGCAGCCCCAGCGCGTGAGCGCGCGGCGAGGGGCGGAGCGGCCTCTGCCCCTCTGCCTGTCAGGCTTTGGGCTGGCGGGTCGAGAGCCTCAACCTCCGCCTTGGACCAACTCTACTCTCGCCGGCCTGGTCTGCCTCCAGGGGTCTGGCCCCCTGCACCTGAAATAGCTGCCCGTTGCCTGCAGCCCTTCAGCATCGCCAAACCCTAGCTACCGCCCCCACTTAGAATTCTGCTACGAAGCTCTGCCCTGCCTGCAAAGAAGTGCTCCGTGTGAACCAGGAGATCCACAAGGCTTTGCCTACACTCCCTACCGGGTCCAGCCAGACTCTAATTTGGGATCGGCAGGTTCCTTGGAAACCTGTTCTATGCGCCACAAAGGTTTACTGCCCAAGGTTCCCTCCTTCTGACACTGGGAAAGTCACTGCATTCGCACCCTCCCCCCCGCAACACACACATACGTTTCTGCATCTAAGGGGCCTCTGAGTCCCCATTCCCACTCCACCCCCTTTCTCCTTTGACATTTATTTCCAGAAGCTGTTTTCCTAACCCTCTCCCTGGTTCTGGTTATTTATCCTCTGAACCTTTCAAGTGTGCAGGCAGTCTCAGGGTGGGAATCCCAGCCTCGGGCCTCACTTACTGGCTCAGCGACTTTGGGCAAGTTACTTAACCTCTCCCCTTCCTCCTCTGTAAAAAAGAGATAAAAATACTTCCTTCCCTGGCTCAGTTGTTGTGAGATTAAATAAGATCCATGTATAAATGGAGCATTTTAGCCCAATGCCAGGAATATGGGAATTGTTCAGTAAAGAGTAGCCATACTTCTCCACAGACACTTGCTGAAAAGGACTGCCCTCTGCATCTGAACACCAGTGCGGTCCCATCCTCTTTGTCCTGGGCCCTGTGACCCTGGGTGCTGATCAACTCCCTCTACCCCCAGCTCCTTCTAGACAACGAGTGTGAAAGGGCTCAGTATATAAAACACCATCCAGAAGCAAGTGTCTGCCCAGACAGCCCCTGGAATGGGAATGGCTGGGCCTTAGCAGGAAGGAGCTCTGGGGCAGTTTGCTCTATACTGTTATCACCCCACTTCCAAGAAGTTAGGTGCAATAAGGCTGAAACACAAAAAGGAAGTTGAGCCTGGAGAAGCCTGCATTTGGCCTCCCAATGACTCTTGGGAATTCTGAAGGGCCAGGGCTGAGAGGCCATGAATTTGAGAGGTGGAATGAGGCGGGGCAAGAGAATCATCTTATTGCCTTTATTCCGCTGACGGCCCAACTGGCCCCACGGCAGGGCACAGGGCCAAGCCTTTACACACTCACCCATGCTCTCTGTGCAGGCCAGTGCATGCACACATATGCTCACACACACACACACACACACACACACTCAGACACACACACACACATCCGACCTCTGGCTCTGAGAGTCAGTCTCTGGGGGGCAAAGGGCTGCTCCTCAGCTGGCCCCTGCTTGCCCTTTTATGACAGCACCAAGGGCGGGGGTGGGGCAGGGCCCTCAGCCCCCAGAACAAGTCCCTGTGCAAAGTGGAGGTGCCAGCTGGCTTCCGGCAGGGGGCTTACGTTTCCCCATTCCCAGGGTTCCCTCCTCCAGTTCCTGATGGAGGGACTGCTCTCTGCCTACCTGGGGGGCCAGACCCCTGCCAGGGCTGGGCCCTGGAACCCAGGCTTATCCCCCACCTGACCATGCCAGGACCTCCAGCACTGATGAACAGCCAAGTCTGAGGTGGTGGGGATCCCCCCACCAGCGAGGAGGAAGGCCTGGGCCCCGAGGGGCTGGGGAGGGGTCGTCACCCCCTCTCCTAATCCATCTTCAATATGAAGAGGTTTGGGGCACACTTCCTGGGGAGGGAGCACAGGCCTGGAGGAGAAGTCCCAGCTTGGGCCTTTCCCAATCTTCCATCTTCTGGGCCACAGCCTAAGGCTGGGCATCCAAAAGTCCAAAAGTCCAGTCGGCTGGTCGAAGTTCCTGTACGGTCCTTGGTGGGGCACGCACCCAGTGGGAGTCGGGTGTCAGACCTGCACAGGCAGCGTCTGGTTCATCTGCAGCCGCATGTCCTGGATACTGCTGAGGATCTTCTTCTGGTGGCCCGCCAAGGTGACCCCGATCCGGAGCAGGTCTCTGCAGAGGGGCCAAGGGCAGCGTCAGTGCCTCCCCTCCTGCCCACCAGTCGGGCCCAGCTCGGAGTCCCCAGCCCCAGCCCTCCAAATGTGAGGCACACTCACTCTGCAGTCATCTGGGCCACCAGGTCAAAGGATGCAAACCCCGCACTGACAAAGCTCTCCTTGTACCGCCCCATCTTGATGGCGTCTAGCCAGTCACCAACTGTTGTGAAGGTGGTGTAGTCGGGGACCGTGCGGTCCAGGAGGGGTTGTGACATGCTGTGGGAAGAAGAAGGGACCTGATGAGTCCTGATGTTGGGGGAAGCAGGTTAGGGCTGCTGGCTCGGGAGCAGAGGCTGAGGTACTGACCCAGACTGGGCACTGGCGATGACCTTAAGGCTGGCGGCATTACGAATGAGCTTGTCCAGGGTGTTGACGATTTGGGAGAATTTGGGCCTGAGGTTCCGGTCCCGCACCCAGCAGTCCAGCATGAGCTGGTGCAGTGCTGTGGGGCAGTCCATGGGTGGGGGCAGCCGGTAATCCTGCTCCACGGCATTGATGACCTGAGCCAAGAGCCAGGAACCCTGGAGTGAGCCACCACTTGGCTCCCCAGCAGCTCCCACCCACCCGAGTGCTCTGGCAGGTCCAACTCACATCCTGGTTGCTCATGTCCCAGTAGGGTCGCTCGCCGTAGCTCATGACCTCCCACATGACGATGCCATAGCTCCAGACGTCACTAGCAGAGGTGAACTTCCGATAGGCTATAGCCTCTGGGGCGGTCCAGCGGATGGGGATCTTCCCGCCCTGGTGAGGGGGGCACACGCCCTTCACCCTATGTCTCGGGGCTGGTCCCCAGCCCCGAGCCCCTGCCTGGTTGGCCCCGCCCCCAGTCTCCCTCCCAGCTGCTTCCTGTACCAGGGAGCTGGTGTAGGTGGGATCAGAGGGGTCATCCTCCAAGAAGCGGGAGAGGCCGAAGTCTGAGACTTTGCAGACCAGGTTGCTGTTGACGAGGATGTTGCGGGCAGCCAGGTCACGGTGGACGTAGTTCATCTCGGACAGGTACTTCATGCCGGCAGCAATGCCTCGCAACATGCCCACCAGCTGGATGACTGTGAACTGTCCATCGTTGAGCTGGAGACAGTTAGGAGGCTCAGGAGGCGGCCCATCCCCTGCTGCCTGGCCCTGGCTCCGTCCAGGACCTGCCTGCCTGCCCACCTTCCCAGGTCCTTCAAGACCACGCCTCGTCTACCCCTCTGACCACATCCACTGTGCAGTGAGAGTAAGGAGCTGCCCTCCTGTGTGGCCAGCATCTGTATATATCACCGATTAACCCCTGTGAGGACCCACTTCTATTTTACAACCAAGGCAGCTGAGACTCAGAGAGGTTAAGTAAAGCCTGAGGTCACACAGGCAGCAGTGGGGCAGAGTCAGGATGAGAACGCTGGTCTTCTTGGCTCTGAAGGTCCTGCTCTCTCCCTGCACTGGGCCACCTCAGCAAATATCTGGGCTTGTATAGGGTCTGTCTGACTTGTGGGAGCGAGTGGCTTACCCAACCTAGCTGTCTAGGGAGTGGAAGGGGGTTCTTACCCGAAGGAAGGAGTCCAGGGCGCAGTTCTCCATGAACTCAGTGAGGATCATGACTGGCCGACTTTTGGTGACCACGCCCTCCAGCCGGATTATGTTGGGGTGGTCAAACTGACCCATGATGGAGGCCTCGCTGAGGAAGTCCCGCCGCTGCCTCTCCGTGTAACCCACCTTCAGGGTCTTGATAGCCACAAACACCTCCCGGCGGCCGGGCTGTTTCAGCCGACCCCGGCACACTTCTCCAAACTCCCCTGCACAGCATAGGGCACAGGTACTAAGCTATTTGTGTACCTAACTGGCCTCCACCCTCCCCCAGGGGTAACCGTCAGCCTCTCCTCCCCACTGTGTGCCCCAACAGACTCACCAGCTCCAATCACCTCCTCTATCTTGACGCAGGACACATCAATTTCCTTAGCAAATTCCCGCACAGCCTCATTAGGGTCTTCATAGGTAAAGGGGTCAATATAAACCTTCATTCCAGGAGCAACTACAGGAAGAAAAGGTGGACATGAGAGGGAGCCAGATCCTTGGGCTGAGGACAGTGAGGGAACTCTGCCACCCAGATCCTGCCCCAGTCTTCCTCCCTATCCCCTGGCCCCATAGGAGCACATTCCCAACCTCCCTGCTAAGCCTGCTCTGTATTCCTTTCTGATGAAGCTAGAGCTCCCCTGTCCCCACCCTCCACTGTCCCCTTGGTGAGAACTAGCAACCATAAAGCCTAGACACCTAGTATTCTCCTTTCTCCCTCATCTCTCATCACGTCAAAGCCTGTTTCAGACCCATCCCTCCCCTCATTCCCTCTGCCCCTGACCTTGCCAGGCCGTCAACACCCAGACTACTGCGATAGCCGCCCAGCTGGGCTCTCTGCCTCTGGACTTTTCTCACCTATCTAGCCCGCATACCTGTCTTTCTACAACAATGCTTTCATTGTATTGCTCCCCAGCTTGAGAGCCTTTCAGATTACCTATGGTGCAGTCAAGTCCAAACTCCTCTGCCTGCCTTTCACGACCCTTCAAGGACTGGTCGCAACTACCCAGCCTGGCTTCCCAGCAGCTGTCAAACCAGTCTTCTCACTGCCCCCACAGTTGGGCATTCTCTCCACCTCACCCACTACCTTCCAGAGACTCCTCTAGCCCAGAATGCTCCCCCTTCCACCTCTCTAAACCCCGCTAAATCTCACCTGTCTCAGCTCAGCCCAAGGCTACCTCCTCCAGAAAGCCTTCCTCTCTTCTGAACTCTCACTGCCCTCTGTAGCAGGAACCCCCGACTTAACACTGAATTGTTCTCTCATTGTTTCCTGTGTGTGCGTATGTTGTCTTTCTCACAAGACTAACTACCCCTAGGACAGGGGTCACATCTCACTCATATCTGGGGCTAGCAGGAGTGAGGTAGGGGCTCAGGAAATGGCACTTAATTGGAAGCAGGACGGAGCAGCCAGGGGAGGAGTTAAAGGAATGAAGTCCCAGCCAGGGAAGAGGATATCCCCAAGCCCTGCAGGGACCAAGGGAGCTTTGGGAGGTGGGAATGAAGAGACAGACTCACTGTATTGCTGCAGCTTCTCCGTATACTCCGAATCAGAGCTGTGCCGCTGCTTCCTAGGGGGAAGGGGAGAAGGGAGGCCTGAGACAAGTCCAGGCTCCCTCGGTTCAGGGAATCCTTGGGCTCATAGGAGGGGCAGAGTGCACAGGGGATGGCCCAGTGCCTGGTCCCATGGTCAGTGGTTACAGCTGCCTCTGGGTCTGTGGGCAAGAGGCTCCATGGACATGATCCCGGAGGGAATCTGGGGACAGGGAGGGGACAAATGAAGACATGGGTGTGGATTGGAAAGGGCCTCTTCAGCAATGACACCCTGGGCCTAGGAAGGCTGTGGTTCCAGGTCTAATGTGGGTGATGATCACGCATGTGCTGAGAGGTTTCAAGGGCACTAAAGGAATGCTCCAGTGGACTCCGAGCCCATCAGTACCTGAGGCAGACGACAGCGATGACCACCACAGCCACTACGAACACCAGCCCAGCCGTGGCTGAGCCCACGATGAGGGGGAGTTGCTCCTGGAGCTGCTGGGCACCGGAGCCTAGAGACGAGGGGGAGGCACAGGTGAATGGAGGGGTGGCAAGCGTGGGCGGTGCGGGGACAGGTGTGGGGGGACATGTACCTCTCTCGCTTGTGGTCTCAAACTCAGCTGGGTGGCTGTATTGCCCATAGCCAGCTACCGTGCGGGCACGGACCTGGACCACGTAGCGGGCGTCGGGCCGCAGCCCGTCCAGCTGCACGGAGTTCTTCTGGCTGGTCACGGTGGAGGCGATGCCCTCACTCTGCAACGCCAGGAGGACGCTGAGTCTCAGTGGGTCCTGACGTCCCTTGGTCCCTGCCCAGCCTCCTCAGTGCCCAAAGCTTCTCTCCCAGGGGCCCCCGACACTATCTGGGGCAATTTTCTTGCCCAGGGCTTCTTCCTGCCCCGTGGGGCTCTGACCTTCTCAAAGTACTTCATCTCGTAGTCCAGGATGACTCCGTTGGGCCGCTCTGGGGGTGCCCAGGACAGGGTCAGGCTGCTCCCGGAGCTGCTGTGCAGGCGCAGTGTCGGCACTTCCGAGGGGGCTGGGGAAGGGGTGGGGCTCAGCACGGGCTTCTCAGGCTCTGGCATCCTCCCCAAGGACCCAGTTCCCACGGGCCCCCCGGTGGTCCATGGGCAGGCCCCAGACAATTCCGCTCTGGGTGGGGGAAGATGAACCAGGCCCTACCCTCCCGTGTGCCCTCCTCACCAGCCTGGTTGGTGGTGATATTCACAGCCGCGTAGCGGGGGGGCAGAGGGCTCTTGCCGGAGACGCCGTTGACCGCCTGCACCTCGAAGGTGTAGCGCGTGTGGGCCAGCAGGTGGCTGACCTGCACCCGGCGCTCGGTCAGGCCCAGCTGCCGAGGCACAAACTCCACGTTGTCATCACAGCGTGAGCAGGTCATGGTCCCTGGGCCCCCATGGCACTTCTTGCAGATGACATTGTAGAGGAGGTCGTCCCGGCCACCCAGGTCCCGGGGCTCACTCCACTCAAGGATCAGTGAGGTCTCATTCACATTAGAGATCACACCCCGGGGCGGAGATGGCACAGCTGTGGGGAAGATGAGGGGGAGAGCAGTGAGCTGGGGTCCCGGGACCACCCTCTGCCCAGAGTGCCTGTGTTCTCCAAGCTGCTTCCTACCTCTGCTTTTGCCTCTGCTTTCATATGCAGAATACCCTTCCTATGCCTCTTCACACTCCTATTTGGGCACACTCCTATTTGGCCTTTAAGGCTCAACTTGAGAGGTCACCTCCTCTTGGAAACCTTCCTTGATTCCTCCTCTCCCCATCCTCTGTACTCCCGTAACCATTCCTGGGCATCCCTCCAGCTTTGCATTTAGCACATTATACTGTTGTTATCTGTTTCCACATCTGTTTCTCCCACCAGGTTGCAAGTTCCTAGGACAGTTGACTGCATCATTCCTGGCGCCTGGCAATGCCTGGCACCAAAGGCCAGAGTAGAGAGAAAGCAGAATACCAGGCTGCCCCAGGGATGTGAGGCCCCCTCTCTGGCTGGAGCTGGACCAAAAGAATAGCAGCAGTCCTAGACAGAAGAACCAGCAGTAAACTGGAGGGTCCTAGACAGTTCCTGATACCTGGCTAGGAGCTAGCAGATGCTTATTAAGTATTGGTGGAGGGCTAAGCCTTTCAGTTCACCTGGATTCTGGCTCAGGGGCTGGTCACGTCCTACCTGCGCCATGGTTGAGCACAACATCTAACCCCCACCCTGAGCCTCAGTGTCCCCATCTGGAAAGTGGAGATATTCATAGAGACTGTTTAGGCATCCCCAGCCTGGCCTGCAGAGGAGAACACGAAGATGCGCCACCACTCACTGGTACAGGCACTGTCTGCGGAGTCGGAGTCTGCGCGGTAGAAGTTGTTATGGCAGGTGCAGATGCCAGCGGCTGGTGAAGTGGTGCGGCTATTGGGTGGACAGGGGAGGCAGGGCCCTTCTCCCTGCTTTGCCTTGTAGCTCCCGGGGGGACAGGCTGTGGGGGAGAAGAGGATGGAAGTCTCAGCTCCCTTTCCTGCAGACACAACCCTCCACACCTCCATGGGAATGGAGCCTGGTGGGCTACAGTCCATGGGGTCTGGCCCTTCCCCAGCACAGGTCTTGGCCCTCCACCTCCCAGACTGTGCGGCCCATGCTAGTATTGCCTAACTCTGACTGCAGCTACAAAAGGCAAACCCCACGTCAGCGGATTCCTCCCCACCCCTCCCCCACCCCCACCCCTGGGGCCTCATGGAAGAAGACGTCAGCTCCATCACCTGGACAGCCTGGACTTGTCGAGGCAGGGAAGAGAGAGGGAGGAGGAGGAAGTGGAGGGGGATGGGAAGAGACCACTAGCAGGCTGGCAGCATCCTCTACTCTGCTGGGATGCCCCCACCCCTCCCTGAAACTCAAGGACAATTACTCCTAAAGAACCTCAAGAACACTCCAGAACAACCAGCGGTGGGGACTCTGAGGACTCTAACGGCCCACCTCTCTCCCCGCCCACCAGGAGCAGGGCAGCAGCTCCTTTCTGCCCTGGGGCAGGGGTAGGGGCTGAGAAAGGGTGAGAAAAGGAGAGAAAGAAACCAGGCAGGAAGGCTGAGGTCACCTGGAGTTCAGAGGCCTCAAAGTGTCCACAAGGGGAACCCCAATCGCAAGAGGGAGCCCAGAGCTCGGTGCCTGAACACCTGGCACCTCTATTTGGACTTGGGTTTCTGGAGATCCCCTATATCTATGATGGCCATATGATTTATTACTCAAACTGGACTGCTTTGAGAGTAAAAGGGGTCACAATAATCACAATAGCTTGATGGGTGTAAACCAGGGCTGCCCTGGACACACTAACACATATGGTCACCCTGTCCATACACAACTGCTTTCTAGAAGGTTATCCTGAGCGTGGGATGCCTGGAGTTGGGGCTATGCCTTCTCTGGGGTTTAATCTCCCCTGACTAAGGTGATATTCCATCCAAGCTCTTTTGAGCCAGTGGGAGAGGGGGCAGGGGCCAGGCCAGCCTGGTTGCCATGGGAACCAGCATGCATTTCCTGCCAGGGACCTGCAGAGTGTTAGCCCCTCTTTAGGCTGTCAGGCTCATCACCCCCACCCCCTTTCTCCACTTAGGAGGAGGAAGTCTGGGGGCAGGTTCCCATACTGAAGTGGAGAGGCGCCGGGCAAGGCACTGTTCACCTTCCCATGACAGCACAGACATGAAGTCTCACAGCCAGGTTGGGCCACCAGCCCCCCCACACCAAGGCCTGTGCGAAGAGCTGGCTCCCACCCTCTGGCACTTCAGGCTGCAAGCACCAGGAGGGCAGACAAGGCCCTCAGCACCTTGACACGCATGTAACAGCAGCTGAATGAGGCTGTGGTCCCAGTGCCCACATTCCCCACCATGAGGCCTGGAGAGCAGAACCTCTCTGAGCCTCCTTATTGGCTAAACAGAAGAGGTAACTGAAATCTCCCATACAAGACTGTGGTGAGGCTCAGGTGAGAGAACCTCTCGTGAACGGGGGTTATAGCTGGAAAGTCTAGTACTGTGAGGTCTTAGGAGTCTTGGCGAGCCACCAGAGGGAGGCCCCCTACCCTCCTTGTTGCATGCCTGCGTGTGCACGTGCTCAGTCGCTCAGTCGTGTCTGACTCTGCGACCCCATGGACTGTAGCCCACCAGGCTCCTCTGTCCATGGGATTTCCCCAGCAAGAATACTGGAGTGAGCTGGCATTTCCAGGGGATCTTCCCAACCCAGGGATCGAACCCATGTCTTCTGCATTGGCAGGTGGATTCTTTACTACTGTGCCACCTGGGAAGCCTGCTCTTGTGTATCAATCAAGGACAAAACAATCCCTGTCCCCTTCATCCCAGTACTCCTGCAAGTCACAGCAGATACTTACATGGTGCTCTGCTTCCCCATGTGCCGGGCACTGTTCCAAGGGCACCCATGCATTGACTCAGTTCAGCCCCATTACAGCTCCATGAAGGAATCACCACTAATGCCCCCATTTTGCACATAATAAGGAAATCAGGGTTCAAGAGTTCAGTGACTTGCCCAAGGTCTCACAGGTGGTAAGTGGCAGAGTCAGAACTCAGAAGTCCAGAGACTGGGCCTCTGATCTCTGTACTATAAATGTAGCGTCTTAAGATGCAGACGAGATCCTCAGGTTAAATG
Organism: Budorcas taxicolor; assembly: GCF_023091745.1. Taxonomy (NCBI): domain Eukaryota; kingdom Metazoa; phylum Chordata; class Mammalia; order Artiodactyla; family Bovidae; genus Budorcas; species Budorcas taxicolor. Next base: position 147,064,325 of record NC_068910.1, read on the forward strand.
GCCAAGCATGAGGTGTCTGGAGCTCCAAGGCCCACCCAATATTTCCAGGTGACACATACACTTGGGCCTGGACAAGCAGGCATCTCTGCCAGCCTCACATGGCTCTAAGCATGTTCTCCAGGTGCCTCTTTGTCAAGGATTCCCCATGGTTTCCTTCCTCTCTCTTTAGTTTCATTATTTCTCTTACGATCCTGGTGTCTCTCCTCATTTTCTCTCATCTCCCTTCTTGTACAACATTTTTGGCACCTGATACCCCTCTTCCCTTTCCTCCCTCTGCCCCAGATCTGGCAGGCAGGAAAGTGGTGGGTAGGGGGCAGTGGGCAGTGGTGGCCCAGGCCTATCCTCCATCCCTCCCCCCAGGCCAGTCCTCACTCACGGCGGCACTGGGACTCCTTGGCGGCTGGCTCGTGGCCGGTGGCACAGGTACAAGCACCCACAGGCACCATCCACTCCCCATCACCGTTGCAGTAGAGCTTGAGGGGCACGGACACCTCCACGGCGTTGGCGATGCAGGTGCCGGGGGCGATGACCAGTGAAGTGGGCTCAGCCCCAGTGAGGGTCTCAGGGAAGAGTGCAAAGCCTGCGGTGGTGGACGCACACTTCTTGTAGAATGCACGCACGGAGATGAGCGACATGCAGGCGCCCTGGTCCTGGAAGGCCAAGTAGAAGCCAGCCTTGGAGAGCGGCCCAAAGCTGCGCACCTTGGTGTTGACACGGCCAGTATCGAGCCGGGAGAAGCTCTCATCGGGTGCGATGGTGTCCACCTTCACATAGGGGTTCTCCATCCAGAAGGGGGAGGAGGCTGAGGCCACGTCACTGTCAGCCTCATAGTAGAAGAGGTTAAAGGTCTCCTTGCAGGAGCCAGGGATGTTGGGAATGCTATTGCAGTCCCGCACAGTGAACTTGAGCTCCACGTAGACCCGCTGCACATCTCGCCGCCAGATGAACCCTGTGCGAAGCCAGTTGTTCTGGCTGGACTCCCGCACGTTACACACCTGGTACGTACGGATGGGGTTCATGGCTTCATCATAGCCGCTCACCTCTTCCCACTGCGCAAGAGAGAAAGACAGACAGTGAGACCAGCATTTGCCAGGTGTTTATCACAAGCCCAGATCTGACCTGTTACATTTACTTCACAGAGATGCTTCCGTGGTGCAGTGGCTGAGCATATAGACTAGTGGGCTCCAGTCTCAGTTCTCTGTTTGCTGTGTGACTACAGGTTAAGTCACCTAACCTCCCTGGCCTCCCTTTCCCCATCTGGAACATGGTAAGAACAAAGATATTTAAGGAATAAATGACTCTAACTGAATAAAGCGCTTAGAATGGGGCACCTGATAAGTACTTTGTAAGTATCAGCTATATTACTTATTATCATTATGCCTCAGTTTCATTGTCTATAAAATGGGACTGATTGAAAGTAAATGAGGCTGTGAGGAATTAAATAGGTCCAATAAACACTGATTACCACTATTACCATCACATTTAACCTTCACAGTTCCTTAAGAAGATGCATCTGTTGTTCCCACTCCAGAGAAGAGGAAGCCAAGACTCACAAAGGCAGGGACTTGCCCAAGGTCACAGAATCAGGTCTGATGACTTGAAGGTCTGTAATGTCACTCAAACCCAGTGTTCCAAAACTTAGTACAGTTGTGAAGGCCATCGAGGGAGGTCGATTAGAACACGTCAGATATGTCAAGGACTATAGGAATGTAACATTCAAGAAATGGAGGCCCAGAAAGATAAACTGTCTTGCTCAAAGTCACAGCAAGTCAGAGATCTGGAACCAAAGCTTCCTTGTTCCCAAGCCAGTGCTCTTCCCAAGGACCCAGGAAGGAGGGAGACGACAGACATGCAAAGGGCTGCCAGGTAGAAAGGGATGGGAATGGGCTGAAGACAGGCTGAGGGGTGGGCAGAGGGAGAATGGGACAAAGGTGGTGTATATGTCGGAGGAAGGACAGAGGCAGCCTAAAGGGTCAGAGATGAAAACACTTTCAGAGATGGACCAGCAGGCAAAGAGGAAGGTGACAGGTGCAGACGATGAGGATGCCACAGGTGGGGAAACTGACAAGTAGGGGACAGAGGCAGCCCTGCTGAGGCAAAGGGGCTAATTGGCAAGCAACACTCAGGAGAAATGGAGAGGCGGTCTTACCCCACTTTCTGGATGAGAGGTCCATGCCAACTCAGATGTCACCCATTTTGTATCCATAAGGGTCTCTGTGGAAGCAACAAGAGAAAAAAGGCCAGGGGCCAAGCTTAGGATAAGGAGAAAGGAGGTTGCCCAGGAAAGTCCAGGATGTCAGACATCAGTTCCCACCAGGTACTCCCAGGTTCCCAAAGCTCTCAGCTCCCCTGGCTCAGAGGAGACCCTGCAGCCACTCCCAGAGATGTCACAGCCTCAAAGATGTCTTGTCGGGCCAGCTGGGAGTGGGTGTTAGTTGCTGACCCCAGGTCTGGGTTAATGAGGCAGAAGCCAGGGCCGGTTCACACACCTACAGGCTCTGCTAATCTCTACACAAAGGGGCTGGCAGGGGCTTTATCCTGGAACAAAGGGCCGTGTGCTTCAGACCCTGTTGCCCAGGCCTCCCCTGACTCCATTCACAACACAAAGGCGCAGCCCCGCAGTCCCACGCAAGCTCAGGGGAACGGGAGAACAGTCGGAGGCCAGAGCCCACACCCACCCAGCCTCCTACACAACCACCTCGGGCAGACAGGACAGGAATGCTCTTTGAGAATGGGGTGAGGACCACCAAGGCCCAGCCAACTCCTCTAGAGCTAGTTCCGTTGTTCCTGCAATCCTTGGATAAAAGTACTGTTGGTGTATCCCTTTCACAGATGAGAAAACTGATGCCTGGATACAGTATGTGAAAAAAAAATGAAGGTATTAGTCGCGCAGTTGTGCCCGACTCTGCCATCCCACGGACTGTAGCCCACCCGGCTCCCCTGTCCATGGGATTCTCCAGGCAAGAATACTGGAGTGGGCAGCCATTCCCTTCTCCAGGGGATCTTCCCAACCCAGGGATCGAACTTGGGTCTCCTGCATAGTAGGCAGATTCTATACTGTCTAAGCCACCAGGGAAGCTCAAGTACAGCATATATAGGACCTAAGGTAACTGCTAGAATTTGAGGTGAAAAGTTTTGAAACGTGTCTCAAATTCAAGTCTGACTCTACAACCAATCTCTTAACCCGGGTACTGTGACGGCAATATGCCCTTCTGTAGAGAGGAAACAGAAAGCCTGGAAAGCTCCTGTGTGTACTTTGTCTCAACCAAGCTGTCACCTCCTCTGAGAAGCCTACCCTGAACTCCCAAGTTAGTGTTAGATGCCTTCCTCTGTGTATCCAGGGTCAGGGGCTTTGTTGCAGCACCAATCCCATTCTAAGCTTCGGGTTTTTTGTCTGTTTCCTTTGCTTGGCCATAGGATGGGTCTATTAATGCTTCTGACATAAACTTGCTCCCCTAGGAACTGGATCTGGGTTTTGGCTTAATAACTCTTCTCTCAGCAGTGAAACCCCAACATTATACCTAGGAGTGGGAAAGAGGTCCTGAGTCTTTTCTCATAGGCTGGAAGACAGCCAGTGGTTCTCCCTTCAACTCCAAGCTGGAATGGGGCAGGATTGCCCCAGAACTCCTGGGGCCTCTACATCAACAGTAGGGGCAGGCTGGAGGTACTTGGAGAAGGGAAAGATCCAAACCCTACAGACTCCCGGCTTATGGTCTTCGCCAGTTTCCTGCAGTCTGGCTCTGAGCTGGGGATGGTGGACCGGGCAGCTGTGGGCCCAGGCCCTCATGTGAAGCAAAGGGGGCCCGCCAGCAGCAGCCATTCACTTGGGAAGCACGGCTCCCTCCTCCTTCCTGCAGAAGCAGCTGGCCCCTGGAGGGCCAGGCTGAGGGGTGAGCCATCCCAGCTTCGTCGTCGGTGGCCTGACAGGCCCCTCTGGCAGACAGACAGACAGACACCACGTTCAGCGCCGGGGTGGAGGGGTCGGGGAGAGAAGAGGGGGTGGGCAGAAGAAGCAAGGGCCCAGAGACAGGCAGGGAGGGGCGGAGCGGGCGGATGGTGGGCGGCACCCAAGCTCGAGGGATGTGCGGGGCGGTGGACTAGGACCAGACAGCCGGGATGGCCGGCGGTGGACTACAAAAGAGCGAGATGGAGAGACAAGGAGGCCTAAGGAGACAGACACGGAGAGGGAGTTGCCAAGTAGCCTCTTCCCCAGCCAGCAGCCCGGAGAGCTGCGGTCCCTGGGAGCCCCTGGGAGCCGCGAGCCAAGTGCACCCCCTCCCCCCAGCCAGTCCGCCTGCTGGTCTGCCCGCTGCCCGCTGCCCGCCGCCCGCCACCGAGCCGGCCAGGGCTCCCACCGCTCCCTCGAGCTGCCTCCCTCCTCCCTCTCCCTCACTTCCTTCTGCTCAGCCTGTGCCAAACCCATCTGGAACTGTTTAAACCCAAATATTCAGCCCCCTCCCCCCTCCAAGCCAGATTCCTCCACAGTTTAAAACAAGCCCTGCGCTGGCTCTGAGAGGCGGGAGGGAGGGGGCGCTGGGGAGGGGGGCGGAGGGGGGAGGTTGGTGAGGGGAGGCTCTTCATTTCTGTTTAATTTCTGGGGAGCGAGAGGGGGAGGGGCGAGGGGCTCGGCCCTTGGCCATCGCTCAGCCTTGGCCATCGCTCAATCTCGGCACATTTTTCCCATTAATGAGGAGAGGACTTAGATTTCGAGTCATGTGTGCCTGAGGAAGGGCTCGGTCACCCTGCTGGGGAGGGGCTTGCTCTCTGGGGGAGGGGAAGGGCCTACTCCCTTCTGCAGGAGGGAGACCCTGAGGTGCCTGTGTCCCAGCCACAGGAAGAACGTGGGAGGGGGGTTGTGTGTGAATCTGTCTGTGGTGTTGCCGAGGAGAGGCTCACCTCTCCAGAGCCCACCTTTCCTATGTGTAGGGTGTGTGTGTGTGTAAGTACACACTTGCTGGGGTGAAGGATACAGGTACAGGGGACAAGGACAAAAGAGGAATGAAGGGGCAGTCTCCAAACTCCCCAGCTGCCCACCTCACGCCCACCCCCATCTGTCCCGCCATGTGGCTGCTGGAGGGGAACCAGAGGGCGGTGGACACTTGCAGATACAGGCTCCGTTGGGCAGACCACCCCTGGCTCCCCCGGCAGGAAAGCAGAGGAAGTGGCCACCGGGCCTTTCTGGAACTCTCTGGGACTGGGGCTCCAGTGCTCAGAAGGAAAGCAGCACCCCTTTCGGGTTTCATGGGGCCAACGTGAATGGCCACGTGGCAGCAGCTGTATGGCTCTCGCTTGTGCACACAGAGGCACACACTTCACCGAGTTCTCAGTAGCTGGGCTCCTTCCCACCACTGGGGCTAAAGAGCGACCAGTCCCACATATGGTGGACAAAAACACACAAAGCCACAGCCACCCGCAGACACACACACGCTTTCACACACAGTCTGCCTTTCACAGACACACGGACGCATCTGGTCCAAACAGATCAGTCTTCCTGAGACATCCATATACAATGAATCTTTCCTACACACAGATTCGGCATGCCTTAGGCAAAGACTCACTCTCTCAGCCTTCATATGTGCAGATTTCCTGAGACATATGCATCCGCGAGGGCGTGTGCAGCCAACAGTGCGTTCTCCCTACACACCCAGCCGCACGCTATTGCCAGCCACACGTCACAGTCTTAAGTGTAGTCAAGTGCAAACACAAACACCAGTTTGCCTGTACAGACGCCGTGACATGCTCTTACACAGTCATATACAACTAGCATCAGCTGCACACGCGCAGATGCCCACTTGCACTGAAACGTTCCACAGGAGCATGCAGACACAGTATGCGTATCAATATCTAGAGGTGGCGTAAAGCCTCGGAGTTGCATTCTCCATGCACAGGCCACACACACACACACATTCTGCAAGCCTGTTCTTTCTGTGAGGTGAGTTTTCAAGTGAAATGGATAAGAGTTGGGAGAGGGCACTCTTCTGCTGAGAAAGCAGAGAGACTGGGGCAGCCTTGACCAGAGGCACAGGGAAGGAACAAGCCCCAGACCAGTTTCCTGTGGCCCTGGCCCAGGCAGGAGCTGTCACAGGTCACGAGGCTGGGGTTGGGGCAGGGGCATGAAGATGCTTCTGGGTGTGGCAGGGTGCAGCCTCCCCAGGTACAACCCTTGCCCAAGCAGCAGGCCACTTCCCTGCTAGCACCATGGTACCGTCCCCAGCTCCGGGGCCGTGGTAGGGTGAGGGTGCTAGGATGAAGGCAGGTAGCCTCAGGAGCTTCGGGCAACACGTACACGCATAAGTTGGGGGCCCAGGAGGAGAACATCATGGGCAACCAGCATGTGTCTGAGGGCCTCACTGGGCCATACGGGAGCCTGGCACCTGCCCTAGTGAAGGGCCAGGGGCACATGACTTTATGGAGTTACCAGATCCCACAGCATCCCCAAGCCCCAAGTCACACAAAGCACCCCACCCTGCGAGCAGGTGTGCCAGTGAGACCCAGAGAATAAAAAACAATCTAGAGAACAGGAGCAAGGACCAACCAGCCCTAACTCCAGACCACGGACTGTGAGGCGGCAGGAAAGGTCACACTCCTGGACTGGGGCAACAGAATGTGCAGGGCCAGGAGGACAGACACACAGGGTCTGAGCAAGGAGGCACGCCCTGGGACGCTGCCTGCAAAGAGAAAGGGAAGACTCGTCCAGAGTCGGTCCCCCTCTCCCGCCTGGGATCCCTACCTCAGACAACCAACCTGAGCGATCTGTCCTGTCTTCTCCCCTCCCGCCCCTCCCCTGCGTCTCAGCCTGTGCACATGCATGTACCAACCTGCACACCCAAATGGTCAGCCAGGAGGAAGGGATCTAAAACAGACACTGCCACAGGACCTGGAGGACCTCCTCTCCCTCCCCCTGCCACGGCCCCAAGGCCCTCAGGTCTGGGTCAGAGAGGAGGGGCGCATCTCAGAACAGGGAACACATTTTGTTTTTCATTCTTCCCCTCAGATCACGGGGATTTATAATTAAATAAACCTGAGAGGGAGGAGAAGGGAGGCGGAAGCAAGAGGCAGGAGCCCAAATGCCTCAGTGCTCATCCACGGTCCCCACCCTGCAATGCAAGAAACCCGGGTTCGACCCTTGGATTGGGAAGATCCCCTGGGGTCGCAAAGAGTCGGACACGACTAAAGCGACTAACACTAAGAGGACTAATGGCCCCCACCCCAGTCGTGGCCCTGCCAGCCAGCCAGAGGGCGGATGCACAGCTCGCCTTTAAGGGCTTCCCTGGGATCCTGGCCGCAGCCAGTCTGACCAGGAGTCTAAGGGCAGAGAGGCGACAGGAGACGGGTGCCAGGGCCAGCCCTCGGGGCAGGGGCCGCTCCCACCCCATCAGGTGCCCAGCTGTACCCAGTCTCCCTCCCCACCACCCCCAGCTGCCCAATCCCGACAAACCAGTTTGACTCAGCACAACAGGCAGGGCTACAATTTTCAAACTATGCAGGCCTAGTGATTCAGCCTCTTCATGCTGTTTAATTAGTGGAAGGCCGGGTGGCAGAGGCCTTGCCCATGGCAGCTTTGGGCTAGCTTGCTGCCGCTGAGGCCACAGTGGCGGCGGCGGCGGCGGCAGTTCTGGTTAAAGGGAAGACGGTGACGGGCAAGCTGGTTCCCTCGAGTACCCGCCACTGTCCCTCGTCGCAGCTCTGAGGTGCCAGCTCAAGACAGACGGGTGAGGGGCACCAGAGGCTACTCAAACACATGGGAAAGCCACAGAAACCCGAGCCCGCTGTCACTTTTCAGCTGCCACCTCCTCAGTGGTCACTGCCGCTGAGAAAGAGGTGGACTCACACACGCCTCCCTCCCCAGGGAGAGTCTGCCGCTGCAGCAACAGGGCTTGCCTGGGAGAAGGCCGACCAGCCCCCACCTCTTACATCTGGTAACTGTTTCTCTTTTCTCCAAACGGTCTCTTCCTAGCAGGGACCTCCCCATCCTACCTGAGGTATAAGGACCGTGTGGTCTGGACATCCTTCTTCATCCCACACCCCGTTCCTAGTCCGCTCACCTACTGGACTCCACTCATGATCCCTAAGGGGAGAATGATCTTGGCTTGGGGGACTGGGGAACATGATACGAAAGAGGAGTGAGCAACCAGGTGGCCCTGTTTCCCCGTGACTGAGGGTAAATTCGAGGGCAATTTGTACGCATGTTGGGGGCGGGGGAATCAATTAAAGGGCAAGGAAAGGTATTTAACCAAGGAGGACAAGCAAGGACCCTGGCTCTATCCTCATGGAAAACTGAAATATTTGGAGGCAAAACCTTGGTGAACCCCAAGTGTGTAGATGGAAGACCAACTAGGTGCTAGTTGGCATCTAACCAATGAGACCATGAGGGACAGCACCCACAGCTTAAGAACCTGGCCTAAATATAATGACCCCAGAGGCCAAGGGCAAACCAAATACTAGCAAAACCAAAGGGAAGGCTGGAGTAAAGGGGTGAGATCCTCCACCCATAAAGCTTGGGGATGCTGAAGAGATTTTCGGTGCTGGGTGTCCCACCTAGCCCTGCCCTCTGGCCTAGCCCAGGACCCCCAAATCTACCCATCCCCCATTCAAGTTCCTGAATAAGGATGGGGTACAGGCAGGAGTCAAGGTCAAGTCTCCTACCCCATCCTTTCCCTCCCAAAGCTGGAGAGAAATGGAGGTTGGCGGAGGGGGGATAGCAACTTCCCCAGACCAGCTTCTCCTCCCCCCATCATTGCTTCCTCTAAGCTCGCTCCTGCAGGGCAAGTGTATACACCAGTTTCACTTTCTGGTGCTCCCCAAGGAGCAGACCCTAGGGTAATAATAATAACAACAGTTAATCCTTGAATAACAATAGCTATATGCTAAGCACTTGACACACATTAAGGATTCAATCTTCATAACACCCCCTAGGAGGTGGGTTCCACTACTATCCCAGGTCACAGTGAGGGAGGGCAGGAAGGTGGGTAGGGGGACCACTGGGCTGGGGTCAGCGCCTGAGCCATCATCTCTCTTCTTTCTTTCATTCTCACACTAACTGAAAACCCTAAATTCTGATATATGGCAAACATGAAGGAATTAATGAAAGCCACACTTGGGAGGCACTGCCACCTTCTTAGGAGCGCCCCACACTGGCCTGGCCTCCCAGCTACCACCCACGCAGTCAGGGAAGAGCCCCAGACCCCACTTCACAGCTGAGGGAGGAAAGGACAGAGGAGGGGCCACAGCCCCACTGCCCTCTCTTTCCTGGGCTGCTGCAGCTCACCAGGCTTCTGCCTCCTGGTCTGCCCCTCATGTCCTGGGCCTGGAAAGCCAGATGCCAGCTCCCAGCTAGGACCTGCCAGCTAGGGTCTAAAGGGACCAGCAGATTGTGAAGAGTGAAAAGGAGAAATAAAGGAAGGGAAACAGGAAGAAGGGACACAGGGAGGGAAGAAGGAAGGAAGGAGGTGAGCCTTTTCAGGTAGCCCTTGCTCACCTGACCCAAACCACCCCCCCTTCGCCCCACTCTCAGCATCAGCGTCCACCGCACCCCACAACAAGGGCTCTGGGGCCTGGCACACACAGCCCCGTAAGCGCGTGTGCCGGTGTCGGCTCTCCTAGGCTAAGACACAGACCTGGGAACTCCAGCAGGCTCACACCCTTGAGGCGATCAACAACAAAGCTCCACACTGGTTTCTCACGCCTGTGATCCTATCACACACATGTGGGTGAGTGTGCGCCAAGTGTGGGTGCGACCTCGGTGTGTCTGTCTGGATTTGCATGTGTCCACCCGTGTGAATCAGTCTGTCAGCACCAATGGGCTCAGAGATAAAAAAGACGATGGGGATTCAGAAGAATGTTTTTTTTTCCTCCTGGAGAAAATGAAAAAGCACCAGAAGATGCCTTTCTCTCGTAACTCTGTTCTTTTTTCTTTCCAACCTTCAAGTTTACCGACTGTGAACATGAGAACAAACCAAGTCACACAGAATTCATGTTTTTGTTCTTAAACTAAGAAAGTGACTAGATCGGTTAAAGATACCAAATAGAAGTACTGCCTGTCATCTCAGTTTCCCCCAGTCTGTGGTGTCCTTTCCTCCACATCCAGGAAGGTTTTTATTCCCTCATTTAATGGCTCCAAAAATTTTAGAAAACCGTGTGTGTATGTATGTGTATCTGTCTGTCTGTCTATTGTTTGCCCGGTGTCAGTGCCTCTGTCCCCGCAGGCTTGTGTCAAGTGGATTATGTGAGCTCTCCCACGGGGGCCAAAACCACTTAGGCTGTTCATCCAGGCACAGTCCTGTGGAAGTTGGAGCAACCCCACCCACCCCCCCCCCCCCCCCAGCAGCCCTCTCTGCAGGTTTCACACAACCCACGGAGAAGCCTGGCCTTTTCCACTGGATAATGGGTAAGGCATCAGCTCTAGCTCTACCTGAGACAAACCCCACAACCTCTGGAGTTCGGTGGAGACCCCAGCACTGGGGGTGGGGGTCCTGCAAGAAGGCAGAGGGGGAGCGCCGGAGCAGTGTGCAACGGCGGTGCACACAGCACCTTGTGGGTAGTTGGCGCTCGGTAAACCGTCAACAATAACAGGCTCCCGCCTCACCATCCCAGCAGCCATCCCCTGACAAAGCGGCGTGCACGCACTCACTCTCCCGGTTAACTCCAAGAGGTTCCTCGCCGACGCGGCCCCTCAACCCGGGGAGCCCAGCAGCAGCCTCAGAGCCCCGGCCTTGCCTGGTGGGGGTCGCGCACACTTCCCTGCAACCAGGAGGTGCGGAGGACGCCGCTCCTCTATTCTGAGTGCCTGGCACTCCTACAGAAGCTCACCGCCGGGCCATGACTTTTCAGGGACGCTCACCCAGGTCGAGCTGCCTGCGATCCCACAACTGGCAGACAGCCGGCAGCTGGAACCTACGAGGCGGCGCCCAAGGCGTCCCCGCCACCCCAGCTCCAGCCTCTGGAGAGGGTGCGGGTGACCGAGCCTCCTCCGAAGTGCGCCTGGACCGCATCGGACCGACACCGCGGACTCACCCCCGGCCCCCGCTCGGGCGACCCGGACACCTTAACCCTTGGACGCACTTCCCCGACGCCGCTCACCTTCCAGCGCCCGGCAGCCGGCGGGCAGCAGCAGGGGCAGCAGCAGCAACGGAGAGAGCAGCGGCAGGAGCCCCGGCGGCAGCGGCGGCGGCGGCGGGCGGGCTCGGGCCATGGCCGGGACTGGCTCCGGGAGCCGAGCCGGGCCGCGCCGGGCCGCGCCGGCGGGGCTGCGGGTACCCGCAGGAGGATCCGCTCGGCAGGCGCGAGAAGGCTCGCGCACGGTCCCAGGAGATCCAGGCAAGGAGAGGGTGCAATCCAGGCAGTCGGCTCCGGGACCCAGGCGGCGCCCTGAGCCGGGCGATCCTGGGGTAAGCGGGCAGGTTGGTCCTGGGGGAATCTGGACGGACAGGTCCAGGAGGATCCCGGGCGCTTGGAAAGCTCGGAGCCAGAGAACTCGGGGAGGCGGGCCGGGGCGGGAGGGAGCGAGTGGTGGTAGTTCGGTGTGCACAGTAATCCAGCGGTCTCCTGCGGGCCCGACTGGGATCTGAGACTCCGGGTGCGCGCGCCGTCCGGGGTTCGAGCTGGGTTCTTGCTGCGCCGCTCACGTACTCACTTCTGCTGTCCCTAGCGCTGGCGCGGCCGCTCTGGATGAGAGGGGCGGGGCTGTCCGCCTGCCTGTCATCGCGGAGTCCCCGCCCCTAGCCACCCGCCGCCCACTCACAGACCGCCAGGCGCGCTGGTTCGGCCTCAACAGCTCTCCGCCGGAGTTCAGTTGGCAGCGGTTCCGTCACGCCCACCCTCAGGTTCTCTGAGGCCTGGGGTGGGCGGGGCCAAAGAAAAGATGAATTAGATTGGGCGGAGCGATACTGTCCATCAGAAGGAGAAGCCCGCCTCCTGTCCCCAGTGACGATTAGTAACCGAACCTGAGTCCGAGGTGCCATTCACGTAAAACGAGCCGGGGGCGCCCCCGTGTGGTCTGTGCGTGCCTGAGGCCGCCCCCATGTGGCTGTATTTACAGGCACGTCCCGACCCAACCTAATCGCGGCTTACGCACTACCAGGTGGGCGTCCTCTGCGACACATCCTGTGACCAGGACCTTCTCACTTGTTTATTCATTCGTGTATTTCATCATTCTTTGAGCCAAAGACTGACTAGAGTTTTCTGGCGATACAGCAATGGATAAGACAGAGGTTTGTGTTCTCTTGCAGCTAATACAGTGGTGGAGGCAGGCATGAAGTCATCACCGCAGAGTGTAACAGTTATGGAGGAAGGACGGAGTTGCTGGAGCCCATGCGAGAGGCATGGCTATGTCTGGCCCTGAGAAAATGACATTCAAGTCGCAATATGAAAGATGAATAGTAGGCGAAGAATGTGTGTTTGGGGACCGGGGAGGGCAGTCTCAAGCAAAGCAAACACGCTTTGTGTGAAGTCCCAGGGGCAAGAGAAACTAATATTCATTGGAGGAAATGGAAAGAAGTTCAGAGTATCTTAAATATAGAGTTGGAGGCTGAGGGGAGCCAAAAGGAAGCTTGGGAGTAGCTGTGGGGAGCAGAGGATTTTCTTTTTTTTTTGGACTCAGAAGGCCTTCCTAAGAGCTAGGGTCTGAAGCAGGGGCATTACTTCATCAGGTTAACATGGCTTCTCTGGGAAGGAAGAATGAGAAGAGGCAAGGGTGGAATCAGGGAGGTCAGTGAGGAAGCTGTGCAGTGGGCAGGCAGAGGAAGGTGGTGGCTTGGACCAGAGTAGTGGCTGTGGGGATGGAGAGAAGTGGGTAGGTCTAAGATATTTTAGGACACAGAGCTCAGGGGAATTGTGATTGGGTGGTTGAGAAGCATGGGGTAGATAGAGACATTAAGAAGAATCCCCAGGTTTCTGAACTGGGCAAATAGACTCCTACCCCATTTGCTCAACAAAAGTTTGCAAAGTGCAAAAACACTCTGAAAAAAAATCAGTCTAGTTTACTAAGATGTAGATGTTATTATAGCCCCATTTTACAAACGAAACTGACATCTAGAAAGGCTTAGTGATTTGCCCCAAGTCACAGTGCTCATAAGTAGCAGGATGGGATTTGAATCAGAGTCTGTAGCTCTTTTTTTTTTTTTTTTTTTTAAGGATTATATAGCTTTCAGACTCACTCATTCTACTTCATCAGACACCTTAGGATCACTTAGGTGCCTGCTAAAAACTCAGAATTCTAAGCCACCCATCCACCTTGGATGTTGGGACTCAGAATTTCTGGGGATATGGAGCCCAACAGTCTGCATTTCAAATAAGCATTCCAAAGTCCGCTCTAAAGTCCGAGAGTCACTATCACCATGCAGCCTCTCACTGTCCTAACTGGAGAAACATCCGTCCCTCTGAACCTCCTCCAGATACCATGAGATTTCTCAGGACAGAGAATAAGAGATCAGATTCTGAGCTGCCTCAGAAGCAAAATGGTCACACTTAATCCTTTGACCATAAAGTATCCTAGATCCAGTCCTAAAAGTTCCGTTAGTGTAAACTGATCCATGGATCCAGTGCTCAGGGACATTGCTCTAGAGAGGTTAGTCCTACTGGCCAGAGGCATGTGAGGGTACATGGGGCTGGAGTGTGGGTGAGGGGTGGGGGAGGATGCCATGAGATTCCCAGATTTCACCCCTTCAATCTGTTCTCAAGCCCGAGACTCCCAGAAACATCGTTCAAGGTTCTAGGTCACAGAAAGGATCTTGGAGATCACCTTGTGCAACTCTCCCATTGCAGAGCTGGAAGCCTGAGGCCCAGAGACAGGAGGGCTGGCCCTAGAGCCCCCTCTGCCCTGGGGTGCTGGTTGCAGTAGGACAGGGTAACATTTCGGCAGGTGGCCTGGCAGCAACACCTCCCAGCTGAAGTCCTGCTCGTAAGGCGGATCTGTGAGGCCGGCAGTCCTGTTTGCTCAACATCTGTGCCAGGGTAGGCCTCGCCCTGGACAAACACAGCCTGCCTAGCGGCAGGCACCAGGCTCCTTTGTTCTCGGGCCCGATAGCAGAGGCTGCAGGGCCAGCAGGTAACGGAGGGCCCGTCCTCACCGGATGTTGGCACTATGGTTCCCACGGGAATGGCTCCTGATCAAGAGGCCGACAGGCTGGAGGGCACCTGAGTACTGGCTACAGCAACCTTGGGCAGGAAGTGACCACCTGGCAACAGAACAGACGTGAGCAGAGGGCAGGTGGAGGGACAGGAATAGAGAGCCAGGCCAGATAAGGAGGGCTTTCATCTCTGCAGGGCTAAGTGAGCAGACAGTCTTCGCCCTCTTATCTTTTCAGGCTGATGAAGTACCAAGGAACCCAGGAGCAGGCTCCTCCAGCTTTTGATTTGGAGTGAAGGGAGAACGTCCAGACTGAGGTCAAGATGCCTCTCTCTGGGCCCATCATTCTTTGCCGGTTTGTTTCCAGGAGGGAGATTAATGTAGAAGCAAAACCTTGGACTTTGGCATCAGAGGGAGCTAAGTCTAAATCCTAGCTCAGTCATTTACCAGCTGGGGGACTTATGATAAGCTGAACCTTTCTGAGTCCAAGTATCCATGGGAATGAAGGTGGGACAATGATCATACTGCCCTCACAGGGCTATGATGGTGCTCTGACCACAGGGCCGGGAGCACTGCAAATATCTAATAACTGCAGGTGCCATATAATAATTAACACTCATGCCCCAGAACCAACCTGGACACACGGTCAGTTTTGGGATAATTAAAATAGAATGTATGCGAATTGAATTGGGGCTGGAACCAACTCCAGATTCTCTTTTTAAAAAATGATAAATATGTGTTCCTGGGTTTGTGGTTTGGGGATGGTGGTGAGAAAGACAAAACTAGGAGAAGAGGGCTTTGGGGAAATAAGTGATGGGGGATGAGTGCTTTGGGGGTTTCAGTTAAGAACTAGCGTGGAGGCAGAGAGTCCAGTGAGGAGGGCAAGAAGTGATGGTGACAGGGCTGGCTTTGTACAGCATGGTAGTCTGAGCAATGGGATGGGTGGTCATTTATAGGAAGAGAAGTAAAAACTTGAGGAGGGGCAATGTGGTTGGGGCAGGAAGGGGGAATAGGGACTGAGGATGTCATTTTGGACTGGCTAGGTTTGGGAGGCCTGTCAGCATTCAGATGGGCTCATGGAGCTGACAGCTGACAACACCACTCCCACCTCCTTCGCTGACCTCCAGTACCACCTAGGCAGCCTCAGATCTGATCTCTCTCTGTCACTTGTAGGCAGCACCTCACGATCTTTGCGCTGGCTGTTCCCTCTGTCTGGATCTCTTCTTCTTCCAGCTCCTACAGAGCTGCCTCTCAGAATTTAGGTCTCCACTTAAATATCACCTTTCTGACCACTTTGATCTCCTCCCTCCTCCCCCACACCATCACTGTCTCTCCCATTGCACTATTTTATTTTCCTTATACTTAGCACTAGTTGAGATTATATTACATAGTCATTTGTCTATGTATGCATTGTCTGTCTCCCTTTCTAAAACGTTAGCTTCCTGAGAGCAAGGGCTTGTCTTATTTTCCACTGAATCTGCAGTATAAGGACCACTGACCTGCATGAAGTAGCAATTTACTGAATCAGCCAGTAAGAAGGGCAAATATATGGGATTCCAATTGCCGCTTCCTCCTCCCAAGCCTATGGCAGACGTTGCTCATCAACTATGGGCTGTTTCCTCAGTGCCATGCTGCAGACGGCCCTTGCCCTCGTCAATCTCTGAGAGTTGGCATAGGAAGTTCCACCAACCTGCCATCCCTGTAGTAGACAAAGTTCCTCTGCTGGCTACCATGTGATCATGTGTGAGTCTTTTAAAACTTCTTGGGGGACTTCCCTGGTAGTCCAATGGCTAAGACCCCAAGCCCCCAATGCAGGGGCCAGGGTTCAATCCCTGATCAGGGAATTAGGTCCCACATGCTGCAACAAGCGCTCACATGCAGATCCCGAGTGCCGCAACTAAGACCCGGTGCAGCCAAATAAATAAACATTTTAAAAACGTAAATAAAGCTCCACGGGCTTCAGTTTCCTCATCTGATGTCTCATCCGAGAGGTAGGGGAGACTCTCCACTCTTCCTTTATGAGCAGGGCTTCCTGTCAAGAACTGTGGTCATCTGCAGACATGCATTGAGTCACAATCACTCCCGCACTTTTCTCTTTCTCTGCTTTCTCCGTTTTCTCACCAGCCCCAGAAGGCAAGCCTAGAAATAACCTTTGACTCCTGGCCCAACAACACCCTCATGTTTGGATGAGGAAACTGATCTCAGAGAAGAAAAGTCAATGGAGCCAGAAATCTAACAAAGCTTAGTTGTCCACACGCAATGCTCTGGCAACAGCCATTCCTCTCCTCTGATCCCCGCAGGGCCGGGCACTGGCTGCCGTCAGCACCTCCCCTCCGGGATGGGAGCCGGGCCCGCAGCTTCCTTTATTCTCGGGCTCATTCCCAAGCCCCAGGAGACGGGCAGCCTGGCTTCCGTCCAGGCCCTGGGCAGTTGGTGGAGGAAAAGGATGCCCCGTGGATTCCTGGCTCCTTCCCCCACTTCCGAGCTGCCCATTCAAGGAGGCGAGAAAGGTACAGGCCTCTTCCTCCACAGTTGCTTTCGGAAATTGGAAATTGCCTCGGGGTGTTTGGACCAGGGTGAAGTTCTCAGCTGTTCCAAAGCCAATTAACGCCCTGTTGGCAGCTTCTGGCCTTCATCTTCTTCCAATCCAACCTGGATCATCCCCTCCCCTTTCTTGAAGCTGTTCTACGGCCTGTATCTTCTCTGACAGGAGCTCAGTTCTGGCTTCCCTCGAGGAACGGTGGAGGAGGAAATAGAGGAGTATTGACTAAATCCCTCTGTGATCTTAAGTGGAGGTGCTTTAAACATCTCCCAGAGAGAGGGATGCCTCAGTTGCCACTGAGCCTGCCTGCGCAGAGCTCCTGTTTGCAAACTGTCTTTTCTTGTGGAGACACTGCACTTCCTTTTTCTAGGAGCTATTTGGGGAAACACTAATGTTTGCAGGAACAGAGAGCCAGCTCCCCGCTCAGGAGGACAGCGAGGACCCAGAGGGATCCAAAAGTGCTAACTAAAGACCAATACCCGTAGCCGTTTGGGGAAAGTTACAAAATGGAAAAGACTGGGGCTTTTCTGTTTAATTAGGAAGGAAGAAATATCAGGGACTAAGGATGACTCTTTTTTTTTGGCTGCACCTTACAGCTTGCAGGATCTTAGTTCTCAGACCAGAGATGGAAACCCACGCCCCCTGCAGTGGAAGTGCAGAGTCCTAACCACTGGACTGCCAGGGAATTCCCTAAGGGTGACTTTCAGGGAGGCAGATTTTGACTTGATATTTATCATTTCAGCCATTTATTGAATAGCTACTGCATGCCAGGTGTGAGGGAACAACTGAGATCAGGTCCCCTGACCGCAGGGAGGTCACGGTCAGAGGGGGAAGGCAGGTGTCCAGGAAACACAGGACAAGCCCAGGACAGTAGGGGGCCTAGGCACAGACATGCACCCAGCCCACCTTGTCAAGAACACCATGATGGGAGTGAGGGAAGTTTTCCTAAGGAGGCAGGCATGGAGCTGAGACAGGGCTAAGGCCTGGTGAATAAGAGAAGCTGGCCAGTAGAGGGTGACAGACAAGAATGCTGAGCAGTAGGCGTTCTCAGCTTCCACACATCAGAATCACCTGGGCAGTTTTTAAAAATGAAGGCTGCCTATGTCTAGGGATCTCAGCGGGGGGCAGGGCCTGGCACTGATGTGTCTTAGAAGCTCCCAGAAGGGGGATTTAGGGGAGAATGGATCCATGTACGTACATGGCTGAGACCCTTTGCTGTTCACCCGAAATTATCACAACGTTGTTAATGGGCTGTACCCCAACACAAAATAAAAGTTCAATAAATAAATAAAAAGTTGAGCCTAATGTCGGAGGGAGGTCAGGAGAAACACCAGGTCATAAAGTAGGTGTTGGGGGTGGTGACAGCCCAGGAGTCACTGGTGGGTCAGCAGTGCTCCACTGCAGAGGACTTCAGCAGCCATGTGAAGGAGGTTGGAGTTCTCCCCAAGGAAGATAGGAAGTCCCCATAGGTTTTAAGGTTTCAGGGAGAGAAGTCGATCAGTTACATTTGCTTTACAAGATAATGCCTTTGCGTCTTGCATTTCCCCTCCTCTTCCCTTCACCTCCACCTGATATGAAAGGATCCCTAGAGAGGCCCACTTGGGACCACCAGGGTCAGTGGTTCTCCACCCCCTGGCCCCCGCCAGGGGCTCTCCTTTCCTCTGCAGAGCTCAAGCCCTCGCCAGATCCTGCCTTGAGTCTCTGGGTAGTGCAAGTCTTCTGTACCTGCCCCAGGTGGGGAGGGGTCACTGGAATCCCCAGCCCCTTCTCCCCGCTTGTCCCCGTTCCCCAGTATCTGCCCTGATACTGGCTCTGGCCAGTTTCATCCAGTTCCAGCCCAGCTGAAAATGGCCCCTGACCTGCCCGAGTTCTGCAGTCACTGGACAGGTGAGACATTTGCTTCTCCCTGTTTGCCAAAGCTACCGCTCTCCGGTCAGACCCACTAGCTTCCTCCTTCTGGGAATGTGTGTCGTCAGGCCTGTCTGGGTCCCTGCTGCTACTCTCGGAGTCCCCACGGCACCTATTGCTCCCAGCCGGAGGGAGAGCAGTACAGCGGCGAAAGAACGGGGCTTCAGAGTCCACCAGACTTGGCTTATGAACCGGACTCCACCTCTCCTCAGCACTGTGACCTGAGCAAGTCTCTTCCTCTCTCTGAATCTCCACTTCCATATTCCTAAAATAATAACACCGACCTCCTAGGAGAAACATGTAAAAGCCTGAATGGAATACCTAGCCCACAATAAGTCATCAATAAATGGTAGGGTCACTTACTACTATTAGTCAGTGCTAATTATTATTGCTAGTGCTGGATGCTCTGCTAAATGAGCAAAAGTTGTAGAACAAGGAGAAAACAGGATGCTCAGCTTGTAGCGTTACTTTGAACGCAGAACACAGGCAGTTTGAGAGACTTTTATCAGAGCTGGAGGCTACTCATTGGCCAAGGAAATGCTACCTACCTAATCGGCCCTGCGGACCTTTGGACTCCTGCTCCGTTCTTGATATTTACACCCCATTCTTGATATTTACACCACTACTTGCTGGCAGACCGACAGGGGCCTTTCAAAAATGCGTCAGGATGAAGCCTGGGACTGTTGTAATGTCACTGTCGTCTGGCACGGTGTGTGGACTGCGCACAAGAACACTGCCCAGGATTTGCATTGCATTCAGAGCTCCGAGACCGATGCTCTGACTCAGCTGATATTAATGATAAAGAGGCATGTTGGTTTCTCACTTATTTTTATCCTCCCCACCTTGGGAACTTTATAGGAAGGGGAGTGACGGTAGGACAAGACTTGGCCATCTCTGTCTCCTGTCTTCCCAGGGACAGAGCATCATAAACGGCTGTGATTGGAGGCCAGAAGCCTGCTCTGGTCTTTCCAGATCTGCCTTCCTTCTTTCCCTGATTAAATGAGGTGAGGGGTCCAGTAGGTGGCTAAGTCTTGCCCTCCCATCAGCCTCCCTTTCCATAAAGTTCCCAAGGCACTGAGGATAAAAATAAGTGAGAAACCAAGGTTCCTCTTTATTATTAATATTAGCTGAGTGAGTATATGAGACATCCCAGATTCGGTGTCTCTCTGAGCCGATGGAGCACCTCCTCAGCCTGACAGTCCAGACCAGGGCCTTATCAGGGGCCCTGGCCCAAATGCAGAGCCCTCCCAGGGGCCCTGTACTTGTGCAGAAAAACAGGAGAGGAGAAGACACCAGCTCCCAGGATAGCCTGGCTGTCCATGGATTCAGGGGCATAGGTGAAGGAAGGGAGAGAAGGGCCACAGGAATGTGAGTGAGTTTTAATACATGAAACCCAGTCCCCATCTGAGCCTCAGAAACTAACCACGTAAATAGACATCCCTGGAAAAGGGCGGGGAGTGTCTCCACCTCCTACAAGGATACCCCAGAGAGACAGGCACGGCTCCTGCCTGCATGGAAGCTCAGGTCTAGCAGGGCAAGTATTTACTGACCTGATTAAGTTGCTATAATATAGTAAGCGCTGCAGCGCCACAAAGCGCACTCGGCAGGCCAGATCAGGCTCTGCTCAGGAAATGCTCTGGACACTGGAACGTAAGGACTGACTTACAGACTGGGTGAGGCACGGTGGGGAGAGGCGGTGGGGCAGAAAGAACCGCACTGATGGGCAGTAACAAATGAGAGCCCTTCCCTGATGTTTTCTCATTAAATCCAGTCCCTGGGAAGTATTCTGAATGGCTCCTAAATGCTGCAACCCCCAGGCTTGCCTTTGGGAGTCTTATGCTACCTGGCACCCTTGGGGGACACCAGCTATGCCAGCGGCTCTTTCCCACACTCAGACCCCATCTCCACGGGCTCCGGGACATCTCCATTGGGGTGTTCTTCAGGCATTTCAACTCCAACATGTCCAAAATTAGACTCATCTCCCTACCACCCTCAACCCCCTACCTCCTCCTCTGCGTTCTGCTCCAGGAAGGACAGTGCCGTCCACCAGGTGCCCACACAGGACACCTGCGGCTGCACAGACTTCTCTTCTTCCTTTTTTCCTTCATCCCATTCGTTATCAACTGTGACAGGTCTTAGCTCCTCAACATTCCTCTTCCTGCTCTCCAGTCATTCATGTCCTCCCATCCGTCTTAACTCCTGCCTTGATGTAAGTTGGTCCTTCCTCTCTGGCCTGTTTGATTGTGATTCCCTTCTAACTGGTCCACAAACTCTTCACCACTATGTTATCCTGTTAAACTACTGTTTCTGATCAAGTGAGGTACCCCCACTATCCCCCACCCATGGTATAGAGATTAAGAGTGTGGGCTCTGCAGCCAAGAAGTTTGGGTTTAGGTCCTGTCACTCACCACCACTGTGACCTTGAGCAAGCCTTTTAACCTCTCTAAGCCTAGAAGGTGGAGATAATAACAGCATCTAGACGGTACATGGCTGCTGTTTTTGTCCACCCCCAATACACCACCTGGGCTTCCCAGGTGGCTCAGTGGTAAAGAACTTACCTGCCAATGCAGGAGACATAAGAGACACGGATTCGATCCCTGGGTCAGGAAGATCCCCTGGAGGAGGGTGTAGCAATCCACTCCAGTTTTCTTGCCTGTAAAATTCCATGGACAGAGGAGTCTGGCAGGCTACATACAGTCCATGGGGTTGCAAAGAGTAGGACATGACTGAACACACACTCACGCAATACATTTCCCTCCCTCTCACCCTTCCTTTGGGTGACCTGCCGTTCCTCAACTCCACAGGGCAAGGTTGCCAATCACAGAACCTGACCCCCATCCCAGAGATGGGCATCGGCCCAGGTCAGGTCAGTCAGAGCCTTGTTCTGGGCATTGGAGGCCTGAGAGAAGTCGCGGGGACAGAAGGTAGCTGATGCTGAGCCCGTGGAGCAGCACCCTCTAGAGTCCACATACAGCCACTGCAGGTCCTGGTTCCATCCCAGCCCACCCTAAAGCAGGCCTGTCCACGGTTTCCTTCATCTCGGTGAACTGACTCTCCGGTTCTCTCTCTCTCTTTCCACCCTCGCATTTCCTCTCTCCTGTCTTTTGTTTTCGTGGTTTGTTTTTTTTTTCTTTCTTGAGTTAGAACCTGTTTCTGACTCTGAGGCCTAAAATCTACAGATAGCACTGTTGCCAGAACAAAATGGGGCTGTGCTGTCAAGGCCAGTTCTGAGAATGATAGCTGTTGGGAAGTTGGCCCCACCCCAGTCATCCTGGAATCAAAGCCTGCTAGGAGGTGAGACTCAGTGGAGACCACTCAGTGGACATAGCCGTCAAATAGATGGCCAGCCATGGGAAGGTAGGGGACGTGTCAGGTTTGCTGACCACTGAGCCCCACCCCCCACCAGGCCTGCATGGTGTCTGGTATTGAGCAGGCCCTCAGTTATCATCCACTCACTGTTGACTGATGTCCAGAACCTGCAGGTATAACAACTTCTTGTGCTTGCAGAGAGGATGTCCTTGTAAAACTTGGCCAGGCCTAAGCTCCTTGGCTGTTGTTATTAGAGGCTCCCAGAGTCCTCTAGCTCTGAATCTCTCTTCCTAGGAATTCCTCAAGCTTCAGTGCTGTGCTCTGGATGTCCATTAACTCTGTCTTTTCAGGACCACCTCCATCCCCTCACTTTGGGGAGCTGTCTCTCCCCAGTGCAACCATAGGATTCTAGTGGGCTTTCCAGTCAGAGGACTGCCCCCCGCCCATCATGGGCCCAGGGGTAGTTGAGGGACTATGGGAAGGCCATGGAGCTGCCTTCTTTTCCCAGAGCAGAAGTGCTAAGAATTAGGGCTTGCTGGTGACCATCCTCCCCGAACATGGAAACAGTCTGTCCGCACAGCAGAAACTGAGAAACAAAAATGAGGAAGACGAAAAACAGACTTGACCTATCATCTGAGTTCCTCTATCCAGTCAGCTTCCGGGATCAAGCCCTCTAGGTGCAGGATTGACTCATTTCTTCATTCAGGAAACTTGTACTAAGCGCCTAGTGCATAAAGGGGAATGCAGAACTAAATGAGATCCTGTCACTGTCCTTGGGGGAATAATTCTGCTGTGATAGGCATGTGTGCATGTGTGTGTGTGTGTCTACAGTCATCACGGATCATGGGGGAGGCACAATTGCAAGAGGGCACACTATTATCTGGGCCTAGGTGGGGGTGGGGCAGCTCAACAAAGACTTCATGGAGGTGGTAACCCCAGAGGTGTCTGGAAACGCCTCTGGTAGGAGTTATCCTCAGTGGGTCTATTCTTTAAAGTAAGAGACTCAGCTGCTGAGGCGGCTCGGTTGGAAATCCCATGTGGACTTATTTCTAAGGATAAGCCTTTGTCACATGAGCATGCTGCTAAGCTGGTGGCCTGTGCCTGGGAGGTGGCCCAGTGCTGGAAGAGAACCCCTGAATGCCGGTGCCCTGAGCTGTCTCCCACCACAGGTCTCCCATTGTGCCCTGTCATTTCCTCCGGAAGCTTTAACACTGGAAGGCCGCCCTGACCTACCTCTTCAGGTTGATCAGATGGCCCAATTATCCATCTAGGATCCCAGATTGTCTGGAAGTGAATGGACAGGAGTGAGGGGGCTGTCTAGTAAAGAAAGTGCCAGGGGGAGTCCAGCCATCCACAAGCTGTTAGCTGGAGCCGGCTGCCCACAAAGGATCTCTTTGTAATTCCAGGAGGTGGTGTCACAAGAGCTTGGCCACAACTCACGAAGCACGTCCAGGAACCGTTTTTGTGAACGGGCTGGCAGGGAGCACTGTCTGGTGGCCTGGAACAGATTCCGATCTTGAGGAGCCTGGGAGGGGGAGGGCCTGCCAGGCTGCCCGGCACCACCTGCCGCTGAGCTGGCCGTCCCATGGGCAGTGCCTGGGAAGCAAGGCCAGGCCTCCTCAGTGAGCACACCAGACCTTCTCAGGGGAAGGGGCTGTGGTCAGCTCTCTGAAAGTTTCTGAGGGCTTGTACCTCCATCTTCAATCTTGTTTTTGCAGCAACAGTGGCGGCTCTGACCCCAGGATTCACAGCCCCCAGGCTCTCAAAGTCCTCCATCATCTCTGCATCAATCCCAGCAGAGTAGCAAAAATCAGAACACTTTGGGTAGGAAATTGATCTGAATTGTCGCTCTTATAGCTAGGGTGACCGTGTAATTTATCTTTCCAAGCTAAGCACTTTGAAGAGTCAAAGAAGATGCTATTAATACTTTTGCTGGGACAACTGGCATGAACTAGGATCATGCCAGGCAAACCCAGAAGATTGAGCTCCCTGTTTATTCCCTCAAACACAAGGTCAAGACAAAAAGATGGTGCCTTGAAGCAGATTGCTGGTGGAGATGGCCAACAGGCACGTCCAAGGTCCCAGCACACTCCACGTCTCTCACTCCATGTTTCCCAACAGGATGTTCTTCCTGAATTAATAACGGCACAGCTTGCCTTAGCGACCTCCATCCAGGCTTTGCTGAGGACTTAACAGCCAAGAACGTGGCCTAGATGCATTCCCTGTGTGGCTGTTCTGTTGTTTTTATCACAAAAGGCTATTCAGCCCAGCATAGGATGGTAGGCTTGTACACGTGAGATCTGGCTCCACCAAATGTGGGGGAGGGCATAGGGCACATAGCTGGCACATAGACTACAGGAATTGAAGAGCACAATGCCCTGAGCCCAGGAGCTCCACTCCTGCGTGTGCACCCACCCTTGTGAAACTCTCCCATGCCGGCACAAGATCACCCATACAGAAATGTCTGTGGTAGCACTGTCTATAATAGCGGAAAATTGAGAGCAACCTAAGGGGCCATCAACAGAATCATGACTTTTAAAAAGTGACTGTAAAAACAATAGAAAAAACGGGCAGAGGATCTGAGTAGACATTTTTCCAAAGAAGACACACAGATGGCCATAGGCACACGAAAAGGCTCACAGCCATTTGCAACAACGTGGGCGGACTTGGAGGGTAATATGCTAACTAAAATAAGACAGAGAAAGACAAATACTGTGTGATCTTGCCAACATGTGGAATCTAAAAAATAAAACAAAGTAATGAATACAACAAAAAAGAAACAGAAAGGTACATTAGGAGTAAGGGATTAAGAAGATAAACTATGATGTATAAAAGAAGCTACCAAGATATATTGTACAGCACAGAGGATATAGCCAGTATTTTGTAAGAATGATAAATGCTGTATAACCTTTAAAAATTGTGAATCACTATGTTGTACACCTGAAACATATATAATATTGCACATCAAATATACCCCAATAAAAAAATGTTTAATGCTCTATCCACAGGGTGCACTAAAGTGAAGCTCAATAAAATGAAGTATGCCTGTACTTTTAAAAGAAAGAAAAGGTTCAACATCACTAATCACTGGGCAAATGCAAATCAACATCATAGTGATAAACCACTTCACACCTGTTAGAATGGTAATTACAAAAAAAAAAAAACGAGATAAAAATGCTGATGTAGAGAAAAATGTAAATGAGTGCAGCCACTGTGGAAAACAGTATGGTGATACCTCAGAAAACTAAGAATAGAACTATACAGAGAACTACCATGCTGCTGCTGCTGCTGCTAAGTCGCTTCAGTCGTGTCCGACTCTGTGCGACCCCATAGACGGCAGCCCACCAGGCTCCCCCGTCCCTGGGGTTCTCCAGGCAAGAGTACTGGAGTGGGTTGCCATTTCCTTCTCCAATGCATGAAAGTGAAAAGTAAAATGGAAGACGCTCAGTCTATCTGACTCTTAGCGACCCCATGGACTGCAGCCTACCAGGCTCCTCCGTCCATGGGATTTTCCAGGCAAGAGTACTGGAGTGGGGTGCCATTGCCTTCTCCGAGAACTACCATATGACCCAGCAAATCATGTCATTCTGGGTATTTATCCAAAAGAAATGAAATTTAAAAAATGCAAAAACATATCTGTATCCCCATGTTCACAGCATTATTTTCAATACCCAAGACATGAAAACAAGCTAAGAGTCCACTGACAGACAGATGGATAAAGACAATGTGGCAAGTATACACAATGGGGTGGTGTTCAGCCCCAGGAAGAAGGAGAGTCTCCTGTTTGTGACAACACGGATAGACCTTAAGGATCTTATACTAAGTGAACTGTCAGACAGAACTGTGTGACCTTGCTCATATGGAAAATCTTATTTAAAAAAAAAAAAAAAGCAGAATTCATAGATACAGAAAACAGACTGTGGTTGCCAGAGGAAGGAGGTGAGGGGTGGGCAAAGTGGGTGAAGGTGGTCGAAAGAGACAGACTCCAGGTTATAAGGCAGGTCCTGGAGATGGAGCATACAGCATGAGGACAGCTAATCAGACTGGATTACACATTCGAAAGCTGCCCTAAGAGTGGGTGTTAAAGGTTTCCATCAGGAGTTCCCGGCTGGTCCCATGGTTAAGAATCTGCCTGCCAATGCAGGGGATATGGGTTCAATCTCTGACCCGGGAAGATCTCACATGCCTCTGAGCAACTAACCCCGAGCACCGCAGCTACTGGGCCCGCGTGCCCTCAAGCTTGCGCTCCACAGCAAGAGAGATCACTGCAATGAGACGCCCGCGCAGTGCGACTACAGAGCAGCCCCTGCTTGCTGCGACTAGAAAAAACCCAAGTGCCGCCACAAAGACCCAGCACAGCCAAAAAATTAATTTTTTAAAATTTTCATAAGAAGAACATCCATAACTCTGTGTGGTGATGGATGTTACTTGGACTTATTGTGGTGACCATTTCACAATACAGACAAACATCAAATCATTGTCATACACCTGCAACTAATACAATGTGATATGTCAATTATATCTCAAATTTCAAAATACATAAGTAAAAATTTTGGGGACTTCCCTGGTGGTACAGTGGACAGGAGTCCGCTTGTCAGTGAAGGGGACAGGGCTTTGATCCCCAGTCTGGGAAGATTCCACATGCGGCAAAGCAACAAAGCCCATGCACCAGAACCCCTGAGCCTGTGCCCTGCAACAAGAGAAACCACCGCAACGAGAAACCCAGCCCCGCAATGAAGACAAGCCCTTGCTCCCCACAACTAGAGAAAGTCCAGGCATAGCAACGGAGACCCAGCGCAACTTAAAAAACAAAAATTTAAGTGATGATAAAACATAATTTAGAGATACATGTAATCAACATGGATAAATGTCAAGAACTATTTTGAGAAGAAAACACCAATAGCAAGAGGTTTTCATTGCTATGACACTAAATGGTTCAAAACATGCAGTAGAATACCATGTAATGTTTATGAATTTTTGCATGTATGGTAAAGTTATACAAAGATGCATGAAAATGATAAACACCAAATTCAGGAGAATGGTTGTAGAGGAGAGGGTTAAGGAGTTCAGTTGGGGACTACAGAGGCTTCAATTGTGTCTATGATATTTTATTTCTTAAGCTGGATAGTGAGTAAGGCAGACTCATTCTACGCTTTTGCCTGAGACAGGTCTGCATTCTAATTCAGTCCAAGACTTGACTTCGGGTATCTTAGAGAAACCACTTAACCCGGTGCACCCATTTCTTTCTCTGTAGTGGATACTCATGGTACCCATGTCACAGAGTGGTGGTGAAAATCCTTCCATAATGTTTTTGGGTTTTTTAAAGATTTTTTTGACATGGACCATTTTTAAAGTCTTTATTGAATTTGTTATAATATTGTTTCTGTTTTATGCTTTGGTGTTTTGGCCGCAAGGCTTGTAGGATCTTAGCTTCCCAACCAGGGATTGAACCCACACCCTGTGCATTGAAAGGCAAAGTCTTAACCACTGGACCACCAGGGAAGGTCCCTTCCATAACGTTTTGCAAGGATTTACTGTGTTGTCTGGGCTTCCCAGGTGATGCTAGTGGTAAAGAACCTGTCTGCCAGTGCAGGAGACATAAGAGATTCAGGTTGATCCCTGGGTCGGGAAGATCCCCTGAAGGAGGGCATGCCAATCCACTCCAGTATTCTTGCCTGGAGAATCACATGGACGGAGGAGCCTGGCAGGAGTCCATAGCATCACAAAGCGTCAGACACAACTGAAGCGACTTAGCCTGCACGCATGAATGTATGGACGCACTGTGTTCCCTATGTGAAGGTGCCATCTTAGTTCCTTCTATAACAAGTCTGGTGGCAGATGCTCCAGAAATGGCAACTGCAATGTGTGGGTGCCCACGACTGTGCCCGGGCCTGGAGTGCAGCAGTGTCTGTGTGATGTGGCCATTTGCAAAGACACCTGCCTGCAGCCTGGTGATCTCTGGCCAGGCACACTGCCCAAGAAATCTCTGCTCGTCTCCTCTATCCCTCCCTCCTTCCTGTTCCTCCTGCTGATCATTTCCAGCACTACAGAGGTAGATGCCACAGGCACAGCTGTCAAGAGGCAACACTGGGATTCTAATCCAGGTGTCTTGAAGATGAAATTCTTCCCAGTGAAATCAGAGACCCGCACCCTTACTCATCTTAGAAACACCTGAGGATCTTTAAAAACCACCCAAGCCTGGACACCACCCTTGGACTCTCCAGATACCACGACCATGTGGCTCCCTGGGTGAGTGATGCCGGCCAGCGTTGATTTGACACTCTCCAGTTCATGTGTGCTCTGCCCTTCCCTCACCCTCCACCCTAGTCCAGCATCATCCTCAAGGAGCTATAACTCCTTGCCAGCCCAGATCCCCTAGTCTGTGAACTTTCTTGACACAGAGTTTACACCTTGCATCTCTATTCTCCCAACATGCAGCATCATCTCCAGCAGGGTTTTGGAGGAGTGATCAGAACTCTGCAAAGGGAAGAAGAGGGACCGAGACAAGGAAGTTGCCAAGAGGCAGACAGACTTGGCCTGCCCAGCATCTGAAGAGGAAGAAAGGGCTGCCCATCAAGTTCTGTGCTCCTCTCGGGAGGAAGTGTTCCAGAAGAAGCAGAGGCTGACCCTTCCTAAACGGGTACTGCCTGTGTTCAGATTCTATTTATCTTGCCACCACCAACAAAGCGGGGATTTCCTTCTCACATTTCTTGTTTCCAGAGATAGAAAATTCTGGGACAGGAAGGCAGCAGGAGATGACCCACTGCAGCCCCCAGTCAGCCTCGTACAGAAATCTTCTCAGAACCAGCTCTGCACGGCCCCAGCAGGACCTTACCCCTTGTGGAGCAGGCAACCCGAATGGCTTTGATTATTAGAAAATGCCTCCCTTCCTGTGTCAGAGTTCAAGCTCTGCCACTCCTACCGTTTGGTCCTGGGCCCACCCTCTGTGATGACATCTTTCTACACATAGGCCACAGGGAGGCGTTTGGGTTTTATTTCAAGTGAAATGAGGAACAAGTGAAGCCTTCTTAAAGGCCTGGCAATGTGATCTGGTTTATGATTTTAGAAGAACTTCCTGGCACTATATGGAGTCTAGATTGTAGGGGAGGAAGAGCAGAACCCAGGCAATGTGCCAGGAGGCTGTGGGGATAAGTCAAGTTGGAGGCGATGGTGGCTCGGGCAATGGTCTGGCTGTGGGGATGGGTTTGGGATGTGTTTTGGGTTCAGGACCAACAAGATTTGCTGATGGATTAGATGTGGGTGTCAAGTATTAGGCTGATAGGAGAGAATTTTTATCTTTGTGTGCCATCTTGCCTTAGATACCTTTTTTTTTTTTAGCTAACAGAATCAAGGCATCTGTTCAGTCATTTTTGCCTGAGAAGAGAAAGAGAAGAGAGGGTTGGGAAGAAAGCTGTGGTCTGGCTTTCTTCTGCCCCTGCCCTTGGAGGGCTCAGATCTGGTTGGCTGACTTCAACCCCCTCCCCAGTGTGACCCCAGCCTCAACCCACACAGTCTCAGCTCCTGCTGAGCCTCGCTCTCTGCATGACAGAAGAATGACCAGCGGTAATGGAGGCCAAGCCTGACTGGCTTCTGAGGACAAACTTCTATGCTTTCCAGCTCAAGGATTAGTGTTACCACGTCAGAGTTCATGAAGTTCAGAGAGAATCCACTAGAGGGCACTGCAGCACTGCCCAGAATAGACCATTCCAGGACTGCTTTTTCACCTATTGAATTACAGAAGCACCTACAGAATTGAGCAACCTTTTAGCCAGAGCCCTAGGTTAGATGCTGAGATACAAATATTACAATATTATATTTGTATATAAAAATATGCATAGATGCTGTCTCCAGTCAAGTTGGGAGAGCAGGGTGGGGCTCGGTGTCCTCAGAGGTGGATAAGGCACCAGGATTGTTCCCAGGAAGGGTCAGTCTGTGACTTTTTCCTGCTTCTGGGGACTTAACTATAGGACACATGCATACATACCACACATAAAGAGCACACACACATACATACAAACAATACACACATGCACAAACCACACAAACCACATACACATACACCCTGCAGTCCTGGGCTCAGGGTGTCCGTGAGACCGCAGGCTATGGAGCAGGTGGGCTGGAAACACTGAGACGAGTGTGGAGCAGAGCAGTGCCGGGTTTACAGCTTGAGAGAACAACCCCCTAGCCCCTAAAGAATCCACACATCATTAGAAGCACTGTAAACAAGCCTATTAAAACACACCCATGTTGACCACATATGATCCAACGGTTACATGAACTCATCGACACCCACTAACACATTAGCATAGATTTACTGAGCACTGGGGTAGGGGTGGGCTTTTTGTCAGAGGGTCACAGGGAAGAATGCTAGCCAGCCCTTAAAGGGGCTTTCTGTGTGCAGACACCATTTGGGGGCCTGTGTGTTTTCTTTCTCTTAATGCTCACAGCACCACGGTGGGCTCTGACGTTATCCCCAGTTTATAGAGGGGGAACATTAAGGCCCAGAGAAGTGATGTGGTTTGCCCAGGATCCCAGAGCTAGGTGGGCAGAGGGGCTGTGATCCTAAGTCTGCCCTAAAGCAAGCCAGAACTAGTTGGGAGACACGTGCATACAATGATCCAAACCAACACACAATGGGCCAAAAAAGAGCAACTTCATTTTCTTTCTGGTTCTGTCTTTCTAAGAACTTAACACGTTGAGCTTGCAGATCCTCACCTGAGAAGGAAGGGGAAGCCCCCTTTAGGTGCCCACCCCCCACACTAGTATCTGCAAGTGGCCCTGTGTTACCCAACAACACAAGCAGCTCTGAGCCATGTGACCCAGCTGACACTGCAGTGCTGAAGTCCTTGGTGGTGGGAAAAGGGGCCTTGTGGGGCTGGGGACAAGCTCTAGGGAGACTCACAATGAGACCCCTGGGTTCACTAGCAAGGCTATGTTCTCTGCAGCAGAGAACTATGCATCCACCAATAAAACAAAACAAACATGCATGAGGCCGAGCAGCCAGAACTGCCCACTGTGAGTTGGGTCTTGTCAGGCCCTCCGAGCTGTAAGATCTGGTAGGCCCAGCATCGGTCCACTGTAAGGTGGAGATGGCTCAGCCAGGGCTGAGCAGGGGCAGGACCAGAAGCCACAGGCCTGCTGCACAGCGCCCACCACTGTGGCCCCAGTGCACTGCCCTCAGCTCTCTCCCAGGTGGGACTCCTGGCCAGCCAGCCAGGGGAGGAAGAAAAAGCCTGAGTTTGGGTTACAGATGGGCCAGCTTCCTATACATGTGTAAACTGAATGTGATGTTAGCCACACTACAGCCTCCTCTAGGGTGGCCTTGAAAAACAGGGATGCAGCCCTCCAATAAACAGGTAGTGTTTCAGGTGGTACATCTCATCATCCCCTTTGTGTGGAAAGAGAAGTGTCCTGAAGTTAGAATATGTACAATGCATAGGCGGTGATTGATGGCTTGGCTTACTGGTCAGCGGCCTGTAAGGAAGAAGATTGGAAGATAAGGGCTGGGCAGAGGATGTGAGCAGACACATGAAAATGGGCCCAAGTGTGCAGATCTTGGTATTACATGGTAACACCCACCAGAGAGCATCTAGTGAAGAGGCGCAGAATAACCAAGTAGGTGAAATGACCCAGTCAACAGATGTCAGCCAGCCTCCTTCGGCTAGCTTCTGCCATTAGTGCCCTGGAACCAGAGTGCATCACAGCCCCTTGTTGTTCACAGCAAAGCACACTGCATGCAGGCAAAGGTGCAGCTCTCGACCTTCACCTCAGGTGGGCCTCAGCACTGCCCAGCAGGCAGACTACAATCCTCCAATCCAGTGGCCTTCAACCTGGCTGCACAACAGCATCTCCTGGGCAGCTTCTCAAAGACGCCCAGCCCTGCTTACCCCAGACTAAATGTGGGGCCCTTGGGAGCACAGAGGCTCCCAGGTGATACTGATGCAGGTGGCAGAAAAGGACTCCTCCTCGCATCACTGAGGGGAAGAGCCGATGATGCCATCTCGTCTGGATACCCCCTTGCTGCACAGAGGAGGGGCCTACGTGACTGAAGTGTGGGGTAAGCAAGCTGGTGTGAAACTTGTCTTTCGCATCCCTTGTCTCTATCCATGAGGCTTCAGAGCAGTGATACCAGCGGGAACTGAGGCACTGAGGGCCCCTTCTTCCCCTGCCCAGGACACACAGAGGGTCACAGATCAAGCCATAGGAGTCCCGGGGTGTGGCCTCAGGCTCTTAACTGCCATAACAGAAGCCACTTGTTTTAAAAGGACCAGGACCTCCTGTACACCTTTAACTTGCACAGTAATGTATGTCATTTACTTCTTATTAAAACTGGAAAAAAAAAAACACAATAAAGGGCCCTGGGATAGAGGCTACATTCTGCCTCTCTAACCAGGAGCCGTGGGACCTTACCTTAAGTCTGATCCTCTATTTCTTCATCTATAAAACGAAGATAAATATCTATTTCTCAAGATTGTTTTTTGAAGTTTGAATAAAAACCATATATATATATTGATATTTTGACAACATTAAAACACTAATACAATACGGTGTGTTCTTTTTAAAAACTTAAAATTTTACTTATTTAGGAAAAAAAAAACAAGAAATGGACATATATGGGCAAAATTCAAAAAATAAATGACCCTCCCTCCCATGCCCCTGGTAACCATTTCTACTTCTGGGAGGCAACTGCTGTTTGCAGTTTCTCAGGTGGTAACCAATGTATTCCTAACAGGAGTTCTGCCACACCAGACAATTTCCTGCACAGACCACGAGGCCTACTCATTTTGCCAGATTCAGGGTTCTCTAATGTTATGGAGCACTGACTACGTGCCAGGCTCTTTCACACCAACTCTCTTGTAATTATCAAAACCAAAACAACAAGATAACCTGTAAGGTAGCATTAGGACTCCTACTTTTCAGCTCCATAAACTGTGGTTAAGCAGTTTGGCTAAGATCAGCTCAAGAAAGTCATAATACCAGGGCCCCAGTCCAGGACATGTAACTCACACGCCCTAACCACTACTCCACAGCCACTCCAGAAATCTACCCATGTGCCTGCCATCCGCCATCCACAAGCACAATCACAGTCCACTTAGCCCCTGTGGCTCCTTAGTCAGCTAGGTCTTCACTGCACATGGGTGTTTTCACGTCTTTTATTCTTTTCTGTAAATACAGTGCATGGTGCCCGTAAGCAAGCCCACATGCATTCTTAAAGTCTTTCCTTTCTAAGGAGACTGCGTTCCCTGAGGAAGGCAGCTGGTGAGGTACCTCCCGTGGGCCTTTGCACCCAAGCCAGTGCCGCCACAATACCAAATGCCCCAGCGGTAGTGGCTGGGCAGCGGGGGTTCCTGCTCAGAGGGCTGGCACCAGGCCTCCTTCTGCATACACACACCCACTGCACAATCATTCTCATCTTGTCTTTCCTGGAATCCTCCCCTGCCCTGGAGGAGGTTGGCACATCCAGGTGGGGACACCAGAAGCCGTGGGTCCTGCATGCAGGACGTGATCCAAGCTCATCCAGTGTCTGGCTATCCTCAGCTCCGTGCTGTGCCCGCAGGAGTGCCAGAGAGAAATCCTGGGACCTGTCTGCCCAGCAGCCCCTTGAGAGCAAGCGCTGGGCTTCCTGCGGTATCTGAGACTGAAAGACGGTCCTCAGGGGATCCAACAGCTCCTGTGACACATCCCTGATCCACACGAGGAAAAGCAGGCTTGGAATACGGATAGGGGTCTGGGACGGAATTTAAACAGATTTCTCATTAAATGGGTTTCTCATTTACAGATAGGGCCTATTGAAAGTCAGCACCTCCCTTCTGAGAAGTTCAAGAAGATTCCCAAGGGTGTGGCTTGAATGACAAAGAGGGAAGAGACAGGAAGGAAAGGTTGGGCCTGGCAGGGGCTGGGAGAGGCCATGGAAGAGGGTGAAAGAAGAGAAGGAAGAAGAGGGTGGGAGTAGTCCCCAGACACCTGGTGGGAGAGCCTTGGAACAGAGAAAGAACAAGTGAGAGCCTGGAGACTATAGCCGACTTCCCAGTGGGTCACCTCTTCTTGGCGGGTCATCAGTCAATCGATCAGTCAGCATCCCGTAGCCCATCCCTCCCACTGGCTTTCAAGGAAGGTTAGATTTTCACCAGACTAGTCGCAAGAGTCGGACACGACTGAGCGACTGAACTGAACTGACTGAGTCAACTTTCCACCCTATTCCATATTCTTAACTGACAAGCAAAGAGTATTTTAGGATTTTGGAATTATCTACCTGAGTGGAATTCTCAACCTACCCCCACCCCTGTCATATGAAAAATCTAAAAGGAGATAAACTGCATTTTATGAGGTTTCCTAAACTATTTTGTTGGGGGTGGTTTTCTGCTTTTAAAAGTAGTGCATCCACATTGGATGTCTCCAAGTCCCAGTACCCTCGCTGGCACAACAGTGTTATTAACGGTACAGACTCCAAAGGTTTGCCTCAAGAGTTAAAGGAGACGAAGTCTGTAAAGTGCTGAGCACCGTGTTTGAGGGTGTTTGGTGCACAGTAAACATTGGTAAATGTTAGCTATTACTCTGTAACAGCTGAGTCACTTCCAAAACTGAGACCCAATTTGCCAGCTTCCAGTCTGGTCCTTTTCTCTATCTTGACTTTAACGGCTGTTAATTGTTTCACAAGCTAAATTTCACTTATTGAGGCATTTCTCCTAGGCTGTCTTGGAGAGCAAGCTCCCTTAGTAAGTAAAAAATGTGACTCAATTTATAAAACTTCTATTTTTGTCCCCCCATTTTTAGATCTATCTTCTTCTTCCATCAGCTGAGTTGGATCAGATAAAACCGTGAAATCTCTCCCCATGCAACATTGATAACTGTTGTACAAAGTGAGGAACTGTCTGTCTACTCAAGTATCTTAGGGCCAACTATCAACAAAAACAGATTAATATTTTGTAGAGAGCAATTTGCAAACTTAGAGAGCTGAACCAAAACATTTAACATCCAGTGATGAACAGCTTGTCAATAATGAGGTCCTTTGTATGCAATGCATAATTCAGAAAGGAAGTAGAGACTCATCTGCCTAATTTAGCAAACTTTAAAAGATAAAAAAGAATGAATCCTAAGGAATTAATCTGTGATGGAGTGGGAAAGACCTGTTAAGATGTTCAGCAATGCATTATTTATAGAGGCCCCAATGATACATAATCTAAATCTCTCACAATATGAAAATGGCTAAGTAAAATTTGTCTCATCCAAACATTCAGCATATCATACAGTCTTTAAAGAGGTGCAGCGTTAAAATGGTGGTTATGGCCATATGCTCTGGTCTTAGGTTGCCTGAGTTCAAATCCAGACTCCACCTCTTAGACAACCAATTTCTCTACATCTCTGTTTCCTCGCTTGTAAAATGGAGATTGAACTAGTATGTACCTCAGAGTGTTGTTGATTAAACATAAAGCCCTTAGAACAGTTGCTGGTGAACAGTAAATACTTAACACAGGCTAGCTAATAACACGCTGTGGCAGGGACTGCTAACATCAAATCCTTTTCATCACCTTCTAAGGCTGTTGGCTAGACTACAAAATGGCCTGCCTTTCATCAGTTAGGTATAGCTATGTGGCGAAATTCAAGCCAACAGAAGGAGAGAAAAATGATGTGTGTCTCTGCTAGGCATGGTCCGTACAGAACTCGCATGCACTCTCTCAGCTCTAACCCTACTGCTGGCTTGATGCAAACAAATGTTATGATCAGGAGGACCCATTTGGCTTCCTGTAAATTAGAAACATTTTACTGTTAAGACAGTGTAATTTAGGGATTCATCAATTACAGGAGCAAACATTAACTACTGTACAAACGGATTTTTACATTACATGAAAAAAATATATAGGATGTATAAATGACATATCAGAGTCTGGGCGATGTCCCCCAATATTTGTTTTTCCTTTTCTAAAAAATCTTTTGGCTGCACCACATGACATGTGGGGATCTTAGTTCCCTGACCAGGGGTCCAATCCCAGCCCTACAGTGGCAGTGTGGAGTCTTAACCACTGGACCACCAGGGAAGGCCTTCCACCTTCTTCTTCTTCTTCTTTTTTTTTTTTGATGAGGAAAACTTAAGCACAGTGAAGTGCAAAGATCTCAAGTGTATAAGACAAAGGTTTCAATAAGGTTTTATTTCTATGCAACCAACACATTAATCAAAACACAGGCTATGTCCATCACCCCAGAAAATTCCCTTGTGCTCAAACCCCACAGACAGCCATCATTCCAATGTCAAATGATCATAAATCAGTTTTGCCCCTTCTTGAACACCATGTGAATGGAATCATGCAGTATATACCCTTTTGTGTCAGGTTTCTTTCACTCAACAAACATGTTTTCGAGCTTCATCCACACTGCTGCATATAACAATACTTCATTCTTTTTAAACTGTTAAACAATATCCCATTGTCTGAATATGGCACAATTTGTTTATTAGTTCTCCTGTTGATGGACATTTGGATTATTTCTAGGTTTTCACTGTTGTGAATAAAGCTACCAGGAATATTCATGTACAAGTATTCTTATAGTGTTTTTTGTTTTCATTTCTCTTGGGTAAATGTCTAGAAGAGAAATTGCTGAGTGTATTCATGTTTTTATTGCTCCTGTAACAAATTACCACAAACAGTGGCTTAAAACAACATAGATTCATTATTTTATAGTTCTGTGGTCAGAAGTCAGACACAGGTCTCGCTGGGCTAAAATTGCGGTCATCAGGGCTACATTTCTTCCTGGAGGCTCTAGGGGTAACTTAGTCAGCTCAGCTGCCATAAGAAAGTACCATAGGCTGGGTGGCTTAATCGACAGGAATTTAATTTTCTCAGGTTTGGCCGCTGGAAGGCTGAGATCAGAGTGCCAGCACAGTCAGGTTGCGGTGAAGGTTTTCTTCCTGGCTTATACATGGCCCCCTTCTTACGGTGTGCTCACAGTGGTAGGGGGCTGGAGATGGAGGGGTCCTCTCTGCTGTCTCTTTTTTTGAAGGGCACTAATCCCATCATGAGGGCCTCATTCTTATGACCTCATCATGCTGGAGAAGACTCTTGAGAGTCCCTGGACTAAGAGGAGATCAAACCAGTCAGCCCTAAAGAAAATCAACCCTGAATATTCGTGGGAAGGACTGAGGATGAAGCTGAAGCTCCAATACTTTAGACACCTGATGCGAACAGCCAGCTCACTGGAAAAGACCCTGATGCTGGGAAAGATTGAGGGCAGGAGGAGAAGGGGACAACAAAGGATGAGATGGTTGGATGGTATCACAGACTCAATGGACGTGAGCTTGAACAAACTTTGGGAGATAATAAAGGACAGGGAAGCCTGGTGTGCTGTAGCTCATGGAGTCACAAAGAGTCAGATGCGACTTAGCTACAGAAAATGTGAACGTGAACGTGAAGTCGCTCAGTTGTGTCCGACTCTTTGCGACCCCATGGACTGTAGCCTACCAGGCTCCTCTGTCCATGGGATTTTCCAGGCAAGAGTACTGGAGTGGATTGCCATTTCCTTCTCCAAGGAACAACAACAAACATTTAAGACTTCCAAAATGCCCCATCTCTAAGTACCACTACACTGGGTTTAGGGCTTTTAACATATAGGGACCCATCAATTGCGGAGGGCGATAGTTCAGTCCATAGCAAGGGTGAATCAGTTTCTGGACTTTTTTTAGCTTCTAGAAGCTGCCTGAATTCTCTGGCTTATGGCTCCCTGACCTCGTGATTACACTGAGCCCACCTTGATAATCTGAGACAAATTCTTAATCACAAAATCCTTAATTTAATCACATCCTCAAGGTCCCTTTTGCCACATATTGTAATATAGTTACAAGTTCTGGGGATTGGGATGTAGACATCTTTGTATGGGGTCAGGGGGTATTGTTCTGCCACCACACCGGGTTATAAGATGGTATATGGCACCCCACTCCAGTACTCTTGCCTGGAAAATCCTATGAATGAAAGAGCCTCGTAGGCTGCCGTCCATGGGGTCGCTAAGAGTCAGATATGACTGAGCGACTTCCCTTTCACTTTTCACTTTCATGCATTGGAGAGGGAAATGGCAACCACTCCAGTGTTCTTGCCTGGAGAGTCCCAGAGATGGGGGAGCCTGGTGGGCTGCCGTCTGTGGGGTCGCACAGAGTCGGACACGACTGAAGTGACTTAGCAGCAGCATGTTTACCTTTACATAAAAAGCTGCAATACAGTTTTGCTAAATGGTTGTCCCATTCCATTGATACATAGACACCAGCAATATATGGAAGTCCAACTGCTCTACATTTCTGCTAACCCTTGGAATTTCAGTCTTTTTAATTCTATTCATCCTAAAGGGTGTAAAGCAATGTCTTACTGTGGCTTTAATATGTATTTCCCTGATGACTAAAAAGTCAAGCATCTCTTGTGCTTATTGATCAGAGAATTTTGTTTTATGAAGTTTTTCTTTTCAAGCCTTTTATCTATCTTTAATAAGGTTGTTTGTCTTTTGATTATTGATGTATACGAGATTGTATTGGGGGCTATGCCATGTGCCATGAAATCTTAATTCCCTGACCAGGGACTGAACCCATGCCCCCTGCAGGGGAAGCACGGAGTTCACTAGACCTCTAGATAATTCCCTACAAGAGTTCTTTTTGTATTCTGGATAAAAGTTCTTTGCCATATATATGTACTGTGTGGAGGAGGGGTAAACTCCTCTCTACCCTTCTTGACCAGTTCTTTTGGCTGGTCTAATAATTAAATTGACACGAGACAGATTAGCAGGAGAAAAAAAAATTGTACACACAGAAGTTTTGCAGAACAGGAACCCCCAAAATGACCAAAGAAGGCTATTCATATATCATTTTTAGACAAACAATGATTTGTGAAGATTTAACAAAGGGGCTTGGGCTTGGATGGTAGATGAATGAAGAGGTAACAAAGTTTGTTTATCCAGCTTTCTTAGCCTTGAATTCCCTAACTTTGGGTGATAAGAATGATTTCTATCCTGGTAGAGGGAGGATAACTTCACACGGAAGATTTAGTTCCTGCTTCAGGGGGAAAGCGGTGGGGGTGATGGTGGTTAGAGTGTTTTTTAATATTTTTCCTCAGATATTTCTCAACAACCTCCCATCTAACTGGGTGCATGAATGTGACCCAATCCTGGACAGCAGCACGTGAGTTAATGTGTTGTGCAGGACTCCCAGCTCAGGCCCCGACCGGGACTGGAGGGTAGTGTGACTTGAGTGAATTGTCGTCCCTCACCCCACTAGCTGGAAAGCAGCCAGGATGCCAGGCGCTAGAACAGACGTCCCAGACAATGAGACAGAAATCATGTGTTGAGAACAGAAGGGCAACAAGAAAGGAGCTTAGGTCCAGACCCCCTCAAGCTGCCATACCACATCTGCACTGTCCACTAGACTTTCATCCAACAGAGAAACCAGCTTCTATTTTTTTTAAGGCACCTATTTTAAGATCTTTTTATTGCAGTCACCCTATTCATTACTTTAACTCTAATACTCCTCTTCCTGGTAATTCTCTGAGATGGCATTTGGGCATATAGGGGATAGAGTTTGTATGATCTCGTGGTGAAGGGGAGGACAGGTCCCTAAGTTCCTGAGCACAGTTACTGGTACTGCCTCTTATTTTTGTAGCCATGTTTCTTCTCTGTCACTGAGCAGACATCTTGCCGACATTTGTTGCTAACATCTCTAGCTGATAAACTCGAAGTCTTTCTTAGCTTGTTCAGAATCCAGTGGTCCTTTCAATGAACTCTTCACTCCAGTCTTATTGGTGCCCCATGAAGCCTGGCTGCAAATCCCATTTAGGTCCCAGCCTGGAAGACCGCTCAGTCCTCACTTGTAGGGTCAGTCCCTTATTCCCAAGGATATGCAGGAAATTTTGGACACCTTTCATGCCAACAAACACAGGAAAAGACTCTTGGTAGCTAAATGCTGGACTTCTGTCTACCTAAACAAGCAGAAGGGTTGCGCCAGGGTGGGTACCTGGTGAGGCTTCTCTTCCCAGAACCCCCGAAGAAAACAGAGTTAGAGGCCTCTTTTTTAATAATTTTATTTAATTACTTACCTTTTGGCTCTGTTGGGTCCTTGTTGCTGCATGGGTTTTCTCCAGTTGCAGCAAGCAGAGGCTACTGTCTAATATTCAGTGCACCAGCTTCTCACTGAGTGGCTTCTCTTGTTACAGAGCCCGGGCTCTAGGACTCACGGGCTTCAGTAGTTGCAGTTCCCAGGCTCTAGAGTACAGGCTCAGTAGTTGTGGCACAGGGCTTAGTTGCTCCAGAGCATGTGAGATCTTCCTGGTGGTTTAGTTACTAAGTCGTGTCCAACTCTTGCGACCGCGTGGGCTGTACCCCACCAGGCTCCTCTGTCCATGGGATTTTGCTTCCCTTGTAGCTCAGTTGGTAAAGAATCCACCTGCAATGTAGGAGTCTGTCTGCAATGCAGGAGACCTAGGGTCAATTCCTGGGTCCGGAAGATCCCCTGGAGGAGGAAATGGCAACCCACTCCAGTATTCTTGCCTGGAAAATCCCATGGACAGAGGAGATCTTCCTGGATCAGGAATCAAACCTGTGTCTCCTGTATTGGCATGTGGATTCTTTACCACTAGGCTACCAGGGAAGCCCAGGGGTCTCTCTTCTGTTTTGACATTCCCTTCCATCTATCTGTCTACAACTCTGGGACACTCAGGATGCACAGCTCTCACCAGCTGCTCCTTCTGACCTCCTCTTCTGCCCACAGTCCTCCCTGAAGAAGGGCTGGCTATGTTTCCCACTTCCTCTTGGTAGTAGTTCTCGCTGTGTAGACATTTATGCTCAAGTCCATCCAAATTGGTCCTTGATTTATTAAAGGCTAAGCTTCAGGATAAAATCATTCTTCTTCTTTTCTTCACAAAGGCTGGCATCTGAGACCCCTGTCTTGCTAACAGGGTGAAGGAAGTCAGCATTGAGACTCAGTCTCTCAAGGGCCTCCCAGCCCCAGGCAGTCCCTCCCCTCTTTTTCTGGGACGTGCGCTTCATGGCTCAGCCTTGGAAAAGAGAAGCTGAAAGAAATAATGATTTATGGAGAAAATTAAAATACATGAATTTAATGTTGTTCCTGGTGCATATTTTA
The DNA here is from genome assembly GCF_023091745.1 of Budorcas taxicolor. NCBI lineage: Eukaryota > Metazoa > Chordata > Mammalia > Artiodactyla > Bovidae > Budorcas > Budorcas taxicolor. Next base: position 147,105,251 of record NC_068910.1, read on the forward strand.
TCTCAGTTTGTCGTTCATATTTTCACTTTGTTTATGGTGTCTTTCAAGGACAAGCCTTTTTAATATTTATGGTGTCAAATCTGTTAGCTTTCCTTTAATGGCTTCTGGGTTTGGTGCCCTGCATAGGAAATCTTTCTTCACTCTAAGACCAAATAGAACTTTTAATGGCTGCAAAATATGCCATGTGAAAACATGCAAATATGCTCTAATTTATTTACAGATGAATATTTAGTGTGCTTCTGATTTTAAGATATCATAAATAATGTAATGAACATTTTTGTAAATACATTTTTTTCTTCTGCAATTTAAATCACTTCTTTAGGATAGATTCTTAAGAGGTTCATGGGTCTTTTTCACTATTTTAAAAGCCTCAACAACAGTTAAATATTTACCTTTTATAAAGCTGCACAAGCCAACAAAATGCCAAATTCCCTTCTTTTGCATAGAACTGCAGCTGCTCAGTGTGGTGACATTTATATTTCATGTTGATTAGAAGCTGAGGTAGTTACCAGTGACTTTGATTAATAAAAGAACACAAAAGCAATTATTAGTCAAAAAATGCAGTTGGTTTTGTCAGGCGAGTGTATGCTCCTCGGTTCTGTCTCGTCACAACAAAGATTTGGAGCGATGGACATTAAAGCCCTCGGTGCGTCACAGCTCTCGGCTCTTGGACAAACCGTGTTATAGCTCTTAGACAAATCAGTGTTACAGCTCTATTTTATTTAGATAATAGCAGGAGAATCCATCCTCGAAGCATGAGGGCATGCCAACCCAAAGATGCGAAGAGAAGGGAGTGGAGGAGCACGCCAGCGCACAGGAGAGAGAGCGCACGCGCTTTGACTCCTCTTTTTATATGTTTTTTCCTCCCCCTGGGCCTGCCCTATGTAAATAGGGCTAGCCAGGAGTGCTGTTTGTTCTACCTGAGGTCCTCACTCAGGTCCTCGGACCTTCCTTTGTTCTATTTTCGCGGGCTTTTCCTTTCCTTTTCTTTTATCCACCGCCATTTTGGACTCCTGTTTCCTATTCTAACTACCTAACATTCCCCATCAAGAGATGGGAGGCCCAATTCTTTGGGAATAGGGGCATCGAGGTCTTTCTGGCTACTTCCTGCTGAATTGGGATGGCGAGGGGTAGTGGGCCTTCCCCTCTTGCTAGTCTCAGGCCTCAGAGTCCTCATAGCGGTGTCCATCTAAGGGTGAGTGATGTTTTACATGGTCGGCTATAGTTTTGTGTCTTTGTTGAACTGGCACCGCATGTTGTAGCTTGTTGACCTGAGCAGACACAAAACAGGTTCAGTTCAGTTCAGTTCAGTCGCTCAGTCGTGTCTGACTCTTTGTGACCCCATGAATCGCAGCACACCAGGCCTCCCTGTCCATCACCAACTCCCGGAGTTCACTCAGACTCACATCCATCGAGTCTGTGATGCCATCCAGCCATCTCATCCTCTGTCGTCCCCTTCTCCTCCTGCCCACAATCCCTCTCAGCATCAGAGTCTTTTCCAAAGAGTCAACTCTTCGCATGAGGTGGCCAAAGTACTGGAGCTTCAGCTTCAGCATCATTCCCTCCAAAGAAATCCCAGGGTTGATCTCCTTCAGAATGGACTGGTTGGATCTCCTTGCAGTCCAAGGGACTCTCAAGAGTCTTCTCCAACACCACAGTTCAAAAGCATCAATTCTTCAGTGCTCAGCCTTCTTCACAGTCCAACTCTCACATCCATACATGACCACAGGAAAAACCATAGCCTTGACTAGATGGACCTTAGTCGGCAAAGTAATGTCTCTGCTTTTGAATATACTATCTAGGTTGGTCATAACTTTTCTTCCAAGGAGTAAGCGTCTTTTAATTTCATGGCTGCAGTCACCATCTGCAGTGAGGTTAGACAATTGATAATACATGAAACAATCGTAAGTGGCATCAATATGGTATAACAAGGACTAGTATGGGCATTAGTCAATTCCACATTCACATTGCCAGGATGGCTCAGGTCCCTCTTTGTTCAGGGATCAGAAGATCTAGCTCCTGTCTGTTTTGGAATACAGTCCCAGCCAAGCTGTGCTGGCTCTTTAGAGCGATCCTGAGAAATCTTATCCTCAGAAACTTAACTTTGGGGGTGTTCATTAGAATGGCACTCATTTGCATTCCTGAATAGGTGTCTGAGATCTCCCAGGGGCTCACAGGTGTATTGAGTGTCCTCTTCTGTCTTCTTCCATGGCTTGATTCATGAGTAGTGAATCCAGGAGTGGTGTCCTGGTACCTTGACTGCTGTGGGGGTAGAAAGTATTACAGGGTAGGGGCCCTTCCATGGGGGCTGGAGTTGAGCTTTTGGGGACGCATCTTTCCAGACTTTAATTAGGACTTGCATCCCTGGAGCATAGAGTGGTGACTCCTTAGAATCTTTTGGGTCCTGGTTCACACCCCACAAGCGTATATCCTGTTGGAATTGCCCAGTGGCCATGGTATAAGACTGGAGGGTCTGAGCCTCTGGATCTAGGAAGAGGTCATTGACATAAACGAAAGGTCTCCCATATAGCATCTCATAAGGACTGAGACCAAGCTGTTCCTTAGGGGCAACGCGGGTGTGGAGGAGAGCTGTCGGTAAAGCCTCCTTCCATCCCAGGGAGGTCTCCTGGGTTATCTTTTTTATCGCTGATTTTAAGAATTGGTTGGCTGTTTCTACTTTCCTGAAGACTGAGGCCTCCAGGCACAAAGGAGATAATAAGTAATGGCCAATGCTTTAGAGACCCCTTGGGTGACCTTAGAAGTAAATGATGTCCCATTGTCACTTTGTAATGACCTGGGCAGACCAAATCTTGGAATGGTTTCATGGAGCAGTTTTTTTTTTTTTTTTACTACCTCCTCAGCCTTCTCAGTCTGGGTAGGAAATCCTTCAATCCATCCTGTGTATGTATCTACCATGACTAATAGTTATTTATACCCTTGAGAAACTGGCATCTGGGTGAAGTCCATCTGCCAGTCCTCTCTTGGGTAAGTCCCACGTTGTTGAATGGGCTGGGCCAGCTGGGGTCTTCGAGCTCCTTGGGGGTTAATTGGCAAGTGAGACAAGAGGAGACCACTTGCCTTATAGTTGTTTAGAAGCCTGTTCCTCTGAAGGACCTTTCTAGTAATCTTTGGAGGGCCTTTTCTCCTAAATGAGTGGTGGCATGTAAGGAGTTAACCAACTTCCATTGAAGGTTTCCAGGCAGAAAAAGGAGTCTCTCCTTTTGGAACCACCCTATATGATCTTCTTGAAAGCCCTCACTCTTGGCTTTAAGAGTCTCACCTTCAGTATATGAAGGAGTTTCTGGCAAATTTGTCTGTGGAACTAAGGTGGCAACCCCTATGAGGTCATGGTTCTGTGATGCTGCTCTCTTAGCTGCCTGATCAGCTGTTTGGTTCCCTCGTGCCACTTCCGTGCTCCCTTTTTGGTGTCCTTTACAGTGGGAGACCGAAACCTCAGTGGGCAGATGGACTGCCTCCAAGAGTCGCAGAATTTGACCACCATATTTGATTGGGGACCCTTGGGTGGTCAAGCGGCCCCTTTCTTTCCAAACAGCAGCATGTGCAGGTAGCACCAGAAAGGCATACTTGGAGTCAGTGTAAGTGGCTATTCTTTTTCCTTTTCCCAGCTCCAAAGCTTGAGTCAGGGCTATGAGCTCTGCTAACTGGGCTGAAGTACCTGGTGGCAGAGGCTTAGCCTCTATGGTCTCAAAATTAGAGACTACTGCATACCCGGCTCTTCTTTTTCCATCCAAGACAAAGCTGCTTCCATCAGTGTACCAGATTTCCTCAGGATTGGTTGGAGGATCTTCTGACAATCCCTCTCAGGGTTTTGTCCAGTGGTCCAAGGTTTCTAGACAAAAGTGAAAGGGGAGAGAGCCCTCGGGGGTAGGCAGGAGGGTGGCTGGGTTAAGAACCTCACAAGGGGATATAGTGAGGCCTGGATTTACCATCAGCATTACTTGATATCTGAGGATTCTTTGATCAGACATCCATAAATTGCCTCTCCCATTTAGGAGTTGTTTTACTTGGTGGCTGGTAAAAATAGTTAGTTTGCCCCCAAAGGAGAGTTTTAAAGCATCTTCTATCATGATTGCAATAGCTGCAAGATTTCGAAAGCAGGGGGGCCAGCCTCGGGCGGTTGGATCGAGCCTCTTGGATAAGTAAGCTACAGGCTAGGGCTCAGATCCCAACCTTTGAGTTAACACTCCCAAGGCTATTCTCTCTCTTTCTTGGACATAAAGGTGGAATGCTTTTTCTGGGTCTGGCAAGCTCAAGGCAGGTGCCTGAGTTAAGGCCTGTTTTAATGTAGCCTCTGCCTTCTCAGAGGAGTTCCCCACATCAGTGGGATTGAATCATCCCGTCCCTTTAAACTTTCATATAAGGGCTGGGCAATTAGACCATAGTTGGGTATCCAGATTCTACAATATCCAGTTAGCCCCAGGAAAGCTCACAATTGTTTTCAAGTCGTGGGGGAGGGCAACTGGAGGATTCCTTGTACCCGACCAGAGGACAGCCTCCTGGACCCGTGTGTAATCTGAACTCCCAGGTAAGTGACCTTTGCCTTGACCATCTGTGCCTTAGCACAGGAGGCTTTATATCCCCTCTCTGCCAAAAGGTTTAGAACCTGAATTGCATGTTGTTGGGAATTTTTTCATCTGGAGAGCAGATTAGTAGGTCATCTACATATTGTAATATTTTCCCTTTAGGTCCCAGGTCCAGATCTAGGAGATCCCGGCTAAGGGCTTGTCCAAACAGGTGGGGGCTATCTCCGAACCCCTGAGGTAATACTGTCCAAGTCATCTGTTGGTGTTTTTCTCCTGGGGCCTCCCACTCAAAGGCAAAAAGATTGGGATTCTTTAGCCAGTGGTATGCAAAAAAATGCATCTTTGAGATCCAAGACTAAACCACTTGGCACTGGATGGGATTTCTCCCAAGATTACATAGGGATTGGGTACTATGGGATGGAGGGGGACTACAGCTTCATTTATGATCCAGAGATCTTGAACCATTCGCCAGGTTCTGTCCTTTCTCTTTACTGAGAGGATTGGGGTGTTACATGGTGAATTTGTGGGGACCAATAGCCCACAAGCAAGGAATTTATTTATTAAAGGCTGTAGTCCCTCCCAAGTCTCTCTTTTGAGGGGATATTGTTTCCGGTTAGGAAACCGAACGGGATCTCTGAGGACAATGATGACCGGTTCAGATCGGTGGGCTCGTCCAGGGATCCCCTGGTCCCACACCTGGTGGTTAATTTTATCTTCCCATAGTTTTTGGTCCCTCTCTATTGGAGAAGGTGTAATGGGTTCTTCAGTAGTAACCAGGAGCTGTAGGGTTCTAGGGGCTGTAAAGCTTCCCATCAAAAGCGTGGTACCCAGTTTAGTGAGTATATATCTTCCCAATAAGGGAGTAGGACACTCAGGGACCACCAGAAACTGGTGGAAAAATATTTGCCCATCCCAGCAACAAAGAAGTGCTCGGGTGAATCTTTTAGAAGTTGCTTCAAAATGGTACAGATTTAGGAGAAGGTTCTGGAGTAGGAGATCAAGACAGAGTAGGTAGCCCCCCTGTCAACCAAGAAATTCTCGGACCTACCTGCCACATCCAGTTGCACCCTTGGCTGCAGCCCCGTGATGGTTATCTGTGACAGGCAGGCTGGCTGGAGGGGGCCGCTTCAGTCCTGTTGAACCATCATGAGGGAATGCTTGGTGCTGGACCTTGAGGCTCTTGGGTCCCGAGGGCAGAGTGCTGCCCAGTGTCCCAGTTGATGGCATTTGTAGCAAGCCATTCTAGGAGACTTGTCATGGTTTGGACACTCTGGCCCAATGCCCTGCCTGTCTACATATTAGGCATTTGCCTCATGCCTTGTCCTTCAAGGACTCGGGGTTTACCATAGGGCTTCCCTGGAGGGCGGCCAGCATCTGGGCATGCCTTGTCTCTTTCCTTCTCTCCCTCTCCTGGGCCTTGGCCTCCTTCTCCTGTTCTCTGTTATAAAAGGTATTGGTGGCTGTCTGGACAATCTCATCCAAAGAGGCAGCAGGGTCCTGCTGCTGTAGCTGTTGTAACTTAATTCTGATATCTGATGCACATTGGGACAGGAATTTGTCCTTTAAAATCACCTGTTCCTTATAAGAGTCTAAGTCCAGATTGGTAAACTTTTGGAGGGCCTCTTTTAGCCTTTCCAGAAAGGCAACGGGGTTCTCGTTGGGCTCCTGAGTTATTGCTGAGACTGGGCACAGTCCCACAGTAATAGGCTTCCTTCTCTTTCCATGGTTGGACTTCCTTAGGGGTGAGTCTTTCTGAAGCTTATCCTACCCAGTACTGTTGCAACCTGAGAGCCAGGCATCCCCACCCAGGTCAGGGTGCAGATCCCCAGGTAGGGTGGGGCATGACAGCCTCCTGGAGATCGAATCCCTGGACAGGTCGAAGCGTGACAGCCTCCCAAGAATTGGGTCCCTGGGCAGGTCGAGCTGTGATGACCTCCTGGGACCCCTGGGACTGGTGGATCCCCGAGCAGCTTGAGGTGTGACAGCCTTTGAGGACCAGATCCCTAGGCAGATCAAGGCAGGTTGACCTTCTGGGATCCCCGTACTGGAGTTGGGCATCCCCAAGATCTCCAGCATGACCAGTGCTTGGCAGGATTAAAGGGTTGGATATTATACAGTATTTCCCTCCCAAGGCCAGCTATTTTCTGGTTGTCCCTCCAGAAGACTGTAGAGGCAACATTGTAGGACCGGATGGGGCTGAGGAAAGGAGCGTGAAACAGGAGGGAAGGAGGCAGAGCACAACCTTTGAAAGAATGACATAGCACAAGGGCATAATGCAAACCGATTAAAATCAATTGGGTCCAACATGACAAATCAAATTCAAGTAAACCTTAATCCCCAATCTGTAAACCAACAGACACACCCAGAAGTGGCAGGACAGTTCTAAGGCACTGTCAAAAGAGGGAGGAGTGGGTGGTTCCCCAATGGTTGGGGTGATCCTCCCACTCACTAGCATATGAATTCACCCCGCTTGCAAAACCTAGCCAGGCCACATTCCATGACCCCAGCCCTTGCCCTCAACAATGGCCCACACTCTGAAGAGTGGCTTCTCCCTGAAACCTAACAAATCCACCTCTTACTTATTGCTTTGTCTCTCACTGAATTTTTGCAATGAGACATCAGAGCCTGAGCTTCATTAGGTCCTGAAGCCAGGCATCCTGGCTTTTGGCTGGGCTCGAGTCCCGGGAGAGAGCTGAGGGACAGGAGGAAAAAGCAGTGGGGAAAATGTGCCAAGGGATCTACTTCATAGCCTGCCGGAAAATCTGCTAAATACCTGACCTGTGCTCACAGATTTCATTGGCCTGATCCTTGGCACAGAGAAGATTAAAGACAGAAGAACCCCCACTGGCTTAGGTAACAGCTACTGGGGCTCAGCAGATAGTGCCTTTGGGACATACCAAAGAGTAGCCTCTCCAGAGTCCCTCAATTTACCCACTGCCACTCGACTGTTCGAGGTGCGTTGAGGAGACAAGAAACGAGAGATTGTAAAGGAATTAAGATTTTGTTAGGCATATGTCCCTCCAGCCATAGGAGCGAGGACCTTCTTTCTACCTTAACCAGAGGTCTTCTGGAATCTGAGACTGAGCCGTGTCAGCTTTATGCTGAGTTTGTTTTTCGGTGTCCTGGTTTCCAGCTCGATGGGCCTCTTGTCACTTCCCTTGCGAGATGTCAGGCGAGTGTATGCTCCTTGGTTCTGTCTCGTCACAACAAAGATTTGGAGCAATGGATATTAAAGCCCTCGGTGTGCGTCACAGCTCTTGGGTCTTGGACAGACCGTGTTATATAGCTCTTAGACAAATCAGTGTTACAGCTCTATTTTATTTAGATAATAGCAGGAGAATCCATCCTCGAAGCATGAGGGCATGCCAACCCAAAGATGCGAAGAGAAGGGAGTGGAGGAGCACGCCAGCGCACAGGAGAGAGAGCGCACGCGCTTTGACTCCTCTTTTTATATGTTTTTTCCTCCCCCTGGGCCTGCCCTATGTAAATAGGGCTAGCCAGGAGTGCTGTTTGTTCTACCTGAGGTCCTCACTCAGGTCCTCGGACCTTCCTTTGACCTTCCTTTGTTCTATTTTCGCGGGCTTTTCCCTTCCTTGTCTTTTATCCACCGCCATTTTGGACTCCTGTTTCCTATTCTAACTACCTAACAGTTTGATATACTAAATCCTTTTGAAGACAGGGGGAAACATAATAGAAGTGTTCCTTATTTTTGCAGAGAAGTCTAGAGAAGAAGAAAAGATTATCTTAAAGACATTCAGTTAATTCAAAGTAATCAGCTTCTGGGCTTCCCAGGTGACATGAGTGGTAAAGAATCCGCCTGCCGGTGCAGGAGACATAAGAGTCACAGGTTCAGTCTCTGGGTCAGGAAGATCCCCTGGAGAAGGACATGGCAGCCCACTCCAGTATTTTTGCCTGGAAAATCCTACGGACAGAGGAGACTGGCAGGCTACAGTCCGTGGGGCCCCAAAGAGTTGGACATGACTGAAGTGACTTAGCATGCATGCACAAACAGCTTTTAGATTTCATAGCCACATGAATAAACTGATCATCCCCACCCTGCCATCATCACATCATTCCTTCCACATGCCCGGTTTTGCTTTAAGGGAACCCACTCAGCTCCCCCACACCAAAACTGAGCCATGCTGTACAGGCTTTGTCACCCCTGACCCCTGCACACACCCACACACCCACACACGCCCCCCCCCCCCCCAACACACACACACACAAGAAAACAGAGCTCCAGAGATGTGGTTACACATGAATTGGAAGGATAGTTTTCTGAACCTGAGTCCAGTGTCTTGTGAGATGCAGTACAGCACAGAAATCAAGAAATTAGATTCTCAAGTGAGACATTCTGGGTTAAGAGACTCAAGACTCAGCATCTTACCAGTTGTTGGCCTTGGGAAAGTTTATTTAACTCCCTGAAGTTTAGTTGCTTTTTCCATAGAAGGGAGACAATACAAGCACTGACCTCCGAGAATAAAATGATCAATACCAAAGTATAAATCACAGGATGACATAGAAATGGAAGAGGTTATCCATTCATAATACTAAGGTCTCCAGGCTCAGGGAGTACATATAATACAAGCAACAATATAAGTGATAGCCACTAAGAGCATTTCACGTTAATGCTTCTATTCAAATGTACTCATAGAGTTTGCCATAACCAAATTTACCTCAGTGGGACTTTGTCCCCTGTGTTCACTCAGGCAATCATACATTTATAGGGAGTTTATGCAAAACTCTAGCAGGACGAAGGTAAGCCCAAAGGCCAAGTTTCAGGGACTGGGATTCCCATCCCCATACAGTGTGTAAACAGATGCCCCAGGAGGTTAGATGAACAGCTAGTCCAGTTGAGGGAAATCTGTGAACTTTTGCCTGAGTTTTCTTCTTAAAATAGGTAACTTCTGTGGTTTTGAGAGAACCTTTTTTCTTGCAATCGGAATATATGTTTATTGAAGAAAATTCAGAAAATAGTGATAAGCAAAAGGTAGAAAATATCATTTGTAATCCTATCTCCTAGGGAAAAATAGAGTTGGTATATTTTTTTGCATCTTTTTTGTGTATGTATGCATTTATGTGTTTGTGTAAGACATACTTTTTAAAAAGCCCAAATGGCACCCATCCCATATAGACTATTTTATTTTCACTTTACCATAATCCTAAATATTTCCCCATGTCGACACACAAGGCCTTACATTCCTGCTGCTCACTACTGTGCTGAGACAGCAGCACAGGTCCCACCGCAGAGCTAGTGAGAAATGGAGCATCCCGGGGCCCTCTTCAGATCTGCTGAATCAGAATCTGCATCTTAACAAGCTCTCCCAAAGGATGTGCCCCACAGGGTCTGAGGAGCATCAGCTGACAGCTGACAGTGTTTAAAGGCCACACAGTCTCCCATAGCATGGCTGAACCATAATAGATTTCACCTCTCACTGGTGGGGATTTTCTTGCTTGACAGAAGCTGATCCCTGAAGAATCTTGGACTTCCCAAGGCTGTCCTTGACCTTCTTCCCATCCTCCCTCTAGCAGAGAACTCTTCCCTGGCTGTGGGTCCCCTCTCTGTTCCCCGTTTCCCAGATGACCTCTTTGGCCCCTTCAGAGTCCACCCCCAGGAGACTTCTGACAGCTGGGGAGATACATCTTTGCATGTTCTCCATGGGCTGAATGCACCTGCTCACCTCTGTCATCACCTTCCTCCATCTGGACCCCCGGTATGGAGCCACAGACTTTCCTCAGGCCTCGTGGAGGCTTGGAGCAGAGCCCTTGGCCAAAGCAATGCCCGGGCCCCTCCAGGGGGCAACCCAGGCTCAGCAATGCCTCAGCCCTTCCTGAAATTCCTTTCAGCCTGCTACTCTCATAATCCCTTCTCACTCTGGTAAACTTCAGCCCAATCTGAACTGCCCCCTTAAATGCTGCCTGGGCCTCCACTTCCGGCCCCCACCCCACATCTCCCTGTCCCACCCTCGGCCCCTCCCTTCCACAGGTCCCCTCTCGCATCAGGAAACCCGTCTCAGCCCCTCCTCTTCACCCCCAACTTTTCTCCCATCCCTCCCCTAGAAACAGCCTCCCACTTCTCACCCACGCCCTCACGCCTCCCTTTCCAACTTCCTCAATTTTCACCTCTCCCCCAAATTCCAATCCGGTCCCTGGGAAAGGAAAAGCGCCTCTGGTCCCACCCTGCCTGTGTGTGGTCCGAGGTGGGGTGGGGGTCGCTGGGGGCGGGGGAGGAGGATGCCCTGCCGATCCGCCCACCCGGGCTGGAGAGGGTGAATGGAGCCCTGTGTGCCCCTGCTTGTGGGCGGATGTCAACGGCCGGGGTGTCACTGGGTGAAAAGGGGCCAGTGACGGCTGTGAGGCAGCCCTGAAAATTCTCCCCGGTCCGCCAGCCCAGGGGAGAGCCAGATGCGTGCGGCGAGTTGGGCAAGAAAGAACGACAGTGAACAGTAAACTATGACCCCGACCGCAACCACCTCGCTGGGCTTCCGTGGGGGCTGGGCGTCCTGGATCAGAGCCACCGTCCCCGGGGCGCTGAGAACTAAAGTCCCGAAGAACCAAAGGAGAACCGAAGCCGGATGCTCGCGCTGCACCTGCCGCGGTGCCGCAGGAAGAGACGACGGATCCCACGGCGCCCTCCACAGCCGAACTTCCTCCCTTTATGCACTTTTGATAAGCAATTGGGAAAGATATTCTCAAAATAATACAGATAAGCTTCTGTTTTCACCGATCAGAATAGTAAGCTTCTTTAAAAAAAAAAAGAGAGAAGGTTTTTTTGTGCTTAGTCCTGACAAAGACGCAGAGACAGGTAGTCAACCATGCTCTGCCCGGCGGAGAGTGAACACGTCCATTTCTGGGCAAAATGTAATAATACTAAGAACTGAGGCTTCAGTGCTCACACAGTTTGATACTGTAATTCTACATGTGAAAATGTTTCAGAAGGAATAATCCCCAATACTCCCCAAAGCACAGACATCCTTTGTGTTGAAAAATGACGAAGAGCTTATTAACACTGGAATCAACATATTGGGAATTGATAAGTATATTACAATAGGTTGGGATATCATTCTGTCATTAACAACACTGATGAGTTTTTGATAACATGAGGAAATCTTAAGAGAAAGAAACAGAATTTCATATATATGGGATAATCACAAGTATACAAAAATAAACATAAAAGATTGGAGAAAATGGGAGTGGGTGATTTTCCCTTTTACCGTTTTATGAACTATTTCAGAGCTACATATAGATATAGAGACTAATTTAGCCATCACTAAGCACTAGAAATGCAACATTCTGCCTGATATGGCCCCTGAGGGACCCCCGAGGGAAAACTCTACATGCTTTTATTAAATGTGAATGATTCCTGAACATTATATAACATTGCTTTAACTATTTCAAGCTTTCTTATTCGGATACTTCTGTGACTTGCTTTTTCCAGTCAATATCATGCTTTGGGGATTTACCCATCCTGACTCACTGTTGATAAATTCAAATCTGGTTCACTTAGTAAATGAGTTAATATTCATAAGGAACTTAGAGCAGGGTGCTACATGAGTTTTGGGGTTTTTGATAAATACAAATCCATTTTCCCTGAGGTATAGTATACTACTGTGTTAATATTAGGTTGCATTTACTTATCCGTTCTCCTACTGATGAAAAAATCAGACTGTTTGTCTATTATTCTGACTACAAACAATGCTGCTATGGACATTCTAGTCCATATCTGCTTGTCCACGTGTGTGAGTGTGAGAGTTTCTGTAGGTGCACACCTAGAATCGGGGCTGCACTGTTACAATGGATGCTCAGCAGCAGTGCAGCAAGTTACTGCCAACAAATGAGTCATCGTGTTCCCAGTCCTCACCCCCACGCTTGCTATGGTCAGATTTGTTCATTTTCCCCCCAGTTTAATGGCCCTGTAGAGAAGGCAATGGCACCCCACTTCAGTATTCTTGCCTGGAAAATCCCATGGATGGAGGAGCCTGGTAGGCTGGGCGACTTCACTTTCACTTTCACTTTCATGCATTGGAGAAGGACATGGCAACCCACTTCAGTGTTCCTGCCTGGAGAATTCCAGGGACGGGGGAGCCTGGTGGGCTGCCCTCTATGGGGTCGCACAGAGTCGGACATGACTGAAGTGACTTAGCAGCAGCAGCAGTATATTTCTGGATGCTTTAAATTTGCATTTCCCTGATAACCATGAGTTTAGAGGTGAGGTATCTATTCACATGTTTACTGGTTATTTGTATTATTTTTTTCATTCTGTAAACTCCTTTTCCTCACCTTTTCCTTTCTTTGTACTGGCTGTTGTCATTTTCTTGTTGACTTACAAGAATTCTTATATATTTTGGATACTATGACAATAAATGTGAATGAGCTGACTTTCCACATAAAATATAGCAATTATTAAATCAAAGAACAAAATCCAAATATATTATGTTTATTGGAAGCACACTTAAAATGAAGTGATACAGAAAGGTTGATGATTAAAGAAATGGCAGATAAATGCAAAGAAAAGGAAAGAAGAAATGACAACATAGATCATGTGAAACTTAAGATAAAAAGTACTAAATAAGACAAAGATAATGTGTAATCACAAAAGGCACATTTTAAGGAGAAGGCATTAGTCATAAACCTCTAAAACTAAACATCTTGGCAGCCAAATATATAATGCATAAACTTTTAGAAATATAAGAAGAACCTCATTTTAAAACATGCATGCATAATTAAAGGAATTTAATATAATTCTTTCAAATTCTGACAGATCTAGATGATAAAAATTTAGCCAGAACATAGAGGATTTGAGTATTAAAATCAACCAGCTGAATTTAATAAATGCATATAGAACTTTGAAACCTAAAAATACAGAACATGCTTTTTTTCTTATGTCAATAAAACATTTAACTATTTATATAGCATATTTCAATATTATATATATTTCTATATTCATGTATCACATATATTATATATCCACCATGTACTTGGCCACAAATAAAACTTAACAAATTCAAAAACGTGAAGATTTTGTAAGATGTGTTCTTCTGACCACTGTTTTAGAATTCAAATGAATAATAAACAGAGGACCCCCAAACTATTAGCAACTTAGAATAAAAATAACCTCTAAATCAATACATAAATCAAAATAGAAACCAAGAACTCTCTAGAACGCAATGACGCATATGTTTTAGTGTTAAACCCATATTCCGGGGAAAATTATAGTCTTCAATGCCTTCACTGTTAAAGAAGGCTGAAATTAAAGGAATCAAGAACTCTTCTTAGGAAATTAAAAACAAACAATCTAGCCAAACAGACTAGTAAAAGTGGAAGCCAAAATCACTGAAATAGACAAAAAAGACAGAAGAAATCACAAATCTAATTTTTGTATTGTGGTAAAATATACATGATATTTATCATTTTAACCTTTCATAAGTGTGCAATTCCATGACATTAAATAGATTCATAATGTTGTATAACTATCACCACTATTTATATTCAAAACTTTATCATCATCCTCAACAAAAACTCTGTACCCATTAAAAGAAACCCCTCCTTTCTCCCTCCCCCCCAACCCCTGGTAACCTATTTTCTGTCTCTATGAATTGTTTACTCTAGATACCTCATAAGTGGAATCATTACAATATTGGTCCTTTTGTGTCTTGTGTATTACAGTAAGTATGTTTTCAAGATACATACATGTTGTAGCATGTATAAAAATTTAATTTCTTTTTATGGTTGAATAATATTTTACTGTAAGTATATTCTACATTTTGTTTATCCATATTTTGGTTATCTGTTGATAGACACTTGTGACTGTTGCCACCTTTTACCTATTGTGAATAATTCTACTATGAACATTGGTGTACAAGTATTTGTTTGAGTTTCTGTATTCAATTCTTGGAATGTATACATAGGTGTGTAATTCCTGAGTCATATGGCAGTTCTATGCCAAATCTAAGTGTTTTGTAAGATCAACTGATCTTACAAACAAGAGAGACAATGCCCACCATCAGGGGCAAACAAGAGAGATCAAATATAAGCAGTAGTAGAAATTAGAAAAGCCATACAGATACAAAAGAGAGAAAAATAATTATAAGACAATATTATTAACAACTCTATAACAGCCAACTGGAAAATCTAGAGAAAACTATTGAACACCTGGAAAAATACAAATTGACACCAAAAGAAACAGAAAATTCAAATAGATTGGTTACTACAAGAGACCAAAAAAGTAAAAACAGTACAGTGTAAGAACAGAAGGACACTTCTTAACTGTGATAAAGAATATTCACCAAAAATCAGTAGCAAATATCTTACTAAAACAGTGAAACCTTCAAACCATTTCCATTAATATTATGCAGGAAGAAGGGATACCCACTGTGACTGTTATTAGCTAACTTACTTTAAAGGGTCTATAAAATGAAAGTGAAGTCACATCCAACTCTTTGACACTCTATGGACTGTAGCCTACCAGGCTCCTCCATCCATGGAATTTTCCAGGCAAGAGTACAGCAGTGGGTTGCCATTTCCTTCTCCAGGGGATCTTCCCGACCCAGTGCTCGAACTCTGGTCCTCTGCATTGCAGGCAGAGGCTTTACCATCTGAGCCATCAGGGAAGCCCTTAAAGGCTCTATAGCATTATTCAAACAAAATAAAATTGTAAGAATAAATTCTGACAGCAGAAAAAAAGTTCTGTACTTGCAGATGGTGTGATTGTATATTGAGAAGAACCCAAGAGACTGTAGTAAAAAAAAAAAATCTATCAAAGAAGAAATAAATAAACAAGATATTTACAGACTGCAATAACTACTCTGCAGGAAAGGAACAGAGTAATGATAGAAAGTAGCTAGGCGAAGGACCCTGCTTTAGACAGGCTGTGCAAAGAAGACTCTTCTTTAGGTGGTGGATACTGAAACTGGACCCGGGCAATGAGAAGAAAGAGCTCAGGGTGGCATTCCAGCCAGGGAAAACACTGTGTGCACAGGAAGCTTGAGGAACTGCAGGAAGGCCATCATGGATGGCACCGCTGGGAGGGGGTGGTGCAGGCTGGTGGTGGGCATAACCCTGGGGTTGGTACTCGGCGCGCAGAGCCCCGGGACCTCAGGAAGTTCAGAGCTTGCCCACTGGAGGGCAGTGGCGCGCTTCTCAGAAGAGACCGCCCAGGAGCGTTCGGTTCTCGATCCCGGCTCCAGTATCCCACCAGAGGTTAGGAAAACACGCCGCCAGCATACACACAGGCCGTAGAGGAAACGGGGGCAGACCGGTGGAAGAAGCCAGGTTAGGGATCAAGTTAAGTTGGTCCTTAACGTAGAGGGCAGCAGGGGTACTTAGTCCTGTTTGAGACTGAAACTCCTCTCACACCAGCTCTGAAGCAATTTTCCCAGTGTCGCCACCACGCCTAAATCCCCACGTTAGAATCGCTGCACTTATTACGGAAGACCCCAGTCAAATGCGCATGTGTTAACCACTGCTGCCCAAGGACATCTCGTTAGTCCCATGGGACACAGTGACACGTTAGCAGATTAAATTTGCCCTGAAGTGGGGTTGGGGAGATCTTTGGGCTGTAGGTTGTCAGGGATGTTGTTACTGCCGCGAGGACTGCAATGATGACCACTGTTTATTCACTTGTTTCTTGCCAGGTATCAAAGAGCTTTGTTGGATTATCCCCCCTAATAAAACAGCATCTTGAGATCTCTTTTTCTGCTGGATTTTCCCACTGCAAAGTTACTGTTTTTCCCTTCGTAATTAATGAATACTGGGGGGGGGGGGGGTAGTTACCGAGACTCTGCAATATTCTGCTTTTCCTCGAACTTCCCCTCACTTCTCCATATCCTTGGACTGCCTCTGCAACACCCCTCCAGGCTGGCATTTGTGGCTTTTGCTCTTGCTTCAGCTTTGCTTTCCCTCCAACCCCACCCGAGTACCTCACTGCGTTTGCATCTCCCTCCCCCTCAGCTCCCGTCCTCTGCTCATGCCCCTCCCCCTGCACCTGGCATCTGCGCTCCTGTGGGTTTCGACGTCCAGGCTCTGGACCCCTCTGCGGACCTCTTCCTCCTTCATCTGACTCCACTCTTGTCCTCTCTTCTCCCCTCCTCCCCTGTGGGTTCTTCCCTGGTGGCTCCTTCTTTGTTGAGTTCCCATATCCTTCAAACTCCACAAATCATATCCTTTACCATTTTCTTGGGAAGAACCAAGCCTTGGATCCTGAACCACACCATTGGGCTGCATCCTCCAGGCCCACAAGCTCTGTGCTTGCCCAGCTTCAAGACCAAAGAAAGAGCCTGGAGTCAGAAACACCAGTGGCCTAATGCATGTGGCGCTTACCTGTCTGAAGCGAGGTTCTGGAGCGACACCCCACCGCACTGGGCAGGCAGGACACGGCCGGCTTCACTCGCCCGGGGCAGGGGAGGTTATCAGATATGGGGCACTTGTCAGATTGGCTCATGAGTTACCAGAGAAACCAGCAGAGGAGCACGTCCCTGCTATCAGGTGGAGATGTCCTGCTCTCAAATTAGAACGCTCATTAGCTGGGGTGGGGTCAAGTATGTAGGAAGGTCAGTCAGGTGAGCAGGGTAGGTGCAGCAGGCACTGGCTGAGCAGGTGTACAGGCAGCGAGAGAGCCACCACTTTGGGTGGCCTGATGATAGGTATTGTTGTTGGTGTCTAGTCACTAAGTTGTGTTTAGCTCTTTTGCGACCCCATGGGCTGCAGCCCGCCAGGTTCATCAGTCAGTGGGATTTCCCAGATAAGCATCCTGGAGTGATTGCCATTTCCTTCTCCAGGTTATATGTATGTTAACTTCCTAATCCTTTCTCTATATTCTCCGAACATCTCCACCTCCACAAGCATCCTTTCCTTCTTCCATCCAGTCTCAGACAACCAGCAAAGGCCTCTGGGGCCAGCTGGAGCTCTGACACCACCTGGTAGAGTAGAACGAACACTGGCTTTGGGGGAAGTCAGATCTGATGTGGCTCCTAGTGCCACCATTTACTAACTATGTGACCACTGTCCTTTCCTTTGAACTTTCTGAGCATCAGTGGACCTGTTGGTGACATCTGGATAAAAACACTGATTATTAAATATTTTAAGAATTAATATTGATGTGTGACAAGTTCCTGAAACAGACTCTGACATGTAATGCTCAATAGATGGTGCACGTGTGCTCAGTCCTGTCCGACTCTTTGCGACCCCATCGACCCCATGGTCTGTAGCCCACCAGGCTCCTCTGTCCATGGGGATTCTCCAGGCAAGAATATAGGAGTGGGCTTTTATTTCCTCCTCCAGGGGATCTTCCCAACCCAGGGATCGAACCCACATCTCCTACATCTCCCGCATTGGCAGGTGGGTTCTTTACTCTGTGCCCCCTGGGAAGCCCTCAATAAATGATGACTATTATAATTATTCATGGTATGGGTCCGACTCCCTCTAAAAACTTTATGCATTACCTCTCCTCTCTCCTGTGCTTTCAACCTCTCACTCCCAACTGGTTTCTTCCCTCAGCTCATGAACAAGGTCAAACCTCTCCCATCTTTAAAAACAAACTAAATAAATAAATGGAAAAACAAAAAGTCCTCTGAAAAAAAAATACCCCACCAGCTCCCACAAGTATTTTCACACCTGGTCAGGAAAGGAGAACTTCCATAGGAGGGAATCCTTGGCTTAACTAATGCCTGGTTCTCCATCATCTGTGGGAGTTTCTTGTCTGGCCTTTCTGAATCAGAGAATTGACTTATGTCATCAATTCTGGAAAATTCTCAACCATTATCTTTTCAAATATTGTCTCTGCTCCATTTTCTCTCTCCCTTCCTTCCAAAACTCCAGTTAAACATATATTGGACTTTCCCACTGTATTGTCTCATTTATCTCCTCATCTGTATTTTCCACCTTGGAGCCCCCTGGGCTTCGTTCTGAATGGCTTCTGACTTATCTTCCTTTCCACTTTCTTGTTAACCTTATTGCATAACCCTACTTTTCAGTTCCATAATATCTAGTTGATTCTTTTTAAAGCCAGCAATCTGCTTTCAGAGTTTCCATATCCTTACATAAAACTCTAAATCCTGCTTTTATCTCCATGGACACAGTAAGCATTGCTTTATTACAAGCTGAATCTAGTGACTCTAGTATCTGGGATCCCAGTGGGTCTGTTTCTATGGCTTCTGCTGATTCTACCACTTATTTGGTTGTTTGTTTTACATGCCATGTATGCTGGTGTACTTTCTGCACACTTTATCTGAAATGACTATTTTGAGAATTAATTTGAGACCTAGGCTCTTCTTCCAGAGAGGGTTTTCTTTCCTTCTGCCAGAACCTGAGGTCACTCAGTCCAGGAACAAGACCTGAGGATATTCTAGATGACCCCAGAGTCAGTCCCGGCCCCATATCCAATTGCAGCCCTTTAAGATCTCTGCTCAATGCAGAAGGTGGGCATAATGGAAAGAAGAGCAGAAGGGAGGGGGAAAGAAGGAAGGAAAAGAGACAAGAGAATACGTCTTTATATACAGGGTGAAGATGGGCTTGGGTAGAGATGAAACCCTTTACCTTAGGCAGAGTTCTTAGCCACAGACCACAAAACTGTCTTTGGCAGTTTTACTTAGAAAGGAAGTTTAATACAGATATCATCTGGAGGGCTAAGATCCAAGGTAGAGTCCAGGGTGGGTGTGTAGCCTGTGTCCACTCCAAGGGAGGCCATGAAGGACAAAGGACAAACCTGGCATTTCTAGGTCCTTCTGAGGACCTGGACTCTTGCTGTGTCTGCCCTGTAGGTGGGGAATTCCTTAAAAAGAGGAAGAGGGTTCAAATACTGAGCAGACAAACAGAATAACTATGTCCATTAAGCTCCCCCTCTCCTCCACCCCTGAACGGTGCGAGTTTGAGGTATGTCCAGAAAAGTAAGAACCTGAACTCTGTTAATAACCAAGGTTCAGAGGTCACTGACCCCCTGGAGTCCTTGACAAGAACCATTTCAAGAAGAAACAACACAACACCAAAGAGAATATTGGCTGCAAAGGAGGAAGGCATCTTCTACTACAAACCCCACTTCTCTTCAAACCCAGAATGTCTAAATGAGGGTGGCTTCAGAAAAACTGGGAGGCTGGTCCTCAGCCTTATTCTCCACCTAGTTTCCTGCAGCCACAGGTATTGTACTCTGAGAAGATAGTCTAGGTGGAGGACCGAGGAGAGTGATCTCACAGAACGGAAGAGCCCCACAGAGCTCCAAGAATCTTCCTGCATGTGGGGTCCCCTCTCTCATGGAAAAGGAGCTATTTCCACCTTACTTGGCATCAGCATCATTCCCTGGGGAGAACTGCCAGGGATCTAAACCAACAAAACCAGGGCCGTCCAAGCTGTCCATCGAGGCCATTGCCCATGGAGCCCCAGCCCAGAGACCCAGCTAGGCCAGTGGCGAGCCTGGGCAACCCTTGGTGATGGCATTACCATGGGCCAAGAAAGGGCTGGAAGCCAGCAGCCCCAGGCCACAGTGCCCACGATGGCCTGCTGAGGGCAGCACTGCAGGGTCAGTGCCCAGCACACAGTATGGGCGGTGCATCTACACCTGACCCGCAATGAGCTGATGGAGCAGGGCCCGGAGCTGACTCTTGCAGACAGAATTCCGTAGAAGAGAAGTTCTGCACTAAGACCCTCTGTGACATTGCAAATCCTGGGGGCAAAGAGCCGCTAATAAGTAGACACTCGTGTTCATCAGACTGGACTTGTAGTCGCAGCCGGTGAAACCTGGTGTGGTGGTACCATGGTTGTAACAACGCACACAACTGTCACATCGTGTCGCATTCTCACACATTAGCCTGATGCTGGGAGGACATCACGTCTTTGAAAGCACAGGGAGCAAAGTGGCACTACTGGGGCACTGCCTCCTGCCTCTGGGAACACCTTCTTGAGAGGTAAACTACCTGTTTATTTGTTGAGCTGTTGCCAGGCTCCTCCCGGCGGGATGTGAGGGGCAGCTGTCCCCCGTGACGAGTCCTGGGCTCTTCTCAGGGGGATGTCCCTGCCCTGCTGGGACCACATTTAAGAAGAAATGTGACAGCACAGGTGATGGCAGCAGGTACTCTTGGAAGAGGTGGGGGAAGCAGTTGCCTTCTTGCTGCTAAGTCGCTTCAGTCGTGTCCGACTCTGTGCGACCCCATAGACGGCAGCCCACCAGGCTCCTCCGTCCCTGGGATCCTCCAGGCAAGAACACTGGAGTGGGTTGCCATTTCCTTCTCCAATGCATGAACATGTAAAGTGAAAGTGAAGATGCTCAGTCTATCTGACTCTTAGCGACCCCATGGACTGCAGCCTACCAGGCTCCTCCATCCATGGGATTTTCCAGGCAAGAGTGCTGGAGTGGGGTGACGTTGCCTTCTCCAAGTTGCCTTCTTAGTATCCGTCATACTAAGTTCTGTTCCCAAGGTTAAGCAGATGGTGATGGTGGACTAGGAAGAGGCTGAGAAGCTGGTCCTTCTCCACATGCTAGGGCAGCAGGTACCTCGCTCCTCTTGCTTGGCATTTGGAGCCGTGATGAACCGGGCATGTCTGGCAGAGAAGCACACGAAGAGGGATTGGACGGCCAGTGCCTTGGGTGTGGGTATTCAGGGCACAAACAGCCCGCTGAACAGCCCCCTGGCTGCTGCAGCTGTGGGTGATCGTGTGACTCCCCCTACCTCCTGCCAGAGACCCCAGGCTTCCTCACCACCTTCTGCTGGCCCCTGGCCTGAGGAGCTATTGTGTTGCCACCATCTGCAGCCTCTGGCACCACTGCTGCCACTCCTGTGTAAGGGCATGTGCCAGGTCCCTCCATGCCCGGTGAGCCCCAAGCTGGAGCCCAGGAAGCTGGGGGTAAAGGTCATGCTGCAGCATGGAACTCCAGGCTCAGAGCTGTCCTTGGAGGAGCCCCACAGGTGGGCAGACTAAAGTGTCCTGAGTGTCATGACTGTCTATCCCATGAGCTGTGTTCTTGTTTCCTGAAGCTGTTCAGCTCCTGAGATGGCTTCAGGACCTGTCTGTCTGTCTGTCTCATGGTGTGGGGGTGGGACAGATTCTTCATACTGATCCAGAAAGGGTCTGGATGGAGAGAGAGGATTGAGCAACATGTCTGGACATGACGTTGCTGACCAGCTTCTTCTTTCATTGAAGCGTAACAAAAATACAGACAAGTGGGTAAATTATAAGTGTGCAGCTCAACAGATTTTTCGCAAATCACCTGTGTAACTGGCATCCAGTCAAGAAATAGAAATGTGCCAGAAGTCCCTCCTGACACCTCCCAGCCACTCCCCCTCACAAAGACCACTATCCTGACTTCTGACACCATAAGTTAGTTTTGCCCATTGGAAGACATAATAAGAATAGAATCATAAGATATTGCTGATGGACTTTAAAAGAAAAAAAAAAAAAAAAACAGAAATATCCAATACCTAATGCTGGGAGTTTTGCTTTGGATGATATTATCACCTAACATCATCATCCTCACACTTGTAATAAACCCAGGCTCCTCTATCCATGGGATTCTCCAGGCAAGAATACTGGAGTGGGTTGCCATGCCCTTCTCCAGGAGATCTTCCTGACTCAGTGATCGAACCTGCATCTCTTATGTCTCCTGCATTAGTAGGCAGGTTCTTTACCACTAGCATCACCTGGGAAGCCCGAGCTCACCTCGGGCAGTGCAAAAACAGACCAAGCAGTGCTGTGCTGCAGAAAGTGTTTAGAGCAGATTCACACACTCAAAGTCTGAAGGGAGGGTAACTCCAGTCTTGGAATGCTCAGGAACCTTGGACAGAGTGTTGGATTTCAGAGAGTCTGGGATGGGTAGGCAATGAGTCAACTTCACCTACATTTCAAAAGGTAGGGCGATGCTCCACTAACATCTGGATCACACACTAGATAAGCACAACATCTCATTAGAGGAGATACAAAGAACCACACGTGGGCATCCTTATTTGACATTAACTGGCAAATTTATTCCTGTGTGAGTTACACCTGCATGAATCACCTGACAGGGCTGAAACAAACCAAGCACATCCAGGTCCGGAAAAAGAGAAGCGTGGGAGAAGTTTCCAGCCACAGGTATGGAAAGGGACCAGGAAGAAAGCCTGCTGGGAGAGGTGTCACCATCCAGCCACCCAAGAAGAAGAGCTGTGAGGGGCATGGAGAGGGCCTCCAGGGCCAGTCTTGGGCAAGGGACAGACAACTCTTAAAGGGACAGTGAGATTTCCTCACACCTTTCCCCAGCAGCAGCAATAAATGAAACCCGAACGGCTCCAGTTTGAGTCTCCCAGGGGAGTAGGAGGCCCGTTCAAGCACGAGGGCAAAACCCGTCCTTCCATCAGTCACCACAAAGAACGTAGAATGGTTTTCAACCTGACAGCAAATGACATCACCAGGAGAGAGTTCATCTTTCACTTAAAAAAAAAAATTCTGTTTAAAAAATACACAACATAAAAAGGTACCATTTTAACCATTTTTAGGGATACAGTTCAGAGGCATTAAGTGCATCGATACTGTTGTGTAACCATCACCACTGTCCCTCTCCAGAACTCCTTCATCTTACCAAACTGAGACGGTCCTCATTAAACACTAATACCCATCCCCCTCCCCCAACCCCTGGCAACCAACCTACTTCCTATCTCTAAGGATCTGACCACTCTAGGTGCCTCACAGAATACGGATAGAAGTGGAATCATACAGCATTTGGTCCTTCGTGTCTGCAGGGGAGATTTTAAAAACATGAATACCCAGGCCCAACAACTCCTGATCAATAAACCAGAACTTGGGGGCAGGAACCCCTCCCCACAGCAAACACATCCGAGCACCTGCTGGCTAATGCCTAAAATTCCTTTAGATGTGGGTAAAGCTAAGGATTTTTCCTATTTCAACTGGAGATGAAAGGTTTAAAATGACTGACTGAGATATCACAGTGACTGAAACTCATCTGCTCAAGATTAAACTATCAGTCAACAAGCACAGATGACTGTTATCAGGCACTGTCTCCTTCTGAGACCCAGGAGCACTCAGATGACAGCAGATGATGAAATGGGGTGAGACAGACTAACTAGAGACTCGTGGTCACTTTTGGAGTTCAGGCTGGTAATAAAGGTTAGTTCTGCTTACCTTTACTTACCCTGTGGACAAAATAGGAGTTGGGAGTAGAGGAATTTAGGTCCAAAACAGCTGTGTACTCACCCGGTTTACTGGAACGTGGCCACTCTGACATATGGTTCCCATCAACTATATTTTTGCATGATTCTTGAATCCTGCCTCACACCCCCCACCTTTTTCTATTTGGCTGCACTGACTTCATTACAATGGAACTTCTCTTCCATGGGTTCTGATTGAGGCATGACCAGTGCCTTGTTCAAGAAGAGTTTCTGCCGCTGCTTGTTTCTGCAGAACTAGGAATACATAGAAAACAATCAGATAGGTTGGAGAGATACAGACATATGCAAAATAACAGAATGACAAGAAAGGTTCACACCAAGCCTGGCCCTACCTGTGAATGACGAAAGGTATGGACTGGGGACTGAGAAGGACCTGAATGTTTATTTATTTTTTTAAATCCTGAAGCAAAACATGACAAAATGTTAACACTTATGCATTCTGTATTGGCATTTGCTATGTTATATTACTCTTTTTACTTGTCTTCATGACCTTTGGTGTCTTTAAAAGTTGTCAGTATTGCATATATATATAAAAGTTGTCAGTATTGCATATATAACTGCACATGATTATAAATGTATAAAGAAATATTTTGATGACTAAAGAGAATTCTTGAAGTTTTTTATGTTAATGATTTTATCATAAAATTAAATTAATAAAGCCTCACAGAAAAGTTGAAAAATATAAGAAAATAGAGATGCAAATTAACATTTCCCATAAAACTACCATCCAGAATGTGCCACAGTTAAAAATTTTTAGCATTTCTTTTTATTATTTTCATTTGCACTGGGTCTTCATTGCTTTCATGGGCTTTCCTCTGGTTGGGGTGAGCGGGGGCCACTCGCAATTGCAATGCAGGAGCTTCTCATTGTGGTGCAGACCATGGGCTCTAGATGCGTGGGCTCAGTAGTTGCAACAAATGGGCTCAGTAGTTGAAGCACACAGGCTTAGTTGCTCACAGCCTGTGGAATCTTCCCAGAGCAGGAATCGAACCCACATCCCCTCGATGGGTAGGTGGATTCCCATCCACTATACCACCATGGAAGTCCCAGAATTTGCCACATTGTGATGTCTTGATAGCTAAGCTTTTTCTCCAGGCATTAAATAATTGCAACATTGGTTTTAAGTTTTCAGATAGCTTCTGATTATAAAAATAATACTTTCTTATTATAAAATGGAGAAAAAGATAGATAAGGAAAGAAAATTACTCATGGCCTTAATACCTGGAGTGTCTCTGTCAAGGTTCTTGATGGCAAAAACCAAAATCTGATTCTAGCTGCGAGGAGAATGATATCACTGGAAAGACGGGAATAGCATACATCAACAGTGGGGAGATGGGCTCCCAGGGCTGTTTTTATTTCCTTCATCTCCTCTTCTGGTCTTTATGTAATAGGTTGACCCAGAAATTCAGTCAGAGATTGAATGGCTAGACCCTAATACCAGAGAAGGAAATGGCAACCCAGTCCAGTATTCTTGCCTGGAGAATCCCATAGGCAGAGGAGCCTGGCAGGCTACAGTCCACGGGGTCGCAAGGAGTTGGACATGATTGAAGCGACTTAGCACGCACACAGAGACCCTAATGCCAGTTTGATCCTGGTTTGAACATTATTTCTACGATGGGAAGGAGTCACTCAGTGTCACAATGGCCTTTTTGTTGAGGGGAGAGAGCTTATCATTTGTCATTCTCTAGCATTTTTCTTGTTTTCTTGAGTATTTGTGTCTTGTCTCTCTTCTTTGTTGTATTCTCAGGGTTGGAACAGCATCTGGCATTAGCAGTATTCACTGTTGAATGAGTAAGTGAGTCAAAGAGCCTTCAGTGGTCTTACCTACAAAGTACCTTCCTTTAACTACCACTGGACATGTCATCTAAGAAGCCAACCTGGGGAAGCACCATCTTTCATCTGCATTCCTACCCCCCACCTCTTGGTGCAGCAGCAATCCTAATACATCTCTGTGTCCGCTACCTGCAGCCAACACCATATCCCTCTTTTTAGCCTGTTTGCCTTGTGCCTTGAGGAGCCTGAACTATCCATGTGACGCCTCTGCTTCCAGTTCAATGACATCATCGTGTCCCTTGATGGGTATATTCTTCCCTTTGGTGTTAAAACTTTCAACCCTCAGGGTCTAATGTTGCTAGGATGGAAAAAATATTTTTATATCTGTTCACTAACGCAGCAGCCATAAGTTGGTGGGGTTTTTTTTTTTTTGGCTCATTATTTATCATTCTTTACCACTTTTATTTGTCATCGAGGAGTGGGAGGAACTATGTCACCCTCTGTGGGAGGAATTCAGTATTCTTAAGGCTACAGATAAGCTCCACCCCAGCTACCACAGCCACACTAAACATGAGGCCACTTAGCACACACTGGGTGGAGGGGAAGGGAGCAGAATGCCATTGCAGAGCATGTCCTGGTCCCTGGTCACTGAAAACCCCCACCAGGGGAACATTTTGTTCAGCATTCACAAGAGATGAATATTCTGGGCCCATTCCAAGAGTTTGAGCCTTTAAGTCTTCCCCAAACTTCTTTGTTATAAATCCTCTCATCTGAGTTCTTTTAGGCCATTGATCATATGACAAGATTTAACTATTACCCAGGATTTAGTGGGCCTTGCTCGGTGGCTCCGTGGTAAAGAATCTACCTGCAATGCAGAAGACACAGGAGACTCGGGTTCAATCCCTGGATGAGGAATATCTCCCTGTAGGAGGGCACGGCAACCCACTCCAGTATTCTTGCCTGGAGAATCCCATGGACAGAGGAGCCTGGCGGGCTTCAGTCTATAGGTTCACAAAGAGTCAAACATGACTGAAGCAACTGAGCGCGCGCGGGCGCGCGCACACACACACACACACACACACACACACACACACACACGCACACAGGATTTAGTGGTCCTTGAGCTGTTCCAGAAAAAGTAGAATTTTTTTTTAATGTTAATATTCTGTTCAAAGTTCTGCCCTCTAGAAGTGTTTGTTTTATACGCTGTTCTTCAGGACCATCTGGAGCAAAACTATAGCACTGCTCGGCACATTATCTCTGGGAGAGCCACCTGGAACCAAGCTTGACTGTTCCCTCCTCATCAAGTAGTCAGAGAGAGCTCTACTCTCCTCTACTAGGTGTTGGCAAAGGGAGCAGAGGGAGGAGGAAGCATGCTAGGAATGTGAGCAACACATTTCTGCCACTTATTTTTGCTTTCAGGTCATGCTCAAGCCAGGCCTCATTGTACATATCAGTTTGATGATGGAGCATTGTTATGCAGCCTGACGTTAGATTCAGAAAATATCCAGAAAACATGGTTACCATACTAGTGTTCAGTATGGAAAGTGTTAAATCTCCAGAAGAGCCCAATAGCAAGTTAAGATTCAGTTTCTCAAAATGTCACTCTGCTATTTGCCAACACAGTCATGGTTTTGCTCCAGAATCATGAAGCCTTCACTGTGATTCTCATATCTGGACTTGACACAGCCTCCATACCTCTGGATCCACTATGCAATAATGAAGCTGCTGGCACTGCAACCTGGGCCAGTTGGAAGGTCTTCCCTTACATTGACCTCCACCTAAAAACAAACACATGTGGACACTCTACCCAACAACAACAGAACACAAATTCTTCTCAAGTGCACGTGGACCTTCTCCAGGAGAGAACATGGGTTAGGTCACAATTTAGAACACTTTAAAAGATAGATGTCCTATCAAGTATCTTCTCCAACCACATGGGATTAAGTTAGAAATAAACTGCAGAAGGAAAACTCACAAATTTGTGGCAATTAGCACACTCTTAAACAACTAATGGGTCAATGTTTTACTCCGCTTGGGCCACCATGACAAAGTATGACAGACTGAGTGGCTGAAAGAGCAGATATTTATTTCTTCAGCTCTGGAGGCTGGGCAATCCAAAACCAAGGAGCTAGCCAATTCAGTTCTTGGTGAAGACATACTCGCTGGCTTGCAGATGGCACCTTCTCCGCCAGGTCCTTACAGAGCAGACAGAGCATTCTCATCTCTCTCTTCTTATAAGGACATTAATCTCACTGTAGGGGCCTGACCCCCATAACCTCCTTTGAACCTAATTGCCTCCTAGAAGCCTCAGCTCCAGCTACCCTCACATTGGGGTATTAGTGCTTCAACATGTGAACTGTAAGGGGACACAAACATTCAGTCCATAACATTCTGCTCCTGGCCTCCCTTAAAGTCATAAAGATATGCAAAAAATTCATCCCATCCCAACAGTCCCAAAAGTGTCAACTCATTCCAGCATCAACTCTAAAATCAAAAGCCTAAAGGTTTATCTAAATAGTATCTAAGTCAGCTAACGGTGAGACTTAAGGTATGATTCATCCTGAGGCAAAACTCCTTCTCAGCTGTGAACCTGTCAAATCAGACAAGTTGTGTGGTTCCAAATACAGTCATGGGATAGGCATAGGCTATATGTACCCTTTCCAAAAGGGAGAAAGTGAAAGGAAAGGGTTATGGTCTTAAGGAAGTACGAAAGTTAGCAAGGTCAATATCATTACATCTTAAGGCTAGAGAAGAATTCTCTTTGGTCAGATACTCTGCCCTTAGTCCCTTGGAGCAATGGTCCTGCCTTTAAGACCCACTGGATTGGCGACACCATCCCTGTGGCTCTACTTGGCAGGTTACCACCCCACGGCTCCAGGTGACCCCACCCACAAGGTTCCAGAAGACCACTGTCTGGCCTGTTGAGATTGAGGTGGTGTCCCCCCGCCCCCCGACATTTTGAAACCAAGGAAGCAGCCCCAATGATCTCTGAATTGCCTTCAGGGTCATTTTCCCCTTGTCTTGAAGAATAGCACATGTTCACAGCCAAATAGCTTTACCATCCAGTGCTGCCTCTAGGACCTAAGAAGCCAAATAGCTTTCCCTCGTTTAGTCTCAGCTCCACTCCCTTCGGTTGAAACTGGCATTGTTTCTGATGGGGTGGCTAATCAGGTCTGTAGTCTCATCCCATGCTAATCCCCTTATCAAGAGGTTGTTGAGCCACACCTTCATGTTCTCTTCAGAACATCTCTTTCATTTTTTGCAATATGGACAGGCTGAGAATTTTGAAGTCCGGTTCTTGCCTGGGAAATCCTGTGATTAGAGGAGCCTAGTGCACGGAGGCTACAATCCATGGAATCACAAAGAGTCGGACACAACTTAATGATGAAACAACAATAACAATAATCAATTAGCAGGCACCAAGCCTCTCTTTCAACACTTTGCTTAGTAATCTCTTCAGTTAATGGCATCCAGTCCCATGATTTGGGCTTCCCTGGTATCTCAGCAGTAAAGAATTTGCCTGCAATGAGGGAGATCTGAGTTCAGTCCTTGGGTTGGGAAGGTCCCCTGGAGAAGGGAAAGGCTACCCACTCCAGTATTCTGGCCTGGAGAACTCCATGGACTGCAGTCCATGGGGTCACAGAGTTGGACAAAACTGAGTGACTTTCACATTCACGTTCACAGTCCCATCATTTAATGGCAAATAGAAGGGGGGAAAGTGAATGCAGGGACAGACTTTACTTTTGGGGGCTCCAAAATCACTGTGGACGATGACTGCAGCCATGAAATTAAAAGACGCTTGCTCCTTTGAAGGAAAGCTAAGACAAATCTAGACAGTGTATTAAAAAGCTGAGGCATCACTTTGGTGATGGTCTCTATAGTCAAAGCAATGGTTTTTCCAGTAATCATGTATGGATTTGAGAGGTGAACCATAAAGAAGGCTGAACTGTGGTGCTGGAAAAGACTCCCGAGAGTCCCTTGGACTGCAAGGAGATCAAACCAGTCAATCCTAAAGGAAATCAACCCTGAATATTCATTGGAAGGATTGATGTTGAAGCTGAAGCTCCAATACTTTGGCCACCTGACGTGAAGAGCTGACTCACTGGAAAAGACCCTGATGCTCGGAAACATCGAGGGCAGGAAGAGAGGAGGACGACAGAGGATGAGATGGTTGGATGGCATCACTGACTCAATGCACATGAGTTTGAGCAAACTTAGGGAGAGAGTGAAGGACAGGAAAGCCTGGCATTCTGCAGTCCATGGGGTCACAGTCAGAAACAACTTGGTACAACAACTCCCCAGTTAAGTAGGCAATTTCTTTTCTCACAAATTCTACTTTCCACAAAACACTAGAACATGAACATAACTGAGGCGAGTTCTTTGCCACTTTTATACGTACCACCTTTTCAACATGTCTTGTAACGTGTTTCTCATTTCCATCTGAGACCTCACCAGAAAGGGCTTTATAGCTCATATTTCTACCAACTTCCTGTTGGTGACTATTTAGGCATTCTCTAAGGAAAGGGACACTTTTTCTATAGTTGTCCTTTTTCCTTCTAGGTCATCAACTGAATTATTTTAAACTGTCCCTTCATGGTACTCTTGACCTAGAATTTTCTAGCAGGTACCTCCAGACTCTCCCAATTATCCAGTGGCAAAGCTGCTTCCACATTCTTAGGTGTTAACAGCAGCATCTCACCTCACAGTACCAAAATTCTGTCTTAGCTCAATCTGCTCACTGGGTGACTTAAATCACAAATATTCATTTTTCATGTTTTATAGGCTAGAAATCTGAGATCAGCGTGCCAAGATGGTTGGGTTCTTCTTTTTTTTGGTGGGGGGCGGGGCGGGGAGTCTTAACCACTGGACTGACAGGGAAGTCCAGATGGTCGGGTTCTGATGAAAGCCTTTTTCCTGACTTAAAGACAGCTAGCTGCTGGCTGTGTGCTCACATGGCCTTTCCTCAGTGCATGCGTATGGAGAGAAACACCAGACACAGGATAGGTAAGGAAACAGAGGACTTGAACAATACAATAAACCAACTAGATGAAATATATATGAACACTCTACCCAACAACAACAGAATTCACACTCTTCTGAGAGATCTTCATTTCTCTTCCTCTTTCTGTAAGGAAATGAATGTCATCACAAGGGTCCCACTCTTATGACTTGATGTAAGCTTAATCATTCCCAAAGACCCCGCCTCCAAACCCTATCACTCTGGAGACTAGAGCATCAACATGAATCCTGGGGGAGACAAACTTTCAGGCCACAACAGGTACCATGTTTATTTTTATTATTATTTGCTTATTTACCAGTGAGATTCATTGTCTTGTATTTCATAGGTTGTTAAATTTATAGTTTTTGTTAATTTATAGTTTTTCTTAGATGAATAATCACTTTATATCCTTCACCCATTTTCCTATTAAGGTATTCATTTTTAACTTCTTGATTTATAAAAGCCTATTATACTGTAAGAAGACTAACACTTTGCGACATATAGAGAAAAATTTTAGTTTGTTTTTCTCTCAAAATTGTTTTTTTAACAGTCATTTTAATACATAAATTATTAATTCTGATGTTGAAATTCTATTAAAAAACCCTCAAATTTTTAAAAATAATTAAGATTTTTTACTTTCTTCTTTATGATTCCTGCTTTGGTATCATTCATAGAAATACTCCAATAACTTCAGCATCATGGGAATTTAGCAAGAAATATTAGGAATAACTCTGGTAAAGTTACTAATAATCCTGTCTATTTTTTTGAGTATTTACTATAGATCACTCTACGTACATTGTTCTACATGGATACCTCAGAGTTATTGCAGGTCTAGTTCCAGATCATCACAGTAAATAAAATGTCATGGGTTTTTGGTTTGTTTGTTTGTTTCTCAGTGCATGTAAAAAAAAAAGTTATATTTACACTATATACTATGGTCTATTAAGTGCGCAATAACATTGTGTCTAAAAAAGCAATATACATACCCTAGTTAAAAAGTATTTTATTACTTTAAAACAACAATTACAATAGCAACATCAAAGATCAGTGATCACAGGCCATCATAACGACATAATAATAACAAAAATTTTGAAATATTGTGAAAACAACCCAAATGTGACACAGAGGCAAGAAGGGAACAAATGTTGTTGGAAAAATGACACCAATAGGCTTGCCTCAATAAAGCAAAGCACAATGACATATGTCTGCATTTAATCCTCACAACAAACCCAGAAAGGAATTATTATTCCCATTCTACAGGTCAAGAAACTGAGGCTCCAGAAGACAGTAACTTGCTTATCGTTCTGTGAGTTGCAAACGTTGGAGCCGAGATTCAGTCACAATGCTGATAAACGAGTAGATCCAGTCCCATCCTGACTCTGCTGTGTTGGCTGCTGGGTCCCTTCCCCAATTCTGAGCCTTCATGTCACCTGTGAAATTTGTTTGGTAATAACTTTCTCACAGAATTGGTGACAGATTTAACTGAGAAAAAAAAATATATATATGTAACATGCCTGGCACCAAGAAACAGTCAGTAAAAGGGAGTCAGCCGCCACCCCTCTTGGCTGGCACACCCAACTGTCTGCCTCCCCTCTCCTTGTGAAGCGGTGGGGTGGAGAATGTGAGAGAAAGGGCCAACAGTGCCGGGCAAAGGTTGGAATCCCAGGCCTAGGATCTAAGGAAGGAACAGAGTGAGGCGCAAGGCACAGACACCATCACGCCTCCGAAAGAGCCGCTCCCACCCGGGAGTGACTCAGAGGCTTCTGCACCTTCCCCTGCGTGGGAGGCACAGGTGCGGCCAGATCAGGAGAATCTCCCATCGCTCAAAAGCAGCCACTCTTGCTCCCGAGAAGCTCCCGTGAGGTCGCTGCTGCTCTCCAGCCAGTGGCGCTGCCGCACACACCGGACCATGGGGACCCTCGGGGGACACCTGGTTGCAGCGCTGCTGTTCCTCATCGTAGCGCTCTACTTCTCCGTGCTGGTGTCCTTGGCTCTGCTACGGGGCCAGAGGTTGCTCAAACGCCCTCTGCCCCCGGGAGACAAGCGAGGGCACCGGTGGTGGCAGCTGGTTTCTGTGGAAGCAGTGATGAAGGTGGTCTTCTCCCTGATCGTTATCTTGCCCGAGCTCTTCTACCCACCGGGAGCAAACCGGATGGTGATGGTGGACTGGGAGGACCCGAAGCGGCCGTTTGTGTTCCAGGACACCTGGCAGCACGTCACCATGTACGGGTTCTTCCTCCTCAGCGGAGTGGTGGACATCGTGAGCCAGGCGTGCCAGGCGCGGCAGAACATGAAGCTGGAGCGAGCGGCAGAGGCGCTGGCCTTCTGCGTGCTGGTGCTGCTGATGATAAACCACATTGAGAACAAGAGCACCCTGGAGAGCCGCATGCACGCCCTGTTCATGCTGCCTGCCTTCCTGCTCGGCTTGGTGCTCATCATCGAGGTCTGGGTCCCGGACCAGCCCTCACTCTGGGTGCTCAAGACCTGGATGGGTCTGGTGCTCAGCAACTGGCTGCTGCATCTAACCGTCCTGATATATGCACCTCCCTCCGGACAGCCCTGGAGCGGGGACAACCCTGTGGACCTCGCCTTTGTCACCACCTTCTTCTGCTGGCACCTGGGCTTGGCGGCTGTCATGCTGGCCGCCATCTATGGCCTCTGCAGCCTCTGGCACCATCGCTTCTCCTCCTGGAAAAGGGCCCCAGGTGCCGAGTACCAGCCGTGCCCCCTACGTGAGGGCAGTGAAGAGCCTGAGAAGTTCAGGGCAGGGACCCTACAGCTAGACGGGGGTGTCTAGGTACAGAATCTATCTCAGCACTTCACCCTTTGTAATGAGGATGCCCACTGTTTGCCTCGTGCAGGAACATCCTGGGATCTGCAATGTGGCTTTCCATCACAGGGGTCCCATTCCCTGTTCTGAAATGAACAAGGATCACTTCTGTCTACCACCCTCCTCTCTCCAGCCCTGTCTCTCTCCTATCCTGTCAAAGCCAGTGTGGATCCTTATCATGCATTCACATGAAGCAAGAATGGTAGTGGTTTCCTCTGACAGCTTTTGGGATCCAAAAGGGAGAGAAGAAATGAGGAAATAGAAGAAAATGGAGGGTGTCTGGGGGCATGGCAGGGCTCTGTATGTCTGGGGCAGAGCTGGCTTGGTGTGTGTGCTGCATGGGCCTAGAGCTGAAGTAGTAAAATGTGTCCCAGGGAGAGAGCTCTGTTTTCCCATCGTGGTGAGGGTTTCTGCTTCTTTATTTCTTTTTTCTTTTTAATTATTCACTTATTTTAATTGAAGGCTAATTACAATATTGTGGTGGTTTTTGCTCTATTACTCATACTAAGTGGGGCAGGAAGAAGAACTGGTTTTATTGTTACTGTTTTCTCATCTAACGTGGATGAGGCTACTTCTGCCTGAGGGAACGAGGGATGAGGGGATAGGGCAGCAATCAGGTTAGCAGGGCTCAAGTCTGGGTAGGAAGAAAGTGAGGGAGGGATTCCCAAAGGTGGGTGTAAGAAATGAGGATTATATTTGTATAATTTTAGGTTGTTTGGTTTTTGCTATGACATAAAACTCCATTGCTTATGTAGAGTCTTTCAGTAAAGTCTATGATACACATACACATGTCTGTGTGAGTGATTCTGGGGTGAGATCAAAGAAAAGGCCCAGGTTTCAGTTGATGGGAGCAGAAGACAAGGACCACCATGAAACTTGGGGCGCAAATGACCTCAGCAGTTCTGAAGACGCAGGGACTCCAAGGTGAGAGGGAATCTGAGAACGCCAGCTCCTGGAACCTGCAGAACTTTCAGCCACTGTACTCACTGAGCTCCTCCCAGAAGCAGGAGGTGTTAATAACTTCACATCCTCAGTGAAATATATGAAAGCAAATATATAAAAATACTTATCTCTGAGTACAACTAGAAAACTGCTCTTGACAGCACCTCTCTGCTTATGTGAGATGATAAAGCCAGCATTTGGAAGTCTGAAGAGGCAGGAAAAAGGGAGGAGATGCTGACCGCAGTGGTGGAGAAAGGACCACAGAGAAAAGTGCCCACACAATGAAGCAGCTGCAATTCTGCCACACCCACAGAGTCAGAGGTGCTGTCCTCAAAGACAGAAAAGCTCTATGAAGCACAGAGAGGAATATGCATTTGCAGATGGAGGGCAAGATGGGCTGTACATTGTCCTCCAAAACATCACAGGACACTCCCTAAAGAAGTAGGGTGCATGAGTGTGGAGACGAGCCCTGGAAACAGTGGGATAAGGCTTAAAGCAAAGAAGGGGAACAAGGGAAGGAACGGAAGTGGTACAGGGGCCTGGCAAGTCACAGGGCAGAGCTTGGATGGAAGGAACACTCTAGGTCTAGAAAAGAGAAATGACTTCCCCCAGCTGGAACCAGGCCAACCTCAGCTTTCCTCCCCAACCTAAGGAAAGGCCAACATCCTTCCTTGTGTCCCCACCTAAAAACCCAGAAACAGAGTCAACTTTACCCCAAAGCTAGTAAACCTTAAACTTCAGGTCCCCTCACTTCATTCTTTATTCTTTTTTTTTCTGGAGAGGGGCACATCTCTCAGTTTGTGGGATCTCAGTTCCCAGGCTGTGGGCTCCAGCAGTAATAGTGCCGAGTCCTAACCACTGGACCACCAAGGAATTCCCAAGGCCCCTCACTTTATATTTCTCATATAAAGTCTTGAGAGGGGCCATAGCAAGTGTTCATATGATCACTTATCACTGAGAAACTGCAAAAGTTAGATTTTTCTATTCTTTTTTCCTCCATAAAATGTGGCTGTGCCCCC
Organism: Budorcas taxicolor; assembly: GCF_023091745.1. NCBI lineage: Eukaryota > Metazoa > Chordata > Mammalia > Artiodactyla > Bovidae > Budorcas > Budorcas taxicolor. The sequence continues at coordinate 147,140,506 of NC_068910.1, forward strand.
TCCCTGAAAACTCAGCACAGATTTACTTTCAGGATGACTTATGATAAACACATCTCTTCCTGTTAGTAGTGAAAAGTAAGAGTGAAAGTTAGTCCCTCAGTCACGTCCAGCTTTTTGGGACCCCATGAACTGTAGCCCACCAGGCGCTTCTGTCTTTGGAATTTCCCAGGCAAAAATACTGGAGTGGGTTGCCATTGCCTTCTGCACCTGTTAGTAGAGCATCCTTTATTCAAAGATAATGGTAAGACTCTTCTTCCTTTAGCTTGAAAATAAGAAGCTTAAAATGCTAATGACATCACACACTGGCTGAAAACCACCTTCCAAATTAGAATCTCTCAGTCAACAAATGTAAATATCTTATCAGATGCTGGGCCTGATGCAAGGAGCAGGAATTAAAGGTGCAGAAAACTGATGGCTTCCCTGTTGACTCAGATGGTAAAAGAATCCTCCTGCAATGCAGGAGAGGTGGGTTCAATTTCTGGGTTGGGAGGTTCCCCTGGAGAAGGGAATGGAAACCCACTCCAGTATTCTTGCCTGGGAAATTTCATAGACAGAAGAGCCTGGTGTGCTACATACAGTCCATGGCGTCGCCAAGAGTTAGACATGAATGAGTGACTAACACTAACACTTTTCTTCACTGAGGCAGAGGTGGGAGGTAATACACAGATGTGGGCTCTGCTTATCTCATTTGTGCTGTGTGCAGAATTCCTGTCCTGCACATCTGGCCCTTGCCCAGAGTATTAGTCATGGCTCTCTAGGGAATCAGAACCAATGGGATGCAGACAGATAGAGAATTCAAGGAACTGATTCATAAGATTGTGAAGACTGGCAAGTCCAGAATCTTCAGGGCATGCCAGCAGGCTGGAGACCCAGGGGAGAGTTGAGTTGATGTTGCCATCTTGAATCTGAAGGTGGCCTGGAGGCAAAATTTAGTTTTCTTCAGGGTACCTCAGACTCTTCTTTTAATGCTTTCAACTGATGAAATGAGGCCAAACCACATTACCTAAGTCTACTGATTTAAATCTTCATCACATTTGTAAAAATTACCTGCACAGCAACATCTAGACTGATGTTTGATCAAACAACTGGGTATCATGGCCCAGCCAAGTTAACACAAAAAATTAGTCATTGTACTCAACATAACAGAACAGGACCACTCAAATATGATTTAAGTCAACATGTTTGTCATGTGTTGGAGACCTTCCAAAAGAGTAGTAATAACTTCATTTTGGGTTTTCCTGATGGCTCAGACAGTAAGGAATCTGCCTGTAATGCAGGAGACCCAGGTTCGATCCCTGGGTCAGGAAGATCCCCTGGAGAAGGAAATGGCAAGCCACTCCAGTATTCTTTCCCGGGAAATCCCATGGACAGAGGAGCCTGACAGGCAATAGTCCATGAGGTCACAAAAGAGTTGGACATGACTTAGCGACTAAACAACAGCAACAAACCTCATTTTAAATGAACTCCATCATTATAGGGTCTGACTACAGTGTGACTACAACTATATAATGTTCTGTGGATTTCTTCCCTTCCCTGAACCCTCCAGAAGGAGAATGATAGAGCGATGGGTGTGCAGGTAGGTGACACTGATTTTTAAATTTAAAAAAATTTTTAATAAATTTTTTAAATTAAAAAAAGAGGCTTTTTTTTCTTTTCAGGTTATATATTTTAGACATCTTAGAAAATAACAAAAAATAGTTTAAAGTATTTGGAAATCTACCATAATACTCTTACCCAGCATTAATTACTGCCTCACAGAGCTTAAAAGGGTAGGATATTATTTCAACTACCTTAAGAGGGTAGAGGGCTTCCCAGGTGGCTCAGAGGTAAAGAATCCACCTGTAATGCAGGAGGCGAGAGTTCTATCCCTGGATCAGAAAGATCTCCTGGAGGAGGGCATGGCAGCCCACTCCCGTAGGGAGTAGCCTGGAGAATCCCATGGACTGAAGAGCCGGGTGGGCTACAGTCCACAGGCTTGCAAAGAGTCGGACACGACTGAAGCGACTTAGCAGCAGCAGCAGCAGCAGCAGCAGCAGCAAGAGGATAGAGGGCTTCCCAGGAGGCTCAGAGGTAAAGAATCCACCTGTAATGAAGGAGACGAGAGTTCGATCCCTGGATCAGAAAGATCTCCTGGAGGAGGGCATGGCAGCCCACTCCCGTATTCTTGCCTGGAGAATCCCATGGACTGAAGAGCCGGGTAGGCTACAGTCCACAGACTTGCAAAGAGTCGGACGAGACTGAAGTGACTGAGCAGACATGCACAAGAGGGCAAAAGGTAGGGTTTAACATCAGAGACTAGGCCATTCCTGGTGATACTGCCTATGTACCTGATGACCAGGGGAAGGTCACTGAAGAAAAGGAAGTCCAGAACTGGGAGTCTAGTACTATGAGAAGAACTAAGGATACTGACATGCCTGGAAGATGGCAACCTTGGTGAGAAGAACCTGGAGCCCAGTTCTTGGTGAATTTGGAGGGGGGCAGTGTGGTAAGGCATCAAGGAAGTACAGAAGATAGAAAAGGTGACTAGCATGAGCTTCAAAGGAAGAAGTGATCAGGGTTAAGCAGACATGGTAATATCTAACCTACAGAGGTATTCTGGGAAATAAACATGGTTCTTCATACACAACACTTAACACAGAGTGTTGTGTATACCATACAGCAGACACTCAATAAGTATTAGTTAGAGATTCTGAATACACATACAGGCAATGACCAGACCATATATTGAAAATAAAACTCTGACCCACAATCTGCAGCAACCAGCCCAGGAAGCCAGTCTGCAATCTACAAATCAGACTTGTAGAAAGTTAGCCAGCTATCACTCACTACCAACCAGTCCAGGTAGCCAAACAATAATCCCTGTAACAATTGACACACAATGGTCAGGACCTGATCAATAACTAACAGCTTCCCTAATTTACTCCTTGGAAGAAAAGTTATGACCAATCTAGATAGCATATTCAAAAGCAGAGACATTAATTTGCCAACTAAGGTCCGTCTAGTCAAGGCTATGGTTTTTCCAGTAGTCATGTATGGATGTGAGAGTTGGACTGTGAAGAAGGCTGAGCACTGAAGAATTGATGCTTTTGAACTGTGGTGTTGGAGAAGACTCTTGAGAGTCCCTTGGACTGCAAGGAGATCCAACCAGTCCATTCTGAAGGAGATCAGCCCTGCTATTTCTGTGGAAGGAATGATGCTAAAGCTGAAACTCCAGTACTTTGGCCACCTGATGCGAAGAGTTGACTCACTGGAAAAGACTCTGATGCTGGGAGGGATTGGGGGCAGGAGGAGAAGGGGACGACAGAGGATGAGATGGCTGGATGGCACCACTGACTCGATGGACGTGAGTCTGAGTGAACTCTGGGAGTCGGTGATGGACAGGGAGGCCTGGCGTGCTGTGATTCATGGGGTCGCAGAGTCAGACACGACTGAGCGACTGAACCGAACTGAACTGAACTCCCTAATTTTTGCCCTGTTTCTAGCTTAGGGAGCTTCCCTGGTGGCTCAGATGGTAAAAGCAACTGCTTGCAATGCAGGAGACCAGGGTTTGATCTCTGGGTCAGGAAGATCCCCTGGAGAAGAAAATGGCAACCCACTCCAGTAATCTTGCCTGGAAAATTCCATGGATGGAGGAACCTCATAGGCTACATACAGTCCATGGGGTCGCAAAGAGTCGGACACAACTGAGTGACTTCACTTTCTAGCTTAGGACCAGCTGGAAAAAGCCAAATATGCATCCCTAAGCAATCACATGAGACTCCACTTCTAGTTAGCCTGCCTACAGCTTCCCTATGACAACAGCTTCCAAGCAAAGCATCCCCTGAAGGCTTCTGTTTTTTTCCCCACCATGATGCTTTCCCATTCCTCTGCCTACCTGAGTCTTTGCCAAAAAGCAAATAATGGCAGCTGACTCCCTTGCGGCAGCAAGCCTGAAAAGAACACATTTGCTTGTTCTCCTTTGATTGGTTTTCATCTATTTGCACATGTTAAATTATTTCATTTATTCATTTAAGCTGTTAATGTTTATTGAGCATATACTATACGCCAGACTCCATGCTAGGATCTGAGAATAAAGAAGTGACTCAGATGCCCAGGTGTCTGACTTCAAGCCAACTGTGGCTGTGGGAGAAGAAAGGCAAATAGACAGCAAGGTAAGTGCAGTCTGTAAAGGACCGTGATGAAGGGCAACTAAGCCAGACTTGAGAATCTGGGAAAGCTTACTAGAACAGTGTGGAGACAGGGGCCTGAAGTAAGAAACCTGGAGGAAGGGAAAGAGCAGTGAGGAAACTGGTCAGGAAAAGAGAAAAGGCCATAGGAAAGTCCCCAGGTCATTGCGTAAGCACTGCAGAAATTGCATGAAAGTAGGATGCTTCAAGACAAGCCAGGAAAGTAGAAAGGCAGACAAGTATCAGAATCTTTCTAGGCCACTTGAAGGCACTTAGCATTTATCCTAAAACTGACAGTAGTGATCCAATTTCCATTCTGGAAATATCACTCAGGCTCCATGTGGATGAGGCCTGGAGGAAGGCAAACCTGGAAGCAGGGAGACCAGTTAGGTGACTAACAAGTGATGGTGGCTGGATGAGAAGAACAGTGTGTGGACTGGGGAGCTGATTTAGACCTCCCCAACCAGGACATCCGGAGAAGGCAATGGCACGCCACTCCAGTACTCTTGCCTGGAAGATCCCATGGGCGGAGGAGCCTGGTGGGCTTCCATCTCTGGGGTCGCACACAGTTGGACACGACTGAAGTGACTTAACAGCAGTAGCAGCAACCAGGACATCAAGGCTGGAGATCAGTAGGGGAGGGGAGGGGCCTGGGGGGTGGGACAAGCCAAAGCTTGTATAGCTGAAGAAGAAAGTAAACGCAATCACCGAGAAAATGAAATCCATGATGGGGGCTGTGGAAGAAGAGATGAATTCTGGATGGAGACATGAAATTAAGATGCTGTCCTGGAAGCAGGTGGATGTACGTGCCTGGAGCTCAAGAGGAAGGGATGGGTAGAGAGGGCAATCTGAAAATCAAAAACAGTCATTAAACCATTGATGAGGATGGATGAGATCGCCCGAGGGGAGGGTACAGGGAAGAGGGCTTGGAACAGGACTCGGAGGACCTTATCTCATTGAGAAAAAGAAGACAGGCACTCGTGAGACAGACCAATAAAGAGTAGCCAGGGAAGAGGGAGGAAAACCAGGACTTTGCTGTAATACAGAAACCAAATATTGATGCTGTCTTTATAAAAGGAGTAGCAAACAAAGGTTTGCTTCTTGTTCCCAGTGCCTCCTTCTCCTCCCCAGGAAACAACATTGGGAGGGAACTTACTCTACGAGTTACTAGTGGAACTGGTCCTGCATTGCCCCATAGTGTTGCCCAAGCTGCATCAACAAAGTGCTGGTGTTGGTACTTATCAATAAATAAAACTGGATGATGAAATAATGAGGAGAGATGCACACACTTAGGACAAAGATGTCCCCCTAAGCCACGCCAGCTGAGGGTGTTACCAGTATCTTGGTGAGGTGGGGCTGGGAGTTAATTCAAGGGCCACAGTGGGCATTATTCTGGTCTGATGACTGAACAGTATACAGTTAACCACTCAGTTCATTCTGCTTGTACTCAGTCATGTCCAACTCTTTGCAACCCCAGGGACCATAGCCTGCCAGGGTCCTCTGGAATTTTCCAGGCAAAAATACTGAAGTGAGTTGCTATTTCCTTCTCCAGGGTATCTTCCCAACCCAGGAACTGAACCCACGTCTCTTGAGTCTCCTGCATTGGCAGGTGGATTCTTTACCACTGCACCACCTGGGAAGCCACTCGCGTTATGGAGCACCTACTGTCAAACTTCCTTGCTCTTCACTAGACTGCAGGTACAAAAGGGACCACGGGAAGGATATTTCAAGTTCTCCCACCTCTTCAACCCTGGCTGAGGTATCCCTCCCCATCCTCACAAGCCTCTCTCTCTCTCTACCCCTCTCTGGGGTATGGCATCCCCTCACTGGCAATGGCATCCTTGGTGGCAAAAGGGTTTTCCTCTCTAATTAGCAATTCTTTAAAGACAGTGACCCAAGTCACCCAACCCCCCTCACCAAGGAAAAAATGTCCTTCCCTCCTTCTCCCAGCGCTGCCTGCCCACCCTCATAGGCCCTCTGCCCTCCTGAAAACAGTTCCTTAACTTCCTCTGGCAACCCCACTCTCCAGGTACACATTCCCCAAGAACCCAAGAACCAATCTCAGAGTGGCAACATCCTCACTGCTTAGCCCATCGACCTGTCCTGATGTCTTGGGAGAGGAGCTAGGAGCGTGAGTACTGGGAGACAGAATTGGAACAGACACTTGATTTTCACTCACTTTGTACTTCTGATTGTTTGTTTGCTCCCAATGAAACCAAAATTAAAACTGCCCTAAGTGCACGGAGCTACCTAGTAAACTGTAAGGAATGCACAGAGCCCAGTTCTGCCAGGCTGTCCGTGGGGCTGTGCCTGCTCCGCGGCTACCCTCTTGTTAAAGAGGTTCTCGGCCAGGGTGCTAGGGCCCCTCACTCCTGTGTGCTTTCCTCTCCCCTTCTAGGGGCTGGGGCAGAGATCAGGAACTCAGCCCCGAGACCACCTCTAGTCAGATAAGAGGCTGCGGGGTCGCCGCCACGCCTTTGCGCGACTATCCCAGGGGGCGCCCAAGGGACGACCGCGCAGCATCGCGCTGGAGTACCTACCTCGCCGCCGCGGGGCCGGGGAGAGGGCAGGGAAGAGGTCGTGTATCCGCCTCTCCCGGGTCGTTGGTACCGTCAGCTGCCTGGCAAGACACAGATTCAGGACGCAGAGACTGCGCGGCTGAGAAGGTTTCCGCGTCCTGCGTGGATGCCCAACCGGGACCCCCTAGCTGCCGAGCGCTCTTCTCCCACGCGGGCCGGGCAAGGGCCGGCTGGCCCCAGGTGCTCAGAGCTTACACGCCTAATCTGGGAAAATGAGGAGGGAGATGGCTGAATCAGGGAGGGGTGGACTGATTCTTAGAATATTTTCTGCGTACAGTATTTCTCTAGCTCCTTCTAAGCACTCGAGAAGAATCAGCGAACAAAACGAAGTTTCCCGGGCTCTCAGATCTAGAGTGGGAAGTAGCATTGACCTGATTAGTTCATATGTTGAGGTTTAGCCCTAAGCATCTAGAACCACCACCTCCTCCTGCTGCTGCTGCTGCTAAGTCGCTTCAGTCATGTCCGACTCTGTGCGACCCCATAGACGGCAGCCCACCAGGCTCCCCCTTCCCTGGGATTCTCCAGGCAGGAATACTGGAGTGGGTTGCCATTTCCTTCTCCAATGTGTGAAAGTGAAAAGTGAAAGCGAAGTCGCTCAGTCGTGTGCGACTCTTCCTGACCCCATGGACTGCAGCCTACCAGGCTCCTCTGTCCATGGGATTTTCCAGGCAAGAGTACTGGAGTGGGGTGCCATTGAATTCTCCCACTTCCTCCTACACGCTGTTAAAAGCAAATTCCTTGACAAATTGCTCTCCAGTGTGCACCAAGGGAGGCAGCAAGTGCAAAAGCATGCTGATTGGGAGAGGTTGGGGTCAGGAAGAGCTATACCACTGGGAAACACAAAGCCTACGTTAAGCAGAGAAATCATATTTTCATTGGTAAAACATCTTTCATCTTCATCATTGGGGCTTCTGAGAATTTCCTAAGTGCCCACCAACCTCTTTTTTAGTCGCTAATATTTGAAAAGTAAGAAAAGATGGCAGTTTCATTCCTCAGGTCATAAAAACACTTCGGTTCATTCCTTATTCAACAGTTTCTGGCAAGATGGTTGAGATGCCAGATGTGGTGACAATCTGTTAGAAGAAATAGATTGGGTTTGAAAGGCAAATGATAGGGACTCAGGAATGTTCTAAGTTAGAAATAACAAGGCTTAATGACCCGACAATAGTGCCCCAAATGTCCAGTTAACAGGAAGCGCAGAACAATTGACAAAGGATCAAAACTAGAGCACCAGCAGACTAAAGGGACTCCAAACAGGTCCTTCCCAGGCATGTCTCTCTTCTTTTCTTTCTTTTTTTTTCTTCCTTGTGATGAAAGCTTGTAAGGTCCACACTCATAACAACTTTCAAATATCTGATACACTAGTATTAGCTGTAAACCCCATGATTTATTTATTTATAGCTTGGAGTTTATGCTTTTTAACCTTCTTTCATTTCACCCACCTGCATCTCTGGTGACCCCCAATCTGCTCTCTCTATGCATGAGTTCAGTTTCTGTCTGTTGTCTGTTGTTAGAGTCCACATATAAGTGGGATTATATGGTGCCGATCTTTCTCTGATTTATTCCACTTAGCATAATGTCCTCAAGGTTCATCCACGTTGTTGCAAATGACAAGATTTCATTCTTTTTCATGGCTGAATGATACTCCATTGTACGTTTATACACAGCATTTTCTTTGTCCATTCATCCACTGACAGACATTTAGGTTGCTTCCATATCTTGGCTTTTGTAAATAACGCCACAGTGAACATGGGGTGATAGAGATATCTTTTCTAATTAGTATTTTTGTTTCCTTTGGATAAATACCCAGAAGTCAAATTGTTGAATCACATAGTGGTTCTATTTTTAACATTTTGCGGAACCTCCATACTGTTTCCACAGTGGCTGCACCAACGTAGATTCCCACCGTCTGTGCACATCCTCACTAACACTTGTTACTTCTTGTCTTTTTGGATGACAGCCATTCTGACAGGTGTGAAGTAATATCTCACTGTAGTTTTGATTGGCATTTCCCTGATGATTAATGACATTGGGCACCTTTTCATTTAGTTGTTGACCATCTATATGTCTATTTAGGCTTTTTGCCCATTCTTTGATTGGGTTGTTTGTTTTTTGGTTATTGAGTTGTATGAGCTACCAGACATCTTTAATCATAGCACCACCCTGTAGGATTAGAGTTTATCCTTTTAGTCTGCCTCAGTTTGAGACTCAGGTTTAGCAACAAGTGCTGGTCAGAGGCCTGGAGAGAATCTCATTGTATTAAAATATGCATTATCTTTCAGTTTATTGTATATGCTCTATGATCTTAAAGATCTTTTAAATTCCTAGTGTGCATGCATTGAGTGAGTATTGAAATTTCAATACAGGAGATATGAACTCTAAGATATTTTTCACTCTTTTGCTCCATGTCATACGAAAGGGTTTTTTTCCTTCACTATTCATAAATAAGGCCAATGTGTCATGAAAATATTGTTCTTCTTTATACTTTCTTCTTTGACAGCCTATAATTTGCTTGTTATTGCTGTTTCCATTAAGGCTATTGTTCCTTCTTTCTCTTATCATATATAAATGACCTTACGGTATGTTATTGTATATTTTAACACCAATTTAAATTCTGATGATAGCTGGAACCACTCTTTCATTCTTCTGCATTTATTGTAAGAAAACATTTCCAATGTTCTTACTTTTAAATCCAAACTGACTTATATAAGGGAGTGCAATCATTTGACTCTATTATGTGTTTTAGTATAATTAGGCTACAGCATTTACATATGGAAATCTAAATTACTTAATTATGGATCATTTTTATGTCTCCTTTTAATTTCAGTTAGGACATGAAAATTACAAAAGCCATCCCTGACACCTGGGAGTCAGCCTGGCCCTCAGTGCTCAGCATTGTGTTCTCCTGTGGCACATTAACCATTTCAAAGATCACCAGGATCAGACCAGGCCACTGGGAGAGCTTGATGGATCAAGATGAAAACAAGAGCACTCTGTAATCATGTCTGAACACAGACAAATGTGAATGTGGTCCAAACCAGAGAAATGACTAAACATCTCCCTATGTTGGCTAGTACGGGTGACTACTGTTTTACAATGATAGCTTTAGCTCTAATACGCCCTCCTTCTGGGCAACATTTATGAAAATATCCAACTATAGGACAATTCCCTCTTCTTGACAGCACCCAATTCAAAGCAAAGCACCACTTTCATGAATCTTCCCAAAAGTCATAAAACAAACAAACCCTCCAAGTCCCCTCTCTGTGGTGCGTATTCTCACTTGCAATGAGCAATAGGTTTAACTTATTCAACTGTAAGTATGTTCCTGAGGATCTTTGGTTGGGAGGCATTGACAGATATTACAGTGTCATCTACCTACCTAGTCTTTGCAATAATGTATGTAGATAAATTATATTACCTATGAATTTCAGTTCAAGATAATACAGGGGCTTTACAAAGTATTTGTTATAAAAAGAGGGTATTGAGTTTGACAGTTGATAGTAATTTTCTGAACTTGATTCTGTCTACAGGTAAATCATGGTACACTGTTTTGTCTGCATATAAATCCTGTGTGCAAATGCAGGCTTCACACAGGATGTCACTTACATGAGCAAGTAGTGTCATACTACACACAAAAATTCCTGAAACTAAATACAGCACAACTCTTCTGCTCTGCAACTTCAGAAGAATGATTGGTTAAAGGAAACCAACTGAATAGAAGAAAATATTTGCAAATCATAAATTTGATAAGGTATTAATATCCAAAATATGTAAAATCATACAACTCAATAACAAAAAATAATCTAATTTTAAAAATGGACAGAAGATCTGAATAAACATTCTTCCGTAGAAGACATAGAGATGGCTGATAGGCACGTGAAAAGATATTCAATGTTGCTAATTATTAGAGAAATGCAAATCAAAACCATAATGGGATACTACATCACACTGGTCAGAATGACCATCATTTAAAAGTCTACAAATAGTAAATGCTGGCGAAGGTGTGGAGAAAAGGGAGCCTTCCTACACTGTAGGTGGGAATGTAAATTGCTGCAGCCACTATGGAAAACAATATAGAAGTTCCTCAAAAAACTAAAAATAGAATTGCCATATGACCCAGCAATCCTTCTCCCAGGCATATATCCAGACAAAGTTATAATTCAAAAAGATACATACACCCCGATGGTCATAGCAGCCCTGTTTACAATACCCAAGACATGGAAGCAACCTAAATATCCACTGATAGATGAATGGATAAAGAAGATGCAGTACATATAATGGACTATTACTCAGCCATAGAAAGAATGAAGCAATGCCATTTGCAGCAAGCTGGATAGACCTAGAGATTATCATACTAAGTGAAGTAAGTCAGACAAAGACAAATATCATATGATATTACTTATATGTGAAATCTAAAATAGGACATAAGTGAATTTATCTATGAAACAGAAACAGACAGACATAGAAAACAGACTTGTGGTTGCCAAGGAGGAAGGAGGAGGTGGAGAAAGGATGGATTGGGAGTTTGGGATTAGCAGATGCAAACTATTATATATAGAATGGATAAACAACATTCCTACTGTGTAGCACAGGGAATTATATTCAACATTCTGTTATAAACTATAATGGAAAAGAATATGAAAAATAATATATATATGTAAAACTTAATCACTTTGCTATACACTAAATCTGCCTGCAGTGCATGAGACACAGGAGACGTGGGTTTGATTCCTAAGCCTGAAAGATCCCTGGGTCGGGAAGATCCTCTGGAGGAGGAGATGGCAACCCACTCCAGTATTCTTGCCTGGGAAATGTCATGGACAGAGGAGCCTGGCAGGCTACAGTCCATGGGGTCTCAAAGAGTCCAACATGACTGCACAGGAGCACTGTGCCTATTATCCGTATCCATATGCTAGAAGCTAACTCAACATTGTAAATTAAATATACTTCAATAAAATAAATTTTCAAAAATAGATAACTCGGTGGACATGTATATTAATAGTTCATGGTGCTCTAAAAGCTAGCCATTTGTCATCATTTTTGTCTCTGTGCACAAGCATACACACACACACGTTAAAAAAACACATGGAGAGATAGGATGTGTGGTTGCTTGAGTCTCCGTGATTACACGAAAGGTGCTTGACTCAGTGTGTGTGGCTGAGTTTGCAGGACGATCAGGCAATGCTGTTGCAGGCTTTTGAAAGTGCAGGCCAGGCTGAGGGGCAGGGGAGGTCATGGGAGAAACAGAGGACAGGTTGAACATACCTGAATCAGAACTCAGTTGGGTATATGGATAGTTGTGTACAACATGCTTCAATATATTACCTTTGTGCCATTTTTTTTTGATAATAGAGACCTCCCAGAAAATAGTTTTTATTACCATGGAAGCAACACAGTCCTACATTTACACACGACTTTTGGACTTCATTTATTTCACTGTGGCCTGGGATTCTTTCATTTCATCAGGTGGTGAAGAATAGAGGCTCAATTGGAAGAGAACACAAGCTTAGAGAAGTTAGCCTTCAAAAGTGGCCTCCTTGGGACGGCATCAGAGTAACAGTGAAATCATGAAAAATGGCAAGGAATCCAAAATGAATATAAAAATACAGTTTTCTTTGCATTGTGCTAAACATCTGTTGCTAATTTTTTTAATGGCCCACAAACCTACGTTGCCAGAAATTATAGCTGAGGCTCAATCTGTGGCACATACAATGGCATTAGAAAAGGGAATTACTGTTTCTATGAAATCATTTTTAAGGGTTTCAACCCTTAAGCATTGAAGTCTTTAAGGGTTTCAACGCTTCTGTGTCAATTGTCAGTAATTTTGAAAACAAACTTCCGCAGCAGCTTTTTGTAGTCCTTAACCTCACCGATGTGAGCAGAGTGCTTTCTTATCCCCCAGGGGGCTCTCATCCACCAGAAATAAAAATGTCCAGCCTGATCTCATTACACAGCTGATGTTCAGCAGATTTCACCATCTCTTTGATTTTTCTTAGAACAGTATCATCAGAATTCAGTGGAATAAAAATATCGTTTCAGCTGGATTTTTTTCCTGTCATGATTTATACAACCTATAATTCACTGGTAATTTGAGTTTTTTTCCTACAATATGTTATTCACCCTATTTTGCAAGCCTTTGTATGCTTAGTCACTCAGTCAGGTCCGACTCTTTGCAACCCCTTGGACTGTAGCCCACCAGGCTCTTCTGTCCATGGGGATTCTCCAGGTAAGAATACTGGAGTGGGTAGCCATCCTCTTCTCCAGGGGATCTTCCCAATCCAGGGATCAATTCTGGGTCTCCTGCACTGAAGATGGATTATTTACCATCCGAGCCACCAGGGAAGTCTATGCTATCAAGTTTACAAATATGTTTCTTTGTAAAAATCTTCACTTTATCTTGCTGGGGTCACTGTTTATTAGAAAAGAATTGCAGGGTTTGCATGTTGGCAAGGATTCACTGTGGGCAGCTATAAAACCAAATCTTCAATATTCAACTGAATATTGTTGACTCTTTTCCTTTAGAAATGACATTTTGTCATATAGACTACATCACTATATTCCTATATAAATGTAGAATCACCATGAAAATGACAGTTAAAATGCAGACAGATTTGGTGACTCCAATAATACAAGAGGATTGCCACCAGTGACTTCTTAAAATGGTGAACTCTTTAGTAAAGTATTAAATAAAACACAGTACAATCTTTCCTTGATATTTACAGTTGTTGCTTCCCAGGAAATTTGGTATTTAACAAAAACTTGCCAATTAACCCCCCAAAACAAGTAAACACTTTGTGTTCATTTGTAAAATGAAATTATTTCTGGGCTCAAATAATTATAAGCAGGTTTTCACCTACGTAATTCCAGGTTCAGTTAGATTATAGAAATGGATCATTATAAACAAGTTTTTTACTTCTATTTAAAAGTCCGAATTGATGCTTTTAAACTGTGGTGTTGGAGATGACTCTTGAGAGTCCCTTGGACTGCAAGGAGATCCAACCAGTCCATTCTGAAGATCAGCCCTGGGATTTCTTTGGAAGGAATGATGCTAAAGCTGAAACTCCAGTACTTTGGCCACCTCATGCGAAGAGTTGACTCATTGGAAAAGACTCTGATGCTGGGAGGGATTGGGGGCAGGAGGAGAAGGGGACGACAGAGGATGAGCTGGCTGGATGGCATCACCGACTCGATAGACGTGAATCTGAGTGAACTCCGGGAGTTGGTGATGGACAGGGAGGCCTGGCGTGCTGCGATTCATGGGATCACAAAGAGTCGGACACGACTGAGCGACTGAACTGAACCGAACTGAGGGACACAAGAGAAATCTTTTGCCAGCCCAACAAAATGCCAGCTTTAACCCCTGTTTGTCTTGACCAAAAAATACAAATTTCCTAAATACTTTAGGGAGCAGTAGTGCCCTGCAGAGAACCATTAATCTTTATGAAGATACAATGACATATCTGTGGTTTACAAGCTAGGTTACAACTAATTTTTGTAAAAAATACAGTCACTCAAACATGACCAGGGCTGTTTTAAGAGCTTTTTGAGGTTCAGTCCCACATGTTGGAGGCCCTACCTTAATTACAGCAAGCATTTAAAAATGCACTCTCATCCTACAGCAAATATACTAATAGCCAGACCTGATATGTACCAGGCACATTCTAAGTAATTTACAGCCACCCTCTGAAGTCGGCCGCTTCCCTGGTGGCTCAGACAGTAAAGCATCTTCGTGCAATGCGGGAGACCCGGGTTCAATCCCTGGGTTGGGAAGATCCCCTGGAGAAGGAAATGGCAACCACTCCAGTACTCTTGGCTGGAAAATCCCATGGATGGAGGAGCCTGGTAGGCTATAGTCCATGGGGTCACAAAGAGTCAGACATGACTGAGCAACTTCAATTTCTTTCCTTCTCTGAAGTAAGCACCGTTATTATTCCCATTTTGCAGATAAGGAACAGGCACAGAAAGATTCAGTGACTTGTTCAAAATCACACGTGTAAGTGGGGAAGCCAAAATATAAAGCCATGCACTCTGATGCTGACATACTATGGCCTGTGAACCCTCATAAAATTTGTATTTAAGAATAATTTTTGGCATCATTTATGAGTTAGTTGAGTTTCAGTTGACAATATTTGTCAGTTTCAGTTGTGGAGTTTTTGTTTTGTGTTTTGAGCCAGTCATTTAATTTGAGGTTTCAAACATCATGGTAAGGTCCTTAAAGTAAGTAAGTAAAGTCACTCAGTAGTGTCCGACTCTTTGTGACCTCGTGGACTGCAGCCCACCAGGCTCCTCAGTCCATGGGATCCTCCAGGCAAGAATACTGGAGTGGGTTGCCATTTCCTTCTCCAGGGGATCTTCCCGACCCACGGATTGAACCCGGGTCTCCCACGTTGGAGGCAGACGCTTTAACCTCTGAGCCACCAGGGAAGCCTTAAAAGGCCTGTGAAAGTGAAAGTCATTCAGTCATGTCCATAGCCTGACAGCCTCCTCTGTCCCGTGGAATTCTCCAGGCCAGAGTACTGGAGTGGATAGCCATTTCCTTCTCCAGAGGATCTTCCCTACCCAGGAATCAAACCCACATCTCCTACATTGCAGGAGTATTCTTTACCATCTGAGCCACCAGGGCAACCCTAAATGGCCCGTAGACCTCGTGTAGTAAGCCTGCACTGTCAAAACATCTTCCTTGCAATCAGAAAGACCCACATCAACTTCTCAGAGACCCACCCACCTTCTCTCTCCTGGTTTTTAGAGTATAATTTCTAAAACACCATGATCGGGCAATCCTAATCTCTAATTTTAGTACACACCCTTCCCTGGTGGCTCAGATGCTAAAGAATCTGCTGGCAATACAGGAGACCCAGGTTCTATCCTGGGTTGGGAAGATCCTCTGGAGAAGGAAATGGCAACCCACTCCAGTATTCTAGCCTGGGAAATCCCAAGGGAAGAGGAGCCTGGTTACTACAGTCCATGGGGTCGCAGAATCAGACATGATTGAGTGACTAACACTTTAGGATAAGTGTTATTATCTCAATTTATGGAAGAGGAAACTGGTATGAGAGGGACTGAAGTCCTCACTCAATGTTCACATTGCCTAAGAAATGACAGAAGTGAGAATTCAACCCTGGTCCTTAGGGCTCCAAAACCTCTGTCCCTCATTCTGTTCAGTTCCCGTGGGGCTTTCCTGTCCTTTTGCTTAATACTCCTTCCTCGGTATACGGAATGTCAGCAGGTTTCCTAATGTCCCACCACCCAGTTCCCATCAGCATCTCTTGCTTTCTCTTGTAAGGAAGTTCTTTCCTTACAGCCACTGCCCTCCTATTCCAGAGCCAATGAGGCCCAGACTCTTGTCAGAGCACAGCCAACGGCAGAGGGTGTTCTGGATGCGGAACTCCGGAGGAGGATTTTCTCAATGCCAGACCTCACCTGCTCCTCTTTTCCTGGGCACTAAAATCACCCATCACTTCTTCTGACCATCCTTCTTAGAGATCCCTCCTCCCCACAACCCCAGAGACCATGACTGCACCAAATTCCCCCTCACCTTGGTGGCCTGGATCCTGAGGATCCAAAGCATGGGGAGCAGATATTACCAACTGGTTCCCCTCTCTCAAGACTCCACTGGCCCTTCACCTGGAGGCCTCAGAGACTGAGGCTGAAATAGCCAAATTTTATTGGGCATGTGATCAAGTAGAGAGAGTGGAGAGAAGCGAGGGAGTGGGGACACAGGCAGAGAGAAGCAAATAAGAGACTCCTCGTATAGCCAGATAGAGAGAGCGCACATGTGCACAAAAACAGGGGAGAGGAACTTGGTTCCCAAACTCTCCTGAGGTCAAGCCTCAGGCTTCATGAAATCTGCCAGTATCCTTCCAACACACTCCCTTCTTGCCACCGAAGTTCCCTGCATCACCTGCTGAGTCCCACTGCAGCCCCAGGGGCAGGAGAAAAGGGATTGGCTCATTAGTCCCACCCTCCCAACCCATCCGGATCTAGCAGGTTGCGGCACTATGAGGACCTGTTACCTGCTCACCTCTGAGTCACAGGTACTTCAATAAATGATATGGTGTTGAGATAAGAGATGCCAGTGCCATAAAGGATGGTCTAACTCTGAAAAAATAAAAAAGTTACCAGTTAAGAGAGTTAAGAGGCTCTCATAGAAATTTCAGCATGAAGTGAAGATGCTCCAAAATGAGACTAGAAAACAATTTGACTAAACAGCATTTTCAGAGAAACACTTCTGGCATTTCATTGCAGAACTGCTACAAAGGATAGAGAAAACCTTCAAAATTTTATTTCAAGGAGGGAAAATAGCTTCCTCTTTAGAAACCAAACTCAGATAGGTGTTGGGACAGTAGAGATAAAGGATTTAGGGGAGTGAAGTTTGAATCTTAATATGGCAGATATAGAAATAGAAGAGAATTTGCATATGATTAATATATTTTGGAACTATCAACTTGAAACCATGAAGATAGACGTATTCTACATGAAAGTAAGTATCAGTTCAGCTCAGTCGCTCAGTCGTGTCTGACTCTTTGCGACCCCATGAATCGCAGCACGCCAGGCCTCCCTGTCCATCACCAACTCCCGGAGTTCACTCAGATTCACGTCCATTCAGTCAGTAATGCCATCCAGCCATCTCATCCTCTGTCATCCCCTGTCATCCCCTTCTCCTCCTACCTCCAATCCCTCCCAGCATCCGAGTCTTTTCCAATGAGTCAACTCTTCACATGAGGTGACCAAAGTACTGGAGTTTCAGCTTTAGCATCAGTCCTTCCAAAGAACACCCAGGACTGATCTCCATCAGAATGGACTGATTGGATCTCTTTGCAGTCCAAGGGACTCTCAAGAGTCTTCTCTAATACCACAGTTCAAAAGCATCAATTCTTTGGCACTCAGCTTTCTTCACAGTCCAACTCTCACATCCATACATGGCCACTGGAAAAACCATAGTCTTGACGAGATGGACCTTTGTTGGCAAAGTAATGTCTCTGCTTTTCAACATGCTATCTAGGTTGATCATAACCTTTCTTCCAAGGAGTAAGCGTCTTTTAATTTCATGGCTGCAATCACCATCTGCAGTGATTTTGGAGCCCCCAAAAATAAAGTCTGACACTGTTTCCGCTGTTTCCCCATCTATTTCCCATGAAGTGATGGGACCTGATGCCATGATCTTAGTTTTCTGAATGTTGCACTTCAAGCCAACTTTTTCACTCTCCTCTTTCACTTTCTTCAAGAGGCTTTTTAGCTCCTCTTCACTTTCTGCCATAAGGGTGGTGTCATCTGCATATCTGAGGTTATTGATATTTCTCCTGGAAATCTTGATTCCAGCTTGTGTTTCTTCCAGCCCAGCATTTCTCATGATGTACTCTGCATGTAAGTTAAATAAGCAGGGTGACAATATACAGCCTTGACATACTCCTTTTGCTATTTGGAACCAGTCTGTTGTTCCATGTCCAGTTCTAACTGTTGCTTCCTGACCTGCATACAGTATTGCTGAAGCATGGCTTGGAGAATTTTGAGCATTACTTTACTAGTGTGTGAGATGAGTGCAATTGTGCGGTAGTTTGAGCATTCTTTGGCATTGCCTTTCTTTGGGGTTGGAATGAAAACTGACTTTTCCAGTCCTGTGGCCACTGCTGAGTTTTCCAAATTTCCTGGCATATTGAGTGCAGCACTTTCAGAGCATCATCTTTCAGGATTTGAAACAGCTCAACTGGAATGCCATCACCTCCACTAGCTTTGTTCGTAGTGATGCTTTCTAAGGCCCACTTGACTTCACATTCCAAGATGTCTGGCTCTAGGTGAGTGATCACACCATTGTCATTATCTTGGTTATGAAGACCTTTTTTTGTACAGTTTCTGTGTATTCTTGCCACCTCTTCTTAATATCTTCTGCTTCTGTTAGGTCCATACCGTTTCCGTCGTTTATTGAGCCCACCTTTGCATGAAATGTTCCCTTGGTATCTCTAATTTTCTTGAAGAGATCTTTAGTCTTTCCCATTCTATTGTTTGCCTCTATTTCTTTGCAACAGTGGAAGTGAGAAATAGAATTAAGGGACTAGATCTGATAGACAGAGTGCCTGATGAATTATGGACGGAGGTTCGTGACATTGCACAGGAGACAGGGATCAAGACCATCCCCATGGAAAAGAAATGCAAAAAAGCAAAATGGCTGTCCGGGGAGGCCTTACAAATAGCTGTGAAAAGAAGAGAGGCGAAAAGCAAGGAGAAAAGGAAAGATATAAGCATATGAATGCAGAGTTCCAAAGAATAGCAAGAAGAGATAAGAAAGCCTTCCTCAGTGATCAATGCAAAGAAATAGAGGAAAACAACAGAATGGGAAAGACTAGAGATCTCTTCAAGAAAATTAGAGATACCAAGGGAACATTTCATGCAAAGATGGGCTCAGTGAAGGACAGAAATGGTATGGACCTAACAGAAGCAGAAGATATTAAGAAGAGGTGGCAAGAATACACGGAAGAACTGTACAAAAAAGATCTTCATGACCAAGATAATCACGATGGTGTGATCACTCACCTAGAGCCAGACATCTTGGAATGTGAAGTCAAGTGGGCCTTAGAAAGCATCACTATGAACAAAGCTAGTGGAGGTGATGGCATTTCAGTTGAGCTGTTTCAAATCCTGAAAGATGATGCTCTGAAAGTGCTGCATTCAACATGCCAGGAAATTTGGAAAACTCAGCAGTGGCCACAGGACTGGAAAAGGTCAGTTTTCATTCCAACCCCAAAGAAAGGCAATGCCAAAGAATGCTCATACTATCGCACAATTTCACTCATCTCACATGCTAGTAAAGTAATGCTCAAAATTCTCCAAGCCAGGCTTAGCAATATGTAAACTATGAACTTCCAGATGTTCAAGCTGGTTTTAGAAAAGGCAGAGGAACCAGAGATCAAATTGCCAACATCCACTGGATCATGGAAAAAGCAAGAGAGTTCCAGAAAAGCATGTATTTCTGCTTTATTGACTATGCCAAAGTCTTTGACTGTGTGGATCACAATAAACTGTGGAAAATTCTGAGAGAGATGAGAATACCAGACCACCTGATCTGCCTTTTGAGAAACCTATATGCAGGTCAAGAAGAAAGTAAGTATAGTGAGGTTTATAATATTTTTTAAAGGTACTTACTAGTACATTTGGAGAATGTGATGAGCTGTATAAATCTCCTTTGCTGGTAAAAGAAATATTCATAACACAAAATTATACATAATTTTGCACATAATTTCAGGAAGTGCTCAGACTCCAAATACCGCAGAGAAAGTTGGGGATTGCTAGTCAATGAGCACAGTGAGGAGGTCAGGGGATAAAAAATTACTAGGAATAATTTGATTAGATATCAGAAGTAGAAGAATTCTTTTTTTTTTTTAAACAGCTGCACTGGGTCTTAGTCATGGCAAACAGGATTTTTAGTTTCGGCATGTGGGATATAGTTTTCTGGCCAGGGAACAAACCTGGGTCCCCTGCATTGGGAGTGCAGAGTCTTAACCACTGGACCAGACCACCAGAGAAGTGCTAGAAGTCAAAGGATTCTTGATAAAGGCAGGCTATAGTGATCAAATATCAAGGATAGCAATATTCTCAGTACACTGACTTAGCAGATTCTTTGCTAAAACAGGGCCTTACCTGAGGTGCTGTGCTCTACCTTATAGCCCCTCCAGAATGCCCCAAGTCTAGCCCCGCTGTGGACCACAGCCCACTTTACTCTAGCTAAGTCTATCTAGATCCGCTCCCTGAGGTACTCCTTTCCATGCTCACTTTGCCAGTTCCAGACTCTGAACTCAGCAGTGACACAGATGGTGCAAACCCTGCCCTGCCCTGCCCTGCCTTACCCACTAGATCGTATCTCTCAGTTCAGAGGCTTATCTATATACCCAGGCTTGCCAGGCCAGCAAAATGGAGCATAGCACAACCAATAAAGTAATGATTGCCTGATGATCTAGAAAGATATTTACAAGTCTGCATCATGGAGAGCAGATATGTAGATATGCTTGTAATTAGACATTTTAGTCCAATTACTGTTTCCACAGGAAACAGTCTTGTAAGCATCATGGCTGAATTCTCTGTTTCTTTTCTGGCTTAAATATTTTTCTGGTTTTACTACTCACCACAACATAGATAGGTTTCCCTTGTGGCTCAGCTGATAAAGAATCCGCCTGCAATGTGAGAGACCTGGGTTCGACCCCTGTTGGGAAGATCTACTGGAGAAGAGAAAGGCTACCCACTCCAGTATTCTGGCCTGGAGAATTCCATGTACTGTATAGTCTATGGGGTCATAAAAAGTCAGACACGACTGAGTGACTTTCACTTTCACTTCACTTTCACAACATATATGAATTTCACAGAGACAATGAGAAAGAAAGTAGACACCAAAGAGTAAGTGCTGCATAACTCCATATAAGTGAAATTAAAAAACAGGAAAACCAATGTATCATAATAGGAGTCAGGATAGCAGAGTTTCTATGTTGACTGGGACTGGAACCAGAGAGATTTCTGGGGTACTGGAAATGTTATTTCTTGATCTGGGGGTGGTCATGTGGGTTGATATATTTGCAAAATTTTCTTGAATAGTACCCAGAAACATTTATTATGGGTTCCTCCCTTTCCCAACAGCATTTCCTGATGGCGTATAGCGTTTCCCCTTGCTGATCTGTTTCCTGGAATTCCTGGGTCCCTTTTCCTCCTTCCTGACACTGGAGATTTTCCTCTCTGGAAGTTCCATCTGAAGCCAAGAGCTACCAAATGGAATTAAAATACTCTTAATCAGAGGACTCCAGGTTCTCTGTTCCATCTGCCAGTTATCAAGTTATTGCCTTTCAGCTCCAAGTGTATATATAGCTCAGTGATAACTGAGCTGGACCTTAAAATATTTCTCCTTTGCTACCTGGCCAAATGCTAAACTTTCTTGGCAGTGGACACTGGAGAGAGACCGGAGGAGACTGGAAAGAGATGGGAGGAGGAAGGGGCCAGCCTTCCAGGTTCCATTGTGTCCCCCTGGACAGTGTCCTGCAGCAGCAGACTTCTGCAGCTCCTGGTGGCTCCATGCATGGGTTTTTTTGTTTTGTCTTATAAATTTTGAGGATTCATGGGGATTCGTGATCTGCCAGTTATAATCTAAGTAAGGCATGGGACCTTTATTGGAATTCTGCCAGTTTGACAAATATTTTTGGGGTTTTTTTGGCCACATGGCATGTGGAATCGTGGTTCCCCCATCAGAGATCAAATCTGTCTCCTGCACTGGAAGTGTGGAGCTCTAACCATTGGACAACCAGGGAAGTCCCTACACACATGGTTTTTGTAGCACCCTGCAGCCAGCAGCACTGGTACCTCTCCGTGGAAGCTCCCTGCAGCCCCCAGGGAACTGTTCCTCAGTGAGCCCTTCTGGCTCAGGGCCTCAGCAGACCTCACCACCCAGTGAGCCCTGGCTGCCCCTTCTTCAGTGAGGTCTGGAGCTCAGCCTCAGAGGGAGACCCTCTTACAAAGATTAGCTCCTCCTTTGTGTCTGTCTCAGCTCTAGAGGTAGTGACTGCTCCCTAAACCACTACTCCTATACTCATCTGAGTTTTCTCCACCAAGTAAGCCCACCTTTCTTTATCCCAATCCTCTGTTACAGTTAATTATTCTTTGTATTAAACTTTCCCTGCTCAACTTTCTGTATGGTTTCCATCTCCTGATTGGACCCTGACTGATACATTCCCCTTGTGGGTTGTAGCAATTGTCTGAGTAGTGATGCACTGAGGCAGAAAGCTCTGCTACCAAATTACGGAGTGATCCTGGGTATCTTAGTCTGACTGGGCTGCTATAACAAAATACCATCGACTGGGTGCCTTAAACAGCTGACATTAATATCTCAGAGCCCTGGAGGGTTTAAGTCCAAGCTCAGTACTAACATAGTGGGGCCCCTGGTAAAGGCCCCCTTTTGCAGACGACCACCTCTGTATCCCCACATGGCAGAGAAAAGGATCACCTGTGTCTCGTCCTATAAGGGCATCAATCCCACTCATTATGGCTCCACCCTCATGACTAAGTCTCCCAAAGATCCCACCTCAACATGTAAACACACCAGGAGTTACAATTTCAATATATGAGTTTAAGGGGACGCAAACTTTCAGTCCTAACATTAGAAAAGTCACTTTTCCTCCCCGGTTTCTCCCGGGGTAAAATGAGGGGACGTCTGCTTATCCTCTTCTACCTTCGTGGAAAAATTGTGAGAACAGAGTGGACGCACTGTGAGATCCTCGGTGGAGCTATTCCGCCTACTAAAGTGAAGTGAAAGTGAAAGTTGCTCAGTCATGTCCGACTCTTTGCCACCCTATGGACTGTAGCCCGCCAGACTCCTCTGTCCATGGGATTCTCCAGGCAAGAATACTGGAGTGGGTAGCCTTTCCCTTCTCCAGAGGATCTTCCTAACCCGGGTCTCCTGCATTGCAGGCAGATTCTTTACCATCTGAGCCACCGGGGAAGCCCTCCACCTACTAAAATGGCTCATAAAATTGACTGTTATGTAATCAACTGCCACCCCTCCCGCTGCAGGGAGGGAAACAAGGGTGGAGGAATGCAAGAAGGCCTGGAGGCTTCTGGAGGTGAGCAGGGGCAGCAGGGTCTCCAGGAGACTCCAGACAAGGGCAGATGGACTTCCTGGTAGCCCAGTGGTTGGGACTCTGCTTTGCAATGCAGGGAACACAGGTTTGCTCCTTGGTCCCGGAAAATCGTACATACAGCAGGGCAATTAAGCCTGTGCACCACAACTACTGAGCTGTGCTCTAGAGCCTGGGAGCCACAACTACTGAAGCCCGTGTTATGGAGCCCATGCTCTGTAGCAAGAGAAGCCATCGCAAAGAGAAGCGCCACACTAGAGAGTAGTCCCTGCTCGCCATGCTAGAGGGAGCCCAGCAGAAACAAAGACCCAAGGCAGCCAAAAATAAATAAATAATAAAAATTTAAAAGGCAAGGGTAGATGGTAAGACCTACACCCTGTCTCGACCCTCAGATTAAGCTGATAGTAGGAGTATACCCAGATGGCGCAGCAGTAAAGAACCCACTTGCCGATGCAGGAGACTCAGGTTGGATCCCTGGGTTGGGAAGATCCTCTGTTTGTTCTGCTAACACTCGAGTATTATGTTCTTGCAGAGACTGTAGCTGACCACTTTCTTGATGGGGTCTCTGTGGAAGGAAGTGGACCTGATGGAAGGCAGGAACAGGTTGGAGTGATACAGGAGCCTTCTTGTGCACAGATCTTCTTGGCCACAACTCTGACTTCAGCCACTGCTTTGGCAAACAGTTTTGCACAACCTTCAGTTCTCAGCCTGAGCAACCTGACTGTGCATTACCTTGGGCCCTTACTCCCTTACTCTGAAGTCCTTCTTCCCTGTGTCTTCTGGACCCTTCTTCTACATTTCTTCCCATTAGATTATTATTATTAAAAATAGTGTATGTTTGTTTGTGGGGAGCATGATTCCCGAGGGAGCAAGGCATCTTATCATTGATCTACTTGCACTCAGAATTCATGAACTCGAGCATCTGACCAGCAGGCGTCTGCTTACCACACAGCCCTGTCTTCTTGGTCTGGAAATTTCCCAGCTGGCCCTTGGGGGTCACGGGCTTCCACCTCAGATAGCAGGGCCCAGCATCCTTGGTCACTTTCACATCACTACTGCTGGGGGGTTGACTTCCCCGACAGGCTCTGGGGCCCGGTGTCCAGTTGCAGTCATTCGGCCACCGGCATTTCGATGGTCTGCTTCCCCTGCTCCAGCTTGCTGGCAGCTGCCTGAAGGGTGGAGGAAGTGCTGCCAGCCTCGGTGCTGTCGTTGGAGGACATCTCCAGGTTGTCCTCCAGGTCACGGATGCGCAGCTCAGCAGCTTTTTTGCAGCCTGGCTTCTCTTTCTCCTTGTCATCCTCCTCCTGGTCCTTCCACCACCACTGCTGCCTTGATGCTTAAATGGTTTGGGACTGGGTTTCTCCTCTCCCACTCCTCCCAGGCTGTGAGCGTGCAGCCTTCAGACAGCGGCATGAAGTTGTACCAGTTGTGCACCAGGAAGGCCTCAAAGGCTCCATCAGGGCACTGGGTGAAGATGTAATACAATGTGTGCTCTATCACGCCTCCCCTCTTTATGCCCTTGAACTTCCAGCCCAATTGGCCCTCCACCTGAAGCAGCCAAGGCTGGTCCTCGGGCTGGGACTCCTTGTGGACAATGCCGTATTTCTTTCTTAGCGCTTCTTCCCTGATCTTGCACCTGAACCCCCTGCCAGCTCCCGACTTGGGCATCTCCTCCTCTTGGTAAATTTTCTTGTTGCTCAGGTCGCGTTCCAGCTGGGCCTGATTCCCGGTAGCGAGATTGACTTTATCGGCTGCATTGAAAGCCATGATATTAAAATTTTTGGTGGTATTTTTGGGAACTCGGATGACATACTCAGTGACATCCTGACTGCTGGGGCCGAGGGCCACCATGGGCGATGGTCAGGGTCCAGTCAGAACCTCGTCCTTTTCGCTTCCTGCGAGGTCTGCGTCCTCCGGTCTCTGGGAAGCCACCCTCGAGGGGTCAGGTCTCTGGTCTAGATCAAGGACCCCAAGCCCAGGCGGGGTACCATCGATGCTGAGAAAAGCTATCTGGAGGTGGCGCTGGGTCAGTGGTCAGCCTCGGAAGCCTCCCATGCCGCAGCTGCACCTGCGCAGGCTCCTAAATCGGAATAGAAACTCTCCAGCATGCCTAGTCCAAACAAGCTACTCCAAGCTTAAGGCAGCACCTTCTGTGCCCGGCGTGCTGGCTGCCAGAAATATATATATCCATCCAGTCACGAGGATAACGTCATCATGGGATGACCCGGTCATGTTGATAACCCAATCACACCGATGATGTCTCACGCGGATAATCCAAGACGTTGATAACCCAGTCATGCAGAGTCCTATGTAGCTTTTTTGGTTCGTCCTGGCCTCTGGTGGCTCAGAAGGTAAAGAATCCACCTGCAATGTGGAAGACCTGGGTTCGATCCCTGGGTTGTCAAGATCCCCTGGAGGCGGGCATGGCAACCAACTCCGGTATTCTTGCCAGGAGAATCCCCAAGGACAGAGGAGCCTGGTGGGCTACAATCCATGTGGTCGCAAACAGTCGGACAAGACTGAGTGACTAAGCACAGCACAGCCCAGTAAATGTAGGTTCTCCCCAGAGTCCACTCTTGGGCTTGATTCTTAATGTACACATTCTCTCCAGTCTTGTCACTCACATTGCTTCAGTCTTTACATTTATTAAGCTACTTCCCAGCTCTCCAACTCTACTCCCGTATTCCAGACCCACATTTTCAACAGCTGTCTAGGGGCTTGAACAAAGAAAGCCAACCAATATTTCAAACTCAGGTAGTTCTTGCCAAAGAATGACTGTTCTTTTGCTGTGTGAAAGTTGTGGGCTCTACACATTTAAAGTGTTTTCTATTTTTACTATAATGATTAAGAAAAGCACACACACACACACAACACGACACACTCCTGGGATTCTGAGCAAGAGGAGTTAGTGAGCATCCTTCCACCACGCCACCACCACCCCCAAATTCTTAGTACCTGATTTTGTCCTCCACCTTGCTTCCACCACATACTTCACAATAAATCTATAGATATGGACTTACCAGTAATTAAAGCCAACAATCTTGGTTGTGCATCCCAATTCCTGCCCTCATCTTCTATATTTCTAGCTCATTCCCTTATTAACCAGACTCCACACAAGGACCTAAAGTCCATTTTTCTCAATCTCTCTTTCCCCAGATGTCCCCTCTTCCCTCCTTGCCAAATTTAATTTCCTCAGCCAATTTTTACAGTTGCTGTCTTTATCACAATCTAATTCCCCTGCCCCTCTTTCACTTCATGATACTCAATTAGAATCATGGGAAACCAAGTTAAATCCAGCCCTACACCTCCTCCACACCTGTCTTCATGCACCTGAACCTGACTGGAGAAAAAGATATTAAACTGCTGACTGTTTTCTCTTTAAACTCATGACCACGAACCTCAAGCACATCTCGATTGTGTGTAGCCAGACAATCATCTGATATATCCTATAATCCTTTCACTCTCCTATAGGTTTGAATGACGATTTCTTCACCCGTTTTCCCCTCACACCTCCAGCACCTTCTCTGTCTTCACTCTTTACTTGCAACCTTGCTTCCTGCTTTACTGAGGAAATGAAATCTGTCCGAAAAGAACTGTGCTGAACTTCCACCTACTGCATCTGAGCTGGCATATTGTGTATTACCTCCTTGACTATGGATAAACCTTCCGTGGTCCTGAGTAAAGCCAATCCCTCACCTCAAGGACATCTCCCCAGTAAATCTACCTCTTTCTCTCTCACAACATCAGAGTTTCCCTCTCTACTCTTTTCCATAAACATACAATCGTACTATCATTTCTCCTATTGTTGAAGAAAAGCTCTTGGCCCTTCCTTCCTTTCTAGCTACCATCCCATTTCTCTGCTCCCCTTCCTAAAAAAAAAAAAAAAGTCACTTGAAGGTATCCTTGTACTCATTGTCTCCAGTTCTCTACTGAGTCCACTTCAGTCAGGCTTTGGTCTTTTCAAAGGTCTTGGAACAATATCACCAGTGACTTCCGTGTTGCAAGATCACTGTCTCTTCCTCTTGGAGTTCATTGCCTCTTCCTCCTGGAAATACTCTCTAATAACACACCACAATCTCTGAGTTTTCCTTCTTCCTCACTAGCTGCTCCTTCTCAGCCTCCTGCTTCTTCAACTTGTACATCTTTACTTTGGAGCGCTCCAGGGCACTCTTTCACTTCTCTTTCTATAGAACTCCCTTGGCAATCTCATCTAATGTCATAGTGTTAAACATCTTTTTTTAAACAGTCAACATTTTTTAAAAATTGAAATAAGTTGACTTACTAATATTGTGTTCGTTTCAGGTGCACAGCAAAGTGATTCAGATTTTTTTCCAGATGATTTCCCATTATACTTTATTATAGGCTATGGACTATAGTTCCCTGTGCTTTACAGAAAATACTTGTTGCTTGTCTATTTTATGTAAAGTAATTTACATCTGTTAATCCCATGCTCCTAATTTATCCTTCTCTCCCTCCCTTTCCCATTTGGTAACCATAAGTTTGTTTTCTATGTCTGTGAGTCTGTTTCTGTTTTGTATATCAATTCATCTATATTATTTTTAGATATCATATAATATTTGTCTTTGTCTGACTTTCTTCACTTGGTATGATGTTCTCTAGGTCCATCCATGTTGCTGCAGATGACAATTTTTCATTCTTTTTACAATTTATTTATTTTTGGCTCACTGAGTCTTTGTTGCTGCACGAAGCCTTTTTCTAGTTGCGGAGAGCAGGGGCTACTCTCTAGTCTCAGTGTCTGGGCTTCTCATTGTGGGGGCTTCTCTTGCTGTGGAGCACAGGCTTCAGTAGCTGTGGCATGAGGGCGATTAGCTGTGACTCAAGGGCGAGTGTGTAGGCCTCAGTAGTTGCAGGCTGCAGGCTCTAGAGCGTGGGTTGAGTGGCTGTGGCAGAGGGGCTTAGATGCTCCAAGGCATGTGGAATCTCCCTGGACCAGGGATGAAATCCATGTCCCTTGCACTGGCAGGTGGATTCTTATCTACTGCACCCCAGGGAAGTCCTTATTCTTTTTATGGTTGAGTAATATTCCACTGTATATATATACACCACATCTTCTTAAACTACTCATCTGTTGACATTGTTAAAATGGCCATACTATCCAAAGCAATCTACAGGTTTAATGAGATCCCTATCATAACACCCATAACATTTTCCACAGAACTAAAACAAAAAATTCTAAAATTTATGTGGAACTACAAGAGACCCAGTATCAAAAGGAATCCTGAGGAAAAAGAACAAAGCTGAAAGCCTAATTATCCCAGACTGAGGACAAAATTACAAAACTCTAGCAATCAAAAGAGCAGAATATTGACACAAAAATAGACATACGAATCAACAGCACAGAATAGCGAGCCCAGAAATAAACCTACATATGTAGGGTCAATTGATCTTCAACAAAGGAGGTAAGAATGTACAGTGGAGAAAAGACAGTCTCTTCAGTAAGGGCTGTTGGGAAAGCTAGACAGCTACATGTAAGTCAATGAAGTTACAGCACACCCTCACACCACCTACAAAAATAAATTCAAAATGTTTAAAGACCTAAATATAATACATGACACCATAAAACTCCTAGAAGAGAACATAGGCTGAACAGTCTCTGACATAAATCATACCAATATTTTCTTAGATTGGTTTCCCAAGGCAAAAGAAATAAAGGCAAAAATAAACAAGTGATACCTTATCAAACTTAAAAGCTCTTGCACAGCAAAGGAAACCATCAACAAAATGGAAAAAAAGGCCTACAGAATGAAATAGAATATTTCCAAATGATGCAACTGCCAAGGGGTTAACATTCAAAACATACAAACAGCTCATACAACTTAATATATATTTTAAAAACTCGCTCAAAAAATGGACAGAAGACCAAAATAGACATCTCTCCAAAGAAGACAAACAGATGACCAACAGGCACATGAAATTAGTGATGCTCAACATCACTAATCGGAGAAGGCAATGGCACCCCACTCCAGTACTCTTGCCTAGAAAATCCCATGGGCGGAGGAGCCTGGTAGGCCACAGTCCATGGGGTTGCGAAGAGTCGGACATGACTGAGCGACTTCACTTTCACTTTTCACTTTCATGCACTGGAGAAGGAAATGGCAACCCACTCCAGTGTTCTTGCCTGGAGAATCCCAGGGACGGGGGAGCCTGGTGGGCTGCTGTCTATGGGGTCGCACAGAGTTGGACATGACTGAAGTGACTTAGCAGTAGCAACATCACTGATTGTTAGAGAGATGCAAATGAAAACCACAGTGAGGCAATACCTCACACCAGTCACAATGGCCATCATTAAAAAGTCTATAAATAATAAACGCTTTTTATCTATCTAGTCAAGGCTATGGTTTTTCCAGTACTCATGTATGGATGTGAGAGTTGAACTGTGAAGAAGGCTGAGCACCAAAGAATTGATGCTTTAGAACTGTGGTGTTGGAGAAGGCTCTTGAGAGTCCCTTGGACTGCAAGGACATCCAACCAGTCCATTCTGAAGGAGATCAGCCCTGGCATTTCTTTGGAAGGAATGATGGTAAAGCTGAAACTCCAGTACTTTGGCCACCTCACGCGAAGAGTTGACTCATTGTCAAAGACTCTGATGCTGGGAGGGATTGTGGGCAGGAGGAGAAGGGGACGACAGAGGATGAGATGGCTGGATGGCATCACTGACTCAGTGGATGTGAATCTGAGTGAACTCCGGGGGTTGGTGATGGACAGGGAGGCCTGGCGTGCTGCGATTCATGGGGTCGCAAAGAGTCAGACACGACTGAGTGACTGAACTGAACTGAACTGAACTGAAAACATATGTGAAGAAAAGGGAACACTCTTACACTGTGGGTGGGAATGTAAATTGAGGAAGCCATTGTGGAAAACAGTATGGAGGTTCCTTCCAAAACTAAAACTAGAGCTACCATATGATCCAGCAACCCCACTCCTGGCCATATATCCAGAAAAGGTGAAAACTCTAATCTGAAAAGACACATGCTCCCAGTGTTCACAGCACCATTATTTACAGTAGCCAAGACATGGAAGCAAACTGAGGCTCCATCAACAAATGAATGGATACCACCACGTGCAGTATCACATGGCACGCAAACATGTAAAGACAGGGAAAGATGTTCCATATAGCACATAACTACACTTTCAACATTACGTTATGTAGGATGTGACACTCAGCTCCGGGGTAGAGGCAGGATCTTTGGTTGCAGCCTCACCCAGAAGTCCTGCTTCGAACCACAGGCAGATGCTCCTTCAGTCCTAAGACCCAACCACATCAGGCTGCATCTGGGCCAGGAGTAATGGTCAGGATCACATCTACCTCCTGATGGTTCTTATACCCATAGTCCAGCCATCTTCTTTCCTTTCCCAAGGAGGCTCCTTTTCTTTTAAACATTTAAAACTCTAACAGAAGAGATTTCTAATTAAAATTAGCAGATTAAACATCTCTGTTTATTTCCATTCCCTCCCACATCCTTTCTAAAATTAAAATGAAGGATTTTTTTTTTAATGGATAAACCTACAGCTACAAGAGAATGAGAAAGAAGGTCCATCAGCCAATAAGAGATTTTGACAAAATTCTGGAAGACAGGAAGCAGAAGAAGGAGTGACAACCAAAGTCCAGAATAAAGGAAGCTGCAGATTTGAATACTGGCACAGAGGAAAAATACCGAAAAGAGCTGTGTCGCCCTACAGAATGTCAGAGAGGTTCAGTTCCCTAAGGAATCAAGTAGAGTAGTACAGCAGAGGGCAAGTAGGGCCGGAAACACGGGGGCTGATTAAAAGTCCATGTAGAACTTAAGCAACCCCTCCATTCTGCCCTTCCCCCACTTCCCCTCTGGTCAAAACAGACTTCCACCCTTCAGTGAGGAGAACAGAATTTCCTTCCCTAGAGAAATGAGTGGCCCAGAAAATAGAATTGCCCCTTATGGAATTAGAGGCCCCAGCATAACAGCAGGCTCCCACACAATCACCCCAAAGCAAAGCCCATCCCCATCTCAACATCCACTCAGGGCTTCTCATATCCTTTTTGTGCCATGTTCTTAAATATGAGCAGTTAATTGAGAATCACTGGAAAACTGAGGAATGCTTCCAAAATAAATAAAATCAGGATTCAAAAAATGACTCTACAGAGTTCACATGGGATAATGATAGATTCTTACATCCAGATCTCTTCATACAACCACTAAAACCCATGCAAATTAACAAGGAGAGCAATTCAAATCACATAAAATCTGTATCTACATTGTGACTACAAGGCAGAGATTACACAAACTTTAATTTACATGTAAAAAGATAACTAGACATATGATATCAGCAAAGCTGGCTCCAGAGCTCACTTCAGAGCAGAAAATCAGGTGAAGACTGAAGGGAAGAAGGATGGGGTCGGGAGAATCCTAGCAGTGGGAGAACATGGATAAAAGTCATCACTTTGCAAAGACAGGGTCTCATCTTGAGCAGAAGAATGCTGAGAATGATTCTCCAGCTCCGGCCACAAATGCAGGAGCTATTGCAATGTTCATGCCCAAGAAAGACCTGCTTGCCATCTATGAACTCCTTTTTAGGGAGGGGTTTGTGGTGCCAAGTAGGATGTCCACAGGCCTAAACACCCCAAGCTGGCAGAAAACAATGTGCCTAGTCTTCACGTGATGAAGACCTTGCAGTCTTACATCACCAGCCCACAGAAAGGGACAATTAGCCTGGAGACAAGCCTACTGATACCTTACCAGCAAGGCATCCAGTATTCCTATGATTACCTCCATCTGCCCCCTCAGACATGCCTACCACCCTGCACTGCAGCTGTCCTGAGACTGGCCGTAGCCCAGAGGTCTGGAGGGAGAAAACCTGCAAGATTCACAGAGGGGAAGCTGATAGAGATGCCTGCAGACCAACTACTGTGCCCTCTGGTGCCTACAGGAGCCCCATGGCCAGGCTGAGTCAGCAACCAAATTCCAATTAATAGATGTGTTTGGCCATGGATGTGGTAGGCCATCTCAGTAAAGCTGGAAGAGATTATTTAGTGTTGAAGAAACCTCCAGGAAGACCTGCAGAAAGGAAGGGGTGGGAGAGAGAGAAAGAAAGGAGGGAGGAGGGAGAGAGAAAGACTGAGAGTAGGCCTGCCAGCTAGCAAGCCAGGGCATTAGCTACTGAGGACTCTAGGAGAGACTCAAAAAGGCTCAGGACCAAAAGCAACAGTCTTTGAAAGGCTCCCCTCCTGGGGAGAGAAAGCCAGCTTAAAAGTGGGAGGCATTACTTGGAGACTAGGAAATGAAAGAAAACGGTGGACAGGAGGAGCCCTACAGAAACGAAAGAAAATCACAGAATCAGAAGACACACCAACCTCTCCCTCACAACAGCACAAACTATTAAAGAAATCTCACTCCACTTATCTATAGAAGAGGGCATACCAGAACTAAGAATCTTAGTAAACCACCAAGTCCTTTTCTTCTCTCCCAAAACAAACACCTGTCATTAGCAGACCAGGAAAATTCAACACACTGTTATATAAACAAATCACAGGTAGCAGGTACACTAAGCCACAATGAGAAGAAAATAAGTGAGAGTACAGTATCTTCAGATGATGGTTTTATTCACCTCCAAACCACAAACAGATGAAAATTGTGACTCAATATCCAACACTAAATATTACCAAATAGGCACTTGAAAATATAAAACACCAAAATTTGAATTTTATGGATGGGAAATAGACAAAAATCAAGATGTGAAATGAGCTGATCAAACTCAGAAAAGAGATAGAAGGAAAAAAAATAAGTTATGTATAGACATTAACTCAATATGTTGTACATCTGAAGCTAATATAATGTTATGAGTCAATTATACCTCAATAAAATCTTTAATTGTTTCTCAATTTAAAAATTACAGAAATAAAGATTAAATCACAAGATGCCCAAAGGAGAATAGATGCAACTTCAACTGAAAATATAATAAGGGATATAGCCAAGAGAAAAAAAGTGAATAAAGGGATAAAAAGATCAGAGAAAATGTGATCACTGTAGAGAACAGGCAAAAAAGGCATATGCATATATCTGGGCTTCCCCCAGTGGCTCAGCGATTACAGAATCCACCTGCAATGCAGAAGATGCAGGTGACTCAGATTCAGATTTGATCACTGGGTCAGGAAGATCCCCTGAAGGAGGCATGGCAACCCACTCCAGTAATCTTGCCTGGAGAATCCCATGGACAGAGGAGCCTTGCAGTCCATAGGACTGCAAAGAGTTGGACATGATTGAAGCGACTGAGCATGCACACACCCATACACATAACTGGATTTGCTGAAGAAGCAAAACAAAACAATGGAATGGAAATAATATTTAAAACTGTAGTCCAGTAATGACTATAGTAATGATTACACAACTGTGTATTACTTGTCAAAACTCATGAAACCATATACTTGAAAGTGAATTTTATTTTATATAAATTATACCAATACAAAGTAGATTATAAATTAAATAAATATGATGTGTTTAACCCAAAAGTTATAATCCCAGAATACTTTCTGGAAATAAAAATGACCTAAATCTACATGTCAAATGTGTCTGTGTATGTACATAGGAAAACTGACCAGAATAGTCAACTCTGAGACATATCAGGGTAAAACTATAATAGAAGTAAAAAAAAATTCTGTTGATAAATTTTCCAAATCAAATACAAAGTAAGAAAAATCAAGTTGTCATCCTATTGGATAATCACTATTACAAAACTAAAATGGCGAAAGGATGCATAACTGACAATTTAACAGAAAGAAAAGGAAATTATAGAAAATATTTTATTAATCCAAAAGTACCCAAAAAGGAAGAAAAAAGGGAATATAAAACAGGTTTGTTCATCCAATTTACCAGAGTGAAAAGAAGAAATTAAAAATCTGTGGCTATGACGGGGTAACTGGCACTGGACTAGCCCTCCTGGCGTAAGTAATTACAAAACTAGACAACAAGTATAAAGAAATCTTTTTTAGATACTGGGACAACCAGTGATACAGAACGGTGATCCCTAAGAGAGGAAAAGCCCATGTGAGCTCCACAATTACCTGGCTTTCTTCCTGGAGACAGTTTTTAGACCACAGGACAGAGAGGCAGAGCCCAGGCAAGAACAGTGGGTCATTGAGCTGAGAAGGCAGAAATTAGAGTCTAGGGCTGATGAAACAGCTGAAATCTGCGAGACCGGGTACTGCAAAGGAGAGAGCTGTAAGAGAAGGAGCTTTGGAAATCAGTGTAGGGGTCCCCTCAAGGGTCTGACTGAGTACTCAGCTGAGCATAGGGAAATGAGAATCTGCAAAGCCTGGCAGAGAACAGCTATTGAGAAGTTGGGAGCTGCTCAGACATTCCGGAGGTCTCACAGGACTGGGAGACGTAGCAGTTCCAACCGGTCAGAAAGGCTAAACAACATGCAATTCAGTTAAGGCCTCAGAAAGGCCACGCCTTAGGAGTAGGGTTAGTCTAGCCCTAAGGAAGGACTCCTCCAGACCAGTCCTAATAAAGCTTAAAACAAGCCTTGAAGGAAAAAACCAAACTGATTCACCAGTAAATCAAGTGCCTGCTAAAACAAACCTCAACAACCTTTAAAGGAAAGCCACATGATTCCCACCACGTAGCATGTACAATGTACAGCTTGATGGTCAAATCATTAGACAGGTAAAGTAGTAGTAAGATGCGATTAAAAATCAAGGGAAAAAACAGTTTAAAAAAACTCAAACAGGGTAAGAGGTGTTGGAATTGACACAGACTTTTAAAAAGCCATTATAAAACTGTTCAAGGATTTAAAGGGGAAAACTGAACATAGTTAGTGAACA